>NC_092781.1:22712303-23391734 GCF_047496795.1 Chiloscyllium punctatum | reverse complement strand
GAATGCAATTGATTCATTGATAATATGACTGAAGATTGATTCAATGATTGAATGACTGTGGTTCGATTATCTGAATGAATCATTTAAACTTGAGACATTGAATGAATGAGAGAATCTCTACTCATTGAATTATTACAGGTAGGTGGTTTCAAACAATATCTGAGAGTTTTTGGATTGATTGATTCAATTTCGTTTATGGACCGAAGAACCCTAGTTTGTTTTAATGAATGAATGCAATTTAATTCTCTGTATGAATGAGGTTTGAAATGAATGAGAGAAGTTCTACTCAAGGAATTATCACGTTCATTGAATGAATGAGTGCATTTTGTTTCATTAAATGAAAGAAGCTCTGCATATGAAATGAAAACAGGCAGTTTCCTCGATTGATTGAATGAGGGCAGTTTGTAAGATTAAATGACTGAGTTTTGTTTGATTCATTGGCTCAATGCATAACATTTGATTTATTGAATGAAGGACAGTAATTTGTTTCCATGAATGAATGAATTCAGTTTGATTCTCTGAATGAATGAGGTAAGCTTGAGGCATGGAATACGTGCAGTTCGTCAAATGGAATGATGTGTGCTGTTGGTTACATTGAATGAATGACAAAGCAGTGTTTAATTGAGTGATTGCGTTGTGCTCGTAATATTGAATGAATGAGTAAAACACTTCTCATTGAATGAACACAGGCAGTTTGTTTCGTTGAATTGATTGAAAGCAGTTTGATTCATTAAATGTCTGAGTTTAGTTTGGTTCATTGAAACAATGCATAACATTTGTTGTATTGAATGATTGTTTGTGGTTGGCTTCAATGAATGAATGAATGCATTTTGATTCTCTGAAGGAATGAGACATATTTGAGGCATGGACTGAATGAGATATGCTCCACTCATTGATTGAACAAATACAGCTAGTTTCATGGAATGAATGAGTGCTGTTGGTTTCATTGAACGCTTTGCGTTGAGAGAATGCGTTAAGCTCGTAATAATGATTGAATGTGCAAAACTCTACTCATTGAATGAACACTGGCAGTTTGCAGCTTGATGCATTAAATGTCTGAGTTTAGTTTGGTTCATTGAATCAAGGCATAACATTTGGTTTATTGACTGAATGTTTGTTGTTTGCTTCAATAAATGAATGAATGCAGTATGATTCTCTGAATGAATGAGACAAACTTGAGGCATGGACTGAATGAGATACGCTCCACTCATTGAAATTGAGTAAGTTTCATGGAATGATGAGTACAGTTTGTTTAATTGAATGAAGGAGTGCAGTTTGCTTCAGCAATGAATTGAATGAATGCGTGCAAGTTGTGATGTAGAATTTTATGAGCGAAGCTCTACTCAGTGAATCAACACGGAAAGTTAGTATCATTGAATGAATGAGTGCAGTCGATATATTAAATGTCTCAGTTTTGTTTGATTCATTCAATCCACGTAAAACATTTGATTTATTGAATAAAGGACAGTAATTTGTTTCCATGAATGAATGAATTTAGTTTGACTCTCTGAATGAATGAGGTAAGTTTGAGGAATGGAATGATGTGTGCTGTTTGTTTCATTGAATGAATGACAAAGCAGTGTTTAATAGAGACATTGCGTTCAGCTCGTAATATTCAATGAATGAGTAAAACTGTCCTCATTGTATGAACACTGGCAGTTTGTTTCGTTGAATGAATGAATGCAGTTTGATTCATTAAATGCCGGAGTTCAGTTTGGTTCATTGAAACAATGCATAACTTGTTTTATTGAATGAATGTTTGCAGTTCGCTTCAATGAATAAACGAATGCAGCTTGATTCTCTGAATGCATGAGACAAACTTGAGGCATGGCATGAATGAGATAAGCTCCTCTCATTGACTGAACAAATTCAGTTCGTTTCATGGAATTAATGAGTGCAGTTCTTTTCATTGAACGCTTTGCGTTGAGAGAATGCGTTAAGCTCGTAATATTGAATGAATGAGTAAAACTCTACTCATTGAATGAACACTGGCAGTTTGTTTCGTTGATGAATGAATGCAGTTTGATTCATTAAATGCCTGAGTTTAGTTTGGTTCATTGAAACAATGCATAACATTTGGTTTATTGAATTTGGTTTATAGTTTGCTTCATTGATTAAACGAAGGCAGTTTGATTCTCTGAATGAATGAGACAAACTTGAGGCATGGAATGAATGAGATAAGCTCCATTGATTTACTGAACAAATTCAGTTCGTTTCATGGAATGAATGAGTGCAGTTTGTTTCATTGAATGAGGGAGTGCAGTTAGCTTCAGCAATGCATTGAATATATGCGTAAAAGTCGTAATCTTGACATTTATAAGAGACACTCTACTCAATGAATGAACACGGGCAGTTTTTTCGTCATTGAATGAGTGAGTGCAGTTTGATATATGAAATGTCTGAATTTTCTTTGATTCATTGCATCAAGGCATAACATTTAATTTATATTGAATGAATGTCTGCAGTTTGTTTCAATGAATGAATGGACTCATTCTTTCAAGAGGTGAGCTGAGCCTAAGGCATGGAATGAACGAGAGAAGCTCCATTCCTTGGCTGAACACGTGCAGTTGGTTTCATGGAATGATGTGTGCTGTTTGGTTCATTGAATGTATGACAACACAGTGTTTAATAGAGTCAATACGTTAAGTTGAATGAGAGAATCTCTACTCATTAAATGAACAAGTCCGGTTTGTTTCAATGATTGAATGAGTACAGTTTGAATCATTAAATGTCTGAGTTTAGTATTTTCATTGAATGAATGCAATTGATTCATTGATAATATGACTGAAGATTGATTCAATGATTGAATGACTGTGGTTCGATTATCTGAATGAATCATTTAAACTTGAGACATTGAATGAATGAGAGAATCTCTACTCATTGAATTATGACAGGTAGGTGGTTTCAAACAATATCTGAGAGTTTTTGGATTGATTGATTCAATTTCGTTTATGGACTGAAGAACCCTAGTTTGTTTTAATGAATGAATGCAATTTAATTCTCTGTATGAATGAGGTTTGAAATGAATGAGAGAAGTTCTACTCAAGGAATTATCACGTTCATTGAATGAATGAGTGCATTTTGTTTCATTAAATGAAAGAAGCTCTGCATATGAAATGAAAACAGGCAGTTTCCTCGATTGATTGAATGAGGGCAGTTTGTAAGATTAAATGACTGAGTTTTGTTTGATTCATTGGCTCAATGCATAACATTTGATTTATTGAATGAAGGACAGTAATTTGTTTCCATGAATGAATGAATTCAGTTTGATTCTCTGAATGAATGAGGTAAGCTTGAGGCATGGAATACGTACAGTTCGTCAAATGGAATGATGTGTGCTGTTGGTTACATTGAATGAATGACAAAGCAGTGTTTAATTGAGTGATTGCGTTGTGCTCGTAATATTGAATGAATGATTAAAACACTTCTCATTGAATGAACACAGGCAGTTTGTTTCGTTGAATTGATTGAAAGCAGTTTGATTCATTAAATGTCTGAGTTTAGTTTGGTTCATTGAAACAATGCATAACATTTGTTGTATTGAATGATTGTTTGTGGTTGGCTTCAATGAATGAATGAATGCATTTTGATTCTCTGAAGGAATGAGACATACTTGAGGCATGGACTGAATGAGATATGCTCCACTCATTGATTGAACAAATACAGCTAGTTTCATGGAATGAATGAGTGCTGTTGGTTTCATTGAACGCTTTGCGTTGAGAGAATGCGTTAAGCTCGTAATAATGATTGAATGTGCAAAACTCTACTCATTGAATGAACACTGGCAGTTTGCAGCTTGATGCATTAAATGTCTGAGTTTAGTTTGGTTCATTGAATCAAGGCATAACATTTGGTTTATTGACTGAATGTTTGTTGTTTGCTTCAATAAATGAATGAATGCAGTATGATTCTCTGAATGAATGAGACAAACTTGAGGCATGGACTGAATGAGATACGCTCCACTCATTGAAATTGAGTAAGTTTCATGGAATGATGAGTACAGTTTGTTTAATTGAATGAAGGAGTGCAGTTTGCTTCAGCAATGAATTGAATGAATGCGTGCAAGTTGTGATGTAGAATTTTATGAGCGAAGCTCTACTCAGTGAATCAACACGGAAAGTTAGTATCATTGAATGAATGAGTGCAGTCGATATATTAAATGTCTCAGTTTTGTTTGATTCATTCAATCCACGTAAAACATTTGATTTATTGAATAAAGGACAGTAATTTGTTTCCATGAATGAATGAATTTAGTTTGACTCTCTGAATGAATGAGGTAAGTTTGAGGAATGGAATGATGT
The DNA here is from genome assembly GCF_047496795.1 of Chiloscyllium punctatum. Lineage (NCBI taxonomy): Eukaryota > Metazoa > Chordata > Chondrichthyes > Orectolobiformes > Hemiscylliidae > Chiloscyllium > Chiloscyllium punctatum. The sequence continues at coordinate 23,387,433 of NC_092781.1, read as the reverse complement.
GTGCTGTTTGTTTCATTGAATGAATGACAAAGCAGTGTTTAATAGAGACATTGCGTTCAGCTCGTAATATTCAATGAATGAGTAAAACTGTCCTCATTGTATGAACACTGGCAGTTTGTTTCGTTGAATGAATGAATGCAGTTTGATTCATTAAATGCCGGAGTTCAGTTTGGTTCATTGAAACAATGCATAACTTGTTTTATTGAATGAATGTTTGCAGTTCGCTTCAATGAATAAACGAATGCAGCTTGATTCTCTGAATGCATGAGACAAACTTGAGGCATGGCATGAATGAGATAAGCTCCTCTCATTGACTGAACAAATTCAGTTCGTTTCATGGAATTAATGAGTGCAGTTCGTTTCATTGAACGCTTTGCGTTGAGAGAATGCGTTAAGCTCGTAATATTGAATGAATGAGTAAAACTCTACTCATTGAATGAACACTGGCAGTTTGTTTCGTTGATGAATGAATGCAGTTTGATTCATTAAATGCCTGAGTTTAGTTTGGTTCATTGAAACAATGCATAACATTTGGTTTATTGAATTTGGTTTATAGTTTGCTTCATTGATTAAACGAAGGCAGTTTGATTCTCTGAATGAATGAGACAAACTTGAGGCATGGAATGAATGAGATAAGCTCCATTGATTTACTGAACAAATTCAGTTCGTTTCATGGAATGAATGAGTGCAGTTTGTTTCATTGAATGAGGGAGTGCAGTTAGCTTCAGCAATGCATTGAATATATGCGTAAAAGTCGTAATCTTGACATTTATAAGAGACACTCTACTCAATGAATGAACACGGGCAGTTTTTGCGTCATTGAATGAGTGAGTGCAGTTTGATATATGAAATGTCTGAATTTTCTTTGATTCATTGCATCAAGGCATAACATTTAATTTATATTGAATGAATTTCTGCAGTTTGTTTCAATGAATGAATGGACTCATTCTTTCAAGAGGTGAGCTGAGCCTAAGGCATGGAATGAACGAGAGAAGCTCCATTCCTTGGCTGAACACGTGCAGTTGGTTTCATGGAATGATGTGTGCTGTTTGGTTCATTGAATGTATGAAAACACAGTGTTTAATAGAGTCAATACGTTAAGTTGAATGAGAGAATCTCTACTCATTAAATGAACAAGTCCGGTTTGTTTCAATGATTGAATGAGTACAGTTTGAATCATTAAATGTCTGAGTTTAGTATTTTCATTGAATGAATGCAATTGATTCATTGATAATATGACTGAAGATTGATTCAATGACTGTGGTTCGATTATCTGAATGAATCATTTAAACTTGAGACATTGAATGAATGAGAGAATCTCTACTCTTTGAATTATTACAGGTAGGTTGTTTCAAACAATATCTGAGATTTATGGATTCAATTTCGTTTATGGACTGAAGAAGTCTAGTTTGTTTTAATGAATGAATGCAATTTAATTCTCTGTATGAATGAGATTTAAAATGAATGAGAGAAGGTCTACTCAAAGAATTATCACGTTCATTGAATGAATGAGTGCATTTCGTTTCATTAAATGAAAGAAGCTCTGCATATGAAATGAACACAGGCAGTTTCCTTGATTGAATGAATGAGGGCAGTTTGTAAGATTAAAGGACTGAGTTTTGTTTGATTCATTGGCTCAATGCATAACATTTGATTTATTGAATGAAGGACAGTAATTTGTTTCCATGAATGAATGAATTCAGTTTGATTCTCTGAATTAATAAGGTAAGCTTGAGGCATGGGATAAGTACAGTTAGTTTCATGGAATGATGTGTGCTGTTGGTTACATTGAATGAATGACAAAGCAGTGTTTAATTGATTGATTGCGTTTTGCTCGTAATGTTGAATGAATGAGTAAAACTCTGCGCGTTGAATGAACACTGGCAGTTTGTTTCGTTGAATTGATTGAAGCAGTTTGATTCATTAAATGTCTGAGTTTAGTTTGATCTATGGATTCAATGTATAACATTTGTTATATTGAATGAATGTTTATAGTTTGCTTCAATGATTAAACGAATGCAGTTTGATTCTCTGAATTAATTAGACAAACTTGGGCATGGACTCAATGAGATAAGCTCCACTCATTGACTGAAGATATTGAGTAAGTTTCATGGAATGATGAGTGCAGTTTGTTTCATTGAATGAGGAGTGCAATTTGCTTCAGCAATGAATTGAATGAATGCGTGCAAGTTGTGATGCAGAATTTTATGAGCGAAGCTCTACTCAATGAATGAACACGGAAAGTTAGTATCATTGAATGAATGAGTGCAGTCGACATATTAAATGTCTCAGTTTTGTTTGATTCATTCAATCCACGTATAACATTTGTCTTATTGAATGAATGACAGTAATTTGTTTCCGTGAATGAATGAATTTAGTTTGACTCTCTGAATGAATGAGTTAAGTTTGAGGCATGGAATATGTACAGTTAGAGACATGGAATGATATGTGCTGTTTGTTTGATTGAATAAATGACAACCTAGTGTTTAATACAGAGATTGCGTTAAGCTCGTAATATTGAATGAATGAGTAAACCTGTCCATATTGTATGAACACTGACAGTTTGTTTCTTTGAATGAATGAATGCAGTTTGCTTTATTAAATGCCTGAGTTTAGTTTGGTTCATTGAATCAATGCATAACTGGTTTTATTGAATGAATGTTTGTAGTTTGCTTCAATGAATGAATGCAGTTTGATTCTCTGAATGAATGAGACAAACTTGAGGCACGGAATGAATGAGATAAGCTCCATTGATTTACTGAACAATTTAAGTTCGTTTCATGGAATGAATGAGTGCAGTTCGTTTCATTGAATGAAGGAGTGCAGTTAGCTTCAGCAATGCATTGAATATATGCGTAAAAGTCGTAATCTTGACTTTTCTAAGAGAAGCTCTAGTCAATGAATGAACACGGGCAGTTTTTGCGTCATTGAATGAGTGAGTGCAGTTTGATATACGAAATGTCTGAATTTTCTTTGATTCGTTGCATCAAGGCATAACATTTAGTTTATATTGAATGAATGTCTGCAGTTTGTTTCAATGAATGAATGGACTCATTCTTTCAATAAGTGAGTTGAGCCTAACGCATGGAATGAACGAGAGAAGCTCCATTCCTTGGATGAACACGTGCAGTTGGTTTCATGGATTGATGTGTGCTGTTTGGTTCATTGAATGTATGACAACACAGTGTTTAATAGAGTCAATACGTTAAGTTGAATGAGAGAATCTCTACTCATTAAATGAACAAGTCCGGTTTGTTTCAATGATTGAATGAGTACAGTTTGAATCATTAAATGTCTGAGTTTAGTATTTTCATTGAATGAATGCAATTGATTCATTGATAATATGACTGAAGATTGATTCAATGATTGAATGACTGTGGTTCGATTATCTGAATGAATCATTTAAACTTGAGACATTGAATGAATGAGAGAATCTCTACTCATTGAATTAATACACGTAGGTGGTTTCAAACAATATCTGAGATTTTTTGGATTGATTGATTCAATTTCGTTTACGGACTGAAGAACCCTAGTTTGTTTTAATGAATGAATGCAATTTAATTCTCTGTATGAATGAGGTTTGAAATGAATGAGAGAAGTTCTACTCAAGGAATTATCACGTTCATTGAATGAATGAGTGCATTTTGTTTCATTAAATGAAAGAAGCTCTGCATATGAAATGAAAACAGGCAGTTTCCTCGATTGATTGAATGAGGGCAGTTTGTAAGATTAAATGACTGAGTTTTGTTTGATTCATTGGCTCAATGCATAACATTTGATTTATTGAATGAAGGACAGTAATTTGTTTCCATGAATGAATGAATTCAGTTTGATTCTTTGAATGAATGAGGTAAGATTGAGGCATGGAATACGTACAGTTCGTCAAATGGAATGATGTGTGCTGTTGGTTACATTGAATGAATGACAAAGCAGTGTTTAATTGAGTGATTGCGTTGTGCTCGTAATATTGAATGAATGAGTAAAACACTTCTCATTGAATGAACACAGGCAGTTTGTTTCGTTGAATTGATTGAAAGCAGTTTGATTCATTAAATGTCTGAGTTTAGTTTGGTTCATTGAAACAATGCATAACATTTGTTGTATTGAATGATTGTTTGTGGTTGGCTTCAATGAATGAATGAATGCATTTTGATTCTCTGAAGGAATGAGACATACTTGAGGCATGGACTGAATGAGATATGCTCCACTCATTGATTGAACAAATACAGCTAGTTTCATGGAATGAATGAGTGCTGTTGGTTTCATTGAACGCTTTGCGTTGAGAGAATGCGTTAAGCTCGTAATAATGATTGAATGTGCAAAACTCTACTCATTGAATGAACACTGGCAGTTTGCAGCTTGATGCATTAAATGTCTGAGTTTAGTTTGGTTCATTGAATCAAGGCATAACATTTGGTTTATTGACTGAATGTTTGTTGTTTGCTTCAATAAATGAATGAATGCAGTATGATTCTCTGAATGAATGAGACAAACTTGAGGCATGGACTGAATGAGATACGCTCCACTCATTGAAATTGAGTAAGTTTCATGGAATGATGAGTACAGTTTGTTTAATTGAATGAAGGAGTGCAGTTTGCTTCAGCAATGAATTGAATGAATGCGTGCAAGTTGTGATGTAGAATTTTATGAGCGAAGCTCTACTCAGTGAATCAACACGGAAAGTTAGTATCATTGAATGAGTGAGTGCAGTCGATATATTAAATGTCTCAGTTTTGTTTGATTCATTCAATCCACGTAAAACATTTGATTTATTGAATAAAGGACAGTAATTTGTTTCCATGAATGAATGAATTTAGTTTGACTCTCTGAATGAATGAAGTAAGTTTGAGGAATGGAATGATGTGTGCTGTTTGTTTCATTGAATGAATGACAAAGCAGTGTTTAATAGAGACATTGCGTTAAGCTCGTAATATTCAATGAATGAGTAAAACTGTCCTCATTGTATGAACACTGGCAGTTTGTTTCGTTGAATGAATGAATGCAGTTTGATTCATTAAATGCCGGAGTTCAGTTTGGTTCATTGAAACAATGCATAACTTGTTTTATTGAATGAATGTTTGCAGTTCGCTTCAATGAATAAACGAATGCAGCTTGATTCTCTGAATGCATGAGACAAACTTGAGGCATGGCATGAATGAGATAAGCTCCTCTCATTGACTGAACAAATTCAGTTCGTTTCATGGAATTAATGAGTGCAGTTCGTTTCATTGAACGCTTTGCGTTGAGAGAATGCGTTAAGCTCGTAATATTGAATGAATGAGTAAAACTCTACTCATTGAATGAACACTGGCAGTTTGTTTCGTTGATGAATGAATGCAGTTTGATTCATTAAATGCCTGAGTTTAGTTTGGTTCATTGAAACAATGCATAACATTTGGTTTATTGAATGAATGTTTATAGTTTGCTTCATTGATTAAACGAATGCAGTTTGATTCTCTGAATGAATGAGACAAACTTGAGGCATGGAATGAATGAGATAAGCTCTATTGATTTACTGAACAAATTCAGTTCGTTTCATGGAATGAATGAGTGCAGTTTGTTTCATTGAATGAGGGAGTGCAGTTAGCTTCAGCAATGCATTGAATATATGCGTAAAAGTCGTAATCTTGACATTTATAAGAGACACTCTACTCAATGAATGAACACGGGCAGTTTTTGCGTCATTGAATGAGTGAGTGCAGTTTGATATATGAAATGTCTGAATTTTCTTTGATTCATTGCATCAAGGCATAACATTTAACTTATATTGAATGAATTTCTGCAGTTTGTTTCAATGAATGAATGGACTCATTCTTTCAAGAGGTGAGCTGAGCCTAAGGCATGGAATGAACGAGAGAAGCTCCATTCCTTGGCTGAACACGTGCAGTTGGTTTCATGGAATGATGTGTGCTGTTTGGTTCATTGAATGAAACACAGTGTTTAATAGAGTCAATACGTTAAGTTGAATGAGAGAATCTCTACTCATTAAATGAACAAGTCCGGTTTGTTTCAATGATTGAATGAGTACAGTTTGAATCATTAAATGTCTGAGTTTAGTATTTTCATTGAATGAATGCAATTGATTCATTGATAATATGACTGAAGATTGATTCAATGACTGTGGTTCGATTATCTGAATGAATCATTTAAACTTGAGACATTGAATGAATGAGAGAATCTCTACTCTTTGAATTATTACACGTAGGTTGTTTCAAACAATATCTGAGATTTATGGATTCAATTTCGTTTATGGACTGAAGAAGTCTAGTTTGTTTTAATGAATGAATGCAATTTAATTCTCTGTATGAATGAGATTTAAAATGAATGAGAGAAGGTCTACTCAAAGAATTATCACGTTCATTGAATGAATGAGTGCATTTCGTTTCATTAAATGAAAGAAGCTCTGCATATGAAATGAACACAGGCAGTTTCCTTGATTGAATGAATGAGGGCAGTTTGTAAGATTAAAGGACTGAGTTTTGTTTGATTCATTGGCTCAATGCATAACATTTGATTTATTGAATGAAGGACAGTAATTTGTTTCCATGAATGAATGAATTCAGTTTGATTCTCTGAATTAATAAGGTAAGCTTGAGGCATGGGATAAGTACAGTTAGTTTCATGGAATGATGTGTGCTGTTGGTTACATTGAATGAATGACAAAGCAGTGTTTAATTGATTGATTGCGTTTTGCTCGTAATGTTGAATGAATGAGTAAAACTCTGCGCGTTGAATGAACACTGGCAGTTTGTTTCGTTGAATTGATTGAAGCAGTTTGATTCATTAAATGTCTGAGTTTAGTTTGATCTATGGATTCAATGTATAACATTTGTTATATTGAATGAATGTTTATAGTTTGCTTCAATGATTAAACGAATGCAGTTTGATTCTCTGAATTAATTAGACAAACTTGGGCATGGACTCAATGAGATAAGCTCCACTCATTGACTGAAGATATTGAGTAAGTTTCATGGAATGATGAGTGCAGTTTGTTTCATTGAATGAGGAGTGCAATTTGCTTCAGCAATGAATTGAATGAATGCGTGCAAGTTGTGATGCAGAATTTTATGAGCGAAGCTCTACTCAATGAATGAACACGGAAAGTTAGTATCATTGAATGAATGAGTGCAGTCGACATATTAAATGTCTCAGTTTTGTTTGATTCATTCAATCCACGTATAACATTTGTCTTATTGAATGAATGACAGTAATTTGTTTCCGTGAATGAATGAATTTAGTTTGTCTCTCTGAATGAATGAGTTAAGTTTGAGGCATGGAATATGTACAGTTAGAGACATGGAATGATATGTGCTGTTTGTTTGATTGAATAAATGACAACCTAGTGTTTAATACAGAGATTGCGTTAAGCTCGTAATATTGAATGAATGAGTAAACCTGTCCATATTGTATGAACACTGACAGTTTGTTTCTTTGAATGAATGAATGCAGTTTGCTTTATTAAATGCCTGAGTTTAGTTTGGTTCATTGAATCAATGCATAAATGGTTTTATTGAATGAATGTTTGTAGTTTGCTTCAATGAATGAATGCAGTTTGATTCTCTGAATGAATGAGACAAACTTGAGGCACGGAATGAATGAGATAAGCTCCATTGATTTACTGAACAATTTAAGTTCGTTTCATGGAATGAATGAGTGCAGTTCGTTTCATTGAATGAAGGAGTGCAGTTAGCTTCAGCAATGCATTGAATATATGCGTAAAAGTCGTAATCTTGACTTTTCTAAGAGAAGCTCTAGTCAATGAATGAACACGGGCAGTTTTTGCGTCATTGAATGAGTGAGTGCAGTTTGATATACGAAATGTCTGAATTTTCTTTGATTCGTTGCATCAAGGCATAACATTTAGTTTATATTGAATGAATGTCTGCAGTTTGTTTCAATGAATGAATGGACTCATTCTTTCAATAAGTGAGTTGAGCCTAACGCATGGAATGAACGAGAGAAGCTCCATTCCTTGGATGAACACGTGCAGTTGGTTTCATGGATTGATGTGTGCTGTTTGGTTCATTGAATGTATGACAACACAGTGTTTAATAGAGTCAATACGTTAAGTTGAATGAGAGAATCTCTACTCATTAAATGAACAAGTCCGGTTTGTTTCAATGATTGAATGAGTACAGTTTGAATCATTAAATGTCTGAGTTTAGTATTTTCATTGAATGAATGCAATTGATTCATTGATAATATGACTGAAGATTGATTCAATGATTGAATGACTGTGGTTCGATTATCTGAATGAATCATTTAAACTTGAGACATTGAATGAATGAGAGAATCTCTACTCATTGAATTAATACACGTAGGTGGTTTCAAACAATATCTGAGATTTTTTGGATTGATTGATTCAATTTCGTTTACGGACTGAAGAACCCTAGTTTGTTTTAATGAATGAATGCAATTTAATTCTCTGTATGAATGAGGTTTGAAATGAATGAGAGAAGTTCTACTCAAGGAATTATCACGTTCATTGAATGAATGAGTGCATTTTGTTTCATTAAATGAAAGAAGCTCTGCATATGAAATGAAAACAGGCAGTTTCCTCGATTGATTGAATGAGGGCAGTTTGTAAGATTAAATGACTGAGTTTTGTTTGATTCATTGGCTCAATGCATAACATTTGATTTATTGAATGAAGGACAGTAATTTGTTTCCATGAATGAATGAATTCAGTTTGATTCTTTGAATGAATGAGGTAAGATTGAGGCATGGAATACGTACAGTTCGTCAAATGGAATGATGTGTGCTGTTGGTTACATTGAATGAATGACAAAGCAGTGTTTAATTGAGTGATTGCGTTGTGCTCGTAATATTGAATGAATGAGTAAAACACTTCTCATTGAATGAACACAGGCAGTTTGTTTCGTTGAATTGATTGAAAGCAGTTTGATTCATTAAATGTCTGAGTTTAGTTTGGTTCATTGAAACAATGCATAACATTTGTTGTATTGAATGATTGTTTGTGGTTGGCTTCAATGAATGAATGAATGCATTTTGATTCTCTGAAGGAATGAGACATACTTGAGGCATGGACTGAATGAGATATGCTCCACTCATTGATTGAACAAATACAGCTAGTTTCATGGAATGAATGAGTGCTGTTGGTTTCATTGAACGCTTTGCGTTGAGAGAATGCGTTAAGCTCGTAATAATGATTGAATGTGCAAAACTCTACTCATTGAATGAACACTGGCAGTTTGCAGCTTGATGCATTAAATGTCTGAGTTTAGTTTGGTTCATTGAATCAAGGCATAACATTTGGTTTATTGACTGAATGTTTGTTGTTTGCTTCAATAAATGAATGAATGCAGTATGATTCTCTGAATGAATGAGACAAACTTGAGGCATGGACTGAATGAGATACGCTCCACTCATTGAAATTGAGTAAGTTTCATGGAATGATGAGTACAGTTTGTTTAATTGAATGAAGGAGTGCAGTTTGCTTCAGCAATGAATTGAATGAATGCGTGCAAGTTGTGATGTAGAATTTTATGAGCGAAGCTCTACTCAGTGAATCAACACGGAAAGTTAGTATCATTGAATGAGTGAGTGCAGTCGATATATTAAATGTCTCAGTTTTGTTTGATTCATTCAATCCACGTAAAACATTTGATTTATTGAATAAAGGACAGTAATTTGTTTCCATGAATGAATGAATTTAGTTTGACTCTCTGAATGAATGAAGTAAGTTTGAGGAATGGAATGATGTGTGCTGTTTGTTTCATTGAATGAATGACAAAGCAGTGTTTAATAGAGACATTGCGTTAAGCTCGTAATATTCAATGAATGAGTAAAACTGTCCTCATTGTATGAACACTGGCAGTTTGTTTCGTTGAATGAATGAATGCAGTTTGATTCATTAAATGCCGGAGTTCAGTTTGGTTCATTGAAACAATGCATAACTTGTTTTATTGAATGAATGTTTGCAGTTCGCTTCAATGAATAAACGAATGCAGCTTGATTCTCTGAATGCATGAGACAAACTTGAGGCATGGCATGAATGAGATAAGCTCCTCTCATTGACTGAACAAATTCAGTTCGTTTCATGGAATTAATGAGTGCAGTTCGTTTCATTGAACGCTTTGCGTTGAGAGAATGCGTTAAGCTCGTAATATTGAATGAATGAGTAAAACTCTACTCATTGAATGAACACTGGCAGTTTGTTTCGTTGATGAATGAATGCAGTTTGATTCATTAAATGCCTGAGTTTAGTTTGGTTCATTGAAACAATGCATAACATTTGGTTTATTGAATGAATGTTTATAGTTTGCTTCATTGATTAAACGAATGCAGTTTGATTCTCTGAATGAATGAGACAAACTTGAGGCATGGAATGAATGAGATAAGCTCTATTGATTTACTGAACAAATTCAGTTCGTTTCATGGAATGAATGAGTGCAGTTTGTTTCATTGAATGAGGGAGTGCAGTTAGCTTCAGCAATGCATTGAATATATGCGTAAAAGTCGTAATCTTGACATTTATAAGAGACACTCTACTCAATGAATGAACACGGGCAGTTTTTGCGTCATTGAATGAGTGAGTGCAGTTTGATATATGAAATGTCTGAATTTTCTTTGATTCATTGCATCAAGGCATAACATTTAACTTATATTGAATGAATTTCTGCAGTTTGTTTCAATGAATGAATGGACTCATTCTTTCAAGAGGTGAGCTGAGCCTAAGGCATGGAATGAACGAGAGAAGCTCCATTCCTTGGCTGAACACGTGCAGTTGGTTTCATGGAATGATGTGTGCTGTTTGGTTCATTGAATGTATGACAACACAGTGTTTAATAGAGTCAATACGTTAAGTTGAATGAGAGAATCTCTACTCATTAAATGAACAAGTCCGGTTTGTTTCAATGATTGAATGAGTACAGTTTGAATCATTAAATGTCTGAGTTTAGTATTTTCATTGAATGAATGCAATTGATTCATTGATAATATGACTGAAGATTGATTCAATGACTGTGGTTCGATTATCTGAATGAATCATTTAAACTTGAGACATTTAATGAATGAGAGAATCTCTACTCTTGAATTATTACAGGTAGGTTGTTTCAAACAATATCTGAGATTTATGGATTCAATTTCGTTTATGGACTGAAGAAGTCTAGTTTGTTTTAATGAATGAATGCAATTTAATTCTCTGTATGAATGAGATTTAAAATGAATGAGAGAAGGTCTACTCAAAGAATTATCACGTTCATTGAATGAATGAGTGCATTTCGTTTCATTAAATGAAAGAAGCTCTGCATATGAAATGAACACAGGCAGTTTCCTTGATTGAATGAATGAGGGCAGTTTGTAAGATTAAATGACTGAGTTTTGTTTGATTCATTGGCTCAATGCATAACATTTGATTTATTGAATGAAGGACAGTAATTTGTTTCCATGAATGAATGAATTCAGTTTGATTCTCTGAATTAATAAGGTAAGCTTGAGGCATGGGATAAGTACAGTTAGTTTCATGGAATGATGTGTGCTGTTGGTTACATTGAATGAATGACAAAGCAGTGTTTAATTGATTGATTGCGTTTTGCTCGTAATGTTGAATGAATGAGTAAAACTCTGCGCGTTGAATGAACACTGGCAGTTTGTTTCGTTGAATTGATTGAAGCAGTTTGATTCATTAAATGTCTGAGTTTAGTTTGATCTATGGATTCAATGTATAACATTTGTTATATTGAATGAATGTTTATAGTTTGCTTCAATGATTAAACGAATGCAGTTTGATTATCTGAATTAATTAGACAAACTTGGGCATGGACTCAATGAGATAAGCTCCACTCATTGACTGAAGATATTGAGTAAGTTTCATGGAATGATGAGTGCAGTTTGTTTCATTGAATGAGGAGTGCAATTTGCTTCAGCAATGAAATGAATGAATGCGTGCAAGTTGTGATGCAGAATTTTATGAGCGAAGCTCTACTCAATGAATGAACACGGAAAGTTAGTATCATTGAATGAATGAGTGCAGTCGACATATTAAATGTCTCAGTTTTGTTTGATTCATTCAATCCACGTATAACATTTGTCTTATTGAATGAATGACAGTAATTTGTTTCCGTGAATGAATGAATTTAGTTTGTCTCTCTGAATGAATGAGTTAAGTTTGAGGCATGGAATATGTACAGTTAGAGACATGGAATGATATGTGCTGTTTGTTTGATTGAATAAATGACAACCTAGTGTTTAATACAGAGATTGCGTTAAGCTCGTAATATTGAATGAATGAGTAAACCTGTCCATATTGTATGAACACTGACAGTTTGTTTCTTTGAATGAATGAATGCAGTTTGCTTTATTAAATGCCTGAGTTTAGTTTGGTTCATTGAATCAATGCATAACTGGTTTTATTGAATGAATGTTTGTAGTTTGCTTCAATGAATGAATGCAGTTTGATTCTCTGAATGAATGAGACAAACTTGAGGCACGGAATGAATGAGATAAGCTCCATTGATTTACTGAACAATTTAAGTTCGTTTCATGGAATGAATGAGTGCAGTTCGTTTCATTGAATGAAGGAGTGCAGTTAGCTTCAGCAATGCATTGAATATATGCGTAAAAGTCGTAATCTTGACATTTATAAGAGACACTCTACTCAATGAATGAACACGGGCAGTTTTTGCGTCATTGAATGAGTGAGTGCAGTTTGATATACGAAATGTCTGAATTTTCTTTGATTCGTTGCATCAAGGCATAACATTTAATTTATATTGAATGAATGTCTGCAGTTTGTTTCAATGAATGAATGGACTCATTCTTTCAATAAGTGAGTTGAGCCTAAGGCATGGAATGAACGAGAGAAGCTCCATTCCTTGGCTGAACACGTGCAGTTGGTTTCATGGAATGATGTGTGCTGTTTGGTTCATTGAATGTATGACAACACAGTGTTTAATAGAGTCAATACGTTAAGTTGAATGATAGAATCTCTACTCATTAAATGAACAAGTCCGGTTTGTTTCAATGATTGAATGAGTACAGTTTGAATCATTAAATGTCTGAGTTTAGTATTTTCATTGAATGAATGCAATTGATTCATTGATAATATGACTGAAGATTGATTCAATGATTGAATGACTGTGGTTCGATTATCTGAATGAATCATTTAAACTTGAGACATTGAATGAATGAGAGAATCTCTACTCATTGAATTATGACAGGTAGGTGGTTTCAAACAATATCTGAGAGTTTTTGGATTGATTGATTCAATTTCGTTTATGGACTGAAGAACCCTAGTTTGTTTTAATGAATGAATGCAATTTAATTCTCTGTATGAATGAGGTTTGAAATGAATGAGAGAAGGTCTACTCAAGGAATTATCACGTTCATTGAATGAATGAGTGCATTTTGTTTCATTAAATGAAAGAAGCTCTGCATATGAAATGAAAACAGGCAGTTTCCTTGATTGATTGAATGAGGGCAGTTTGTAAGATTAAATGACTGAGTTTTGTTTGATTCATTGGCTCAATGCATAACATTTGATTTATTGAATGAAGGACAGTAATTTGTTTCCATGAATGAATGAATTCAGTTTGATTCTCTGAATGAATGAGGTAAGCTTGAGGCATGGAATACGTACAGTTCGTCAAATGGAATGATGTGTGCTGTTGGTTACATTGAATGAATGACAAAGCAGTGTTTAATTGAGTGATTGCGTTGTGCTCGTAATATTGAATGAATGATTAAAACACTTCTCATTGAATCAACACAGGCAGTTTGTTTCGTTGAATTGATTGAAAGCAGTTTGATTCATTAAATGTCTGAGTTTAGTTTGGTTCATTGAAACAATGCATAACATTTGTTGTATTGAATGATTGTTTGTGGTTGGCTTCAATGAATGAATGAATGCATTTTGATTCTCTGAAGGAATGAGACATACTTGAGGCATGGACTGAATGAGATATGCTCCACTCATTGATTGAACAAATACAGCTAGTTTCATGGAATGAATGAGTGCTGTTGGTTTCATTGAACGCTTTGCGTTGAGAGAATGCGTTAAGCTCGTAATAATGATTGAATGTGCAAAACTCTACTCATTGAATGAACACTGGCAGTTTGCAGCTTGATGCATTAAATGTCTGAGTTTAGTTTGGTTCATTGAATCAAGGCATAACATTTGGTTTATTGACTGAATGTTTGTTGTTTGCTTCAATAAATGAATGAATGCAGTATGATTCTCTGAATGAATGAGACAAACTTGAGGCATGGACTGAATGAGATACGCTCCACTCATTGAAATTGAGTAAGTTTCATGGAATGATGAGTACAGTTTGTTTAATTGAATGAAGGAGTGCAGTTTGCTTCAGCAATGAATTGAATGAATGCGTGCAAGTTGTGATGTAGAATTTTATGAGCGAAGCTCTACTCAGTGAATCAACACGGAAAGTTAGTATCATTGAATGAATGAGTGCAGTCGATATATTAAATGTCTCAGTTTTGTTTGATTCATTCAATCCACGTAAAACATTTGATTTATTGAATAAAGGACAGTAATTTGTTTCCATGAATGAATGAATTTAGTTTGACTCTCTGAATGAATGAGGTAAGTTTGAGGAATGGAATGATGTGTGCTGTTTGTTTCATTGAATGAATGACAAAGCAGTGTTTAATAGAGACATTGCGTTCAGCTCGTAATATTCAATGAATGAGTAAAACTGTCCTCATTGTATGAACACTGGCAGTTTGTTTCGTTGAATGAATGAATGCAGTTTGATTCATTAAATGCCGGAGTTCAGTTTGGTTCATTGAAACAATGCATAACTTGTTTTATTGAATGAATGTTTGCAGTTCGCTTCAATGAATAAACGAATGCAGCTTGATTCTCTGAATGCATGAGACAAACTTGAGGCATGGCATGAATGAGATAAGCTCCTCTCATTGACTGAACAAATTCAGTTCGTTTCATGGAATTAATGAGTGCAGTTCGTTTCATTGAACGCTTTGCGTTGAGAGAATGCGTTAAGCTCGTAATATTGAATGAATGAGTAAAACTCTACTCATTGAATGAACACTGGCAGTTTGTTTCGTTGATGAATGAATGCAGTTTGATTCATTAAATGCCTGAGTTTAGTTTGGTTCATTGAAACAATGCATAACATTTGGTTTATTGAATTTGGTTTATAGTTTGCTTCATTGATTAAACGAAGGCAGTTTGATTCTCTGAATGAATGAGACAAACTTGAGGCATGGAATGAATGAGATAAGCTCCATTGATTTACTGAACAAATTCAGTTCGTTTCATGGAATGAATGAGTGCAGTTTGTTTCATTGAATGAGGGAGTGCAGTTAGCTTCAGCAATGCATTGAATATATGCGTAAAAGTCGTAATCTTGACATTTATAAGAGACACTCTACTCAATGAATGAACACGGGCAGTTTTTGCGTCATTGAATGAGTGAGTGCAGTTTGATATATGAAATGTCTGAATTTTCTTTGATTCATTGCATCAAGGCATAACATTTAATTTATATTGAATGAATTTCTGCAGTTTGTTTCAATGAATGAATGGACTCATTCTTTCAATAAGTGAGTTGAGCCTAAGGCATGGAATGAACGAGAGAAGCTCCATTCCTTGGCTGAACACGTGCAGTTGGTTTCATGGAATGATGTGTGCTGTTTGGTTCATTGAATGTATGACAACACAGTGTTTAATAGAGTCAATACGTTAAGTTGAATGAGAGAATCTCTACTCATTAAATGAACAAGTCCGGTTTGTTTCAATGATTGAATGAGTACAGTTTGAATCATTAAATGTCTGAGTTTAGTATTTTCATTGAATGAATGCAATTGATTCATTGATAATATGACTGAAGATTGATTCAATGACTGTGGTTCGATTATCTGAATGAATCATTTAAACTTGAGACATTGAATGAATGAGAGAATCTCTACTCATTGAATTATTACAGGTAGGTTGTTTCAAACAATATCTGAGATTTATGGATTCAATTTCGTTTATGGACTGAAGAACTCTAGTTTGTTTTAATGAATGAATGCAATTTAATTCTCTGTATGAATGAGATTTAAAATGAATGAGAGAAGGTCTACTCAAAGAATTATCACGTTCATTGAATGAATGAGTGCATTTCGTTTCATTAAATGAAAGAAGCTCTGCATATGAAATGAACACAGGCAGTTTCCTTGATTGAATGAATGAGGGCAGTTTGTAAGATTAAATGTCTGAGTTTTGTTTGATTCATTGGCTCAATGCATAACATTTGATTTATTGAATGAAGGACAGTAATTTGTTTCCATGAATGAATGAATTCAGTTTGATTCTCTGAATTAATAAGGTAAGCTTGAGGCATGGGATAAGTACAGTTAGTTTCATGGAATGATGTGTGCTGTTGGTTACATTGAATGAATGACAAAGCAGTGTTTAATTGATTGATTGCGTTTTGCTCGTAATGTTGAATGAATGAGTAAAACTCTGCGCGTTGAATGAACACTGGCAGTTTGTTTCGTTGAATTGATTGAAGCAGTTTGATTCATTAAATGAGTTTAGTTTGATCTATGGATTCAATGTATAACATTTGTTATATTGAATGAATGTTTATAGTTTGCTTCAATGATTAAACGAATGCAGTTTGATTCTCTGAATTAATTAGACAAACTTGGGCATGGACTCAATGAGATAAGCTCCACTCATTGACTGAAGATATTGAGTAAGTTTCATGGAATGATGAGTGCAGTTTGTTTCATTGAATGAGGAGTGCAATTTGCTTCAGCAATGAATTGAATGAATGCGTGCAAGTTGTGATGCAGAATTTTATGAGCGAAGCTCTACTCAATGAATGAACACGGAAAGTTAGTATCATTGAATGAATGAGTGCAGTCGACATATTAAATGTCTCAGTTTTGTTTGATTCATTCAATCCACGTATAACATTTGTCTTATTGAATGAATGACAGTAATTTGTTTCCGTGAATGAATGAATTTAGTTTGACTCTCTGAATGAATGAGTTAAGTTTGAGGCATGGAATATGTACAGTTAGAGACATGGAATGATATGTGCTGTTTGTTTGATTGAATAAATGACAACGTAGTGTTTAATACAGAGATTGCGTTAAGCTCGTAATATTGAATGAATGAGTAAACCTGTCCATATTGTATGAACACTGACAGTTTGTTTCTTTGAATGAATGAATGCAGTTTGCTTTATTAAATGCCTGAGTTTAGTTTGGTTCATTGAATCAATGCATAACTGGTTTTATTGAATGAATGTTTGTAGTTTGCTTCAATGAATGAATGCAGTTTGATTCTCTGAATGAATGAGACAAACTTGAGGCACGGAATGAATGAGATAAGCTCCATTGATTTACTGAACAATTTAAGTTCGTTTCATGGAATGAATGAGTGCAGTTCGTTTCATTGAATGAAGGAGTGCAGTTAGCTTCAGCAATGCATTGAATATATGCGTAAAAGTCGTAATCTTGACTTTTCTAAGAGAAGCTCTAGTCAATGAATGAACACGGGCAGTTTTTGCGTCATTGAATGAGTGAGTGCAGTTTGATATACGAAATGTCTGAATTTTCTTTGATTCGTTGCATCAAGGCATAACATTTAATTTATATTGAATGAATGTCTGCAGTTTGTTTCAATGAATGAATGGACTCATTCTTTCAATAAGTGAGTTGAGCCTAAGGCATGGAATGAACGAGAGAAGCTCCATTCCTTGGCTGAACACGTGCAGTTGGTTTCATGGAATGATGTGTGCTGTTTGGTTCATTGAATGTATGACAACACAGTGTTTAATAGAGTCAATACGTTAAGTTGAATGAGAGAATCTCTACTCATTAAATGAACAAGTCCGGTTTGTTTCAATGATTGAATGAGTACAGTTTGAATCATTAAATGTCTGAGTTTAGTATTTTCATTGAATGAATGCAATTGATTCATTGATAATATGACTGAAGATTGATTCAATGATTGAATGACTGTGGTTCGATTATCTGAATGAATCATTTAAACTTGAGACATTGAATGAATGAGAGAATCTCTACTCATTGAATTATGACAGGTAGGTGGTTTCAAACAATATCTGAGAGTTTTTGGATTGATTGATTCAATTTCGTTTATGGACTGAAGAACCCTAGTTTGTTTTAATGAATGAATGCAATTTAATTCTCTGTATGAATGAGGTTTGAAATGAATGAGAGAAGGTCTACTCAAGGATTTATCACGTTCATTGAATGAATGAGTGCATTTTGTTTCATTAAATGAAAGAAGCTCTGCATATGAAATGAAAACAGGCAGTTTCCTCGATTGATTGAATGAGGGCAGTTTGTAAGATTAAATGACTGAGTTTTGTTTGATTCATTGGCTCAATGCATAACATTTGATTTATTGAATGAAGGACAGTAATTTGTTTCCATGAATGAATGAATTCAGTTTGATTCTCTGAATGAATGAGGTAAGCTTGAGGCATGGAATACGTACAGTTCGTCAAATGGAATGATGTGTGCTGTTGGTTACATTGAATGAATGACAAAGCAGTGTTTAATTGAGTGATTGCGTTGTGCTCGTAATATTGAATGAATGATTAAAACACTTCTCATTGAATCAACACAGGCAGTTTGTTTCGTTGAATTGATTGAAAGCAGTTTGATTCATTAAATGTCTGAGTTTAGTTTGGTTCATTGAAACAATGCATAACATTTGTTGTATTGAATGATTGTTTGTGGTTGGCTTCAATGAATGAATGAATGCATTTTGATTCTCTGAAGGAATGAGACATACTTGAGGCATGGACTGAATGAGATATGCTCCACTCATTGATTGAACAAATACAGCTAGTTTCATGGAATGAATGAGTGCTGTTGGTTTCATTGAACGCTTTGCGTTGAGAGAATGCGTTAAGCTCGTAATAATGATTGAATGTGCAAAACTCTACTCATTGAATGAACACTGGCAGTTTGCAGCTTGATGCATTAAATGTCTGAGTTTCGTTTGGTTCATTGAATCAAGGCATAACATTTGGTTTATTGACTGAATGTTTGTTGTTTGCTTCAATAAATGAATGAATGCAGTATGATTCTCTGAATGAATGAGACAAACTTGAGGCATGGACTGAATGAGATACGCTCCACTCATTGAAATTGAGTAAGTTTCATGGAATGATGAGTACAGTTTGTTTAATTGAATGAAGGAGTGCAGTTTGCTTCAGCAATGAATTGAATGAATGCGTGCAAGTTGTGATGTAGAATTTTATGAGCGAAGCTCTACTCAGTGAATCAACACGGAAAGTTAGTATCATTGAATGAATGAGTGCAGTCGATATATTAAATGTCTCAGTTTTGTTTGATTCATTCAATCCACGTAAAACATTTGATTTATTGAATAAAGGACAGTAATTTGTTTCCATGAATGAATGAATTTAGTTTGACTCTCTGAATGAATGAGGTAAGTTTGAGGAATGGAATGATGTGTGCTGTTTGTTTCATTGAATGAATGACAAAGCAGTGTTTAATAGAGACATTGCGTTCAGCTCGTAATATTCAATGAATGAGTAAAACTGTCCTTATTGTATGAACACTGGCAGTTTGTTTCGTTGAATGAATGAATGCAGTTTGATTCATTAAATGCCGGAGTTCAGTTTGGTTCATTGAAACAATGCATAACTTGTTTTATTGAATGAATGTTTGCAGTTCGCTTCAATGAATAAACGAATGCAGCTTGATTCTCTGAATGCATGAGACAAACTTGAGGCATGGCATGAATGAGATAAGCTCCTCTCATTGACTGAACAAATTCAGTTCGTTTCATGGAATTAATGAGTGCAGTTCGTTTCATTGAACGCTTTGCGTTGAGAGAATGCGTTAAGCTCGTAATATTGAATGAATGAGTAAAACTCTACTCATTGAATGAACACTGGCAGTTTGTTTCGTTGATGAATGAATGCAGTTTGATTCATTAAATGCCTGAGTTTAGTTTGGTTCATTGAAACAATGCATAACATTTGGTTTATTGAATGAATGTTTATAGTTTGCTTCATTGATTAAACGAATGCAGTTTGATTCTCTGAATGAATGAGACAAACTTGAGGCATGGAATGAATGAGATAAGCTCCATTGATTTACTGAACAAATTCAGTTCGTTTCATGGAATGAATGAGTGCAGTTTGTTTCATTGAATGAGGGAGTGCAGTTAGCTTCAGCAATGCATTGAATATATGCGTAAAAGTCGTAATCTTGACATTTATAAGAGACACTCTACTCAATGAATGAACACGGGCAGTTTTTGCGTCATTGAATGAGTGAGTGCAGTTTGATATATGAAATGTCTGAATTTTCTTTGATTCATTGCATCAAGGCATAACATTTAATTTATATTGAATGAATTTCTGCAGTTTGTTTCAATGAATGAATGGACTCATTCTTTCAATAAGTGAGTTGAGCCTAAGGCATGGAATGAACGAGAGAAGCTCCATTCCTTGGCTGAACACGTGCAGTTGGTTTCATGGAATGATGTGTGCTGTTTGGTTCATTGAATGTATGACAACACAGTGTTTAATAGAGTCAATACGTTAAGTTGAATGAGAGAATCTCTACTCATTAAATGAACAAGTCCGGTTTGTTTCAATGATTGAATGAGTACAGTTTGAATCATTAAATGTCTGAGTTTAGTATTTTCATTGAATGAATGCAATTGATTCATTGATAATATGACTGAAGATTGATTCAATGACTGTGGTTCGATTATCTGAATGAATCATTTAAACTTGAGACATTGAATGAATGAGAGAATCTCTACTCATTGAATTATTACAGGTAGGTTGTTTCAAACAATATCTGAGATTTATGGATTCAATTTCGTTTATGGACTGAAGAACTCTAGTTTGTTTTAATGAATGAATGCAATTTAATTCTCTGTATGAATGAGATTTAAAATGAATGAGAGAAGGTCTACTCAAAGAATTATCACGTTCATTGAATGAATGAGTGCATTTCGTTTCATTAAATGAAAGAAGCTCTGCATATGAAATGAACACAGGCAGTTTCCTTGATTGAATGAATGAGGGCAGTTTGTAAGATTAAATGTCTGAGTTTTGTTTGATTCATTGGCTCAATGCATAACATTTGATTTATTGAATGAAGGACAGTAATTTGTTTCCATGAATGAATGAATTCAGTTTGATTCTCTGAATTAATAAGGTAAGCTTGAGGCATGGGATAAGTACAGTTAGTTTCATGGAATGATGTGTGCTGTTGGTTACATTGAATGAATGACAAAGCAGTGTTTAATTGATTGATTGCGTTTTGCTCGTAATGTTGAATGAATGAGTAAAACTCTGCGCGTTGAATGAACACTGGCAGTTTGTTTCGTTGAATTGATTGAAGCAGTTTGATTCATTAAATGAGTTTAGTTTGATCTATGGATTCAATGTATAACATTTGTTATATTGAATGAATGTTTATAGTTTGCTTCAATGATTAAACGAATGCAGTTTGATTCTATGAATTAATTAGACAAACTTGGGCATGGACTCAATGAGATAAGCTCCACTCATTGACTGAAGATATTGAGTAAGTTTCATGGAATGATGAGTGCAGTTTGTTTCATTGAATGAGGAGTGCAATTTGCTTCAGCAATGAATTGAATGAATGCGTGCAAGTTGTGATGCAGAATTTTATGAGCGAAGCTCTACTCAATGAATGAACACGGAAAGTTAGTATCATTGAATGAATGAGTGCAGTCGACATATTAAATGTCTCAGTTTTGTTTCATTCATTCAATCCACGTATAACATTTGTCTTATTGAATGAATGACAGTAATTTGTTTCCGTGAATGAATGAATTTAGTTTGTCTCTCTGAATGAATGAGTTAAGTTTGAGGCATGGAATATGTACAGTTAGAGACATGGAATGATATGTGCTGTTTGTTTGATTGAATAAATGACAACCTAGTGTTTAATACAGAGATTGCGTTAAGCTCGTAATATTGAATGAATGAGTAAACCTGTCCATATTGTATGAACACTGACAGTTTGTTTCTTTAAATGAATGAATGCAGTTTGCTTTATTAAATGCCTGAGTTTAGTTTGGTTCATTGAATCAATGCATAACTGGTTTTATTGAATGAATGTTTGTAGTTTGCTTCAATGAATGAATGCAGTTTGATTCTCTGAATGAATGAGACAAACTTGAGGCACGGAATGAATGAGATAAGCTCCATTGATTTACTGAACAATTTAAGTTCGTTTCATGGAATGAATGAGTGCAGTTCGTTTCATTGAATGAAGGAGTGCAGTTAGCTTCAGCAATGCATTGAATATATGCGTAAAAGTCGTAATCTTGACTTTTCTAAGAGAAGCTCTAGTCAATGAATGAACACGGGCAGTTTTTGCGTCATTGAATGAGTGAGTGCAGTTTGATATACGAAATGTCTGAATTTTCTTTGATTCGTTGCATCAAGGCATAACATTTAATTTATATTGAATGAATGTCTGCAGTTTGTTTCAATGAATGAATGGACTCATTCTTTCAATAAGTGAGTTGAGCCTAAGGCATGGAATGAACGAGAGAAGCTCCATTCCTTGGCTGAACACGTGCAGTTGGTTTCATGGATTGATGTGTGCTGTTTGGTTCATTGAATGTATGACAACACAGTGTTTAATAGAGTCAATACGTTAAGTTGAATGATAGAATCTCTACTCATTAAATGAACAAGTCCGGTTTGTTTCAATGATTGAATGAGTACAGTTTGAATCATTAAATGTCTGAGTTTAGTATTTTCATTGAATGAATGCAATTGATTCATTGATAATATGACTGAAGATTGATTCAATGACTGTGGTTCGATTATCTGAATGAATCATTTAAACTTGAGACATTGAATGAATGAGAGAATCTCTACTCTTTGAATTATTACAGGTAAGTTGTTTCAAACAATATCTGAGATTTATGGATTCAATTTCGTTTATGGACTGAAGAACTCTAGTTTGTTTTAATGAATGAATGCAATTTAATTCTCTGTATGAATGAGATTTAAAATGAATGAGAGAAGGTCTACTCAAAGAATTATCACGTTCATTGAATGAATGAGTGCATTTCGTTTCATTAAATGAAAGAAGCTCTGCATATGAAATGAACACAGGCAGTTTCCTTGATTGAATGAATGAGGGCAGTTTGTAAGATTAAATGACTGAGTTTTGTTTGATTCATTGGCTCAATGCATAACATTTGATTTATTGAATGAAGGACAGTAATTTGTTTCCATGAATGAATGAATTCAGTTTGATTCTCTGAATTAATAAGGTAAGCTTGAGGCATGGGATAAGTACAGTTAGTTTCATGGAATGATGTGTGCTGTTGGTTACATTGAATGAATGACAAAGCAGTGTTTAATTGATTGATTGCGTTTTGCTCGTAATGTTGAATGAATGAGTAAAACTCTGCGCGTTGAATGAACACTGGCAGTTTGTTTCGTTGAATTGATTGAAGCAGTTTGATTCATTAAATGAGTTTAGTTTGATCTATGGATTCAATGTATAACATTTGTTATATTGAATGAATGTTTATAGTTTGCTTCAATGATTAAACGAATGCAGTTTGATTCTATGAATTAATTAGACAAACTTGGGCATGGACTCAATGAGATAAGCTCCACTCATTGACTGAAGATATTGAGTAAGTTTCATGGAATGATGAGTGCAGTTTGTTTCATTGAATGAGGAGTGCAATTTGCTTCAGCAATGAATTGAATGAATGCGTGCAAGTTGTGATGCAGAATTTTATGAGCGAAGCTCTACTCAATGAATGAACACGGAAAGTTAGTATCATTGAATGAATGAGTGCAGTCGACATATTAAATGTCTCAGTTTTGTTTCATTCATTCAATCCACGTATAACATTTGTCTTATTGAATGAATGACAGTAATTTGTTTCCGTGAATGAATGAATTTAGTTTGTCTCTCTGAATGAATGAGTTAAGTTTGAGGCATGGAATATGTACAGTTAGAGACATGGAATGATATGTGCTGTTTGTTTGATTGAATAAATGACAACCTAGTGTTTAATACAGAGATTGCGTTAAGCTCGTAATATTGAATGAATGAGTAAACCTGTCCATATTGTATGAACACTGACAGTTTGTTTCTTTAAATGAATGAATGCAGTTTGCTTTATTAAATGCCTGAGTTTAGTTTGGTTCATTGAATCAATGCATAACTGGTTTTATTGAATGAATGTTTGTAGTTTGCTTCAATGAATGAATGCAGTTTGATTCTCTGAATGAATGAGACAAACTTGAGGCACGGAATGAATGAGATAAGCTCCATTGATTTACTGAACAATTTAAGTTCGTTTCATGGAATGAATGAGTGCAGTTCGTTTCATTGAATGAAGGAGTGCAGTTAGCTTCAGCAATGCATTGAATATATGCGTAAAAGTCGTAATCTTGACTTTTCTAAGAGAAGCTCTAGTCAATGAATGAACACGGGCAGTTTTTGCGTCATTGAATGAGTGAGTGCAGTTTGATATACGAAATGTCTGAATTTTCTTTGATTCGTTGCATCAAGGCATAACATTTAATTTATATTGAATGAATGTCTGCAGTTTGTTTCAATGAATGAATGGACTCATTCTTTCAATAAGTGAGTTGAGCCTAAGGCATGGAATGAACGAGAGAAGCTCCATTCCTTGGCTGAACACGTGCAGTTGGTTTCATGGATTGATGTGTGCTGTTTGGTTCATTGAATGTATGACAACACAGTGTTTAATAGAGTCAATACGTTAAGTTGAATGATAGAATCTCTACTCATTAAATGAACAAGTCCGGTTTGTTTCAATGATTGAATGAGTACAGTTTGAATCATTAAATGTCTGAGTTTAGTATTTTCATTGAATGAATGCAATTGATTCATTGATAATATGACTGAAGATTGATTCAATGACTGTGGTTCGATTATCTGAATGAATCATTTAAACTTGAGACATTGAATGAATGAGAGAATCTCTACTCTTTGAATTATTACAGGTAAGTTGTTTCAAACAATATCTGAGATTTATGGATTCAATTTCGTTTATGGACTGAAGAACTCTAGTTTGTTTTAATGAATGAATGCAATTTAATTCTCTGTATGAATGAGATTTAAAATGAATGAGAGAAGGTCTACTCAAAGAATTATCACGTTCATTGAATGAATGAGTGCATTTCGTTTCATTAAATGAAAGAAGCTCTGCATATGAAATGAACACAGGCAGTTTCCTTGATTGAATGAATGAGGGCAGTTTGTAAGATTAAATGACTGAGTTTTGTTTGATTCATTGGCTCAATGCATAACATTTGATTTATTGAATGAAGGACAGTAATTTGTTTCCATGAATGAATGAATTCAGTTTGATTCTCTGAATTAATAAGGTAAGCTTGAGGCATGGGATAAGTACAGTTAGTTTCATGGAATGATGTGTGCTGTTGGTTACATTGAATGAATGACAAAGCAGTGTTTAATTGATTGATTGCGTTTTGCTCGTAATGTTGAATGAATGAGTAAAACTCTGCGCGTTGAATGAACACTGGCAGTTTGTTTCGTTGAATTGATTGAAGCAGTTTGATTCATTAAATGAGTTTAGTTTGATCTATGGATTCAATGTATAACATTTGTTATATTGAATGAATGTTTATAGTTTGCTTCAATGATTAAACGAATGCAGTTTGATTCTATGAATTAATTAGACAAACTTGGGCATGGACTCAATGAGATAAGCTCCACTCATTGACTGAAGATATTGAGTAAGTTTCATGGAATGATGAGTGCAGTTTGTTTCATTGAATGAGGAGTGCAATTTGCTTCAGCAATGAATTGAATGAATGCGTGCAAGTTGTGATGCAGAATTTTATGAGCGAAGCTCTACTCAATGAATGAACACGGAAAGTTAGTATCATTGAATGAATGAGTGCAGTCGACATATTAAATGTCTCAGTTTTGTTTCATTCATTCAATCCACGTATAACATTTGTCTTATTGAATGAATGACAGTAATTTGTTTCCGTGAATGAATGAATTTAGTTTGTCTCTCTGAATGAATGAGTTAAGTTTGAGGCATGGAATATGTACAGTTAGAGACATGGAATGATATGTGCTGTTTGTTTGATTGAATAAATGACAACCTAGTGTTTAATACAGAGATTGCGTTAAGCTCGTAATATTGAATGAATGAGTAAACCTGTCCATATTGTATGAACACTGACAGTTTGTTTCTTTAAATGAATGAATGCAGTTTGCTTTATTAAATGCCTGAGTTTAGTTTGGTTCATTGAATCAATGCATAACTGGTTTTATTGAATGAATGTTTGTAGTTTGCTTCAATGAATGAATGCAGTTTGATTCTCTGAATGAATGAGACAAACTTGAGGCACGGAATGAATGAGATAAGCTCCATTGATTTACTGAACAATTTAAGTTCGTTTCATGGAATGAATGAGTGCAGTTCGTTTCATTGAATGAAGGAGTGCAGTTAGCTTCAGCAATGCATTGAATATATGCGTAAAAGTCGTAATCTTGACTTTTCTAAGAGAAGCTCTAGTCAATGAATGAACACGGGCAGTTTTTGCGTCATTGAATGAGTGAGTGCAGTTTGATATACGAAATGTCTGAATTTTCTTTGATTCGTTGCATCAAGGCATAACATTTAATTTATATTGAATGAATGTCTGCAGTTTGTTTCAATGAATGAATGGACTCATTCTTTCAATAAGTGAGTTGAGCCTAAGGCATGGAATGAACGAGAGAAGCTCCATTCCTTGGCTGAACACGTGCAGTTGGTTTCATGGATTGATGTGTGCTGTTTGGTTCATTGAATGTATGACAACACAGTGTTTAATAGAGTCAATACGTTAAGTTGAATGATAGAATCTCTACTCATTAAATGAACAAGTCCGGTTTGTTTCAATGATTGAATGAGTACAGTTTGAATCATTAAATGTCTGAGTTTAGTATTTTCATTGAATGAATGCAATTGATTCATTGATAATATGACTGAAGATTGATTCAATGACTGTGGTTCGATTATCTGAATGAATCATTTAAACTTGAGACATTGAATGAATGAGAGAATCTCTACTCTTTGAATTATTACAGGTAAGTTGTTTCAAACAATATCTGAGATTTATGGATTCAATTTCGTTTATGGACTGAAGAACTCTAGTTTGTTTTAATGAATGAATGCAATTTAATTCTCTGTATGAATGAGATTTAAAATGAATGAGAGAAGGTCTACTCAAAGAATTATCACGTTCATTGAATGAATGAGTGCATTTCGTTTCATTAAATGAAAGAAGCTCTGCATATGAAATGAACACAGGCAGTTTCCTTGATTGAATGAATGAGGGCAGTTTGTAAGATTAAATGACTGAGTTTTGTTTGATTCATTGGCTCAATGCATAACATTTGATTTATTGAATGAAGGACAGTAATTTGTTTCCATGAATGAATGAATTCAGTTTGATTCTCTGAATTAATAAGGTAAGCTTGAGGCATGGGATAAGTACAGTTAGTTTCATGGAATGATGTGTGCTGTTGGTTACATTGAATGAATGACAAAGCAGTGTTTAATTGATTGATTGCGTTTTGCTCGTAATGTTGAATGAATGAGTAAAACTCTGCGCGTTGAATGAACACTGGCAGTTTGTTTCGTTGAATTGATTGAAGCAGTTTGATTCATTAAATGAGTTTAGTTTGATCTATGGATTCAATGTATAACATTTGTTATATTGAATGAATGTTTATAGTTTGCTTCAATGATTAAACGAATGCAGTTTGATTCTATGAATTAATTAGACAAACTTGGGCATGGACTCAATGAGATAAGCTCCACTCATTGACTGAAGATATTGAGTAAGTTTCATGGAATGATGAGTGCAGTTTGTTTCATTGAATGAGGAGTGCAATTTGCTTCAGCAATGAATTGAATGAATGCGTGCAAGTTGTGATGCAGAATTTTATGAGCGAAGCTCTACTCAATGAATGAACACGGAAAGTTAGTATCATTGAATGAATGAGTGCAGTCGACATATTAAATGTCTCAGTTTTGTTTCATTCATTCAATCCACGTATAACATTTGTCTTATTGAATGAATGACAGTAATTTGTTTCCGTGAATGAATGAATTTAGTTTGTCTCTCTGAATGAATGAGTTAAGTTTGAGGCATGGAATATGTACAGTTAGAGACATGGAATGATATGTGCTGTTTGTTTGATTGAATAAATGACAACCTAGTGTTTAATACAGAGATTGCGTTAAGCTCGTAATATTGAATGAATGAGTAAACCTGTCCATATTGTATGAACACTGACAGTTTGTTTCTTTAAATGAATGAATGCAGTTTGCTTTATTAAATGCCTGAGTTTAGTTTGGTTCATTGAATCAATGCATAACTGGTTTTATTGAATGAATGTTTGTAGTTTGCTTCAATGAATGAATGCAGTTTGATTCTCTGAATGAATGAGACAAACTTGAGGCACGGAATGAATGAGATAAGCTCCATTGATTTACTGAACAATTTAAGTTCGTTTCATGGAATGAATGAGTGCAGTTCGTTTCATTGAATGAAGGAGTGCAGTTAGCTTCAGCAATGCATTGAATATATGCGTAAAAGTCGTAATCTTGACTTTTCTAAGAGAAGCTCTAGTCAATGAATGAACACGGGCAGTTTTTGCGTCATTGAATGAGTGAGTGCAGTTTGATATACGAAATGTCTGAATTTTCTTTGATTCGTTGCATCAAGGCATAACATTTAATTTATATTGAATGAATGTCTGCAGTTTGTTTCAATGAATGAATGGACTCATTCTTTCAATAAGTGAGTTGAGCCTAAGGCATGGAATGAACGAGAGAAGCTCCATTCCTTGGCTGAACACGTGCAGTTGGTTTCATGGATTGATGTGTGCTGTTTGGTTCATTGAATGTATGACAACACAGTGTTTAATAGAGTCAATACGTTAAGTTGAATGATAGAATCTCTACTCATTAAATGAACAAGTCCGGTTTGTTTCAATGATTGAATGAGTACAGTTTGAATCATTAAATGTCTGAGTTTAGTATTTTCATTGAATGAATGCAATTGATTCATTGATAATATGACTGAAGATTGATTCAATGACTGTGGTTCGATTATCTGAATGAATCATTTAAACTTGAGACATTGAATGAATGAGAGAATCTCTACTCTTTGAATTATTACAGGTAAGTTGTTTCAAACAATATCTGAGATTTATGGATTCAATTTCGTTTATGGACTGAAGAACTCTAGTTTGTTTTAATGAATGAATGCAATTTAATTCTCTGTATGAATGAGATTTAAAATGAATGAGAGAAGGTCTACTCAAAGAATTATCACGTTCATTGAATGAATGAGTGCATTTCGTTTCATTAAATGAAAGAAGCTCTGCATATGAAATGAACACAGGCAGTTTCCTTGATTGAATGAATGAGGGCAGTTTGTAAGATTAAATGACTGAGTTTTGTTTGATTCATTGGCTCAATGCATAACATTTGATTTATTGAATGAAGGACAGTAATTTGTTTCCATGAATGAATGAATTCAGTTTGATTCTCTGAATTAATAAGGTAAGCTTGAGGCATGGGATAAGTACAGTTAGTTTCATGGAATGATGTGTGCTGTTGGTTACATTGAATGAATGACAAAGCAGTGTTTAATTGATTGATTGCGTTTTGCTCGTAATGTTGAATGAATGAGTAAAACTCTGCGCGTTGAATGAACACTGGCAGTTTGTTTCGTTGAATTGATTGAAGCAGTTTGATTCATTAAATGTCTGAGTTTAGTTTGATCTATGGATTCAATGTATAACATTTGTTATATTGAATGAATGTTTATAGTTTGCTTCAATGATTAAACGAATGCAGTTTGATTCTCTGAATTAATTAGACAAACTTGGGCATGGACTCAATGAGATAAGCTCCACTCATTGACTGAAGATATTGAGTAAGTTTCATGGAATGATGAGTGCAGTTTGTTTCATTGAATGAGGAGTGCAATTTGCTTCAGCAATGAATTGAATGAATGCGTGCAAGTTGTGATGCAGAATTTTATGAGCGAAGCTCTACTCAATGAATGAACACGGAAAGTTAGTATCATTGAATGAATGAGTGCAGTCGACATATTAAATGTCTCAGTTTTGTTTGATTCATTCAATCCACGTATAACATTTGTCTTATTGAATGAATGACAGTAATTTGTTTCCGTGAATGAATGAATTTAGTTTGACTCTCTGAATGAATGAGTTAAGTTTGAGGCATGGAATATGTACAGTTAGAGACATGGAATGATATGTGCTGTTTGTTTGATTGAATAAATGACAACCTAGTGTTTAATACAGAGATTGCGTTAAGCTCGTAATATTGAATGAATGAGTAAACCTGTCCATATTGTATGAACACTGACAGTTTGTTTCTTTGAATGAATGAATGCAGTTTGCTTTATTAAATGCCTGAGTTTAGTTTGGTTCATTGAATCAATGCATAACTGGTTTTATTGAATGAATGTTTGTAGTTTGCTTCAATGAATGAATGCAGTTTGATTCTCTGAATGAATGAGACAAACTTGAGGCACGGAATGAATGAGATAAGCTCCATTGATTTACTGAACAATTTAAGTTCGTTTCATGGAATGAATGAGTGCAGTTCGTTTCATTGAATGAAGGAGTGCAGTTAGCTTCAGCAATGCATTGAATATATGCGTAAAAGTCGTAATCTTGACTTTTCTAAGAGAAGCTCTAGTCAATGAATGAACACGGGCAGTTTTTGCGTCATTGAATGAGTGAGTGCAGTTTGATATACGAAATGTCTGAATTTTCTTTGATTCGTTGCATCAAGGCATAACATTTAATTTATATTGAATGAATGTCTGCAGTTTGTTTCAATGAATGAATGGACTCATTCTTTCAATAAGTGAGTTGAGCCTAACGCATGGAATGAACGAGAGAAGCTCCATTCCTTGGCTGAACACGTGCAGTTGGTTTCATGGATTGATGTGTGCTGTTTGGTTCATTGAATGTATGACAACACAGTGTTTAATAGAGTCAATACGTTAAGTTGAATGAGAGAATCTCTACTCATTAAATGAACAAGTCCGGTTTGTTTCAATGATTGAATGAGTACAGTTTGAATCATTAAATGTCTGAGTTTAGTATTTTCATTGAATGAATGCAATTGATTCATTGATAATATGACTGAAGATTGATTCAATGATTGAATGACTGTGGTTCGATTATCTGAATGAATCATTTAAACTTGAGACATTGAATGAATGAGAGAATCTCTACTCATTGAATTATTACACGTAGGTGGTTTCAAACAATATCTGAGATTTTTTGGATTGATTGATTCAATTTCGTTTATGGACTGAAGAACCCTAGTTTGTTTTAATGAATGAATGCAATTTAATTCTCTGTATGAATGAGGTTTGAAATGAATGAGAGAAGTTCTACTCAAGGAATTATCACGTTCATTGAATGAATGAGTGCATTTTGTTTCATTAAATGAAAGAAGCTCTGCATATGAAATGAAAACAGGCAGTTTCCTCGATTGATTGAATGAGGGCAGTTTGTAAGATTAAATGACTGAGTTTTGTTTGATTCATTGGCTCAATGCATAACATTTGATTTATTGAATGAAGGACAGTAATTAGTTTCCATGAATGAATGAATTCAGTTTGATTCTTTGAATGAATGAGGTAAGCTTGAGGCATGGAATACGTACAGTTGGTCAAATGGAATGATGTGTGCTGTTGGTTACATTGAATGAATGACAAAGCAGTGTTTAATTGAGTGATTGCGTTGTGCTCGTAATATTGAATGAATGAGTAAAACACTTCTCATTGAATGAACACAGGCAGTTTGTTTCGTTGAATTGATTGAAAGCAGTTTGATTCATTAAATGTCTGAGTTTAGTTTGGTTCATTGAAACAATGCATAACATTTGTTGTATTGAATGATTGTTTGTGGTTGGCTTCAATGAATGAATGAATGCATTTTGATTCTCTGAAGGAATGAGACATACTTGAGGCATGGACTGAATGAGATATGCTCCACTCATTGATTGAACAAATACAGCTAGTTTCATGGAATGAATGAGTGCTGTTGGTTTCATTGAACGCTTTGCGTTGAGAGAATGCGTTAAGCTCGTAATAATGATTGAATGTGCAAAACTCTACTCATTGAATGAACACTGGCAGTTTGCAGCTTGATGCATTAAATGTCTGAGTTTAGTTTGGTTCATTGAATCAAGGCATAACATTTGGTTTATTGACTGAATGTTTGTTGTTTGCTTCAATAAATGAATGAATGCAGTATGATTCTCTGAATGAATGAGACAAACTTGAGGCATGGACTGAATGAGATACGCTCCACTCATTGAAATTGAGTAAGTTTCATGGAATGATGAGTACAGTTTGTTTAATTGAATGAAGGAGTGCAGTTTGCTTCAGCAATGAATTGAATGAATGCGTGCAAGTTGTGATGTAGAATTTTATGAGCGAAGCTCTACTCAGTGAATCAACACGGAAAGTTAGTATCATTGAATGAATGAGTGCAGTCGATATATTAAATGTCTCAGTTTTGTTTGATTCATTCAATCCACGTAAAACATTTGATTTATTGAATAAAGGACAGTAATTTGTTTCCATGAATGAATGAATTTAGTTTGACTCTCTGAATGAATGAAGTAAGTTTGAGGAATGGAATGATGTGTGCTGTTTGTTTCATTGAATGAATGACAAAGCAGTGTTTAATAGAGACATTGCGTTAAGCTCGTAATATTCAATGAATGAGTAAAACTGTCCTCATTGTATGAACACTGGCAGTTTGTTTCTTTGAATGAATGAATGCAGTTTGATTCATTAAATGCCGGAGTTCAGTTTGGTTCATTGAAACAATGCATAACTTGTTTTATTGAATGAATGTTTGCAGTTCGCTTCAATGAATAAACGAATGCAGCTTGATTCTCTGAATGCATGAGACAAACTTGAGGCATGGCATGAATGAGATAAGCTCCTCTCATTGACTGAACAAATTCAGTTCGTTTCATGGAATTAATGAGTGCAGTTCGTTTCATTGAACGCTTTGCGTTGAGAGAATGCGTTAAGCTCGTAATATTGAATGAATGAGTAAAACTCTACTCATTGAATGAACACTGGCAGTTTGTTTCGTTGATGAATGAATGCAGTTTGATTCATTAAATGCCTGAGTTTAGTTTGGTTCATTGAAACAATGCATAACATTTGGTTTATTGAATGAATGTTTATAGTTTGCTTCATTGATTAAACGAATGCAGTTTGATTCTCTGAATGAATGAGACAAACTTGAGGCATGGAATGAATGAGATAAGCTCTATTGATTTACTGAACAAATTCAGTTCGTTTCATGGAATGAATGAGTGCAGTTTGTTTCATTGAATGAGGGAGTGCAGTTAGCTTCAGCAATGCATTGAATATATGCGTAAAAGTCGTAATCTTGACATTTATAAGAGACACTCTACTCAATGAATGAACACGGGCAGTTTTTGCGTCATTGAATGAGTGAGTGCAGTTTGATATATGAAATGTCTGAATTTTCTTTGATTCATTGCATCAAGGCATAACATTTAACTTATATTGAATGAATTTCTGCAGTTTGTTTCAATGAATGAATGGACTCATTCTTTCAAGAGGTGAGCTGAGCCTAAGGCATGGAATGAACGAGAGAAGCTCCATTCCTTGGCTGAACACGTGCAGTTGGTTTCATGGAATGATGTGTGCTGTTTGGTTCATTGAATGTATGACAACACAGTGTTTAATAGAGTCAATACGTTAAGTTGAATGAGAGAATCTCTACTCATTAAATGAACAAGTCCGGTTTGTTTCAATGATTGAATGAGTACAGTTTGAATCATTAAATGTCTGAGTTTAGTATTTTCATTGAATGAATGCAATTGATTCATTGATAATATGACTGAAGATTGATTCAATGACTGTGGTTCGATTATCTGAATGAATCATTTAAACTTGAGACATTGAATGAATGAGAGAATCTCTATTCTTGAATTATTACAGGTAGGTTGTTTCAAACAATATCTGAGATTTATGGATTCAATTTCGTTTATGGACTGAAGAACTCTAGTTTGTTTTAATGAATGAATGCAATTTAATTCTCTGTATGAATGAGATTTAAAATGAATGAGAGAAGGTCTGCTCAAAGAATTATCACGTTCATTGAATGAATGAGTGCATTTCGTTTCATTAAATGAAAGAAGCTCTGCATATGAAATGAACACAGGCAGTTTCCTTGATTGAATGAATGAGGGCAGTTTGTAAGATTAAATGACTGAGTTTTGTTTGATTCATTGGCTCAATGCATAACATTTGATTTATTGAATGAAGGACAGTAATTTGTTTCCATGAATGAATGAATTCAGTTTGATTCTCTGAATTAATAAGGTAAGCTTGAGGCATGGGATAAGTACAGTTAGTTTCATGGAATGATGTGTGCTGTTGGTTACATTGAATGAATGACAAAGCAGTGTTTAATTGATTGATTGCGTTTTGCTCGTAATGTTGAATGAATGAGTAAAACTCTGCGCGTTGAATGAACACTGGCAGTTTGTTTCGTTGAATTGATTGAAGCAGTTTGATTCATTGTCTGAGTTTAGTTTGATCTATGGATTCAATGTATAACATTTGTTATATTGAATGAATGTTTATAGTTTGCTTCAATGATTAAACGAATGCAGTTTGATTCTCTGAATTAATTAGACAAACTTGGGCATGGACTCAATGAGATAAGCTCCACTCATTGACTGAAGATATTGAGTAAGTTTCATGGAATGATGAGTGCAGTTTGTTTCATTGAATGAGGAGTGCAATTTGCTTCAGCAATGAATTGAATGAATGCGTGCAAGTTGTGATGCAGAATTTTATGAGCGAAGCTCTACTCAATGAATGAACACGGAAAGTTAGTATCATTGAATGAATGAGTGCAGTCGACATATTAAATGTCTCAGTTTTGTTTGATTCATTCAATCCACGTATAACATTTGTCTTATTGAATGAATGACAGTAATTTGTTTCCGTGAATGAATGAATTTAGTTTGACTCTCTGAATGAATGAGTTAAGTTTGAGGCATGGAATATGTACAGTTAGAGACATGGAATGATATGTGCTGTTTGTTTGATTGAATAAATGACAACCTAGTGTTTAATACAGAGATTGCGTTAAGCTCGTAATATTGAATGAATGAGTAAACCTGTCCATATTGTATGAACACTGACAGTTTGTTTCTTTGAATGAATGAATGCAGTTTGCTTTATTAAATGCCTGAGTTTAGTTTGGTTCATTGAATCAATGCATAACTGGTTTTATTGAATGAATGTTTGTAGTTTGCTTCAATGAATGAATGCAGTTTGATTCTCTGAATGAATGAGACAAACTTGAGGCACGGAATGAATGAGATAAGCTCCATTGATTTACTGAACAATTTAAGTTCGTTTCATGGAATGAATGAGTGCAGTTCGTTTCATTGAATGAAGGAGTGCAGTTAGCTTCAGCAATGCATTGAATATATGCGTAAAAGTCGTAATCTTGACTTTTCTAAGAGAAGCTCTAGTCAATGAATGAACACGGGCAGTTTTTGCGTCATTGAATGAGTGAGTGCAGTTTGATATACGAAATGTCTGAATTTTCTTTGATTCGTTGCATCAAGGCATAACATTTAATTTATATTGAATGAATGTCTGCAGTTTGTTTCAATGAATGAATGGACTCATTCTTTCAATAAGTGAGTTGAGCCTAAGGCATGGAATGAACGAGAGAAGCTCCATTCCTTGGCTGAACACGTGCAGTTGGTTTCATGGAATGATGTGTGCTGTTTGGTTCATTGAATGTATGACAACACAGTGTTTAATAGAGTCAATACGTTAAGTTGAATGAGAGAATCTCTACTCATTAAATGAACAAGTCCGGTTTGTTTCAATGATTGAATGAGTACAGTTTGAATCATTAAATGTCTGAGTTTAGTATTTTCATTGAATGAATGCAATTGATTCATTGATAATATGACTGAAGATTGATTCAATGATTGAATGACTGTGGTTCGATTATCTGAATGAATCATTTAAACTTGAGACATTGAATGAATGAGAGAATCTCTACTCATTGAATTATGACAGGTAGGTGGTTTCAAACAATATCTGAGAGTTTTTGGATTGATTGATTCAATTTCGTTTATGGACTGAAGAACCCTAGTTTGTTTTAATGAATGAATGCAATTTAATTCTCTGTATGAATGAGGTTTGAAATGAATGAGAGAAGGTCTACTCAAGGAATTATCACGTTCATCGAATGAATGAGTGCATTTTGTTTCATTAAATGAAAGAAGCTCTGCATATGAAATGAAAACAGGCAGTTTCCTCGATTGATTGAATGAGGGCAGTTTGTAAGATTAAATGACTGAGTTTTGTTTGATTCATTGGCTCAATGCATAACATTTGATTTATTGAATGAAGGACAGTAATTTGTTTCCATGAATGAATGAATTCAGTTTGATTCTCTGAATGAATGAGGTAAGCTTGAGGCATGGAATACGTACAGTTCGTCAAATGGAATGATGTGTGCTGTTGGTTACATTGAATGAATGACAAAGCAGTGTTTAATTGAGTGATTGCGTTGTGCTCGTAATATTGAATGAATGATTAAAACACTTCTCATTGAATCAACACAGGCAGTTTGTTTCGTTGAATTGATTGAAAGCAGTTTGATTCATTAAATGTCTGAGTTTAGTTTGGTTCATTGAAACAATGCATAACATTTGTTGTATTGAATGATTGTTTGTGGTTGGCTTCAATGAATGAATGAATGCATTTTGATTCTCTGAAGGAATGAGACATACTTGAGGCATGGACTGAATGAGATATGCTCCACTCATTGATTGAACAAATACAGCTAGTTTCATGGAATGAATGAGTGCTGTTGGTTTCATTGAACGCTTTGCGTTGAGAGAATGCGTTAAGCTCGTAATAATGATTGAATGTGCAAAACTCTACTCATTGAATGAACACTGGCAGTTTGCAGCTTGATGCATTAAATGTCTGAGTTTAGTTTGGTTCATTGAATCAAGGCATAACATTTGGTTTATTGACTGAATGTTTGTTGTTTGCTTCAATAAATGAATGAATTCAGTATGATTCTCTGAATGAATGAGACAAACTTGAGGCATGGACTGAATGAGATACGCTCCACTCATTGAAATTGAGTAAGTTTCATGGAATGATGAGTACAGTTTGTTTAATTGAATGAAGGAGTGCAGTTTGCTTCAGCAATGAATTGAATGAATGCGTGCAAGTTGTGATGTAGAATTTTATGAGCGAAGCTCTACTCAGTGAATCAACACGGAAAGTTAGTATCATTGAATGAATGAGTGCAGTCGATATATTAAATGTCTCAGTTTTGTTTGATTCATTCAATCCACGTAAAACATTTGATTTATTGAATAAAGGACAGTAATTTGTTTCCATGAATGAATGAATTTAGTTTGACTCTCTGAATGAATGAGGTAAGTTTGAGGAATGGAATGATGTGTGCTGTTTGTTTCATTGAATGAATGACAAAGCAGTGTTTAATAGAGACATTGCGTTCAGCTCGTAATATTCAATGAATGAGTAAAACTGTCCTCATTGTATGAACACTGGCAGTTTGTTTCGTTGAATGAATGAATGCAGTTTGATTCATTAAATGCCGGAGTTCAGTTTGGTTCATTGAAACAATGCATAACTTGTTTTATTGAATGAATGTTTGCAGTTCGCTTCAATGAATAAACGAATGCAGCTTGATTCTCTGAATGCATGAGACAAACTTGAGGCATGGCATGAATGAGATAAGCTCCTCTCATTGACTGAACAAATTCAGTTCGTTTCATGGAATTAATGAGTGCAGTTCGTTTCATTGAACGCTTTGCGTTGAGAGAATGCGTTAAGCTCGTAATATTGAATGAATGAGTAAAACTCTACTCATTGAATGAACACTGGCAGTTTGTTTCGTTGATGAATGAATGCAGTTTGATTCATTAAATGCCTGAGTTTAGTTTGGTTCATTGAAACAATGCATAACATTTGGTTTATTGAATGAATGTTTATAGTTTGCTTCATTGATTAAACGAATGCAGTTTGATTCTCTGAATGAATGAGACAAACTTGAGGCATGGAATGAATGAGATAAGCTCTATTGATTTACTGAACAAATTCAGTTCGTTTCATGGAATGAATGAGTGCAGTTTGTTTCATTGAATGAGGGAGTGCAGTTAGCTTCAGCAATGCATTGAATATATGCGTAAAAGTCGTAATCTTGACATTTATAAGAGACACTCTACTCAATGAATGAACACGGGCAGTTTTTGCGTCATTGAATGAGTGAGTGCAGTTTGATATATGAAATGTCTGAATTTTCTTTGATTCATTGCATCAAGGCATAACATTTAACTTATATTGAATGAATTTCTGCAGTTTGTTTCAATGAATGAATGGACTCATTCTTTCAAGAGGTGAGCTGAGCCTAAGGCATGGAATGAACGAGAGAAGCTCCATTCCTTGGCTGAACACGTGCAGTTGGTTTCATGGAATGATGTGTGCTGTTTGGTTCATTGAATGTATGACAACACAGTGTTTAATAGAGTCAATACGTTAAGTTGAATGAGAGAATCTCTACTCATTAAATGAACAAGTCCGGTTTGTTTCAATGATTGAATGAGTACAGTTTGAATCATTAAATGTCTGAGTTTAGTATTTTCATTGAATGAATGCAATTGATTCATTGATAATATGACTGAAGATTGATTCAATGACTGTGGTTCGATTATCTGAATGAATCATTTAAACTTGAGACATTGAATGAATGAGAGAATCTCTATTCTTGAATTATTACAGGTAGGTTGTTTCAAACAATATCTGAGATTTATGGATTCAATTTCGTTTATGGACTGAAGAACTCTAGTTTGTTTTAATGAATGAATGCAATTTAATTCTCTGTATGAATGAGATTTAAAATGAATGAGAGAAGGTCTGCTCAAAGAATTATCACGTTCATTGAATGAATGAGTGCATTTCGTTTCATTAAATGAAAGAAGCTCTGCATATGAAATGAACACAGGCAGTTTCCTTGATTGAATGAATGAGGGCAGTTTGTAAGATTAAATGACTGAGTTTTGTTTGATTCATTGGCTCAATGCATAACATTTGATTTATTGAATGAAGGACAGTAATTTGTTTCCATGAATGAATGAATTCAGTTTGATTCTCTGAATTAATAAGGTAAGCTTGAGGCATGGGATAAGTACAGTTAGTTTCATGGAATGATGTGTGCTGTTGGTTACATTGAATGAATGACAAAGCAGTGTTTAATTGATTGATTGCGTTTTGCTCGTAATGTTGAATGAATGAGTAAAACTCTGCGCGTTGAATGAACACTGGCAGTTTGTTTCGTTGAATTGATTGAAGCAGTTTGATTCATTGTCTGAGTTTAGTTTGATCTATGGATTCAATGTATAACATTTGTTATATTGAATGAATGTTTATAGTTTGCTTCAATGATTAAACGAATGCAGTTTGATTCTCTGAATTAATTAGACAAACTTGGGCATGGACTCAATGAGATAAGCTCCACTCATTGACTGAAGATATTGAGTAAGTTTCATGGAATGATGAGTGCAGTTTGTTTCATTGAATGAGGAGTGCAATTTGCTTCAGCAATGAATTGAATGAATGCGTGCAAGTTGTGATGCAGAATTTTATGAGCGAAGCTCTACTCAATGAATGAACACGGAAAGTTAGTATCATTGAATGAATGAGTGCAGTCGACATATTAAATGTCTCAGTTTTGTTTGATTCATTCAATCCACGTATAACATTTGTCTTATTGAATGAATGACAGTAATTTGTTTCCGTGAATGAATGAATTTAGTTTGACTCTCTGAATGAATGAGTTAAGTTTGAGGCATGGAATATGTACAGTTAGAGACATGGAATGATATGTGCTGTTTGTTTGATTGAATAAATGACAACCTAGTGTTTAATACAGAGATTGCGTTAAGCTCGTAATATTGAATGAATGAGTAAACCTGTCCATATTGTATGAACACTGACAGTTTGTTTCTTTGAATGAATGAATGCAGTTTGCTTTATTAAATGCCTGAGTTTAGTTTGGTTCATTGAATCAATGCATAACTGGTTTTATTGAATGAATGTTTGTAGTTTGCTTCAATGAATGAATGCAGTTTGATTCTCTGAATGAATGAGACAAACTTGAGGCACGGAATGAATGAGATAAGCTCCATTGATTTACTGAACAATTTAAGTTCGTTTCATGGAATGAATGAGTGCAGTTCGTTTCATTGAATGAAGGAGTGCAGTTAGCTTCAGCAATGCATTGAATATATGCGTAAAAGTCGTAATCTTGACTTTTCTAAGAGAAGCTCTAGTCAATGAATGAACACGGGCAGTTTTTGCGTCATTGAATGAGTGAGTGCAGTTTGATATACGAAATGTCTGAATTTTCTTTGATTCGTTGCATCAAGGCATAACATTTAATTTATATTGAATGAATGTCTGCAGTTTGTTTCAATGAATGAATGGACTCATTCTTTCAATAAGTGAGTTGAGCCTAAGGCATGGAATGAACGAGAGAAGCTCCATTCCTTGGCTGAACACGTGCAGTTGGTTTCATGGAATGATGTGTGCTGTTTGGTTCATTGAATGTATGACAACACAGTGTTTAATAGAGTCAATACGTTAAGTTGAATGAGAGAATCTCTACTCATTAAATGAACAAGTCCGGTTTGTTTCAATGATTGAATGAGTACAGTTTGAATCATTAAATGTCTGAGTTTAGTATTTTCATTGAATGAATGCAATTGATTCATTGATAATATGACTGA
Organism: Chiloscyllium punctatum; assembly: GCF_047496795.1. NCBI lineage: Eukaryota > Metazoa > Chordata > Chondrichthyes > Orectolobiformes > Hemiscylliidae > Chiloscyllium > Chiloscyllium punctatum. The sequence goes on along the minus strand of NC_092781.1, from coordinate 23,346,497 downwards.
AGATTGATTCAATGATTGAATGACTGTGGTTCGATTATCTGAATGAATCATTTAAACTTGAGACATTGAATGAATGAGAGAATCTCTACTCATTGAATTATGACAGGTAGGTGGTTTCAAACAATATCTGAGAGTTTTTGGATTGATTGATTCAATTTCGTTTATGGACTGAAGAACCCTAGTTTGTTTTAATGAATGAATGCAATTTAATTCTCTGTATGAATGAGGTTTGAAATGAATGAGAGAAGGTCTACTCAAGGAATTATCACGTTCATCGAATGAATGAGTGCATTTTGTTTCATTAAATGAAAGAAGCTCTGCATATGAAATGAAAACAGGCAGTTTCCTCGATTGATTGAATGAGGGCAGTTTGTAAGATTAAATGACTGAGTTTTGTTTGATTCATTGGCTCAATGCATAACATTTGATTTATTGAATGAAGGACAGTAATTTGTTTCCATGAATGAATGAATTCAGTTTGATTCTCTGAATGAATGAGGTAAGCTTGAGGCATGGAATACGTACAGTTCGTCAAATGGAATGATGTGTGCTGTTGGTTACATTGAATGAATGACAAAGCAGTGTTTAATTGAGTGATTGCGTTGTGCTCGTAATATTGAATGAATGATTAAAACACTTCTCATTGAATCAACACAGGCAGTTTGTTTCGTTGAATTGATTGAAAGCAGTTTGATTCATTAAATGTCTGAGTTTAGTTTGGTTCATTGAAACAATGCATAACATTTGTTGTATTGAATGATTGTTTGTGGTTGGCTTCAATGAATGAATGAATGCATTTTGATTCTCTGAAGGAATGAGACATACTTGAGGCATGGACTGAATGAGATATGCTCCACTCATTGATTGAACAAATACAGCTAGTTTCATGGAATGAATGAGTGCTGTTGGTTTCATTGAACGCTTTGCGTTGAGAGAATGCGTTAAGCTCGTAATAATGATTGAATGTGCAAAACTCTACTCATTGAATGAACACTGGCAGTTTGCAGCTTGATGCATTAAATGTCTGAGTTTAGTTTGGTTCATTGAATCAAGGCATAACATTTGGTTTATTGACTGAATGTTTGTTGTTTGCTTCAATAAATGAATGAATTCAGTATGATTCTCTGAATGAATGAGACAAACTTGAGGCATGGACTGAATGAGATACGCTCCACTCATTGAAATTGAGTAAGTTTCATGGAATGATGAGTACAGTTTGTTTAATTGAATGAAGGAGTGCAGTTTGCTTCAGCAATGAATTGAATGAATGCGTGCAAGTTGTGATGTAGAATTTTATGAGCGAAGCTCTACTCAGTGAATCAACACGGAAAGTTAGTATCATTGAATGAATGAGTGCAGTCGATATATTAAATGTCTCAGTTTTGTTTGATTCATTCAATCCACGTAAAACATTTGATTTATTGAATAAAGGACAGTAATTTGTTTCCATGAATGAATGAATTTAGTTTGACTCTCTGAATGAATGAGGTAAGTTTGAGGAATGGAATGATGTGTGCTGTTTGTTTCATTGAATGAATGACAAAGCAGTGTTTAATAGAGACATTGCGTTCAGCTCGTAATATTCAATGAATGAGTAAAACTGTCCTCATTGTATGAACACTGGCAGTTTGTTTCGTTGAATGAATGAATGCAGTTTGATTCATTAAATGCCGGAGTTCAGTTTGGTTCATTGAAACAATGCATAACTTGTTTTATTGAATGAATGTTTGCAGTTCGCTTCAATGAATAAACGAATGCAGCTTGATTCTCTGAATGCATGAGACAAACTTGAGGCATGGCATGAATGAGATAAGCTCCTCTCATTGACTGAACAAATTCAGTTCGTTTCATGGAATTAATGAGTGCAGTTCGTTTCATTGAACGCTTTGCGTTGAGAGAATGCGTTAAGCTCGTAATATTGAATGAATGAGTAAAACTCTACTCATTGAATGAACACTGGCAGTTTGTTTCGTTGATGAATGAATGCAGTTTGATTCATTAAATGCCTGAGTTTAGTTTGGTTCATTGAAACAATGCATAACATTTGGTTTATTGAATGAATGTTTATAGTTTGCTTCATTGATTAAACGAAGGCAGTTTGATTCTCTGAATGAATGAGACAAACTTGAGGCATGGAATGAATGAGATAAGCTCCATTGATTTACTGAACAAATTCAGTTCGTTTCATGGAATGAATGAGTGCAGTTTGTTTCATTGAATGAGGGAGTGCAGTTAGCTTCAGCAATGCATTGAATATATGCGTAAAAGTCGTAATCTTGACATTTATAAGAGACACTCTACTCAATGAATGAACACGGGCAGTTTTTGCGTCATTGAATGAGTGAGTGCAGTTTGATATATGAAATGTCTGAATTTTCTTTGATTCATTGCATCAAGGCATAACATTTAATTTATATTGAATGAATTTCTGCAGTTTGTTTCAATGAATGAATGGACTCATTCTTTCAAGAGGTGAGCTGAGCCTAAGGCATGGAATGAACGAGAGAAGCTCCATTCCTTGGCTGAACACGTGCAGTTGGTTTCATGGAATGATGTGTGCTGTTTGGTTCATTGAATGTATGAAAACACAGTGTTTAATAGAGTCAATACGTTAAGTTGAATGAGAGAATCTCTACTCATTAAATGAACAAGTCCGGTTTGTTTCAATGATTGAATGAGTACAGTTTGAATCATTAAATGTCTGAGTTTAGTATTTTCATTGAATGAATGCAATTGATTCATTGATAATATGACTGAAGATTGATTCAATGACTGTGGTTCGATTATCTGAATGAATCATTTAAACTTGAGACATTGAATGAATGAGAGAATCTCTACTCATTGAATTATTACAGGTAGGTTGTTTCAAACAATATCTGAGATTTATGGATTCAATTTCGTTTATGGACTGAAGAACTCTAGTTTGTTTTAATGAATGAATGCAATTTAATTCTCTGTATGAATGAGATTTAAAATGAATGAGAGAAGGTCTACTCAAAGAATTATCACGTTCATTGAATGAATGAGTGCATTTCGTTTCATTAAATGAAAGAAGCTCTGCATATGAAATGAACACAGGCAGTTTCCTTGATTGAATGAATGAGGGCAGTTTGTAAGATTAAATGTCTGAGTTTTGTTTGATTCATTGGCTCAATGCATAACATTTTATTTATTGAATGAAGGACAGTAATTTGTTTCCATGAATGAATGAATTCAGTTTGATTCTCTGAATTAATAAGGTAAGCTTGAGGCATGGGATAAGTACAGTTAGTTTCATGGAATGATGTGTGCTGTTGGTTACATTGAATGAATGACAAAGCAGTGTTTAATTGATTGATTGCGTTTTGCTCGTAATGTTGAATGAATGAGTAAAACTCTGCGCGTTGAATGAACACTGGCAGTTTGTTTCGTTGAATTGATTGAAGCAGTTTGATTCATTAAATGAGTTTAGTTTGATCTATGGATTCAATGTATAACATTTGTTATATTGAATGAATGTTTATAGTTTGCTTCAATGATTAAACGAATGCAGTTTGATTCTCTGAATTAATTAGACAAACTTGGGCATGGACTCAATGAGATAAGCTCCACTCATTGACTGAAGATATTGAGTAAGTTTCATGGAATGATGAGTGCAGTTTGTTTCATTGAATGAGGAGTGCAATTTGCTTCAGCAATGAATTGAATGAATGCGTGCAAGTTGTGATGCAGAATTTTATGAGCGAAGCTCTACTCAATGAATGAACACGGAAAGTTAGTATCATTGAATGAATGAGTGCAGTCGACATATTAAATGTCTCAGTTTTGTTTGATTCATTCAATCCACGTATAACATTTGTCTTATTGAATGAATGACAGTAATTTGTTTCCGTGAATGAATGAATTTAGTTTGACTCTCTGAATGAATGAGTTAAGTTTGAGGCATGGAATATGTACAGTTAGAGACATGGAATGATATGTGCTGTTTGTTTGATTGAATAAATGACAACCTAGTGTTTAATACAGAGATTGCGTTAAGCTCGTAATATTGAATGAATGAGTAAACCTGTCCATATTGTATGAACACTGACAGTTTGTTTCTTTGAATGAATGAATGCAGTTTGCTTTATTAAATGCCTGAGTTTAGTTTGGTTCATTGAATCAATGCATAACTGGTTTTATTGAATGAATGTTTGTAGTTTGCTTCAATGAATGAATGCAGTTTGATTCTCTGAATGAATGAGACAAACTTGAGGCACGGAATGAATGAGATAAGCTCCATTGATTTACTGAACAATTTAAGTTCGTTTCATGGAATGAATGAGTGCAGTTCGTTTCATTGAATGAAGGAGTGCAGTTAGCTTCAGCAATGCATTGAATATATGCGTAAAAGTCGTAATCTTGACTTTTCTAAGAGAAGCTCTAGTCAATGAATGAACACGGGCAGTTTTTGCGTCATTGAATGAGTGAGTGCAGTTTGATATACGAAATGTCTGAATTTTCTTTGATTCGTTGCATCAAGGCATAACATTTAATTTATATTGAATGAATGTCTGCAGTTTGTTTCAATGAATGAATGGACTCATTCTTTCAATAAGTGAGTTGAGCCTAAGGCATGGAATGAACGAGAGAAGCTCCATTCCTTGGCTGAACACGTGCAGTTGGTTTCATGGAATGATGTGTGCTGTTTGGTTCATTGAATGTATGACAACACAGTGTTTAATAGAGTCAATACGTTAAGTTGAATGAGAGAATCTCTACTCATTAAATGAACAAGTCCGGTTTGTTTCAATGATTGAATGAGTACAGTTTGAATCATTAAATGTCTGAGTTTAGTATTTTCATTGAATGAATGCAATTGATTCATTGATAATATGACTGAAGATTGATTCAATGATTGAATGACTGTGGTTCGATTATCTGAATGAATCATTTAAACTTGAGACATTGAATGAATGAGAGAATCTCTACTCATTGAATTATGACAGGTAGGTGGTTTCAAACAATATCTGAGAGTTTTTGGATTGATTGATTCAATTTCGTTTATGGACTGAAGAACCCTAGTTTGTTTTAATGAATGAATGCAATTTAATTCTCTGTATGAATGAGGTTTGAAATGAATGAGAGAAGGTCTACTCAAGGAATTATCACGTTCATTGAATGAATGTGTGCATTTTGTTTCATTAAATGAAAGAAGCTCTGCATATGAAATGAAAACAGGCAGTTTCCTCGATTGATTGAATGAGGGCAGTTTGTAAGATTAAATGACTGAGTTTTGTTTGATTCATTGGCTCAATGCATAACATTTGATTTATTGAATGAAGGACAGTAATTTGTTTCCATGAATGAATGAATTCAGTTTGATTCTCTGAATGAATGAGGTAAGCTTGAGGCATGGAATACGTACAGTTCGTCAAATGGAATGATGTGTGCTGTTGGTTACATTGAATGAATGACAAAGCAGTGTTTAATTGAGTGATTGCGTTGTGCTCGTAATATTGAATGAATGATTAAAACACTTCTCATTGAATCAACACAGGCAGTTTGTTTCGTTGAATTGATTGAAAGCAGTTTGATTCATTAAATGTCTGAGTTTAGTTTGGTTCATTGAAACAATGCATAACATTTGTTGTATTGAATGATTGTTTGTGGTTGGCTTCAATGAATGAATGAATGCATTTTGATTCTCTGAAGGAATGAGACATACTTGAGGCATGGACTGAATGAGATATGCTCCACTCATTGATTGAACAAATACAGCTAGTTTCATGGAATGAATGAGTGCTGTTGGTTTCATTGAACGCTTTGCGTTGAGAGAATGCGTTAAGCTCGTAATAATGATTGAATGTGCAAAACTCTACTCATTGAATGAACACTGGCAGTTTGCAGCTTGATGCATTAAATGTCTGAGTTTAGTTTGGTTCATTGAATCAAGGCATAACATTTGGTTTATTGACTGAATGTTTGTTGTTTGCTTCAATAAATGAATGAATGCAGTATGATTCTCTGAATGAATGAGACAAACTTGAGGCATGGACTGAATGAGATACGCTCCACTCATTGAAATTGAGTAAGTTTCATGGAATGATGAGTACAGTTTGTTTAATTGAATGAAGGAGTGCAGTTTGCTTCAGCAATGAATTGAATGAATGCGTGCAAGTTGTGATGTAGAATTTTATGAGCGAAGCTCTACTCAGTGAATCAACACGGAAAGTTAGTATCATTGAATGAATGAGTGCAGTCGATATATTAAATGTCTCAGTTTTGTTTGATTCATTCAATCCACGTAAAACATTTGATTTATTGAATAAAGGACAGTAATTTGTTTCCATGAATGAATGAATTTAGTTTGACTCTCTGAATGAATGAAGTAAGTTTGAGGAATGGAATGATGTGTGCTGTTTGTTTCATTGAATGAATGACAAAGCAGTGTTTAATAGAGACATTGCGTTCAGCTCGTAATATTCAATGAATGAGTAAAACTGTCCTCATTGTATGAACACTGGCAGTTTGTTTCGTTGAATGAATGAATGCAGTTTGATTCATTAAATGCCGGAGTTCAGTTTGGTTCATTGAAACAATGCATAACTTGTTTTATTGAATGAATGTTTGCAGTTCGCTTCAATGAATAAACGAATGCAGCTTGATTCTCTGAATGCATGAGACAAACTTGAGGCATGGCATGAATGAGATAAGCTCCTCTCATTGACTGAACAAATTCAGTTCGTTTCATGGAATTAATGAGTGCAGTTCGTTTCATTGAACGCTTTGCGTTGAGAGAATGCGTTAAGCTCGTAATATTGAATGAATGAGTAAAACTCTACTCATTGAATGAACACTGGCAGTTTGTTTCGTTGATGAATGAATGCAGTTTGATTCATTAAATGCCTGAGTTTAGTTTGGTTCATTGAAACAATGCATAACATTTGGTTTATTGAATTTGGTTTATAGTTTGCTTCATTGATTAAACGAAGGCAGTTTGATTCTCTGAATGAATGAGACAAACTTGAGGCATGGAATGAATGAGATAAGCTCCATTGATTTACTGAACAAATTCAGTTCGTTTCATGGAATGAATGAGTGCAGTTTGTTTCATTGAATGAGGGAGTGCAGTTAGCTTCAGCAATGCATTGAATATATGCGTAAAAGTCGTAATCTTGACATTTATAAGAGACACTCTACTCAATGAATGAACACGGGCAGTTTTTGCGTCATTGAATGAGTGAGTGCAGTTTGATATATGAAATGTCTGAATTTTCTTTGATTCATTGCATCAAGGCATAACATTTAATTTATATTGAATGAATTTCTGCAGTTTGTTTCAATGAATGAATGGACTCATTCTTTCAAGAGGTGAGCTGAGCCTAAGGCATGGAATGAACGAGAGAAGCTCCATTCCTTGGCTGAACACGTGCAGTTGGTTTCATGGAATGATGTGTGCTGTTTGGTTCATTGAATGTATGAAAACACAGTGTTTAATAGAGTCAATACGTTAAGTTGAATGAGAGAATCTCTACTCATTAAATGAACAAGTCCGGTTTGTTTCAATGATTGAATGAGTACAGTTTGAATCATTAAATGTCTGAGTTTAGTATTTTCATTGAATGAATGCAATTGATTCATTGATAATATGACTGAAGATTGATTCAATGACTGTGGTTCGATTATCTGAATGAATCATTTAAACTTGAGACATTGAATGAATGAGAGAATCTCTACTCATTGAATTATTACAGGTAGGTTGTTTCAAACAATATCTGAGATTTATGGATTCAATTTCGTTTATGGACTGAAGAACTCTAGTTTGTTTTAATGAATGAATGCAATTTAATTCTCTGTATGAATGAGATTTAAAATGAATGAGAGAAGGTCTACTCAAAGAATTATCACGTTCATTGAATGAATGAGTGCATTTCGTTTCATTAAATGAAAGAAGCTCTGCATATGAAATGAACACAGGCAGTTTCCTTGATTGAATGAATGAGGGCAGTTTGTAAGATTAAATGTCTGAGTTTTGTTTGATTCATTGGCTCAATGCATAACATTTGATTTATTGAATGAAGGACAGTAATTTGTTTCCATGAATGAATGAATTCAGTTTGATTCTCTGAATTAATAAGGTAAGCTTGAGGCATGGGATAAGTGCAGTTAGTTTCATGGAATGATGTGTGCTGTTGGTTACATTGAATGAATGACAAAGCAGTGTTTAATTGATTGATTGCGTTTTGCTCGTAATGTTGAATGAATGAGTAAAACTCTGCGCGTTGAATGAACACTGGCAGTTTGTTTCGTTGAATTGATTGAAGCAGTTTGATTCATTAAATGAGTTTAGTTTGATCTATGGATTCAATGCATAACATTTGTTATATTGAATGAATGTTTATAGTTTGCTTCAATGATTAAACGAATGCAGTTTGATTCTATGAATTAATTAGACAAACTTGGGCATGGACTCAATGAGATAAGCTCCACTCATTGACTGAAGATATTGAGTAAGTTTCATGGAATGATGAGTGCAGTTTGTTTCATTGAATGAGGAGTGCAATTTGCTTCAGCAATGAATTGAATGAATGCGTGCAAGTTGTGATGCAGAATTTTATGAGCGAAGCTCTACTCAATGAATGAACACGGAAAGTTAGTATCATTGAATGAATGAGTGCAGTCGACATATTAAATGTCTCAGTTTTGTTTGATTCATTCAATCCACGTGTAACATTTGTCTTATTGAATGAATGACAGTAATTTGTTTCCGTGAATGAATGAATTTAGTTTGTCTCTCTGAATGAATGAGTTAAGTTTGAGGCATGGAATATGTACAGTTAGAGACATGGAATGATATGTGCTGTTTGTTTGTTTGAATAAATGACAACCTAGTGTTTAATACAGAGATTGCGTTAAGCTCGTAATATTGAATGAATGAGTAAACCTGTCCATATTGTATGAACACTGACAGTTTGTTTCTTTGAATGAATGAATGCAGTTTGCTTTATTAAATGCCTGAGTTTAGTTTGGTTCATTGAATCAATGCATAACTGGTTTTATTGAATGAATGTTTGTAGTTTGCTTCAATGAATGAATGCAGTTTGATTCTCTGAATGAATGAGACAAACTTGAGGCACGGAATGAATGAGATAAGCTCCATTGATTTACTGAACAATTTAAGTTCGTTTCATGGAATGAATGAGTGCAGTTCGTTTCATTGAATGAAGGAGTGCAGTTAGCTTCAGCAATGCATTGAATATATGCGTAAAAGTCGTAATCTTGACTTTTCTAAGAGAAGCTCTAGTCAATGAATGAACACGGGCAGTTTTTGCGTCATTGAATGAGTGAGTGCAGTTTGATATACGAAATGTCTGAATTTTCTTTGATTCGTTGCATCAAGGCATAACATTTAATTTATATTGAATGAATGTCTGCAGTTTGTTTCAATGAATGAATGGACTCATTCTTTCAATAAGTGAGTTGAGCCTAAGGCATGGAATGAACGAGAGAAGCTCCATTCCTTGGCTGAACACGTGCAGTTGGTTTCATGGAATGATGTGTGCTGTTTGGTTCATTGAATGTATGACAACACAGTGTTTAATAGAGTCAATACGTTAAGTTGAATGAGAGAATCTCTACTCATTAAATGAACAAGTCCGGTTTGTTTCAATGATTGAATGAGTACAGTTTGAATCATTAAATGTCTGAGTTTAGTATTTTCATTGAATGAATGCAATTGATTCATTGATAATATGACTGAAGATTGATTCAATGATTGAATGACTGTGGTTCGATTATCTGAATGAATCATTTAAACTTGAGACATTGAATGAATGAGAGAATCTCTACTCATTGAATTATTACAGGTAGGTTGTTTCAAACAATATCTGAGATTTATGGATTCAATTTCGTTTATGGACTGAAGAACTCTAGTTTGTTTTAATGAATGAATGCAATTTAATTCTCTGTATGAATGAGATTTAAAATGAATGAGAGAAGGTCTACTCAAAGAATTATCACGTTCATTGAATGAATGAGTGCATTTCGTTTCATTAAATGAAAGAAGCTCTGCATATGAAATGAACACAGGCAGTTTCCTTGATTGAATGAATGAGGGCAGTTTGTAAGATTAAATGACTGAGTTTTGTTTGATTCATTGGCTCAATGCATAACATTTGATTTATTGAATGAAGGACAGTAATTTGTTTCCATGAATGAATGAATTCAGTTTGATTCTCTGAATTAATAAGGTAAGCTTGAGGCATGGGATAAGTACAGTTAGTTTCATGGAATGATGTGTGCTGTTGGTTACATTGAATGAATGACAAAGCAGTGTTTAATTGATTGATTGCGTTTTGCTCGTAATGTTGAATGAATGAGTAAAACTCTGCGCGTTGAATGAATACTGGCAGTTTGTTTCGTTGAATTGATTGAAGCAGTTTGATTCATTAAATGTCTGAGTTTAGTTTGATCTATGGATTCAATGCATAACATTTGTTATATTGAATGAATGTTTATAGTTTGCTTCAATGATTAAACGAATGCAGTTTGATTCTATGAATTAATTAGACAAACTTGGGCATGGACTCAATGAGATAAGCTCCACTCATTGACTGAAGATATTGAGTAAGTTTCATGGAATGATGAGTGCAGTTTGTTTCATTGAATGAGGAGTGCAATTTGCTTCAGCAATGAATTGAATGAATGCGTGCAAGTTGTGATGCAGAATTTTATGAGCGAAGCTCTACTCAATGAATGAACACGGAAAGTTAGTATCATTGAATGAATGAGTGCAGTCGACATATTAAATGTCTCAGTTTTGTTTGATTCATTCAATCCACGTGTAACATTTGTCTTATTGAATGAATGACAGTAATTTGTTTCCGTGAATGAATGAATTTAGTTTGTCTCTCTGAATGAATGAGTTAAGTTTGAGGCATGGAATATGTACAGTTAGAGACATGGAATGATATGTGCTGTTTGTTTGTTTGAATAAATGACAACCTAGTGTTTAATACAGAGATTGCGTTAAGCTCGTAATATTGAATGAATGAGTAAACCTGTCCATATTGTATGAACACTGACAGTTTGTTTCTTTGAATGAATGAATGCAGTTTGCTTTATTAAATGCCTGAGTTTAGTTTGGTTCATTGAATCAATGCATAACTGGTTTTATTGAATGAATGTTTGTAGTTTGCTTCAATGAATGAATGCAGTTTGATTCTCTGAATGAATGAGACAAACTTGAGGCACGGAATGAATGAGATAAGCTCCATTGATTTACTGAACAATTTAAGTTCGTTTCATGGAATGAATGAGTGCAGTTCGTTTCATTGAATGAAGGAGTGCAGTTAGCTTCAGCAATGCATTGAATATATGCGTAAAAGTCGTAATCTTGACTTTTCTAAGAGAAGCTCTAGTCAATGAATGAACACGGGCAGTTTTTGCGTCATTGAATGAGTGAGTGCAGTTTGATATACGAAATGTCTGAATTTTCTTTGATTCGTTGCATCAAGGCATAACATTTAATTTATATTGAATGAATGTCTGCAGTTTGTTTCAATGAATGAATGGACTCATTCTTTCAATAAGTGAGTTGAGCCTAAGGCATGGAATGAACGAGAGAAGCTCCATTCCTTGGCTGAACACGTGCAGTTGGTTTCATGGAATGATGTGTGCTGTTTGGTTCATTGAATGTATGACAACACAGTGTTTAATAGAGTCAATACGTTAAGTTGAATGAGAGAATCTCTACTCATTAAATGAACAAGTCCGGTTTGTTTCAATGATTGAATGAGTACAGTTTGAATCATTAAATGTCTGAGTTTAGTATTTTCATTGAATGAATGCAATTGATTCATTGATAATATGACTGAAGATTGATTCAATGATTGAATGACTGTGGTTCGATTATCTGAATGAATCATTTAAACTTGAGACATTGAATGAATGAGAGAATCTCTACTCATTGAATTATGACAGGTAGGTGGTTTCAAACAATATCTGAGAGTTTTTGGATTGATTGATTCAATTTCGTTTATGGACTGAAGAACCCTAGTTTGTTTTAATGAATGAATGCAATTTAATTCTCTGTATGAATGAGATTTAAAATGAATGAGAGAAGGTCTACTCAAAGAATTATCACGTTCATTGAATGAATGAGTGCATTTCGTTTCATTAAATGAAAGAAGCTCTGCATATGAAATGAACACAGGCAGTTTCCTTGATTGAATGAATGAGGGCAGTTTGTAAGATTAAATGACTGAGTTTTGTTTGATTCATTGGCTCAATGCATAACATTTGATTTATTGAATGAAGGACAGTAATTTGTTTCCATGAATGAATGAATTCAGTTTGATTCTCTGAATTAATAAGGTAAGCTTGAGGCATGGGATAAGTACAGTTAGTTTCATGGAATGATGTGTGCTGTTGGTTACATTGAATGAATGACAAAGCAGTGTTTAATTGATTGATTGCGTTTTGCTCGTAATGTTGAATGAATGAGTAAAACTCTGCGCGTTGAATGAACACTGGCAGTTTGTTTCGTTGAATTGATTGAAGCAGTTTGATTCATTAAATGTCTGAGTTTAGTTTGATCTATGGATTCAATGCATAACATTTGTTATATTGAATGAATGTTTATAGTTTGCTTCAATGATTAAACGAATGCAGTTTGATTCTATGAATTAATTAGACAAACTTGGGCATGGACTCAATGAGATAAGCTCCACTCATTGACTGAAGATATTGAGTAAGTTTCATGGAATGATGAGTGCAGTTTGTTTCATTGAATGAGGAGTGCAATTTGCTTCAGCAATGAATTGAATGAATGCGTGCAAGTTGTGATGCAGAATTTTATGAGCGAAGCTCTACTCAATGAATGAACACGGAAAGTTAGTATCATTGAATGAATGAGTGCAGTCGACATATTAAATGTCTCAGTTTTGTTTGATTCATTCAATCCACGTGTAACATTTGTCTTATTGAATGAATGACAGTAATTTGTTTCCGTGAATGAATGAATTTAGTTTGTCTCTCTGAATGAATGAGTTAAGTTTGAGGCATGGAATATGTACAGTTAGAGACATGGAATGATATGTGCTGTTTGTTTGTTTGAATAAATGACAACCTAGTGTTTAATACAGAGATTGCGTTAAGCTCGTAATATTGAATGAATGAGTAAACCTGTCCATATTGTATGAACACTGACAGTTTGTTTCTTTGAATGAATGAATGCAGTTTGCTTTATTAAATGCCTGAGTTTAGTTTGGTTCATTGAATCAATGCATAACTGGTTTTATTGAATGAATGTTTGTAGTTTGCTTCAATGAATGAATGCAGTTTGATTCTCTGAATGAATGAGACAAACTTGAGGCACGGAATGAATGAGATAAGCTCCATTGATTTACTGAACAATTTAAGTTCGTTTCATGGAATGAATGAGTGCAGTTCGTTTCATTGAATGAAGGAGTGCAGTTAGCTTCAGCAATGCATTGAATATATGCGTAAAAGTCGTAATCTTGACTTTTCTAAGAGAAGCTCTAGTCAATGAATGAACACGGGCAGTTTTTGCGTCATTGAATGAGTGAGTGCAGTTTGATATACGAAATGTCTGAATTTTCTTTGATTCGTTGCATCAAGGCATAACATTTAATTTATATTGAATGAATGTCTGCAGTTTGTTTCAATGAATGAATGGACTCATTCTTTCAATAAGTGAGTTGAGCCTAAGGCATGGAATGAACGAGAGAAGCTCCATTCCTTGGCTGAACACGTGCAGTTGGTTTCATGGAATGATGTGTGCTGTTTGGTTCATTGAATGTATGACAACACAGTGTTTAATAGAGTCAATACGTTAAGTTGAATGAGAGAATCTCTACTCATTAAATGAACAAGTCCGGTTTGTTTCAATGATTGAATGAGTACAGTTTGAATCATTAAATGTCTGAGTTTAGTATTTTCATTGAATGAATGCAATTGATTCATTGATAATATGACTGAAGATTGATTCAATGATTGAATGACTGTGGTTCGATTATCTGAATGAATCATTTAAACTTGAGACATTGAATGAATGAGAGAATCTCTACTCATTGAATTATGACAGGTAGGTGGTTTCAAACAATATCTGAGAGTTTTTGGATTGATTGATTCAATTTCGTTTATGGACTGAAGAACCCTAGTTTGTTTTAATGAATGAATGCAATTTAATTCTCTGTATGAATGAGATTTAAAATGAATGAGAGAAGGTCTACTCAAAGAATTATCACGTTCATTGAATGAATGAGTGCATTTCGTTTCATTAAATGAAAGAAGCTCTGCATATGAAATGAACACAGGCAGTTTCCTTGATTGAATGAATGAGGGCAGTTTGTAAGATTAAATGACTGAGTTTTGTTTGATTCATTGGCTCAATGCATAACATTTGATTTATTGAATGAAGGACAGTAATTTGTTTCCATGAATGAATGAATTCAGTTTGATTCTCTGAATTAATAAGGTAAGCTTGAGGCATGGGATAAGTACAGTTAGTTTCATGGAATGATGTGTGCTGTTGGTTACATTGAATGAATGACAAAGCAGTGTTTAATTGATTGATTGCGTTTTGCTCGTAATGTTGAATGAATGAGTAAAACTCTGCGCGTTGAATGAACACTGGCAGTTTGTTTCGTTGAATTGATTGAAGCAGTTTGATTCATTAAATGTCTGAGTTTAGTTTGATCTATGGATTCAATGCATAACATTTGTTATATTGAATGAATGTTTATAGTTTGCTTCAATGATTAAACGAATGCAGTTTGATTCTATGAATTAATTAGACAAACTTGGGCATGGACTCAATGAGATAAGCTCCACTCATTGACTGAAGATATTGAGTAAGTTTCATGGAATGATGAGTGCAGTTTGTTTCATTGAATGAGGAGTGCAATTTGCTTCAGCAATGAATTGAATGAATGCGTGCAAGTTGTGATGCAGAATTTTATGAGCGAAGCTCTACTCAATGAATGAACACGGAAAGTTAGTATCATTGAATGAATGAGTGCAGTCGACATATTAAATGTCTCAGTTTTGTTTGATTCATTCAATCCACGTGTAACATTTGTCTTATTGAATGAATGACAGTAATTTGTTTCCGTGAATGAATGAATTTAGTTTGTCTCTCTGAATGAATGAGTTAAGTTTGAGGCATGGAATATGTACAGTTAGAGACATGGAATGATATGTGCTGTTTGTTTGTTTGAATAAATGACAACCTAGTGTTTAATACAGAGATTGCGTTAAGCTCGTAATATTGAATGAATGAGTAAACCTGTCCATATTGTATGAACACTGACAGTTTGTTTCTTTGAATGAATGAATGCAGTTTGCTTTATTAAATGCCTGAGTTTAGTTTGGTTCATTGAATCAATGCATAACTGGTTTTATTGAATGAATGTTTGTAGTTTGCTTCAATGAATGAATGCAGTTTGATTCTCTGAATGAATGAGACAAACTTGAGGCACGGAATGAATGAGATAAGCTCCATTGATTTACTGAACAATTTAAGTTCGTTTCATGGAATGAATGAGTGCAGTTCGTTTCATTGAATGAAGGAGTGCAGTTAGCTTCAGCAATGCATTGAATATATGCGTAAAAGTCGTAATCTTGACTTTTCTAAGAGAAGCTCTAGTCAATGAATGAACACGGGCAGTTTTTGCGTCATTGAATGAGTGAGTGCAGTTTGATATACGAAATGTCTGAATTTTCTTTGATTCGTTGCATCAAGGCATAACATTTAATTTATATTGAATGAATGTCTGCAGTTTGTTTCAATGAATGAATGGACTCATTCTTTCAATAAGTGAGTTGAGCCTAAGGCATGGAATGAACGAGAGAAGCTCCATTCCTTGGCTGAACACGTGCAGTTGGTTTCATGGAATGATGTGTGCTGTTTGGTTCATTGAATGTATGACAACACAGTGTTTAATAGAGTCAATACGTTAAGTTGAATGAGAGAATCTCTACTCATTAAATGAACAAGTCCGGTTTGTTTCAATGATTGAATGAGTACAGTTTGAATCATTAAATGTCTGAGTTTAGTATTTTCATTGAATGAATGCAATTGATTCATTGATAATATGACTGAAGATTGATTCAATGATTGAATGACTGTGGTTCGATTATCTGAATGAATCATTTAAACTTGAGACATTGAATGAATGAGAGAATCTCTACTCATTGAATTATGACAGGTAGGTGGTTTCAAACAATATCTGAGAGTTTTTGGATTGATTGATTCAATTTCGTTTATGGACTGAAGAACCCTAGTTTGTTTTAATGAATGAATGCAATTTAATTCTCTGTATGAATGAGATTTAAAATGAATGAGAGAAGGTCTACTCAAAGAATTATCACGTTCATTGAATGAATGAGTGCATTTCGTTTCATTAAATGAAAGAAGCTCTGCATATGAAATGAACACAGGCAGTTTCCTTGATTGAATGAATGAGGGCAGTTTGTAAGATTAAATGACTGAGTTTTGTTTGATTCATTGGCTCAATGCATAACATTTGATTTATTGAATGAAGGACAGTAATTTGTTTCCATGAATGAATGAATTCAGTTTGATTCTCTGAATTAATAAGGTAAGCTTGAGGCATGGGATAAGTACAGTTAGTTTCATGGAATGATGTGTGCTGTTGGTTACATTGAATGAATGACAAAGCAGTGTTTAATTGATTGATTGCGTTTTGCTCGTAATGTTGAATGAATGAGTAAAACTCTGCGCGTTGAATGAACACTGGCAGTTTGTTTCGTTGAATTGATTGAAGCAGTTTGATTCATTAAATGTCTGAGTTTAGTTTGATCTATGGATTCAATGCATAACATTTGTTATATTGAATGAATGTTTATAGTTTGCTTCAATGATTAAACGAATGCAGTTTGATTCTATGAATTAATTAGACAAACTTGGGCATGGACTCAATGAGATAAGCTCCACTCATTGACTGAAGATATTGAGTAAGTTTCATGGAATGATGAGTGCAGTTTGTTTCATTGAATGAGGAGTGCAATTTGCTTCAGCAATGAATTGAATGAATGCGTGCAAGTTGTGATGCAGAATTTTATGAGCGAAGCTCTACTCAATGAATGAACACGGAAAGTTAGTATCATTGAATGAATGAGTGCAGTCGACATATTAAATGTCTCAGTTTTGTTTGATTCATTCAATCCACGTGTAACATTTGTCTTATTGAATGAATGACAGTAATTTGTTTCCGTGAATGAATGAATTTAGTTTGTCTCTCTGAATGAATGAGTTAAGTTTGAGGCATGGAATATGTACAGTTAGAGACATGGAATGATATGTGCTGTTTGTTTGTTTGAATAAATGACAACCTAGTGTTTAATACAGAGATTGCGTTAAGCTCGTAATATTGAATGAATGAGTAAACCTGTCCATATTGTATGAACACTGACAGTTTGTTTCTTTGAATGAATGAATGCAGTTTGCTTTATTAAATGCCTGAGTTTAGTTTGGTTCATTGAATCAATGCATAACTGGTTTTATTGAATGAATGTTTGTAGTTTGCTTCAATGAATGAATGCAGTTTGATTCTCTGAATGAATGAGACAAACTTGAGGCACGGAATGAATGAGATAAGCTCCATTGATTTACTGAACAATTTAAGTTCGTTTCATGGAATGAATGAGTGCAGTTCGTTTCATTGAATGAAGGAGTGCAGTTAGCTTCAGCAATGCATTGAATATATGCGTAAAAGTCGTAATCTTGACTTTTCTAAGAGAAGCTCTAGTCAATGAATGAACACGGGCAGTTTTTGCGTCATTGAATGAGTGAGTGCAGTTTGATATACGAAATGTCTGAATTTTCTTTGATTCGTTGCATCAAGGCATAACATTTAATTTATATTGAATGAATGTCTGCAGTTTGTTTCAATGAATGAATGGACTCATTCTTTCAATAAGTGAGTTGAGCCTAAGGCATGGAATGAACGAGAGAAGCTCCATTCCTTGGCTGAACACGTGCAGTTGGTTTCATGGAATGATGTGTGCTGTTTGGTTCATTGAATGTATGACAACACAGTGTTTAATAGAGTCAATACGTTAAGTTGAATGAGAGAATCTCTACTCATTAAATGAACAAGTCCGGTTTGTTTCAATGATTGAATGAGTACAGTTTGAATCATTAAATGTCTGAGTTTAGTATTTTCATTGAATGAATGCAATTGATTCATTGATAATATGACTGAAGATTGATTCAATGATTGAATGACTGTGGTTCGATTATCTGAATGAATCATTTAAACTTGAGACATTGAATGAATGAGAGAATCTCTACTCATTGAATTATTACAGGTAGGTTGTTTCAAACAATATCTGAGATTTATGGATTCAATTTCGTTTATGGACTGAAGAACTCTAGTTTGTTTTAATGAATGAATGCAATTTAATTCTCTGTATGAATGAGATTTAAAATGAATGAGAGAAGGTCTACTCAAAGAATTATCACGTTCATTGAATGAATGAGTGCATTTCGTTTCATTAAATGAAAGAAGCTCTGCATATGAAATGAACACAGGCAGTTTCCTTGATTGAATGAATGAGGGCAGTTTGTAAGATTAAATGACTGAGTTTTGTTTGATTCATTGGCTCAATGCATAACATTTGATTTATTGAATGAAGGACAGTAATTTGTTTCCATGAATGAATGAATTCAGTTTGATTCTCTGAATTAATAAGGTAAGCTTGAGGCATGGGATAAGTACAGTTAGTTTCATGGAATGATGTGTGCTGTTGGTTACATTGAATGAATGACAAAGCAGTGTTTAATTGATTGATTGCGTTTTGCTCGTAATGTTGAATGAATGAGTAAAACTCTGCGCGTTGAATGAATACTGGCAGTTTGTTTCGTTGAATTGATTGAAGCAGTTTGATTCATTAAATGTCTGAGTTTAGTTTGATCTATGGATTCAATGCATAACATTTGTTATATTGAATGAATGTTTATAGTTTGCTTCAATGATTAAACGAATGCAGTTTGATTCTATGAATTAATTAGACAAACTTGGGCATGGACTCAATGAGATAAGCTCCACTCATTGACTGAAGATATTGAGTAAGTTTCATGGAATGATGAGTGCAGTTTGTTTCATTGAATGAGGAGTGCAATTTGCTTCAGCAATGAATTGAATGAATGCGTGCAAGTTGTGATGCAGAATTTTATGAGCGAAGCTCTACTCAATGAATGAACACGGAAAGTTAGTATCATTGAATGAATGAGTGCAGTCGACATATTAAATGTCTCAGTTTTGTTTGATTCATTCAATCCACGTGTAACATTTGTCTTATTGAATGAATGACAGTAATTTGTTTCCGTGAATGAATGAATTTAGTTTGTCTCTCTGAATGAATGAGTTAAGTTTGAGGCATGGAATATGTACAGTTAGAGACATGGAATGATATGTGCTGTTTGTTTGTTTGAATAAATGACAACCTAGTGTTTAATACAGAGATTGCGTTAAGCTCGTAATATTGAATGAATGAGTAAACCTGTCCATATTGTATGAACACTGACAGTTTGTTTCTTTGAATGAATGAATGCAGTTTGCTTTATTAAATGCCTGAGTTTAGTTTGGTTCATTGAATCAATGCATAACTGGTTTTATTGAATGAATGTTTGTAGTTTGCTTCAATGAATGAATGCAGTTTGATTCTCTGAATGAATGAGACAAACTTGAGGCACGGAATGAATGAGATAAGCTCCATTGATTTACTGAACAATTTAAGTTCGTTTCATGGAATGAATGAGTGCAGTTCGTTTCATTGAATGAAGGAGTGCAGTTAGCTTCAGCAATGCATTGAATATATGCGTAAAAGTCGTAATCTTGACTTTTCTAAGAGAAGCTCTAGTCAATGAATGAACACGGGCAGTTTTTGCGTCATTGAATGAGTGAGTGCAGTTTGATATACGAAATGTCTGAATTTTCTTTGATTCGTTGCATCAAGGCATAACATTTAATTTATATTGAATGAATGTCTGCAGTTTGTTTCAATGAATGAATGGACTCATTCTTTCAATAAGTGAGTTGAGCCTAAGGCATGGAATGAACGAGAGAAGCTCCATTCCTTGGCTGAACACGTGCAGTTGGTTTCATGGAATGATGTGTGCTGTTTGGTTCATTGAATGTATGACAACACAGTGTTTAATAGAGTCAATACGTTAAGTTGAATGAGAGAATCTCTACTCATTAAATGAACAAGTCCGGTTTGTTTCAATGATTGAATGAGTACAGTTTGAATCATTAAATGTCTGAGTTTAGTATTTTCATTGAATGAATGCAATTGATTCATTGATAATATGACTGAAGATTGATTCAATGATTGAATGACTGTGGTTCGATTATCTGAATGAATCATTTAAACTTGAGACATTGAATGAATGAGAGAATCTCTACTCATTGAATTATGACAGGTAGGTGGTTTCAAACAATATCTGAGAGTTTTTGGATTGATTGATTCAATTTCGTTTATGGACTGAAGAACCCTAGTTTGTTTTAATGAATGAATGCAATTTAATTCTCTGTATGAATGAGATTTAAAATGAATGAGAGAAGGTCTACTCAAAGAATTATCACGTTCATTGAATGAATGAGTGCATTTCGTTTCATTAAATGAAAGAAGCTCTGCATATGAAATGAACACAGGCAGTTTCCTTGATTGAATGAATGAGGGCAGTTTGTAAGATTAAATGACTGAGTTTTGTTTGATTCATTGGCTCAATGCATAACATTTGATTTATTGAATGAAGGACAGTAATTTGTTTCCATGAATGAATGAATTCAGTTTGATTCTCTGAATTAATAAGGTAAGCTTGAGGCATGGGATAAGTACAGTTAGTTTCATGGAATGATGTGTGCTGTTGGTTACATTGAATGAATGACAAAGCAGTGTTTAATTGATTGATTGCGTTTTGCTCGTAATGTTGAATGAATGAGTAAAACTCTGCGCGTTGAATGAACACTGGCAGTTTGTTTCGTTGAATTGATTGAAGCAGTTTGATTCATTAAATGTCTGAGTTTAGTTTGATCTATGGATTCAATGCATAACATTTGTTATATTGAATGAATGTTTATAGTTTGCTTCAATGATTAAACGAATGCAGTTTGATTCTATGAATTAATTAGACAAACTTGGGCATGGACTCAATGAGATAAGCTCCACTCATTGACTGAAGATATTGAGTAAGTTTCATGGAATGATGAGTGCAGTTTGTTTCATTGAATGAGGAGTGCAATTTGCTTCAGCAATGAATTGAATGAATGCGTGCAAGTTGTGATGCAGAATTTTATGAGCGAAGCTCTACTCAATGAATGAACACGGAAAGTTAGTATCATTGAATGAATGAGTGCAGTCGACATATTAAATGTCTCAGTTTTGTTTGATTCATTCAATCCACGTGTAACATTTGTCTTATTGAATGAATGACAGTAATTTGTTTCCGTGAATGAATGAATTTAGTTTGTCTCTCTGAATGAATGAGTTAAGTTTGAGGCATGGAATATGTACAGTTAGAGACATGGAATGATATGTGCTGTTTGTTTGTTTGAATAAATGACAACCTAGTGTTTAATACAGAGATTGCGTTAAGCTCGTAATATTGAATGAATGAGTAAACCTGTCCATATTGTATGAACACTGACAGTTTGTTTCTTTGAATGAATGAATGCAGTTTGCTTTATTAAATGCCTGAGTTTAGTTTGGTTCATTGAATCAATGCATAACTGGTTTTATTGAATGAATGTTTGTAGTTTGCTTCAATGAATGAATGCAGTTTGATTCTCTGAATGAATGAGACAAACTTGAGGCACGGAATGAATGAGATAAGCTCCATTGATTTACTGAACAATTTAAGTTCGTTTCATGGAATGAATGAGTGCAGTTCGTTTCATTGAATGAAGGAGTGCAGTTAGCTTCAGCAATGCATTGAATATATGCGTAAAAGTCGTAATCTTGACTTTTCTAAGAGAAGCTCTAGTCAATGAATGAACACGGGCAGTTTTTGAGTCATTGAATGAGTGAGTGCAGTTTGATATACGAAATGTCTGAATTTTCTTTGATTCGTTGCATCAAGGCATAACATTTAATTTATATTGAATGAATGTCTGCAGTTTGTTTCAATGAATGAATGGACTCATTCTTTCAATAAGTGAGTTGAGCCTAAGGCATGGAATGAACGAGAGAAGCTCCATTCCTTGGCTGAACACGTGCAGTTGGTTTCATGGAATGATGTGTGCTGTTTGGTTCATTGAATGTATGACAACACAGTGTTTAATAGAGTCAATACGTTAAGTTGAATGAGAGAATCTCTACTCATTAAATGAACAAGTCCGGTTTGTTTCAATGATTGAATGAGTACAGTTTGAATCATTAAATGTCTGAGTTTAGTATTTTCATTGAATGAATGCAATTGATTCATTGATAATATGACTGAAGATTGATTCAATGATTGAATGACTGTGGTTCGATTATCTGAATGAATCATTTAAACTTGAGACATTGAATGAATGAGAGAATCTCTACTCATTGAATTATTACAGGTAGGTTGTTTCAAACAATATCTGAGATTTATGGATTCAATTTCGTTTATGGACTGAAGAACTCTAGTTTGTTTTAATGAATGAATGCAATTTAATTCTCTGTATGAATGAGATTTAAAATGAATGAGAGAAGGTCTACTCAAAGAATTATCACGTTCATTGAATGAATGAGTGCATTTCGTTTCATTAAATGAAAGAAGCTCTGCATATGAAATGAACACAGGCAGTTTCCTTGATTGAATGAATGAGGGCAGTTTGTAAGATTAAATGACTGAGTTTTGTTTGATTCATTGGCTCAATGCATAACATTTGATTTATTGAATGAAGGACAGTAATTTGTTTCCATGAATGAATGAATTCAGTTTGATTCTCTGAATTAATAAGGTAAGCTTGAGGCATGGGATAAGTACAGTTAGTTTCATGGAATGATGTGTGCTGTTGGTTACATTGAATGAATGACAAAGCAGTGTTTAATTGATTGATTGCGTTTTGCTCGTAATGTTGAATGAATGAGTAAAACTCTGCGCGTTGAATGAACACTGGCAGTTTGTTTCGTTGAATTGATTGAAGCAGTTTGATTCATTGTCTGAGTTTAGTTTGATCTATGGATTCAATGTATAACATTTGTTATATTGAATGAATGTTTATAGTTTGCTTCAATGATTAAACGAATGCAGTTTGATTCTCTGAATTAATTAGACAAACTTGGGCATGGACTCAATGAGATAAGCTCCACTCATTGACTGAAGATATTGAGTAAGTTTCATGGAATGATGAGTGCAGTTTGTTTCATTGAATGAGGAGTGCAATTTGCTTCAGCAATGAATTGAATGAATGCGTGCAAGTTGTGATGCAGAATTTTATGAGCGAAGCTCTACTCAATGAATGAACACGGAAAGTTAGTATCATTGAATGAATGAGTGCAGTCGACATATTAAATGTCTCAGTTTTGTTTGATTCATTCAATCCACGTATAACATTTGTCTTATTGAATGAATGACAGTAATTTGTTTCCGTGAATGAATGAATTTAGTTTGACTCTCTGAATGAATGAGTTAAGTTTGAGGCATGGAATATGTACAGTTAGAGACATGGAATGATATGTGCTGTTTGTTTGATTGAATAAATGACAACCTAGTGTTTAATACAGAGATTGCGTTAAGCTCGTAATATTGAATGAATGAGTAAACCTGTCCATATTGTATGAACACTGACAGTTTGTTTCTTTGAATGAATGAATGCAGTTTGCTTTATTAAATGCCTGAGTTTAGTTTGGTTCATTGAATCAATGCATAACTGGTTTTATTGAATGAATGTTTGTAGTTTGCTTCAATGAATGAATGCAGTTTGATTCTCTGAATGAATGAGACAAACTTGAGGCACGGAATGAATGAGATAAGCTCCATTGATTTACTGAACAATTTAAGTTCGTTTCATGGAATGAATGAGTGCAGTTCGTTTCATTGAATGAAGGAGTGCAGTTAGCTTCAGCAATGCATTGAATATATGCGTAAAAGTCGTAATCTTGACTTTTCTAAGAGAAGCTCTAGTCAATGAATGAACACGGGCAGTTTTTGCGTCATTGAATGAGTGAGTGCAGTTTGATATACGAAATGTCTGAATTTTCTTTGATTCGTTGCATCAAGGCATAACATTTAATTTATATTGAATGAATGTCTGCAGTTTGTTTCAATGAATGAATGGACTCATTCTTTCAATAAGTGAGTTGAGCCTAACGCATGGAATGAACGAGAGAAGCTCCATTCCTTGGCTGAACACGTGCAGTTGGTTTCATGGATTGATGTGTGCTGTTTGGTTCATTGAATGTATGACAACACAGTGTTTAATAGAGTCAATACGTTCAGTTGAATGAGAGAATCTCTACTCATTAAATGAACAAGTCCGGTTTGTTTCAATGATTGAATGAGTACAGTTTGAATCATTAAATGTCTGAGTTTAGTATTTTCATTGAATGAATGCAATTGATTCATTGATAATATGACTGAAGATTGATTCAATGATTGAATGACTGTGGTTCGATTATCTGAATGAATCATTTAAACTTGAGACATTGAATGAATGAGAGAATCTCTACTCATTGAATTATTACACGTAGGTGGTTTCAAACAATATCTGAGATTTTTTGGATTGATTGATTCAATTTCGTTTATGGACTGAAGAACCCTAGTTTGTTTTAATGAATGAATGCAATTTAATTCTCTGCATGAATGAGGTTTGAAATGAATGAGAGAAGTTCTACTCAAGGAATTATCACGTTCATTGAATGAATGAGTGCATTTTGTTTCATTAAATGAAAGAAGCTCTGCATATGAAATGAAAACAGGCAGTTTCCTCGATTGATTGAATGAGGGCAGTTTGTAAGATTAAATGACTGAGTTTTGTTTGATTCATTGGCTCAATGCATAACATTTGATTTATTGAATGAAGGACAGTAATTAGTTTCCATGAATGAATGAATTCAGTTTGATTCTTTGAATGAATGAGGTAAGCTTGAGGCATGGAATACGTACAGTTCGTCAAATGGAATGATGTGTGCTGTTGGTTACATTGAATGAATGACAAAGCAGTGTTTAATTGAGTGATTGCGTTGTGCTCGTAATATTGAATAAATGAGTAAAACACTTCTCATTGAATGAACACAGGCAGTTTGTTTCGTTGAATTGATTGAAAGCAGTTTGATTCATTAAATGTCTGAGTTTAGTTTGGTTCATTGAAACAATGCATAACATTTGTTGTATTGAATGATTGTTTGTGGTTGGCTTCAATGAATGAATGAATGCATTTTGATTCTCTGAAGGAATGAGACATACTTGAGGCATGGACTGAATGAGATATGCTCCACTCATTGATTGAACAAATACAGCTAGTTTCATGGAATGAATGAGTGCTGTTGGTTTCATTGAACGCTTTGCGTTGAGAGAATGCGTTAAGCTCGTAATAATGATTGAATGTGCAAAACTCTACTCATTGAATGAACACTGGCAGTTTGCAGCTTGATGCATTAAATGTCTGAGTTTAGTTTGGTTCATTGAATCAAGGCATAACATTTGGTTTATTGACTGAATGTTTGTTGTTTGCTTCAATAAATGAATGAATGCAGTATGATTCTCTGAATGAATGAGACAAACTTGAGGCATGGACTGAATGAGATACGCTCCACTCATTGAAATTGAGTAAGTTTCATGGAATGATGAGTACAGTTTGTTTAATTGAATGAAGGAGTGCAGTTTGCTTCAGCAATGAATTGAATGAATGCGTGCAAGTTGTGATGTAGAATTTTATGAGCGAAGCTCTACTCAGTGAATCAACACGGAAAGTTAGTATCATTGAATGAATGAGTGCAGTCGATATATTAAATGTCTCAGTTTTGTTTGATTCATTCAATCCACGTAAAACATTTGATTTATTGAATAAAGGACAGTAATTTGTTTCCATGAATGAATGAATTTAGTTTGACTCTCTGAATGAATGAAGTAAGTTTGAGGAATGGAATGATGTGTGCTGTTTGTTTCATTGAATGAATGACAAAGCAGTGTTTAATAGAGACATTGCGTTCAGCTCGTAATATTCAATGAATGAGTAAAACTGTCCTCATTGTATGAACACTGGCAGTTTGTTTCGTTGAATGAATGAATGCAGTTTGATTCATTAAATGCCGGAGTTCAGTTTGGTTCATTGAAACAATGCATAACTTGTTTTATTGATTGAATGTTTGCAGTTCGCTTCAATGAATAAACGAATGCAGCTTGATTCTCTGAATGCATGAGACAAACTTGAGGCATGGCATGAATGAGATAAGCTCCTCTCATTGACTGAACAAATTCAGTTCGTTTCATGGAATTAATGAGTGCAGTTCGTTTCATTGAACGCTTTGCGTTGAGAGAATGCGTTAAGCTCGTAATATTGAATGAATGAGTAAAACTCTACTCATTGAATGAACACTGGCAGTTTGTTTCGTTGATGAATGAATGCAGTTTGATTCATTAAATGCCTGAGTTTAGTTTGGTTCATTGAAACAATGCATAACATTTGGTTTATTGAATGAATGTTTATAGTTTGCTTCATTGATTAAACGAATGCAGTTTGATTCTCTGAATGAATGAGACAAACTTGAGGCATGGAATGAATGAGATAAGCTCTATTGATTTACTGAACAAATTCAGTTCGTTTCATGGAATGAATGAGTGCAGTTTGTTTCATTGAATGAGGGAGTGCAGTTAGCTTCAGCAATGCATTGAATATATGCGTAAAAGTCGTAATCTTGACATTTATAAGAGACACTCTACTCAATGAATGAACACGGGCAGTTTTTGCGTCATTGAATGAGTGAGTGCAGTTTGATATATGAAATGTCTGAATTTTCTTTGATTCATTGCATCAAGGCATAACATTTAACTTATATTGAATGAATTTCTGCAGTTTGTTTCAATGAATGAATGGACTCATTCTTTCAAGAGGTGAGCTGAGCCTAAGGCATGGAATGAACGAGAGAAGCTCCATTCCTTGGCTGAACACGTGCAGTTGGTTTCATGGAATGATGTGTGCTGTTTGGTTCATTGAATGTATGACAACACAGTGTTTAATAGAGTCAATACGTTAAGTTGAATGAGAGAATCTCTACTCATTAAATGAACAAGTCCGGTTTGTTTCAATGATTGAATGAGTACAGTTTGAATCATTAAATGTCTGAGTTTAGTATTTTCATTGAATGAATGCAATTGATTCATTGATAATATGACTGAAGATTGATTGAATGACTGTGGTTCGATTATCTGAATGAATCATTTAAACTTGAGACATTGAATGAATGAGAGAATCTCTATTCTTGAATTATTACAGGTAGGTTGTTTCAAACAATATCTTTGATTTATGGATTCAATTTCGTTTATGGACTGAAGAACTCTAGTTTGTTTTAATGAATGAATGCAATTTAATTCTCTGTATGAATGAGATTTAAAATGAATGAGAGAAGGTCTACTCAAAGAATTATCACGTTCATTGAATGAATGAGTGCATTTCGTTTCATTAAATGAAAGAAGCTCTGCATATGAAATGAACACAGGCAGTTTCCTTGATTGAATGAATGAGGGCAGTTTGTAAGATTAAATGACTGAGTTTTGTTTGATTCATTGGCTCAATGCATAACATTTGATTTATTGAATGAAGGACAGTAATTTGTTTCCATGAATGAATGAATTCAGTTTGATTCTCTGAATTAATAAGGTAAGCTTGAGGCATGGGATAAGTACAGTTAGTTTCATGGAATGATGTGTGCTGTTGGTTACATTGAATGAATGACAAAGCAGTGTTTAATTGATTGATTGCGTTTTGCTCGTAATGTTGAATGAATGAGTAAAACTCTGCGCGTTGAATGAACACTGGCAGTTTGTTTCGTTGAATTGATTGAAGCAGTTTGATTCATTGTCTGAGTTTAGTTTGATCTATGGATTCAATGTATAACATTTGTTATATTGAATGAATGTTTATAGTTTGCTTCAATGATTAAACGAATGCAGTTTGATTCTCTGAATTAATTAGACAAACTTGGGCATGGACTCAATGAGATAAGCTCCACTCATTGACTGAAGATATTGAGTAAGTTTCATGGAATGATGAGTGCAGTTTGTTTCATTGAATGAGGAGTGCAATTTGCTTCAGCAATGAATTGAATGAATGCGTGCAAGTTGTGATGCAGAATTTTATGAGCGAAGCTCTACTCAATGAATGAACACGGAAAGTTAGTATCATTGAATGAATGAGTGCAGTCGACATATTAAATGTCTCAGTTTTGTTTGATTCATTCAATCCACGTATAACATTTGTCTTATTGAATGAATGACAGTAATTTGTTTCCGTGAATGAATGAATTTAGTTTGACTCTCTGAATGAATGAGTTAAGTTTGAGGCATGGAATATGTACAGTTAGAGACATGGAATGATATGTGCTGTTTGTTTGATTGAATAAATGACAACGTAGTGTTTAATACAGAGATTGCGTTAAGCTCGTAATATTGAATGAATGAGTAAACCTGTCCATATTGTATGAACACTGACAGTTTGTTTCTTTGAATGAATGAATGCAGTTTGCTTTATTAAATGCCTGAGTTTAGTTTGGTTCATTGAATCAATGCATAACTGGTTTTATTGAATGAATGTTTGTAGTTTGCTTCAATGAATGAATGCAGTTTGATTCTCTGAATGAATGAGACAAACTTGAGGCACGGAATGAATGAGATAAGCTCCATTGATTTACTGAACAATTTAAGTTCGTTTCATGGAATGAATGAGTGCAGTTCGTTTCATTGAATGAAGGAGTGCAGTTAGCTTCAGCAATGCATTGAATATATGCGTAAAAGTCGTAATCTTGACTTTTCTAAGAGAAGCTCTAGTCAATGAATGAACACGGGCAGTTTTTGCGTCATTGAATGAGTGAGTGCAGTTTGATATACGAAATGTCTGAATTTTCTTTGATTCGTTGCATCAAGGCATAACATTTAATTTATATTGAATGAATGTCTGCAGTTTGTTTCAATGAATGAATGGACTCATTCTTTCAATAAGTGAGTTGAGCCTAAGGCATGGAATGAACGAGAGAAGCTCCATTCCTTGGCTGAACACGTGCAGTTGGTTTCATGGAATGATGTGTGCTGTTTGGTTCATTGAATGTATGACAACACAGTGTTTAATAGAGTCAATACGTTAAGTTGAATGAGAGAATCTCTACTCATTAAATGAACAAGTCCGGTTTGTTTCAATGATTGAATGAGTACAGTTTGAATCATTAAAAGTCTGAGTTTAGTATTTTCATTGAATGAATGCAATTGATTCATTGATAATATGACTGAAGATTGATTCAATAATTGAATGACTGTGGTTCGATTATCTGAATGAATCATTTAAACTTGAGACATTGAATGAATGAGAGAATCTCTACTCATTGAATTATTACAGGTAGGTTGTTTCAAACAATATCTGAGATTTATGGATTCAATTTCGTTTATGGACTGAAGAAGTCTAGTTTGTTTTAATGAATGAATGCAATTTAATTCTCAGTATGAATGAGGTTTGAAATGAATGAGAGAAGGTCTACTCAAGGAATGATCACGTTCATTGAATGAATGAGTGCATTTCGTTTCATTAAATGAAAGAAGCTCTGCATATGAAATGAACACAGGCAGTTTCCTTGATTGAATGAATGAGGGCAGTTTGTAAGATTAAATGACTGAGTTTTGTTTGATTCATTGGCTCAATGCATAACATTTGATTTATTGAATGAAGGACAGTAATTTGTTTCCATGAATGAATGAATTCAGTTTGATTCTCTGAATTAATAAGGTAAGCTTGAGGCATGGGATAAGTACAGTTAGTTTCATGGAATGATGTGTGCTGTTGGTTACATTGAATGAATGACAAAGCAGTGTTTAATTGATTGATTGCGTTTTGCTCGTAATGTTGAATGAATGAGTAAAACTCTGCGCGTTGAATGAACACTGGCAGTTTGTTTCGTTGAATTGATTGAAGCAGTTTGATTCATTAAATGTCTGAGTTTAGTTTGATCTATGGATTCAATGCATAACATTTGTTATATTGAATGAATGTTTATAGTTTGCTTCAATGATTAAACGAATGCAGTTTGATTCTCTGAATTAATTAGACAAACTTGGGCATGGACTCAATGAGATAAGCTCCACTCATTGACTGAAGATATTGAGTAAGTTTCAAGGAATGATGAGTGCAGTTTGTTTCATTGAATGAGGAGTGCAATTTGCTTCAGCAATGAATTGAATGAATGCGTGCAAGTTGTGATGCAGAATTTTATGAGCGAAGCTCTACTCAATGAATGAACACGGAAAGTTAGTATCATTGAATGAATGAGTGCAGTCGACATATTAAATGTCTCAGTTTTGTTTGATTCATTCAATCCACGTATAACATTTGTGTTATTGAATGAATGACAGTAATTTGTTTCCGTGAATGAATGAATTTAGTTTGACTCTCTGAATGAATGAGTTAAGTTTGAGGCATGGAATATGTACAGTTAGAGACATGGAATGATATGTGCTGTTTGTTTGATTGAATAAATGACAACCTAGTGTTTAATACAGAGATTGCGTTAAGCTCGTAATATTGAATGAATGAGTAAACCTGTCCATATTGTATGAACACTGACAGTTTGTTTCTTTGAATGAATGAATGCAGTTTGCTTTATTAAATGCCTGAGTTTAGTTTGGTTCATTGAATCAATGCATAACTGGTTTTATTGAATGAATGTTTGTAGTTTGCTTCAATGAATGAATGCAGTTTGATTCTCTGAATGAATGAGACAAACTTGAGGCACGGAATGAATGAGATAAGCTCCATTGATTTACTGAACAATTTAAGTTCGTTTCATGGAATGAATGAGTGCAGTTCGTTTCATTGAATGAAGGAGTGCAGTTAGCTTCAGCAATGCATTGAATATATGCGTAAAAGTCGTAATCTTGACTTTTCTAAGAGAAGCTCTAGTCAATGAATGAACACGGGCAGTTTTTGCGTCATTGAATGAGTGAGTGCAGTTTGATATACGAAATGTCTGAATTTTCTTTGATTCGTTGCATCAAGGCATAACATTTAATTTATATTGAATGAATGTCTGCAGTTTGTTTCAATGAATGAATGGACTCATTCTTTCAATAAGTGAGTTGAGCCTAAGGCATGGAATGAACGAGAGAAGCTCCATTCCTTGGCTGAACACGTGCAGTTGGTTTCATGGAATGATGTGTGCTGTTTGGTTCATTGAATGTATGACAACACAGTGTTTAATAGAGTCAATACGTTAAGTTGAATGAGAGAATCTCTACTCATTAAATGAACAAGTCCGGTTTGTTTCAATGATTGAATGAGTACAGTTTGAATCATTAAATGTCTGAGTTTAGTATTTTCATTGAATGAATGCAATTGATTCATTGATAATATGACTGAAGATTGATTCAATGATTGAATGACTGTGGTTCGATTATCTGAATGAATCATTTAAACTTGAGACATTGAATGAATGAGAGAATCTCTACTCATTGAATTATTACAGGTAGGTTGTTTCAAACAATATCTGAGATTTATGGATTCAATTTCGTTTATGGACTGAAGAACTCTAGTTTGTTTTAATGAATGAATGCAATTTAATTCTCTGTATGAATGAGATTTAAAATGAATGAGAGAAGGTCTACTCAAAGAATTATCACGTTCATTGAATGAATGAGTGCATTTCGTTTCATTAAATGAAAGAAGCTCTGCATATGAAATGAACACAGGCAGTTTCCTTGATTGAATGAATGAGGGCAGTTTGTAAGATTAAATGACTGAGTTTTGTTTGATTCATTGGCTCAATGCATAACATTTGATTTATTGAATGAAGGACAGTAATTTGTTTCCATGAATGAATGAATTCAGTTTGATTCTCTGAATTAATAAGGTAAGCTTGAGGCATGGGATAAGTACAGTTAGTTTCATGGAATGATGTGTGCTGTTGGTTACATTGAATGAATGACAAAGCAGTGTTTAATTGATTGATTGCGTTTTGCTCGTAATGTTGAATGAATGAGTAAAACTCTGCGCGTTGAATGAACACTGGCAGTTTGTTTCGTTGAATTGATTGAAGCAGTTTGATTCATTAAATGTCTGAGTTTAGTTTGATCTATGGATTCAATGTATAACATTTGTTATATTGAATGAATGTTTATAGTTTGCTTCAATGATTAAACGAATGCAGTTTGATTCTCTGAATTAATTAGACAAACTTGGGCATGGACTCAATGAGATAAGCTCCACTCATTGACTGAAGATATTGAGTAAGTTTCATGGAATGATGAGTGCAGTTTGTTTCATTGAATGAGGAGTGCAATTTGCTTCAGCAATGAATTGAATGAATGCGTGCAAGTTGTGATGCAGAATTTTATGAGCGAAGCTCTACTCAATGAATGAACACGGAAAGTTAGTATCATTGAATGAATGAGTGCAGTCGACATATTAAATGTCTCAGTTTTGTTTGATTCATTCAATCCACGTATAACATTTGTGTTATTGAATGAATGACAGTAATTTGTTTCCGTGAATGAATGAATTTAGTTTGACTCTCTGAATGAATGAGTTAAGTTTGAGGCATGGAATATGTACAGTTAGAGACATGGAATGATATGTGCTGTTTGTTTGATTGAATAAATGACAACGTAGTGTTTAATACAGAGATTGCGTTAAGCTCGTAATATTGAATGAATGAGTAAACCTGTCCATATTGTATGAACACTGACAGTTTGTTTCTTTGAATGAATGAATGCAGTTTGCTTTATTAAATGCCTGAGTTTAGTTTGGTTCATTGAATCAATGCATAACTGGTTTTATTGAATGAATGTTTGTAGTTTGCTTCAATGAATGAATGCAGTTTGATTCTCTGAATGAATGAGACAAACTTGAGGCACGGAATGAATGAGATAAGCTCCATTGATTTACTGAACAATTTAAGTTCGTTTCATGGAATGAATGAGTGCAGTTCGTTTCATTGAATGAAGGAGTGCAGTTAGCTTCAGCAATGCATTGAATATATGCGTAAAAGTCGTAATCTTGACTTTTCTAAGAGAAGCTCTAGTCAATGAATGAACACGGGCAGTTTTTGCGTCATTGAATGAGTGAGTGCAGTTTGATATACGAAATGTCTGAATTTTCTTTGATTCGTTGCATCAAGGCATAACATTTAATTTATATTGAATGAATGTCTGCAGTTTGTTTCAATGAATGAATGGACTCATTCTTTCAATAAGTGAGTTGAGCCTAAGGCATGGAATGAACGAGAGAAGCTCCATTCCTTGGCTGAACACGTGCAGTTGGTTTCATGGAATGATGTGTGCTGTTTGGTTCATTGAATGTATGACAACACAGTGTTTAATAGAGTCAATACGTTAAGTTGAATGAGAGAATCTCTACTCATTAAATGAACAAGTCCGGTTTGTTTCAATGATTGAATGAGTACAGTTTGAATCATTAAATGTCTGAGTTTAGTATTTTCATTGAATGAATGCAATTGATTCATTGATAATATGACTGAAGATTGATTCAATGATTGAATGACTGTGGTTCGATTATCTGAATGAATCATTTAAACTTGAGACATTGAATGAATGAGAGAATCTCTACTCATTGAATTATTACAGGTAGGTTGTTTCAAACAATATCTGAGATTTATGGATTCAATTTCGTTTATGGACTGAAGAACTCTAGTTTGTTTTAATGAATGAATGCAATTTAATTCTCTGTATGAATGAGATTTAAAATGAATGAGAGAAGGTCTACTCAAAGAATTATCACGTTCATTGAATGAATGAGTGCATTTCGTTTCATTAAATGAAAGAAGCTCTGCATATGAAATGAACACAGGCAGTTTCCTTGATTGAATGAATGAGGGCAGTTTGTAAGATTAAATGACTGAGTTTTGTTTGATTCATTGGCTCAATGCATAACATTTGATTTATTGAATGAAGGACAGTAATTTGTTTCCATGAATGAATGAATTCAGTTTGATTCTCTGAATTAATAAGGTAAGCTTGAGGCATGGGATAAGTACAGTTAGTTTCATGGAATGATGTGTGCTGTTGGTTACATTGAATGAATGACAAAGCAGTGTTTAATTGATTGATTGCGTTTTGCTCGTAATGTTGAATGAATGAGTAAAACTCTGCGCGTTGAATGAACACTGGCAGTTTGTTTCGTTGAATTGATTGAAGCAGTTTGTTTCATTAAATGTCTGAGTTTAGTTTGATCTATGGATTCGATGCATAACATTTGTTATATTGAATGAATTTTTATAGTTTGCTTCAATGATTAAACGAATGCAGTTTGATTCTATGAATTAATTAGACAAACTTGGGCATGGACTCAATGAGATAAGCTCCACTCATTGACTGAAGATATTGAGTAAGTTTCATGGAATGATGAGTGCAGTTTGTTTCATTGAATGAGGAGTGCAATTTGCTTCAGCAATGAATTGAATGAATGCGTGCAAGTTGTGATGCAGAATTTTATGAGCGAAGCTCTACTCAATGAATGAACACGGAAAGTTAGTATCATTGAATGAATGAGTGCAGTCGACATATTAAATGTCTCAGTTTTGTTTGATTCATTCAATCCACGTATAACATTTGTCTTATTGAATGAATGACAGTAATTTGTTTCCGTGAATGAATGAATTTAGTTTGTCTCTCTGAATGAATGAGTTAAGTTTGAGGCATGGAATATGTACAGTTAGAGACATGGAATGATATGTGCTGTTTGTTTGATTGAATAAATGACAACCTAGTGTTTAATACAGAGATTGCGTTAAGCTCGTAATATTGAATGAATGAGTAAACCTGTCCATATTGTATGAACACTGACAGTTTGTTTCTTTGAATGAATGAATGCAGTTTGCTTTATTAAATGCCTGAGTTTAGTTTGGTTCATTGAATCAATGCATAACTGGTTTTATTGAATGAATGTTTGTAGTTTGCTTCAATGAATGAATGCAGTTTGATTCTCTGAATGAATGAGACAAACTTGAGGCACGGAATGAATGAGATAAGCTCCATTGATTTACTGAACAATTTAAGTTCGTTTCATGGAATGAATGAGCGCAGTTCGTTTCATTGAATGAAGGAGTGCAGTTAGCTTCAGCAATGCATTGAATATATGCGTAAAAGTCGTAATCTTGACTTTTCTAAGAGAAGCTCTAGTCAATGAATGAACACGGGCAGTTTTTGCGTCATTGAATGAGTGAGTGCAGTTTGATATACGAAATGTCTGAATTTTCTTTGATTCGTTGCATCAAGGCATAACATTTAATTTATATTGAATGAATGTCTGCAGTTTGTTTCAATGAATGAATGGACTCATTCTTTCAATAAGTGAGTTGAGCCTAACGCATGGAATGAACGAGAGAAGCTCCATTCCTTGGCTGAACACGTGCAGTTGGTTTCATGGATTGATGTGTGCTGTTTGGTTCATTGAATGTATGACAACACAGTGTTTAATAGAGTCAATACGTTAAGTTGAATGATAGAATCTCTACTCGTTCAATGAACAAGTCCGGTTTGTTTCAATGATTGAATGAGTACAGTTTGAATCATTAAATGTCTGAGTTTAGTATTTTCATTGAATGAATGCAATTGATTCATTGATAATATGACTGAAGATTGATTCAATGATTGAATGACTGTGGTTCGATTATCTGAATGAATCATTTAAACTTGAGACATTGAATGAATGAGAGAATCTCTACTCATTGAATTATTACACGTAGGTGGTTTCAAACAATATCTGAGATTTTTTGGATTGATTGATTCAATTTCGTTTATGGACTGAAGAACCCTAGTTTGTTTTAATGAATGAATGCAATTTAATTCTCTGTATGAATGAGGTTTGAAATGAATGAGAGAAGGTCTACTCAAGGAATTATCACGTTCATTGAATGAATGAGTGCATTTTGTTTCATTAAATGAAAGAAGCTCTGCATATGAAATGAAAACAGGCAGTTTCCTCGATTGATTGAATGAGGGCAGTTTGTAAGAATAAATGACTGAGTTTTGTTTGATTCATTGGCTCAATGCATAACATTTGATTTATTGAATGAAGGACAGTAATTTGTTTCCATGAATGAATGAATTCAGTTTGATTCTCTGAATGAATGAGGTAAGCTTGAGGCATGGAATACGTACAGTTCGTCAAATGGAATGATGTGTGCTGTTGGTTACATTGAATGAATGACAAAGCAGTGTTTAATTGAGTGATTGCGTTGTGCTCGTAATATTGAATGAATGATTAAAACACTTCTCATTGAATGAACACAGGCAGTTTGTTTCGTTGAATTGATTGAAAGCAATTTGATTCATTAAATGTCTGAGTTTAGTTTGGTTCATTGAAACAATGCATAACATTTGTTGTATTGAATGATTGTTTGTGGTTGGCTTCAATGAATGAATGAATGCATTTTGATTCTCTGAAGGAATGAGACATACTTGAGGCATGGACTGAATGAGATATGCTCCACTCATTGATTGAACAAATACAGCTAGTTTCATGGAATGAATGAGTGCTGTTGGTTTCATTGAACGCTTTGCGTTGAGAGAATGCGTTAAGCTCGTAATAATGATTGAATGTGCAAAACTCTACTCATTGAATGAACACTGGCAGTTTGCAGCTTGATGCATTAAATGTCTGAGTTTAGTTTGGTTCATTGAATCAAGGCATAACTTTTGGTTTATTGACTGAATGTTTGTTGTTTGCTTCAATAAATGAATGAATGCAGTATGATTCTCTGAATGAATGAGACAAACTTGAGGCATGGACTGAATGAGATACGCTCCACTCATTGAAATTGAGTAAGTTTCATGGAATGATGAGTACAGTTTGTTTAATTGAATGAAGGAGTGCAGTTTGCTTCAGCAATGAATTGAATGAATGCGTGCAAGTTGTGATGTAGAATTTTATGAGCGAAGCTCTACTCAGTGAATCAACACGGAAAGTTAGTATCATTGAATGAATGAGTGCAGTCGATATATTAAATGTCTCAGTTTTGTTTGATTCATTCAATCCACGTAAAACATTTGATTTATTGAATAAAGGACAGTAATTTGTTTCCATGAATGAATGAATTTAGTTTGACTCTCTGAATGAATGAGGTAAGTTTGAGGAATGGAATGATGTGTGCTGTTTGTTTCATTGAATGAATGACAAAGCAGTGTTTAATAGAGACATTGCGTTAAGCTCGTAATATTGAATGAATGAGTAAAACTGTCCTCATTGTATGAACACTGGCAGTTTGTTTCGTTGAATGAATGAATGCAGTTTGATTCATTAAATGCCGGAGTTCAGTTTGGTTCATTGAAACAATGCATAACTTGTTTTATTGAATGAATGTTTGCAGTTCGCTTCAATGAATAAACGAATGCAGCTTGATTCTCTGAATGCATGAGACAAACTTGAGGCATGGCATGAATGAGATAAGCTCCTCTCATTGACTGAACAAATTCAGTTCGTTTCATGGAATTAATGAGTGCAGTTCGTTTCATTGAACGCTTTGCGTTGAGAGAATGCGTTAAGCTCGTAATATTGAATGAATGAGTAAAACTCTACTCATTGAATGAACACTGGCAGTTTGTTTCGTTGATGAATGAATGCAGTTTGATTCATTAAATGCCTGAGTTTAGTTTGGTTCATTGAAACAATGCATAACATTTGGTTTATTGAATGAATGTTTATAGTTTGCTTCATTGATTAAACGAATGCAGTTTGATTCTCTGAATGAATGAGACAACTTGAGGCATGGAATGAATGAGATAAGCTCCATTGATTTACTGAACAAATTCAGTTCGTTTCATGGAATGAATGAGTGCAGTTTGTTTCATTGAATGAGGGAGTGCAGTTAGCTTCAGCAATGCATTGAATATATGCGTAAAAGTCGTAATCTTGACATTTATAAGAGACACTCTACTCAATGAATGAACACGGGCAGTTTTTGCGTCATTGAATGAGTGAGTGCAGTTTGATATATGAAATGTCTGAATTTTCTTTGATTCATTGCATCAAGGCATAACATTTAACTTATATTGAATGAATTTCTGCAGTTTGTTACAATGAATGAATGGACTCATTCTTTCAAGAGGTGAGCTGAGCCTAAGGCATGGAATGAACGAGAGAAGCTCCATTCCTTGGCTGAACACGTGCAGTTGGTTTCATGGAATGATGTGTGCTGTTTGGTTCATTGAATGTATGACAACACAGTGTTTAATAGAGTCAATACGTTAAGTTGAATGAGAGAATCTCTACTC
This sequence comes from Chiloscyllium punctatum, assembly GCF_047496795.1. NCBI lineage: Eukaryota > Metazoa > Chordata > Chondrichthyes > Orectolobiformes > Hemiscylliidae > Chiloscyllium > Chiloscyllium punctatum. The sequence goes on along the minus strand of NC_092781.1, from coordinate 23,308,087 downwards.
ATTAAATGAACAAGTCCGGTTTGTTTCAATGATTGAATGAGTACAGTTTGAATCATTAAATGTCTGAGTTTAGTATTTTCATTGAATGAATGCAATTGATTCATTGATAATATGACTGAAGATTGATTCAATGATTGAATGACTGTGGTTCGATTATCTGAATGAATCATTTAAACTTGAGACATTGAATGAATGAGAGAATCTCTACTCATTGAATTATTACAGGTAGGTTGTTTCAAACAATATCTGAGATTTATGGATTCAATTTCGTTTATGGACTGAAGAACTCTAGTTTGTTTTAATGAATGAATGCAATTTAATTCTCTGTATGAATGAGATTTAAAATGAATGAGAGAAGGTCTACTCAAAGAATTATCACGTTCATTGAATGAATGAGTGCATTTCGTTTCATTAAATGAAAGAAGCTCTGCATATGAAATGAACACAGGCAGTTTCCTTGATTGAATGAATGAGGGCAGTTTGTAAGATTAAATGTCTGAGTTTTGTTTGATTCATTGGCTCAATGCATAACATTTGATTTATTGAATGAAGGACAGTAATTTGTTCCCATGAATGAATGAATTCAGTTTGATTCTCTGAATTAATAAGGTAAGCTTGAGGCATGGGATAAGTACAGTTAGTTTCATGGAATGATGTGTGCTGTTGGTTACATTGAATGAATGACAAAGCAGTGTTTAATTGATTGATTGCGTTTTGCTCGTAATGTTGAATGAATGAGTAAAACTCTGCGCGTTGAATGAACACTGGCAGTTTGTTTCGTTGAATTGATTGAAGCAGTTTGATTCATTAAATGTCTGAGTTTAGTTTGATCTATGGGTTCAATGTATAACATTTGTTATATTGAATGAATGTTTATAGTTTGCTTCAATGATTAAACGAATGCAGTTTGATTATCTGAATTAATTAGACAAACTTGGGCATGGACTCAATGAGATAAGCTCCACTCATTGACTGAAGATATTGAGTAAGTTTCATGGAATGATGAGTGCAGTTTGTTTCATTGAATGAGGAGTGCAATTTGCTTCAGCAATGAATTGAATGAATGCGTGCAAGTTGTGATGCAGAATTTTATGAGCGAAGCTCTACTCAATGAATGAACACGGAAAGTTAGTATCATTGAATGAATGAGTGCAGTCGACATATTAAATGTCTCAGTTTTGTTTGATTCATTCAATCCACGTATAACATTTGTCTTATTGAATGAATGACAGTAATTTGTTTCCGTGAATGAATGAATTTAGTTTGACTCTCTGAATGAATGAGTTAAGTTTGAGGCATGGAATATGTACAGTTAGAGACATGGAATGATATGTGCTGTTTGTTTGATTGAATAAATGACAACGTAGTGTTTAATACAGAGATTGCGTTAAGCTCGTAATATTGAATGAATGAGTAAACCTGTCCATATTGTATGAACACTGACAGTTTGTTTCTTTGAATGAATGAATGCAGTTTGCTTTATTAAATGCCTGAGTTTAGTTTGGTTCATTGAATCAATGCATAACTGGTTTTATTGAATGAATGTTTGTAGTTTGCTTCAATGAATGAATGCAGTTTGATTCTCTGAATGAATGAGACAAACTTGAGGCATGGAATGAACGAGAGAAGCTCCATTCCTTGGCTGAACACGTGCAGTTGGTTTCATGGAATGATGTGTGCTGTTTGGTTCATTGAATGTATGACAACACAGTGTTTAATAGAGTCAATACGTTAAGTTGAATGAGAGAATCTCTACTCATTAAATGAACAAGTCCGGTTTGTTTCAATGATTGAATGAGTACAGTTTGAATCATTAAATGTCTGAGTTTAGTATTTTCATTGAATGAATGCAATTGATTCATTGATAATATGACTGAAGATTGATTCAATGATTGAATGACTGTGGTTCGATTATCTGAATGAATCATTTAAACTTGAGACATTGAATGAATGAGAGAATCTCTACTCATTGAATTATTACAGGTAGGTGGTTTCAAACAATATCTGAGAGTTTTTGGATTGATTGATTCAATTTCGTTTATGGACTGAAGAACTCTAGTTTGTTTTAATGAATGAATGCAATTTAATTCTCTGTATGAATGAGGTTTGAAATGAATGAGAGAAGGTCTACTCAAGGAATTATCACGTTCATTGAATGAATGAGTGCATTTTGTTTCATTAAATGAAAGAAGCTCTGCATATGAAATGAAAACAGGCAGTTTCCTCGATTGATTGAATGAGGGCAGTTTGTAAGATTAAATGACTGAGTTTTGTTTGATTCATTGGCTCAATGCATAACATTTGATTTATTGAATGAAGGACAGTAATTTGTTTCCATGAATGAATGAATTCAGTTTGATTCTCTGAATGAATGAGGTAAGCTTGAGGCATGGAATACGTACAGTTCGTCAAATGGAATGATGTGTGCTGTTGGTTACATTGAATGAATGACAAAGCAGTGTTTAATTGAGTGATTGCGTTGTGCTCGTAATATTGAATGAATGATTAAAACACTTCTCATTGAATGAACACAGGCAGTTTGTTTCGTTGAATTGATTGAAAGCAGTTTGATTCATTAAATGTCTGAGTTTAGTTTGGTTCATTGAAACAATGCATAACATTTGTTGTATTGAATGATTGTTTGTGGTTGGCTTCAATGAATGAATGAATGCATTTTGATTCTCTGAAGGAATGAGACATACTTGAGGCATGGACTGAATGAGATATGCTCCACTCATTGATTGAACAAATACAGCTAGTTTCATGGAATGAATGAGTGCTGTTGGTTTCATTGAACGCTTTGCGTTGAGAGAATGCGTTAAGCTCGTAATAATGATTGAATGTGCAAAACTCTACTCATTGAATGAACACTGGCAGTTTGCAGCTTGATGCATTAAATGTCTGAGTTTAGTTTGGTTCATTGAATCAAGGCATAACATTTGGTTTATTGACTGAATGTTTGTTGTTTGCTTCAATAAATGAATGAATGCAGTATGATTCTCTGAATGAATGAGACAAACTTGAGGCATGGACTGAATGAGATACGCTCCACTCATTGAAATTGAGTAAGTTTCATGGAATGATGAGTACAGTTTGTTTAATTGAATGAAGGAGTGCAGTTTGCTTCAGCAATGAATTGAATGAATGCGTGCAAGTTGTGATGTAGAATTTTATGAGCGAAGCTCTACTCAGTGAATCAACACGGAAAGTTAGTATCATTGAATGAATGAGTGCAGTCGATATATTAAATGTCTCAGTTTTGTTTGATTCATTCAATCCACGTAAAACATTTGATTTATTGAATAAAGGACAGTAATTTGTTTCCATGAATGAATGAATTTAGTTTGACTCTCTGAATGAATGAGGTAAGTTTGAGGAATGGAATGATGTGTGCTGTTTGTTTCATTGAATGAATGACAAAGCAGTGTTTAATAGAGACATTGCGTTCAGCTCGTAATATTCAATGAATGAGTAAAACTGTCCTCATTGTATGAACACTGGCAGTTTGTTTCGTTGAATGAATGAATGCAGTTTGATTCATTAAATGCCGGAGTTCAGTTTGGTTCATTGAAACAATGCATAACTTGTTTTATTGAATGAATGTTTGCAGTTCGCTTCAATGAATAAACGAATGCAGCTTGATTCTCTGAATGCATGAGACAAACTTGAGGCATGGCATGAATGAGATAAGCTCCTCTCATTGACTGAACAAATTCAGTTCGTTTCATGGAATTAATGAGTGCAGTTCGTTTCATTGAACGCTTTGCGTTGAGAGAATGCGTTAAGCTCGTAATATTGAATGAATGAGTAAAACTCTACTCATTGAATGAACACTGGCAGTTTGTTTCGTTGATGAATGAATGCAGTTTGATTCATTAAATGCCTGAGTTTAGTTTGGTTCATTGAAACAATGCATAACATTTGGTTTATTGAATGAATGTTTATAGTTTGCTTCATTGATTAAACGAATGCAGTTTGATTCTCTGAATGAATGAGACAAACTTGAGGCATGGAATGAATGAGATAAGCTCCATTGATTTACTGAACAAATTCAGTTCGTTTCATGGAATGAATGAGTGCAGTTTGTTTCATTGAATGAGGGAGTGCAGTTAGCTTCAGCAATGCATTGAATATATGCGTAAAAGTCGTAATCTTGACATTTATAAGAGACACTCTACTCAATGAATGAACACGGGCAGTTTTTGCGTCATTGAATGAGTGAGTGCAGTTTGATATATGAAATGTCTGAATTTTCTTTGATTCATTGCATCAAGGCATAACATTTAATTTATATTGAATGAATTTCTGCAGTTTGTTTCAATGAATGAATGGACTCATTCTTTCAAGAGGTGAGCTGAGCCTAAGGCATGGAATGAACGAGAGAAGCTCCATTCCTTGGCTGAACACGTGCAGTTGGTTTCATGGAATGATGTGTGCTGTTTGGTTCGTTGAATGAAAGACAGTGTTTAATAGAGTCAATACGTTAAGTTGAATGAGAGAATCTCTACTCATTAAATGAACAAGTCCGGTTTGTTTCAATGATTGAATGAGTACAGTTTGAATCATAAAATGTCTGAGTTTAGTATTTTCATTGAATGAATGCAATTGATTCATTGATAATATGACTGAAGATTGATTCAATGATTGAATGACTGTGGTTCGATTATCTGAATGAATCATTTAAACTTGAGACATTGAATGAATGAGAGAATCTCTACTCATTGAATTATTACAGGTAGGTTGTTTCAAACAATATCTGAGATTAGTTGGATTGATTGATTCAATTTCGTTTATGGACTGAAGAACTCTTGTTTGTTTTAATGAATGAATGCAATTTAATTCTCAGTATGAATGAGGTATGAAATGAATGAGAGAAGGTCTACTCAAGGAATTATCACGTTCATTGAATGAATGAGTGCATTTCGTTTCATTAAATGAAAGAAGCTCTGCATATGGAATGAACACAGGCAGGTTCCTTGATTGAATGAATGAGGGCAGTTTGTAAGATGAAATGTCTGAGTTTTGTTTGATTCATTGGCTCAATGCATAACATTTGATTTATTGAATGAAGGACAGTAATTTGTTTCCATGAATGAATGAATTCAGTTTGATTCTCTGAATTAATAAGGTAAGCTTGAGGCATGGGATAAGTACAGTTAGTTTCATGGAAGGATGTGTGCTGTTGGTTACATTGAATGAATGACAAAGCAGTGTTTAATTGATTGATTGCGTTTTGCTCGTAATGTTGAATGAATGAGTAAAACTCTGCGCCTTGAATGAACACTGGCAGTTTGTTTCGTTGAATTGATTGAAGCAGTTTGATTCATTAAATGTCTGAGTTTAGTTTGATCTATGGATTCAATGCATAACATTTGTTATATTGAATGAATGTTTATAGTTTGCTTCAATGATTAAACGAATGCAGTTTGATTCTCCGAATTAATTAGACAAACTTGGGCATGGACTCAATGAGATAAGCTCCACTCATTGACTGAAGATATTGAGTAAGTTTCATGGAATGATGAGTGCAGTTTGTTTCATTGACTGAGGAGTGCAATTTGCTTCAGCAATGAATTGAATGAATGCGTGCAAGTTGTGATGCAGAAGTTTATGAGCGAAGCTCTACTCAATGAATGAACACGGAAAGTTAGTATCATTGAATGAATGAGTGCAGTCGACATATTAAATGTCTCAGTTTTGTTTGATTCATTCAATCCACGTATAACATTTGTCTTATTGAATGAATGACAGTAATTTGTTTCCGTGAATGAATGAATTTAGTTTGACTCTCTGAATGAATGAGTTAAGTTTGAGGCATGGAATATGTACAGTTAGAGACATGGAATGATATGTGCTGTTTGTTTGATTGAATGGATGACAACGCAGTGTTTAATACAGAGATTGCGTTAAGCTCGTAATATTGAATGAATGAGTAAACCTGTCCATATTGTATGAACACTGACAGTTTGTTTCCTTGATGGAATGAATGCAGTTTGCTTTATTAAATGCCTGAGTTTAGTTTGGTTCATTGAATCAATGCATAACTGGTTTTATTGAATGAATGTTTGTAGTTTGCTTCAATGAATGAATGCAGTTTGATTCTCTGAATGAATGAGACAAACTTGAGGCACGGAATGAATGAGATAAGCTCCACTCATTGACTGAACAAATTCAGTTCGTTTCATGGAATGAATGAGTGCAGTTGATGAGGTTTGTTTGATTCACTCAATCCTTTTATAACATTTGATTTATTCAATGAATGACAGTAATTTATTTCCATGAATGAATGAATTTAGATTTACTCTCGGAATGAATGAGGCCAGTTTGAGGCATGGAATATGTGCAGTTAGATTCATGGAATGATGTGTGTTGTTTGTTTCATTGAATGAATGACAAAGCAAAGTTTAATAGACAGATTGCGTTAAGCTCGTAATATTGAATAAATGAGTAAACCTGTCCTCGTTGTAAGAACACTGGCAGTTTGTTTCGTTGAATGAATGAATGCAGTTTGATTCATTAAATGCCTGAGTTTAGTTTGGTTTATTGAAACAATGCATAACATTTGGTTTAATGAATGAATGTTTGTAGTTTGCTTCAATGAATGAATGCAGTTTGATTCTCTGAATGAATGAGACAAACTTGAGGCACGGAATGAATGAGATAAGCTCCATTGATTTACTGAACAATTTAAGTTCGTTTCATGGAATGAATGAGTGCAGTTCGTTTCATTGAATGAAGGAGTGCAGTTAGCTTCAGCAATGCATTGAATATATGCGTAAAAGTCGTCATCTTGACTTTTCTAAGAGAAGCTCTAGTCAATGAATGAACACGGGCAGTTTTTGCGTCATTGAATGAGTGAGTGCAGTTTGATATATGAAATGTCTGAATTTTCTTTGATTCGTTGCATCAAGGCATAACATTTAATTTATATTGAATGAATGTCTGCAGTTTGTTTCAATGAATGAATGGACTCATTCTTTCAATAAGTGAGTTGAGCCTAACGCATGGAATGAACGAGAGAAGCTCCATTCCTTGGCTGAACACGTGCAGTTGGTTTCATGGAATGATGTGTGCTGTTTGGTTCATTGAATGTATGACAACACAGTGTTTAATAGAGTCAATACGTTAAGTTGAATGAGAGAATCTCAACTCATTAAATGAACAAGTCCGGTTTGTTTCAATGATTGGATGAGTACAGTTTGAATCATTAAATGTCTGAGTTTAGTATTTTCATTGAATGAATGCAATTGATTCATTGATAATATGACTGAAGATTGATTCAATGATTGAATGACTGTGGTTCGATTATCTGAATGAATCATTTAAACTTGAGACATTGAATGAATGAGAGAATCTCTACTCATTGAATTATTACAGGTAGGTTGTTTCAAACAATATCTGAGATTAGTTGGATTGATTGATTCAATTTCGTTTATGGACTGAATAACTCTAGTTTGTTTTAATGAATGAATGCAATTTAATTCTCAGTGTGAATGAGGTATGAAATGAATGAGAGAAGGTCTACTCAAGGAATTATCACGTTCATTGAATGAATGAGTGCATTTCGTTTCATTAAATGAAAGAAGCTCTGCATATGAAATGAACACAGGCAGGTTCCTTGATTGAATGAATGAGGGCAGTTTGTAAGATGAAATGTCTGAGTTTTGTTTGATTCATTGGCTCAATGCATAACATTTGATTTATTGAATGAAGGACAGTAATTTGTTTCCATGAATGAATGAATTCAGTTTGATTCTCTGAATTAATAAGGTAAGCTTGAGGCATGGGATAAGTACAGTTAGTTTCATGGAATGATGTGTGCTGTTGGTTACATTGAATGAATGACAAAGCAGTGTTTAATTGATTGATTGCGTTTTGCTCGTAATGTTGAATGAATGAGTAAAACTCTGCGCCTTGAATGAACACTGGCAGTTTGTTTCGTTGAATTGATTGAAGCAGTTTGATTCATTAAATGTCTGAGTTTAGTTTGATCTATGGATTCAATGCATAACATTTGTTATATTGAATGAATGTTTATAGTTTGCTTCAATGATTAAACGAATGCAGTTTGATTCTCTGAATTAATTAGACAAACTTGGGCATGGACTCAATGAGATAAGCTCCACTCATTGACTGAAGATATTGAGTAAGTTTCATGGAATGATGAGTGCAGTTTGTTTCATTGACTGAGGAGTGCAATTTGCTTCAGCAATGAATTGAATGAATGCGTGCAAGTTGTGATGCAGAATTTTATGAGCGAAGCTCTACTCAATGAATGAACACGGAAAGTTAGTATCATTGAATGAATGAGTGCAGTCGACATATTAAATGTCTCAGTTTTGTTTGATTCATTCAATCCACGTATAACATTTGTCTTATTGAATGAATGACAGTAATTTGTTTCCGTGAATGAATGAATTTACTTTGACTCTCTGAATGAATGAGTTAAGTTTGAGGCATGGAATATGTACAGTTAGAGACATGGAATGATATGTGCTGTTTGTTTGATTGAATAAATGACAACGTAGTGTTTAATACAGAGAATGCGTTAAGCTCGTAATATTGAATGAATGAGTAAACCTGTCCATATTGTATGAACACTGACAGTTTGTTTCTTTGAAGGAATGAATGCAGTTTGCTTTATTAAATGCCTGAGTTTAGTTTGGTTCATTGAATCAATGCATAACTGGTTTTATTGAATGAATGTTTGTAGTTTGCTTCAATGAATGAATGCAGTTTGATTCTCTGAATGAATGAGACAAACTTGAGGCACGGAATGAATGAGATAAGCTCCATTGATTTACTGAACAATTTAAGTTCTTTTCATGGAATGAATGAGTGCAGTTCGTTTCATTGAATGAAGGAGTGCAGTTAGCTTCAGCAATGCATTGAATATATGCGTAAAAGTCGTAATCTTGACTTTTCTAAGAGAAGCTCTAGTCAATGAATGAACACGGGCAGTTTTTGCGTCATTGAATGAGTGAGTGCAGTTTGATATATGAAATGTCTGAATTTTCTTTGATTCGTTGCATCAAGGCATAACATTTAATTTATATTGAATGAATGTCTGCAGTTTGTTTCAATGAATGAATGGACTCATTCTTTCAATAAGTGAGTTGAGCCTAACGCATGGAATGAACGAGAGAAGCTCCATTCCTTGGCTGAACACGTGCAGTTGGTTTCATGGAATGATGTGTGCTGTTTGGTTCATTGAATGTATGACAACACAGTGTTTAATAGAGTCAATACGTTAAGTTGAATGAGAGAATCTCTACTCATTAAATGAACAAGTCCGGTTTGTTTCAATGATTGAATGAGTACAGTTTGAATCATTAAATGTCTGAGTTTAGTATTTTCATTGAATGAATGCAATTGATTCATTGATAATATGACTGAAGATTGATTCAATGATTGAATGACTGTGGTTCGATTATCTGAATGAATCATTTAAACTTGAGACATTGAATGAATGAGAGAATCTCTACTCATTGAATTATTACACGTAGGTGGTTTCAAACAATATCTGAGAGTTTTTGGATTGATTGATTCAATTTCGTTTATGGACTGAAGAACTCTAGTTTGTTTTAATGAATGAATGCAATTTAATTCTCTGTATGAATGAGGTTTAAAATGAATGAGAGAAGGTCTACTCAAGGAATTATCACGTTCATTGAATGAATGAGGGCATTTTGTTTCATTAAATTGAAGAAGCTCTGCATATGAAATGAAAACAGGCAGTGTCCTCGATTGATTGAATGAGGGCAGTTTGTAAGATTAAATGTCTGAGTTTTGTTTGATTCATTGGCTCAATGCATAACATTTGATTTATTGAATGAAGGACAGTAATTTGTTTCCATGAATGAATGAATTCAGTTTGATTCTCTGAATGAATGAGGTAAGCTTGAGGCATGGAATACGTGCAGTTCGTCAAATGGAATGATGTGTGCTGTTGGTTACATTGAATGAATGACAAAGCAGTGTTTAATAGAGACATTGCGTTAAGCTCGTAATGTTGAATGAATGAGTAAAACTGTCCTCATTGTATGAACACTGGCAGTTTGTTTCGTTGAATGAATGAATGCAGTTTGATTCATTAAATGCCGGAGTTCAGTTTGGTTCATTTAAACAATGCATAACTTGTTTTATTGAATGAATGTTTGCAGTTCGCTTCAATGAATAAACGAATGCAGCTTGATTCTTTGAATGCATGAGACAAACTTGAGGCATGGCATGAATGAGATGAGCTCCTCTCATTGACTGAACAAATTCAGTTCGTTTCATGGAATTAATGAGTGCAGTTCGTTTCATTGAACGCTTTGCGTTGAGAGAATGCGTTAAGCTCGTAATATTGAATGAATGAGTAAAACTCTACTCATTGAATGAACACTGGCAGTTTGTTTCGTTGATGAATGAATGCAGTTTGATTCATTAAATGTCTGAGTTTAGCTTGATCTATGGATTCAATGCATAACATTTGTTATATTGAATGAATGTTTATAGTTTGCTTCAATGATTAAACGAATGCAGTTTGATTCTCTGAATTAATTAGACAAACTTGGGCATGGACTCAATGAGATAAGCTCCACTCATTGACTGAAGATATTGAGTAAGTTTCATGGAATGATGAGTGCAGTTTGTTTCATTGAATGAGGAGTGCAATTTGCTTCAGCAATGAATTGAATTAATGCGTGCAAGTTGTGATGCAGAATTTTATGAGCGAAGCTCTACTCAATGAATGAACACGGAAAGTTAGTATCATTGAATGAATGAGTGCAGTCGACATATTAAATGTCTCAGTTTTGTTTGATTCATTCAATCCACGTATAACATTTGTCTTATTGAATGAATGACAGTAATTTGTTTCCGTGAATGAATGAATTTAGTTTGACTCTCTGAATGAATGAGTTAAGTTTGAGGCATGGAATATGTACAGTTAGAGACATGGAATGATATGTGCTGTTTGTTTGATTGAATGAATGACAACGCAGTGTTTAATACAGAGAATGCGTTAAGCTCGTAATATTGAATGAATGAGTAAACCTGTCCATATTGTATGAACACTGACAGTTTGTTTCTTTGAAGGAATGAATGCAGTTTGCTTTATTAAATGCCTGAGTTTAGTTTGGTTCATTGAATCAATGCATAACTGGTTTTATTGAATGAATGTTTGTAGTTTGCTTCAACGAATGAATGCAGTTTGATTCTCTGAATGAATGAGACAAACTTGAGGCATGGAATGAATGAGATAAGCTCCACTCATTGACTGAACAAATTCAGTTCGTTTCATGGAATGAATGAGTGCAGTTCCTTTCATTGAATGCAGGAGTGCAGTTTGCTTCAGCAATGAATTGAATGAATGCGTGCAAGTTGTGATGTAGAATTTTATGAGCGAAGCTCTACTCAATGAATCAACTCAGAAAGATGGTATCATTGAATGAATGAGTGCAGTTGATGAGGTTTGTTTGATTCACTCAATCCTTTTATAACATTTGATTTATTCAATGAATGACAGTAATTTATTCCCATGAATGAATGAATTTAGATATACTCTCGGAATGAATGAGGCCAGTTTGAGGCATGGAATATGTGCAGTTAGATTCATGGAATGATGTGTGTTGTTTGTTTCATTGAATGAATGACAAAGCAAAGTTTAATAGACAGATTGCGTTAAGCTCGTAATATTGAATAAATGAGTAAACCTGTCCTCGTTGTACGAACACTGGCAGTTTGTTTCGTTGAATGAATGAATGCAGTTTGATTCATTAAATGCCTCAGTATAGTTTGGTTCATTGAATCAATGCATAACTGGTTTTATTGAATGAATGTTTGTAGTTTGCTTCAATGAATGAATGCAGTTTGATTCTCTGAATGAATGAGACAAACATGAGGCATGGAATGAATGAGATTAGCTCCACTCATTGACTGAACAAATTCAGTTCGTTTCATGGAATGAATGAGTGCAGTTCCTTTCATTGAATGCAGGAGTGCAGTTTGCTTCAGCAATGAATTGAACGAATGCGTGCAAGTTGTGATGTAGAATTTTATGAGCGAAGCTCTACTCAATGAATCAATACAGAAAGATGGTATCATTGAATGAATGAGTGCAGTTGATGAGGTTTGTTTGATTCACTCAATCCATTTATAACATTTGATTTATTCAATGAATGACAGTAATTTATTTCCATGAATGAATGAATTTAGATTTACTCTCGGAATGAATGAGGCCAGTTTGAGGCATGGAATATGTGCAGTTAGATTCATGGAATGATGTGTGTTGTTTGTTTCATTGAATGAATGACAAAGCAAAGTTTAATAGACAGATTGCGTTAAGCTCGTAATATTGAATAAATGAGTAAACCTGTCCTCGTTGTGTGAACACTGGCAGCTTGTTTCGTTGAATGAATGAATGCAGTTTGATTCATTAAATGCCTGAGTTTAGTTTGGTTTATTGAAACAATGCATAACATTTGGTTTATTGAATGAATGTTTGTAGTTTGCTTCAATGAATGAATGCAGTTTGATTCTCTGAATGAATGAGACAAACATGAGGCATGGAATGAATGAGATAAGCTCCACTCATTGACTGAACAAGTTCAGTTCGTTTCATGGAATGAATGAGTGCAGTTCCTTTCATTGAATGCAGGAGTGCAGTTTGCTTCAGCAATGAATTGAACGAATGCGTGCAAGTTGTGATGTAGAATTTTATGAGCGAAGCTCTACTCAACGAATCAATACAGAAAGATGGTATCATTGAATGAATGAGTGCAGTTGATGAGGTTTGTTTGATTCACTCAATCCTTTTATAACATTTGATTTATTCAATGAATGACAATAATTTATTTCCATGAATGAATGAATTTAGATTTACTCTCGGAATGAATGAGGCCAGTTTGAGGCATGGAATATGTGCAGTTAGATTCATGGAATGATGTGTGTTGTTTGTTTCATTGAATGAATGACAAAGCAAAGTTTAATAGACAGATTGCGTTAAGCTCGTAATATTGAATAAATGAGTAAACCTGTCCTCGTTGTATGAACACTGGCAGTTTGTTTCGTTGAATGAATGAATGCAGTTTGATTCATTAAATGCCTGAGTATAGTTTGGTTTATTGAAACAATGCATAACATTTGGTTTATTGAATGAATGTTTGTAGTTTGCTTCAATGAATGAATGCAGTTTGATTCTCTGAATGAATGAGACAAACTTGAGGCACGGAATGAATGAGATAAGCTCCATTGATTTACTGAACAATTTAAGTTCGTTTCATGGAATGAATGAGTGCAGTTCGTTTCATTGAATGAAGGAGTGCAGTTAGCTTCAGCAATGCATTGAATATATGCGTAAAAGTCGTAATCTTGACTTTTCTAAGAGAAGCTCTAGTCAATGAATGAACACGGGCAGTTTTTGCGTCATTGAATGAGTGAGTGCAGTTTGATATATGAAATGTCTGAATTTTCTTTGATTCATTGCATCAAGGCATAACATTTAATTTATATTGAATGAATGTCTGCAGTTTGTTTCAATGAATGAATGGACTCATTCTTTCAATAAGTGAGTTGAGCCTAACGCATGGAATGAACGAGAGAAGCTCCATTCCTTGGCTGAACACGTGCAGTTGGTTTAATGGAATGATGTGTGCTGTTTGGTTCATTGAATGAATGACAACACAGTGTTTAATAGAGTCAATACGTTAAGTTGAATGAGAGAATCTCTACTCATTAAATGAACAAGTCCGGTTTGTTTCAATGAATGAATGAGTACAGTTTGAATCATTAAATGTCTGAGTTTAGTATTTTCATTGAATGAATGCAATTGATTCATTGATAATATGACTGAAGATTGATTCAATGATTGAATGACTGTGGTTCGATTATCTGAATGAATCATTTAAACTTGAGACATTGAATGAATGAGAGAATCTCTACTCATTGAATTATTACAGGTAGGTTGTTTCAAACAATATCTGAGATTAGTTGGATTGATTGATTCAATTTCGTTTATGGACTGAAGAACTCTAGTTTGTTTTAATGAATGAATGCAATTTAATTCTCAGTATGAATGACGTTTGAAATGAATGAGAGAAGGTCTACTCAAGGAATTATCACGTTCATTGAATGAATGAGAGCATTTCGTTTCATTAAATGAAAGAAGCTCTGCATATGAAATGAACACAGGCAGTTTCCTTGATTGAATGAATGAGGGCAGTTTGTAAGATTAAATGTCTGAGTTTTGTTTGATTCATTGGCTCAATGCATAACATTTGATTTATTGAATGAAGGACAGTAATTTGTTTCCATGAATGAATGAATTCAGTTTGATTCTCTGAATGAATGAGGTAAGCTTGAGGCATGGAATACGTGCAGTTCGTCAAATGGAATGATGTGTGCTGTTGGTTACATTGAATGAATGACAAAGCAGTGTTTAATTGAGTGATTGCGTTGTGCTCGTAATATTGAATGAATGAGTAAAACACTTCTCATTGAATGAACACAGGCAGTTTGTTTCGTTGAATTGATTGAAAGCAGTTTGATTCATTAAATGTCTGAGTTTAGTTTGGTTCATTGAAACAATGCATAACATTTGTTGTATTGAATGATTGTTTGTGGTTGGCTTCAATGAATGAATGAATGCATTTTGATTCTCTGAAGGAATGAGACATACTTGAGGCATGGACTGAATGAGATATGCTCTTCTCATTGATTGAACAAATACAGCTAGTTTCATGGAATGAATGAGTGCTGTTGGTTTCATTGAACGCTTTGCGTTGAGAGAATGCGTTAAGCTCGTAATAATGATTGAATGTGCAAAACTCTACTCATTGAATGAACACTGGCAGTTTGCAGCTTGATGCATTAAATGTCTGAGTTTAGTTTGGTTCATTGAATCAAGGCATAACATTTGGTTTATTGACTGAATGTTTGTTGTTTGCTTCAAGAAATGAATGAATGCAGTATGATTCTCTGAATGAATGAGACAAACTTGAGGCATGGACTGAATGAGATACGCTCCACTCATTGAAATTGAGTAAGTTTCATGGAATGATGAGTACAGTTTGTTTAATTGAATGAAGGAGTGCAGTTTGCTTCAGCAATGAATTGAATGAATGCGTGCAAGTTGTGATGTAGAATTTTATGAGCGAAGCTCTACTCAGTGAATCAACACGGAAAGTTAGTATCATTGAATGAATGAGTGCAGTCGATATATTAAATGTCTCAGTTTTGTTTGATTCATTCAATCCACGTAAAACATTTGATTTATTGAATAAAGGACAGTAATTTGTTTCCATGAATGAATGAATTTAGTTTGACTCTCTGAATGAATGAGGTAAGTTTGAGGAATGGAATAATGTGTGCTGTTTGTTTCATTGAATGAATGACAAAGCAGTGTTTAATAGAGACATTGCGTTAAGCTCGTAATATTGAATGAATGAGTAAAACTGTCCTCATTGTATGAACACTGGCAGTTTGTTTTGTTGAATGAATGAATGCAGTTTGATTCATTAAATGCCGGAGTTCAGTTTGGTTCATTGAAACGATGCATAACTTGTTTTATTGAATGAATGTTTGCAGTTCGCTTCAATGAATAAACGAATGCAGCTTGATTCTCTGAATTACATAGACAAACTTGGGCATGGACTCAATGAGATAAGCTCCACTCATTGACTGAAGATATTGAGTAAGTTTCATGGAATGATGAGTGCAGTTTGTTTCATTGACTAAGGAGTGCAATTTGCTTCAGCAATGAATTGAATGAATGCGTGCAAGTTGTGATGCAGAATTTTATGAGCGAAGCTCTACTCAATGAATGAACACGGAAAGTTAGTATCATTGAATGAATGAGTGCAGTCGACATATTAAATGTCTCAGTTTTGTTTGATTCATTCAATCCACGTATAACATTTGTCTTATTGAATGAATGACAGTAATTTGTTTCCGTGAATGAATGAATGAATTTAGTTTGACTCTCTGAATGAATGAGTTAAGTTTGAGGCATGGAATATGTACAGTTAGAGACATGATATGTGCTGTTTGTTTGATTGAATAAATGACAACGTAGTGTTTAATACAGAGATTGCGTTAAGCTCGTAATATTGAATGAATGAGTAAACCTGTCCATATTGTATGAACACTGACAGTTTGTTTCTTTGAAGGAATGAATGCAGTTTGCTTTATTAAATGCCTGAGTTTAGTTTGGTTCATTGAATCAATGCATAACTGGTTTTATTGAATGAATGTTTGTAGTTTGCTTCAATGAATGAATGCAGTTTGATTCTCTGAATGAATGAGACAAACTTGAGGCACGGAATGAATGAGATAAGCTCCATTGATTTACTGAACAATTTAAGTTCGTTTCATGGAATGAATGAGTGCAGTTCCTTTCATTGAATGCAGGAGTGCAGTTTGCTTCAGCAATGAATTGAATGAATGCGTGCACGTTGTGATGTAGAATTTTATGAGCGAAGCTCTACTCAATGAATCAATACAGAAAGATGGTATCATTGAATGAATGAGTGCAGTTGATGAGGTTTGTTTGATTCACTCAATCCTTTTATAACATTTGATTTATTCAATGAATGACAGTAATTTATTTCCATGAATGAATGAATTTAGATATACTCTCGGAATGAATGAGGCCAGTTTGAGGCATGGAATATGTGCAGTTAGATTCATGGAATGATGTGTGTTGTTTGTTTCATTGAATGAATGACAAAGCAAAGTTTAATAGACAGATTGCGTTAAGCTCGTAATATTGAATAAATGAGTAAACCTGTCCTCGTTGTACGAACACTGGCAGTTTGTTTCGTTGAATGAATGAATGCAGTTTGATTCATTAAATGCCTGAGTATAGTTTGGTTTATTGAAACAATGCATAACATTTGGTTTATTGAATGAATGTTTGTAGTTTGCTTCAATGATTGAATGCAGTTTGATTCTCTGAATGAACGAGACAAACTTGAGGCACGGAATGAATGAGATAAGCTCCATTGATTTACTGAACAATTTAAGTTCGTTTCATGGAATGAATGAGTGCAGTTCGTTTCATTGAATGAAGGAGTGCAGTTAGCTTCAGCAATGCATTGAATATATGCGTAAAAGTCGTAATCTTGACTTTTCTAAGAGAAGCTCTAGTCAATGAATGAACACGGGCAGTTTTTGCGTCATTGAATGAGTGAGTGCAGTTTGATATATGAAATGTCTGAATTTTCTTTGATTCGTTGCATCAAGGCATAACATTTAATTTATATTGAATGAATGTCTGCAGTTTGTTTCAATGAATGAATGGACTCATTCTTTCAATAAGTGAGTTGAGCCTAAGGCATGGAATGAACGAGAGAAGCTCCATTCCTTGGCTGAACACGTGCAGTTGGTTTCATGGAATGATGTGTGCTGTTTGGTTCATTGAATGTATGACAACACAGTGTTTAATAGAGTCAATACGTTAAGTTGAATGAGAGAATCTCTACTCATTAAATGAACAAGTCCGGTTTGTTTCAATGATTGAATGAGTACAGTTTGAATCATTAAATGTCTGAGTTTAGTATTTTCATTGAATGAATGCAATTGATTCATTGATAATATGACTGAAGATTGATTCAATGATTGAATGACTGTGGTTCGATTATCTGAATGAATCATTTAAACTTGAGATATTGAATGAATGAGAGAATCTCTACTCATTGAATTATTACAGGTAGGTTTTTTCAAACAATATCTGAGATTATTTGGATTGATTGATTCAATTTCGTTTATGGACTGAAGAACTCTAGTTTGTTTTAATGAATGAATGCAATTTAATTCTCTGTATGAATGAGGTTTGAAATGAATGAGAGAAGGTCTACTCATGGAATGATCACGTTCATTGAATGAATGAGTGCATTTCGTTTCATTAAATGAAAGAAGCTCTGCATATGAAATGAAAACAGGCAGTTTCCTTGCTTGATTGAATGAGAGCAGTTTGTAAGATTAAATGTCTGAGTTTTGTTTGATTCATTGGCTCAATGCATAACATTTGATTTATTGAATGAAGGACAGTAATTTGTTTCCATGAATGAATGAATTCAGTTTGATTCTCTGAATGAATGAGGTAAGCTTGAGGCATGGAATACGTGCAGTTCGTCAAATGGAATGATGTGTGCTGTTGGTTACATTGAATGAATGACAAAGCAGTGTTTAATTGAGTGATTGCGTTGTGCTCGTAATATTGAATGAATGAGTAAAACACTTCTCATTGAATGAACACAGGCAGTTTGTTTCGTTGAATTGATTGAAAGCAGTTTGATTCATTAAATGTCTGAGTTTAGTTTGGTTCATTGAAACAATGCATAACATTTGTTGTATTAAATGATTGTTTGTGGTTGGCTTCAATGAATGAATGAATGCATTTTGATTCTCTGAAGGAATGAGACATACTTGAGGCATGGACTGAATGAGATATGCTCC
This sequence comes from Chiloscyllium punctatum, assembly GCF_047496795.1. Lineage (NCBI taxonomy): Eukaryota > Metazoa > Chordata > Chondrichthyes > Orectolobiformes > Hemiscylliidae > Chiloscyllium > Chiloscyllium punctatum. The sequence goes on along the minus strand of NC_092781.1, from coordinate 23,289,646 downwards.
ACTCATTGATTGAACAAATACAGCTAGTTTCATGGAATGAATGAGTGCTGTTGATTTCATTGAACGCTTTGCGTTGAGAGAATGCTTTAAGCTCGTAATAATGATTGAATGTGCAAAACTCTACTCATTGAATGAACACTGGCAGTTTGCAGCTTGATGCATTAAATGTCTGAGTTTAGTTTGGTTCATTGAATCAAGGCATAACGTTTGGTTTATTGACTGAATGTTTGTTGTTTGCTTCAATAAATGAATGAATGCAGTATGATTCTCTGAATGAATGAGACAAACTTGAGGCATGGACTGAATGAGATACGCTCCACTCATTGAAATTGAGTAAGTTTCATGGAATGATGAGTACAGTTTGTTTAATTGAATGAAGGAGTGCAGTTTGCTTCAGCAATGAATTGAATGAATGCGTGCAAGTTGTGATGTAGAATTTTATGAGCGAAGCTCTACTCAGTGAATCAACACGGAAAGTTAGTATCATTGAATGAATGAGTGCAGTCGATATATTAAATGTCTCAGTTTTGTTTGATTCATTCAATCCACGTAAAACATTTGATTTATTGAATAAAGGACAGTAATTTGTTTCCATGAATGAATGAATTTAGTTTGACTCTCTGAATGAATGAGGTAAGTTTGAGGAATGGAATGATGTGTGCTGTTTGTTTCATTGAATGAATGACAAAGCAGTGTTTAATAGAGACATTGCGTTAAGCTCGTAATATTGAATGAATGAGTAAAACTGTCCTCATTGTATGAACACTGGCAGTTTGTTTTGTTGAATGAATGAATGCAGTTTGATTCATTAAATGCCGGAGTTCAGTTTGGTTCATTTAAACAATGCATAACTTGTTTTATTGAATTTGCAGTTCGCTTCAATGAATAAACGAATGCAGCTTGATTCTCTGAATGCATGAGACAAACTTGAGGCATGGCATGAATGAGATAAGCTCCTGTCATTGACTGAACAAATTCAGTTCGTTTCATGGAATTAATGAGTGCAGTTCGTTTCATTGAACGCTTTGCGTTGAGAGAATGCGTTAAGCTCGTAATATTGAATGAATGAGTAAAACTCTACTCATGGAATGAACACTGGCAGTTTGTTTCGTTGATGAATGAATGCAGTTTGATTAAATGTCTGAGTTTAGTTTGATCTATGGATTGAATGCATAACATTTGTTATATTGAATGAATGTTTATAGTTTGCTTCAATGATTAAACGAATGCAGTTTGATTCTCTGAATTAATTAGACAAACTTGGGCATGGACACAATGAGATAAGCTCCACTCATTGACTGAAGAAATTGAGTAAGTTTCATGGAATGATGAGTGCAGATTGTATCATTGAATGAGGAGTGCAGTTTGCTTCAGCAATGAATTGAATGAATGCGTGCAAGTTGTGATGTAGAATTTTATGAGCGAAGCTCTACTCAATGAATGAACACCGAAAGTTAGTATCATTGAACGAATGAGTGCGGTCGACATATTAAATGTCTCAGTTTTGTTTGATTCATTCAATCCACGTATAACATTTGTCTTATTGAATGAATGACAGTAATTTGTTTCCGTGAATGAATGAATTTAGTTTGACTCTCTGAATGAATGAGTTAAGTTTGAGGCATGGAATATGTACAGTTAGCGACATGGAATGATATGTGCTGTTTGTTTGATTGAATGAATGACAACGCAGTGTTTAATACAGAGATTGCGTTAATCTCGTAATATTGAATGAATGAGTAAACCTGTCCATATTGTATGAACACTGACAGTTTGTTTCCTTGAAGGAATGAATGCAGTTTGCTTTATTAAATGCCTGAGTTTAGTTTGGTTCATTGAATCAATGCATAACTGGTTTTATTGAATGAATGTTTGTAGTTTGCTTCAATGAATGAATGCAGTTTGAATCTCTGAATGAATGAGACAAACGTGAGGCATGGAATGAATGAGATAAGCTCCACTCATTGACTGAACAAATTCAGTTCGTTTCATGGAATGAATGAGTGCAGTTCCTTTCATTGAATGCAGGAGTGCAGTTTGCTTCAGCAATGAATTGAATGAATGCGTGCAAGTTGTGATGTAGAATTTTATGAGCGAAGCTCTACTCAATGAATCAATACAGAAAGATGGTATCATTGAATGAATGAGTGCAGTTGATGAGGTTTGTTTGATTCACTCAATCCTTTTATAACATTTGATTTATTCAATGAATGACAGTAATTTATTTCCATGAATGAATGAATTGAGATTTACTCTCGGAATGAATGAGGCCAGTTTGAGGCATGGAATATGTGCAGTTAGATTCATGGAATGATGTGTGTTGTTTGTTTCATTGAATGAATGACAAAGCAAAGTTTAATAGACAGATTGCGTTAAGATTGAATAACATTGAATAAATGAGTAAACCTGTCCTCGTTGTACGAACACTGGCAGTTTGTTTCGTTGAATGAATGAATGCAGTTTGATTCATTAAATGCCTGAGTTTAGTTTGGTTTATTGAAACAATGCATAACATTTGGTTTATTGAATGAATGTTTGTAGTTTGCTTCAATGAATGAATGCAGTTTGATTCTCTGAATGAATGAGACAAACTTGAGGCACGGAATGAATGAGATAAGCTCCATTGATTACTGAACAATTTATGTTCGTTTCATGGAATGAATGAGTGCAGTTCGTTTCATTGAATGAAGGAGTGCAGTTAGCTTCAGCAATGCATTGAATATATGCGTAAAAGTCGTAATCTTGACTTTTCGAAGAGAAGCTCTAGTCAATGAATGAACACGGGCAGTTTTTGCGTCATTGAATGAGTGAGTGCAGTTTGATATATGAAATGTCTGAATTTTCTTTGATTCGTTGCATCAAGGCATAACATTTAATTTATATTGAATGAATGTCTGCAGTTTGTTTCAATGAATGAATGGACTCATTCTTTCAATAAGTGAGTTGAGCCTAACGCATGGAATGAACGACAGAAGCTCCATTCCTTGGCTGAACACGTGCAGTTGGTTTCATGGAATGATGTGTGCTGTTTGGTTCATTGAATGAATGACAACACAGTGTTTAATAGAGTCAATACGTTAAGTTGAATGAGAGAATCTCTACTCATTAAATGAACAAGTCCGGTTTGTTTCAATGATTGAATGAGACCAGTTTGAATCATTAAATGTCTGAGTTTAGTATTTTCATTGAATGAATGCAATTGATTCATTGATAATATGACTGAACATTGATTCAATGATTGATTGACTGTGGTTCGATTATCTGAATGAATCATTTAAACTTGAGACATTGAATGGATGAGAGAATCTCTACTCATTGAATTATTACAGGTAGGTTGTTTCAAACAATATCTGAGATTAGTTGGATTGATGGATTCAATTTCGTTTATGGACTGAAGAACTCTAGTTTGTTTTAATGAATGAATGCAATTTCATTCTCTGTATGAATGAGGTATGAAATGAATGAGAGAAGGTCTACTCAAGGAATTATCACGTTCATTGAATGAATGAGTGCATTTCATTTCATTAAATGAAAGAAGCTCTGCATGTGAAATGAACACAGGCAGTTTCCTTGATTGAATGAATGAGGGCAGTTTGTAAGATTAAATGTCTGAGTTTTGTTTGATTCATTGGCTCAATGCATAACATTTGATTCATTGAATGAAGGACAGTAATTTGTTTCCATGAATGAATGAATTCAGTTTGATTCTCTGAATGAATGAGGTAAGCTTGTGGCTTGGGATAAGTGCAGTTAGTTTCATGGAATGATGTGTGCTGTTGGTTACATTGTAATTGAGTGATTGGGTTTTGCTCGTAATATTGAATGAATGATTAAAACTCTTCGCATTGAATGAACACTGGCAATTCTTTTCGTTGAATTGATTGAAGCAGTTTGATTCATTAAATGTCTGAGTATAGTTTGGTCTATGGTTTCAATGCATAACATTTGTTCTATTGAATGAATGTTAAAAGTTTGCTTCAATGAATAAACGAATGCAGTTTGATTCTCTGAATGAATGAGACAAACTTGAGGCATGGACTGAATGAGTTAAGCTCCACTTATTGTCTGAAGAAATTGAGTAAGTTTCATGGAATGATGAGTGCAGTTTGTTTCATTGAATGAGGAGTGCAGTTTGCTTCAGCAATGAATTGAATGAATGCGTGCAAGTTGTGATGTAGAATTTTATGAGCGAAGCTCTACTCAATGAATGAAGACCGAAAGTTAGAATCATTGAATGAATGAGTGCAGTCGATATCTTAAATGTGTCAGTTTTGTTTGATTCATTCAATCCACGTATAACATTTGATTTATTGAATGAATGACAGTAATTTGTTTCCATGAATGAATTCAGTTCGTTTCATGGAATGAATGAGTGCAGTTCGTTTCATTGAATGAGGAGTGCAGTTAGCTTCAGCAATGCATTGAGTATATGCGTAAAAGTCGTAATCTTGACTTTTATAAGAGAAACACGACTCAATGAATGAACACGGGCAGTTTTTGCGTCATTGAATGAGTGAGTGCAGTTTGATATATGAAATGTCTGAATTTTCTTTGATTCATTGCATCAAGGCATCACATTTAATTTATATTGAATGAATGTCTGCACTTTGTTTCAATGAATGAATGGACTCATTCTTTCTATAAGTGAGCTCAGCCTACGGCATGGAATGAACGAGAGAAGCTCCATTCCTTGGCTTAACACGTGCAGTTGGTTTCATGGAATGATGTGTGCTGTTTGGTTCATTGAATGAATGACAACACAGTGTTTAATAGAGTCAATACGTTAAGTTGAATGAGAGGATCTCTATTCATCAAATGAACAAGTCTGGTTTGTTTCAATGATTGAATGAGACCAGTTTGAATCATTAAATGTCTGAGTTTAGTATTTTCATTGAATGGATGCAATTGATTCATTGATAATATGACTGAAGATTGATTCAATGATTGAATAACTGTGGTTCGATTATCTGAATGAATCATTTAAACTTGAGACATTGAATGAATGAGAGAATCTCTACTCATTGAATTATTACAGGTAGGTTGTTTCAAACAATATCTTAGATTTTTTGGATTGATTGATTCAATTTCGTTTATGGACTGAAGAACTCTAGTTTGTTTTAATGAATGAATGCAATTTAATTCTCAGTATGAATGAGGTTTGAAATGAATGAGAGAAGGTCTACTCAAGGAATTATCACGTTCATTGAATGAATGAGTGCATTTCGTTTCATTAAATGAAAGAAGTTCTGCATATGAAATGAACACAGGCAGGTTCCTTGATTGAATGAATGAGGGCAGTTTGTAAGATGAAATGTCTGAGTTTTGTTTGATTCATTGGCTCAATGCATAACATTTGATTTATTGAATGAAGGACAGTAATTTGGTTCCATGAATGAACGAATTCAGTTTGATTCTCTGAATTAATAAGGTAAGCTTGAGGCATGGGATAAAGTACAGTTAGTTTCATGGAATGATGTGTGCTGTTGGTTACATTGAATGAATGACAAAGCAGTGTTTAATTGAGTGATTGCGTTGTGCTCGTAATATTGAATGAATGATTAAAACACTTCTCATTGAATCAACACAGGCAGTTTGTTTCGTTGAATTGATTGAAAGCAGTTTGATTCATTAAATGTCTGAGTTTAGTTTGATCTATGGATTCAATGCATAACATTTGTTATATTGAATGAATGTTTATAGTTTGCTTCAATGATTAAACGAATGCAGTTTGATTCTCTGAATTAATTAGACGAACTTGGGCATGGACTCAATGAGATAAGCTCCACTCATTGACTGAAGATATTGAGTAAGTTTCATGGAATGATGAGTGCAGTTTGTTTCATTGAATGAGGAGTGCAGTTTGCTTCAGCAATGCATTGAATATATGCGTAAAAGTCGTAATCTTGACATTTATAAGAGAAACTCGACTCAATGAATGAACACGGGCAGTTTTTGCGTCATTGAATGAGTGAGTGAAGTTTGATATATGAAATGTCTGAATTTTCTTTGATTCATTGCATCAAGGCATAACATTTAATTTATATTGAATGATTTCTGCAGTTTGTTTCAATGAATGAATGGACTCATTCTTTCAATAAGTGAGCTGAGCCGACGGCATGGAATGAACGAGAGAAGCTCCATTCCTTGGCTTAACACGTGCAGTTGGTTTCATGGAATGATGTGTGCTGGTTGGTTCATTGAATGAATGACAACACAGTGTTTAATAGAGTCAATACGTTAAGTTGAATGAGAGAATCTCTACTCATTAAATGAACAAGTCCGGTTTGTTTCAATGAATGAATGAGACCAGTTTGAATCATTAAATGTCTGAGTTTAGTATTTTCATTGAATGAATGCAATTGATTCATTGATAATATGACTGAAGATTGATTCAATGATTGAATGACTGTGGTTCGATTATCTGAATGAATCATTTAAACTTGAGACATTGAATGGATGAGAGAATCTCTACTCATTGAATTATCACAGGTAGGTTGTTTCAAACTATATCTGAGATTAGTGTGATTGCTGGATTCAATTTCGTTTATGGACTGAATAACTCTTGTTTGTTTTAATGAATGAATGGAATTTAATTCTCTGTATGATTTCAGTTTGATTCTCTGAATGAATAAGGTAAGCTTGAGGCTTGGGATAAGTGCAAATAGTTTCATGGAATGATGTGTGCTTTTGGCTACATTGTAATTGAGTGATTGTGTTTTGCTCGGAATATTGAATGAATGAGTAAAACTCTTCGCATTGATTGAACACTGGCAGTTTTTTTCGTTGAATTGATTGAAGCAGTTTGATTCATTAAATGTCTGAGTATAGTTTGGTCTATGGATTCAATGCATAACATTTGTTCTATTGAATGAATGTTTGTAGTTTGCTTCAATGAATAAACGAATGCAGTTTGATTCTCTGAATGAATGAGACAAACTTGAGGCATGGACTGAATGAGATAAGCTCCACTCATTGTCTGAAGAAATTGAGTAAGTTTCATGGAATGATGAGTGCAGTTTGCTTCATTGAATGAGGAGTGCAGTTTGCTTCAGCAATGAATTGAATGAATTGCGTGCAAGTTGTGATGTAGAATTTTATCAGCGAAGCTCTACTCAATGAATGAACACCGAAAGTTAGTATCATTGAATGAATGAGTGCAGTCGATATATTAAATGTCTCAGTTTTGTTTGATTCATTCAATCCACGAATAACATTTGACTTACTGAATGAATGACAGTAATTTGTTTCCATGAATGAATGAATTTAGTTTGACTCTCTGAATGAATGAGTTAAGTTTGAGGCATGGAATATGTGCAGTTAGATTCATGGAATGGTGTGTGCTGTTTGTTTCATTGAATGAATGACAAAGCAGAGTTTAATAGACAGATTGCGTTAAGCTCGTAATATTGAATAAATGAGTAAACCTGTCCTCATTTTATGAACACTGGCAGTTTGTTTCGTTGAATGAATGAGTGCAGTTTGATTCATTAAATGCCTGAGTTTATTTTGGTTCATGGAAACAATGCATAACATTTGGTTTATTGAATGAATGTTTGCAGTTTGCTTCAATGAATGAATGCAGTTTGATTGAATGAGACAAACTTGAGGCATGGAATGAATGAGATTTCCACTCATTTACTGAACAAATTCAGTTCGTTTCATGGAATGAATGAGTCCAGTTCGTTTCATTGAATGAAGGAGAGCATTTAGCTTCAGCAATGCATTGAATATATGCTTAAAAGTCGTAATCTTGACTTTTATAAGAGAAACTCTACTCAATGAATGAACACGGGCAGTTTTTACGTCATTGAATGAGTGATTGCAGTTTGATATATGAAATGTCTGAATTTTCTTTGATTCATTGCATCAAGACATAACATTTACTTTAGATTGAATGAATGTCTGCAGTTTGTTTCAATGAATGAATGGACTCATTCTTTCAATAAGTGAGCTGAGCCTAAGGCATGGAATGAACGAGAGAAGCTCCATTCCTTGGCTTAACACGTGCTATTCGTTTCATGGAATGATGTGTGCTGTTTGGTTCATTGAATGAATGACAACACAGTGTTTAATAGAGTCAATACGTTAAGTTGAATGAGAGAATCTCTACTCATTAAATGAACAAGTCCGGTTTGTTTCAATGATTGAATGAGACCAGTTTGAATCATTAAATGTCTGAGTTTAGTATTTTCATTGAATGAATGCAATTGATTCATTGATAATATGACTGAAGATTGATTCAATGATTGAATGACTGTGGTTCGATTATTTGAATGAATCATTTAAACGTGAGACATTGAATGAATGAGAGAATCTCTACTCATTGAATGATCACAGGTAGTTTGTTTCAAACAATATCTGAGATTAGTTTGATTGATTGAAACAATTTCGTTTATGGACTGAATAACTCTCGTTTGTTTTAATGAATGAATGCAATTTAATTCTCAGGATGAATGAGGTATGAAATGAATGAGAGAATGTCTCCTCAAGGAATTATCACGTTCATTGAATGAATGAGTGCATTTTGTTTCATTAAATGAAAGACGTTTTGCATATGATATGAACACAGGCAGTTTCCTTGATTGAATGAATGAGGGCAGTTTGTAACATTAATTGTCTGAGTTTTGTTTGATTCATTGGCTCAATGCATAACATTTGATTTATTGAATGAAGGACAGTAATTTGTTTCCATGAATGAATGAATTCAGTTTGATTCTCTGAATGAATGAGGTAAGCATGAGGCATAGGATAAGTGCAGTCAGTTTCATGGAATGATGTGTGCTGTTGGTTACGTTGTAATTGAGTGATTGCGTTTTGCTCGTAATATTGAATGAATGATTAAAACTCTTCGCATTGAATGAACACTGGCAGTTTTTTTCGTTGAATTGATTGAAACAGTTTGATTCATTAAATGTCTGAGTATAGTTTGGTCTATGGATTCAATGCAAAACATTTGTTCTATTGAATGAATGTTAAAAGTTTGCTTCAATGAATAAACGAATGCAGTTTGATTCTCTCAATGAATGAGACAAACTTGAGGCATGGACTGAATGAGATAAGCTCCATTCATTGTCTGAAGAAATTGAGTAAGTTTCATGGAATGATGAGTGCAGTTTGTTTCATTGAATGAGGAGTGCAATTTGCTTCAGCAATGAATTGAATGAATGCGTGCAAGTTGTGATGTAGAAATTTATGAGCTTATCTCTACTCAATGAAAGAACACCGAAAGTTAGTATCATTGAATGAATGAGTGCAGTCGACATATTAAATGTGTCAGTTTTGTTTGATTCATTCAATCCACGTATAACATTTGATTTATTGAATGAATGGCAGTAATTTGTTTCCATTAATGAATGAATGAATTCAGTTTTACTCTCTGAATGAATGAGGTAAGTTTGAGGCATGGAATATGTGTAGTTAGATTCATGGAATGATGTGTGCTGTTTGTTTCATTGAATGAATGACAAAGCAGAGTTTAATAGACAGATTGCGTGAAGCTCGTAATATTGAATAAATGAGTAAAACTCTAATCATTGTTTGAACACTGGCAGTTTGTTTCGTTGAATGAATGAATGCAGTTTCATTCATTAAATGCCTGAGTTTAGTTTGGTTCATTGAAACAATGCATAACATTTGGTTTATTGAATGAATGATTGCAGTTTGCTTCAATGAATGAATGCAGTTTGATTATCTGAATGAATGAGACAAACTTGAGGCATGGAATGAATGAGATAAGCTCCACTCATTTACTGAACAAATTCAGTTCGTTTCATGGAATGAATGAGTGCAGTTCGTTTCATTGAATGAAGGTGTGCAGTTTGCTTCAGCAATGCATTGAATATATGCGTAAAAGTCGTAATCTTGACTTTTATAAGAGAAACTCTACTCAATGAATGAACACGGGCAGTTTTTGCGTCATTGAATGAGTGAGTGCAGTTTGATATATGAAATGTCTGAATTTTCTTTGATTCATTGCATCAAGGCATTACATTTAATTTATATTGAATGAATCTCTGCAGTTTGTATCAATGAATGAATGGACTCATTTTTTGAATATGTGTGCTGAGCCTACGGCATGGAATGAACGAGAGAAGCTCCATTCCTTGGCTTAACACGTGCAGTTGGTTTCATGGAATGATGTGTGCTGTTTCGTGTTTAATAGAGTCAATACGTTAAGTTGAATGAGAGAATCTCTACTCATGAAATGAACAAGTCCGGTTTGCTTCAATGATTGAATGAGACCAATTTGTACAATGAAATGTCTGAGTTTAGTATTTTCATTGAATGAATGCAATTGATTCATTGATAATATGACTGAAGATTGATTCAATGTTTGAATATCTGTGGTTCGATTATTTGAATGAATCATTTAAACGTGAGACATTGAATGAATGAGAGAATCTCTACTCATTGAATGATCACAGGTAGTTTGTTTCAAACAATATCTGAGATTAGTTTGATTGATTGAATCAATTTCGTTTATGGACTGAATAACTCTCGTTTGTTTTAATGAATGAATGCAATTTCATTCTCTGTATGAATGAGGTATGAAATGAATGAGAGAATGTCTCCTCAAGGAATTATCACGTTGATTGAATGAATGAGTGCATTTTGTTTCATTAAATGAAAGAAGTTTTGCATTTGATATGAACACAGGCAGTTTCCTTGATTGAATGAATGAGGGCAGTTTGTAAGATTAAATGTCTGAGTTTTGTTTGATTCATTGACTCATTGCATAACATTTGATTTATTGAATGAAGGATAGTAATTTGTTTCCATGAATGAATGAATTCAGTTTGATTCTCTGAATGAATGAGGTATGCTTGAGGCATGGGATAAGTGCAGTTAGTTTCATGGAATGATGTGTGCTGTTGGTTACATTGAATGAATGACAAAGCAGTGTTCAATTGAGTGATTGCGTTTTGCTCGTAATATTGAATGAATGAGTAAAACTCTTCGCATTGAATGAACACTGGCCGTTTTTTTCGTTGAATTCATTGAAACAGTTTGATTCATTAAATGTCTGAGTATAGTTTGGTCTATAGATTCAATGCATAACATTTGTTCTATTGAATGAATGTTAAAAGTTTACTTCAATGAATAAACGAATGCAGTTTGATTCTGTGAATGAATGAGACAAACTTGAGGCATGGACTGAATGAGATACGCTCCACTCATTGTCTCAAAAATTGAGAAAGTTTCATGGAATGATGAGTGCAGTTTGTTTCATTGAATGAGGAGTGCAGTTTGCTTCAACAATTAATTGAATGAATGCGTGCAAGTTGTGACGTAGAATTTTATGAGCGAAGCTCTGCTCAATGAATGAACACCGAAAGTTAGTATCATTGAATGAATGAGTGCAGTCGATATATTAAATGTCTCAGTTTTGTTTGATTCATTCAATCCACGTATAACATTTGACTTATTGAATGAATGACAGTAATTTGTTTCCATGAATGAATGAATTTAATTTGACCCTCTGAATGAATGAGTTAGGTTTGAGGCATGGAATATGTACAGTTAGAAACATGGAATGATATGTGCTGTTTGTTTGATTGAATAAATGACAACGCAGTGTTTAATACAGAGATTGTGTTAAGCTCGTAATATTGAATGAATGAGAAAACCTGTCCATATTGTATGAACACTGGCAGTTTGTTTCATTGAATGAATGAATGCAGTTTGCTTTATTAAATGCCTGAGTTTAGTTTGGTTCATTGAATCAATTCATAACTGGTTTTATTGAATGAATGTTTGTAGTTTGCTTCAATGAATGAATGCAGTTTGATTCTCTGAATGAATGAGACAAACTTGAGGCATGGAATGAATGAGATAAGCTCCACTCATTGACTGAACAAATTCAGTTCGTTTCATGGAATGAATGAGTGCAGTTCCGTTTCATTGAATGAAGGAGTGCAGTTTGCTTCAGCAATGAATTGAATGAATGCGTACAAGTTGTGATGGAGAATTTTATGAGCGAAGCTCTACTCAATGAATCAACACAGAAAGATGGTAGCATTGAATGAATGAGTGCAGTTGATGAGGTTTGTTTGATTCACTCAATCCTTATATAACATTTGATTTTTTCAATGAATGACAGTAATTTGTTTCCATGAATGAATGAATGAATTTAGTTTTACTCTCGAAATGAATGAGGCAAGTTTGAGGCATGGAATATGTGCAGTTAGATTCATGGAATGATGTGTGCTGTTTGTTTCATTGAATGAATGACAAAGCAGAGTATAATAGAGAAATCAGAGTTAAGCTCGTAATATTGAATAAATGAGTAAACCTGTCCTCCTTGTATGAACACTGGCAGTTTGTTTCGTTGAATGAATGAATGCAGTTTGATTCATTAAATGCCTGAGTTTAGTTTAGTTCATTGAAACAATGCATATCATTTGGTTTATTGAATGAATGTTTGCAGTTTGCTTCAATGACTGAATGCAGTTTGATTATCTGAATGAATGAGACAAACTTGAGGCATGGAATGAATGAGATAAGCTCCACTCATTTACTGAACAAATTCAGTACGTTTCATGGAATGAATGAGTGCAGTTCGTTTCATTGAATGAAGGTGTGCAGTTTGCTTCAGCAATGCATTGAATATATGCGTAAAAGTCGTAATCTTGACTTTTATAAGAGAAACTCTACTCAATGAATGAACACGGGCAGTTTTTGCGTCATTGAATGAGTGAGTGCAGTTTGATATATGAAATGTCTGAATTTTCTTTGATTCATTGCATCAAGGCATAACATTTAATTTATATTGAATGAATGTCTGCAGTTTGTTTCAATGAATGAATGGACTCATTCTTTCAATAAGCGAGCTGAGCCTACGGCATGGAATGAACGAGAGAAGCTCCATTCCTTGGCTTAACACGTGCAGTTGGTTTCATGGAATGATGTGTGCTGTTTGGTTCATTGAATGAATGACAACACAGTGTTTAATAGAGTCAATACGTTAAGTTGAATGAGAGAATCTCTACTCATTAAATGAACAAGTCCGGTTTGTTTCAATGATTGAATGAGACCGGTTTGAATCATTAAATGTCTGAGTTTAGTATTTTCATTGAATGAATGCAATTGATTCATTGATAATATGACTGAAGATTGATTCAATGATTGAATGACTGTGGTTCGATTATTTGAATGAATCATTTAAACTTGAGACATTGAACGAATGAGAGAATCTCTACTCATTGAATGATCACAGGTAGTTTGTTTCAAACAATATCTGAGATTAGTTTGATTGATTGAATCAATTTCGTTTATTGACTGAATATCTCTAGTTTGTTTTTATGAATGAATGCAATTTAATTCTCAGAATGAATGAGGTATGAAATGAATGAAAGAATGTCTCCTCAAGGAATTATCACGTTGATTGAATGAATGAGTGCGTTTTGTTTCATTAAATGAAAGAAGTTTTGCATATGATATGAACACAGGCAGTTTCCTTGATTGAATGAATGAGGGCAGTTTGTAAGATTAAATGTCTGAGTTTTGTTTGATTCATTGGCTCAATGCATAACATTTGATTTATTGAATGAAGGACAGTAATTTGTTTCCATGAATGAATGAATTCAGTTTGATTCTCTGAATGAATGAGGTAAGCTTGAGGCATGGAATACGTGCAGTTCGTCAAATGGAATGATGTGTGCTGTTGGTTACATTGAATGAATGACAAAGCAGTGTTTAATTGAGTGATTGCGTTGTGCTCGTAATATTGAATGAATGAGTAAAACACTTCTCATTGAATGAACACAGGCAGTTTGTTTCGTTGAATTGATTGAAAGCAGTTTGATTCATTAAATGTCTGAGTTTAGTTTGGTTCATTGAAACAATGCATAACATTTGTTGTATTGAATGATTGTTTGTGGTTGGCTTCAATGAATGAATGAATGCATTTTGATTCTCTGAAGGAATGAGACATACTTGAGGCATGGACTGAATGAGATATGCTCCACTCATTGATTGAACAAATACAGCTAGTTTCATGGAATGAATGAGTGCTGTTGGTTTCATTGAACGCTTTGCGTTTAGAGAATGCGTTAAGCTCGTAATAATGATTGAATGTGCAAAACTCTACTCATTGAATGAACACTGGCAGTTTGCAGCTTGATGCATTAAATGTCTGAGTTTAGTTTGGTTCATTGAATCAAGGCATAACATTTGGTTTATTGACTGAATGTTTGTTGTTTGCTTCAAGAAATGAATGAATGCAGTATGATTCTCTGAATGAATGAGACAAACTTGAGGCATGGACTGAATGAGATACGCTCCACTCATTGAAATTGAGTAAGTTTCATGGAATGATGAGTACAGTTTGTTTAATTGAATGAAGGAGTGCAGTTTGCTTCAGCAATGAATTGAATGAATGCGTGCAAGTTGTGATGTAGAATTTTATGAGCGAAGCTCTACTCAGTGAATCAACACGGAAAGTTAGTATCATTGAATGAATGAGTGCAGTCGATATATTAAATGTCTCAGTTTTGTTTGATTCATTCAATCCACGTAAAACATTTGATTTATTGAATAAAGGACAGTAATTTGTTTCCATGAATGAATGAATTTAGTTTGACTCTCTGAATGAATGAGGTAAGTTTGAGGAATGGAATGATGTGTGCTGTTTGTTTCATTGAATGAATGACAAAGCAGTGTTTAATAGAGACATTGCGTTAAGCTCGTAATATTGAATGAATGAGTAAAACTGTCCTCATTGTATGAACACTGGCAGTTTGTTTTGTTGAATGAATGAATGCAGTTTGATTCATTAAATGCCGGAGTTCAGTTTGGTTCATTGAAACGATGCATAACTTGTTTTATTGAATGAATGTTTGCAGTTCGCTTCAATGAATAAACGAATGCAGCTTGATTCTCTGAATTAATTAGACAAACTTGGGCATGGACTGAATGAGATAAGCTCCACTCATTGACTGAAGATATTGAGTAAGTTTCATGGAATGATGAGTGCAGTTTGTTTCATTGACTAAGGAGTGCAATTTGCTTCAGCAATGAATTGAATGAATGCGTGCAAGTTGTGATGCAGAATTTTATGAATGAACACGGAAAGTTAGTATCATTGAATGAATGAGTGCAGTCGACATATTAAATGTCTCAGTTTTGTTTGATTCATTCAATCCACGTATAACATTTGTCTTATTGAATGAATGACAGTAATTTGTTTCCGTGAATGAATGAATGAATTTAGTTTGACTCTCTGAATGAATGAGTTAAGTTTGAGGCATGGAATATGTACAGTTGGAGACATGATATGTGCTGTTTGTTTGATTGAATAAATGACAACGTAGTGTTTAATACAGAGATTGCGTTAAGCTCGTAATATTGAATGAATGAGTAAACCTGTCCATATTGTATGAACACTGACAGTTTGTTTCTTTGAAGGAATGAATGCAGTTTGCTTTATTAAATGCCTGAGTTTAGTTTGGTTCATTGAATCAATGCATAACTGGTTTTATTGAATGAATGTTTGTAGTTTGCTTCAATGAATGAATGCAGTTTGATTCTCTGAATGAATGAGACAAACTTGAGGCACGGAATGAATGAGATAAGCTCCATTGATTTACTGAACAATTTAAGTTCGTTTCATGGAATGAATGAGTGCAGTTCCTTTCATTGAATGCAGGAGTGCAGTTTGCTTCAGCAATGAATTGAATGAATGCGTGCAAGTTGTGATGTAGAATTTTATGAGCGAAGCTCTACTCAATGAATCAACACAGAAAGATGGTATCATTGAATGAATGAGTGCAGTTGATGAGGTTTGTTTGATTCACTCAATCCTTTTATAACATTTGATTTATTCAATGAATGACAGTAATTTATTTCCATGAATGAATGAATTTAGATATACTCTCGGAATGAATGAGGCCAGTGTGAGGCATGGAATATGTGCAGTTGGATTCATGGAATGATGTGTGTTGTTTGTTTCATTGAATGAATGACAAAGCAAAGTTTAATAGACAGATTGCGTTAAGCTCGTAATATTGAATAAATGCGTAAACCTGTCCTCGTTGTACGAACACTGGCAGTTTGTTTCGTTGAATGAATGAATGCAGTTTGATTCATTAAATGCCTGAGTATAGTTTGGTTTATTGAAACAATGCATAACATTTGGTTTATTGAATGAATGTTTGTAGTTTGCTTCAATGATTGAATGCAGTTTGATTCTCTGAATGAACGAGACAAACTTGAGGCACGGAATGAATGAGATAAGCTCCAATGATTTACTGAACAATTTAAGTTCGTTTCATGGAATGAATGAGTGCAGTTCGTTTCATTGAATGAAGGAGTGCAGTTAGCTTCAGCAATGCATTGAATATATGCGTAAAAGTCGTAATCTTGACTTTTCTAAGAGAAGCTCTAGTCAATGAATGAACACGGGCAGTTTTTGCGTCATTGAATGAGTGAGTGCAGTTTGATATATGAAATGTCTGAATTTTCTTTGATTCGTTGCATCAAGGCATAACATTTAATTTATATTGAATGAATGTCTGCAGTTTGTTTCAATGAATGAATGGACTCATTCTTTCAATAAGTGAGTTGAGCCTAAGGCATGGAATGAACGAGAGAAGCTCCATTCCTTGGCTGAACACGTGCAGTTGGTTTCATGGAATGATGTGTGCTGTTTGGTTCATTGAATGTATGACAACACAGTGTTTAATAGAGTCAATACGTTAAGTTGAATGAGAGAATCTCTACTCATTAAATGAACAAGTCCGGTTTGTTTCAATGATTGAATGAGTACAGTTTGAATCATTAAATGTCTGAGTTTAGTATTTTCATTGAATGAATGCAATTGATTCATTGATAATATGACTGAAGATTGATTCAATGATTGAATGACTGTGGTTCGATTATCTGAATGAATCATTTAAACTTGAGACATTGAATGAATGAGAGAATCTCTACTCATTGAATTATTACAGGTAGGTTGTTTCAAACAATATCTGAGAGTTTTTGGATTGATTGATTCAATTTCGTTTATGGACTGAAGAACTCTAGTTTGTTTTAATGAATGAATGCAATTTAATTCTCTGTATGAATGAGGTTTGAAATGAATGAGAGAAGGTCTACTCAAGGAATTATCACGTTCATTGAATGAATGAGTGCATTTCGTTTCATTAAATGAAAGAAGCTCTGCATATGAAATGAAAACAGGCAGTTTCCTTGCTTGATTGAATGAGAGCAGTTTGTAAGATTAAATGTCTGAGTTTTGTTTGATTCATTGGCTCAATGCATAACATTTGATTTATTGAATGAAGGACAGTAATTTGTTTCCATGAATGAATGAATTCAGTTTGATTCTCTGAATGAATGAGGTAAGCTTGAGGCATGGAATACGTGCAGTTCGTCAAATGGAATGATGTGTGCTGTTGGTTACGTTGAATGAATGACAAAGCAGTGTTTAATTGAGTGATTGCGTTGTGCTCGTAATATTGAATGAATGAGTAAAACACTTCTCATTGAATGAACACAGGCAGTTTGTTTCGTTGAATTGATTGAAAGCAGTTTGATTCATTAAATGTCTGAGTTTAGTTTGGTTCATTGAAACAATGCATAACATTTGTTGTATTGAATGTTTGTTTGTGGTTGGCTTCAATGAATGAATGAATGCATTTTGATTCTCTGAAGGAATGAGACATACTTGAGGCATGGACTGAATGAGATATGCTCCACTCATTGATTGAACAAATACAGCTAGTTTCATGGAATGAATGAGTGCTGTTGGTTTCATTGAACGCTTTGCGTTGAGAGAATGCTTTAAGCTCGTAATAATGATTGAATGTGCAAAACTCTACTCATTGAATGAACACTGGCAGTTTGCAGCTTGATGCATTAAATGTCTGAGTTTAGTTTGGTTCATTGAATCAAGGCATAACGTTTGGTTTATTGACTGAATGTTTGTTGTTTGCTTCAAGAAATGAATGAATGCAGTATGATTCTCTGAATGAATGAGACAAACTTGAGGCATGGACTGAATGAGATACGCTCCACTCATTGAAATTGAGTAAGTTTCATGGAATGATGAGTACAGTTTGTTTAATTGAATGAAGGAGTGCAGTTTGCTTCAGCAATGAATTGAATGAATGCGTGCAAGTTGTGATGTAGAATTTTATGAGCGAAGCTCTACTCAGTGAATCAACACGGAAAGTTAGTATCATTGAATGAATGAGTGCAGTCGATATATTAAATGTCTCAGTTTTGTTTGATTCATTCAATCCACGTAAAACATTTGATTTATTGAATAAAGGACAGTAATTTGTTTCCATGAATGAATGAATTTAGTTTGACTCTCTGAATGAATGAGGTAAGTTTGAGGAATGGAATGATGTGTGCTGTTTGTTTCATTGAATGAATGACAAAGCAGTGTTTAATAGAGACATTGCGTTAAGCTCGTAATATTGAATGAATGAGTAAAACTGTCCTCATTGTATGAACACTGGCAGTTTGTTTCGTTGAATGAATGAATGCAGTTTGATTCATTAAATGCCGGAGTTCAGTTTGGTTCATTTAAACAATGCATAACTTGTTTTATTGAATTTGCAGTTCGCTTCAATGAATAAACGAATGCAGCTTGATTCTCTGAATGCATGAGACAAACTTGAGGCATGGCATGAATGAGATAAGCTCCTCTCATTGACTGAACAAATTCAGTTCGTTTCATGGAATTAATGAGTGCAGTTCGTTTCATTGAACGCTTTGCGTTGAGAGAATGCGTTAAGCTCGTAATATTGAATGAATGAGTAAAACTCTACTCATGGAATGAACACTGTCAGTTTGTTTCGTTGATGAATGAATGCAGTTTGATTAAATGTCTGAGTTTAGTTTGATCTATGGATTGAATGCATAACATTTGTTATATTGAAGGAATGTTTATAGTTTGCTTCAATGATTAAACGAATGCAGTTTGATTCTCTGAATTAATTAGACAAACTTGGGCATGGACACAATGAGATAAGCTCCACTCATTGACTGAAGAAATTGAGTAAGTTTCATGGAATGATGAGTGCAGATTGTATCATTGAATGAGGAGTGCAGTTTGCTTCAGCAATGAATTGAATGAATGCGTGCAAGTTGTGATGTAGAATTTTATGAGCGAAGCTCTACTCAATGATTGAACACCGAAAGTTAGTATCATTGAACGAATGAGTGCGGTCGACATATTAAATGTCTCAGTTTTGTTTGATTCATTCAATCCACGTATAACATTTGTCTTATTGAATGAATGACAGTAATTTGTTTCCGAGAATGAATGAATTTAGTTTGACTCTCTGAATGAATGAGTTAAGTTTGAGGCATGGAATATGTACAGTTAGAGACATGGAATGATATGTGCTGTTTGTTTGATTGAATGAATGACAACGCAGTGTTTAATACATAGATTGCGTTAATCTCGTAATATTGAATGAATGAGTAAACCTGTCCATATTGTATGAACACTGACAGTTTGTTTCCTTGAAGGAATGAATGCAGTTTGCTTTATTAAATGCCTGAGTTTAGTTTGGTTCATTGAATCAATGCATAACTGGTTTTATTGAATGAATGTTTGTAGTTTGCTTCAATGAATGAATGCAGTTTGATTCTCTGAATGAATGAGACAAACTTGAGGCATGGAATGAATGAGATAAGCTCCACTCATTGACTGAACAAATTCAGTTCGTTTCATGGAATGAATGAGTGCAGTTCCTTTCATTGAATGCAGGAGTGCAGTTTGCTTCAGCAATGAATTGAATGAATGCGTGCAAGCTGTGATGTAGAATTTTATGAGCGAAGCTCTACTCAATGAATCAATACAGAAAGATGGTATCATTGAATGAATGAGTGCAGTTGATGAGGTTTGTTTGATTCACTCAATCCTTTGAAAACATTTGATTTATTCAATGAATGACAGTAATTTATTTCCATGAATGAATGAATTTAGATTTACTCTCGGAATGAATGAGGCCAGTTTGAGGCATGGAATATGTGCAGTTAGATTCATGGAATGATGTGTGTTGTTTGTTTCATTGAATGAATGACAAAGCAAAGTTTAATAGACAGATTGCGTTAGGATCGTAATATTGAATAAATGAGTAAACCTGTCCTCGTTGTACGAACACTGGCAGTTTGTTTCGTTGAATGAATGAATGCAGTTTGATTCATTAAATGCCTGAGTATAGTTTGGTTTATTGAAACAATGCATAACATTTGGTTTATTGAATGAATGTTTGTAGTTTGCTTCAATGAATGAATGCAGTTTGATTCTCTGAATGAATGAGACAAACTTGAGGCACGGAATGAATGAGATAAGCTCCATTGATTACTGAACAATTTATGTTCGTTTCATGGAATGAATGAGTGCAGTTCGTTTCATTGAATGAAGGAGTGCAGTTAGCTTCAGCTATGCATTGAATATATGCGTAAAAGTCGTAATCTTGACTTTTCTAAGAGAAGCTCTAGTCAATGAATGAACACTGGCAGTTTTTGCGTCATTGAATGAGTGAGTGCAGTTTGATATATGAAATGTCTGAATTTTCTTTGATTCGTTGCATCAAGGCATAACATTTAATTTATATTGAATGAATGTCTGCAGTTTGTTTCAATGAATGAATGGACTCATTCTTTCAATAAGTGAGTTGAGCCTAAGGCATGGAATGAACGAGAGAAGCTCCATTCCTTGGCTGAACACGTGCAGTTGGTTTCATGGAATGATGTGTGCTGTTTGGTTCATTGAATGTATGACAACACAGTGTTTAATAGAGTCAATACGTTAAGTTGAATGAGAGAATCTCTACTCATTAAATGAACAAGTCCGGTTTGTTACAATGATTGAATGAGTACAGTTTGAATCATTAAATGTCTGAGTTTAGTATTTTCATTGAATGGATACAATTGATTCATTGATAATATGACTGAAGATTGATTCAATGATTGAATGACTGTGGTTCGATTATCTGAATGAATCATTTAAACTTGAGACATTGAATGAATGAGAGAATCTCTACTCATTGAATTATTACAGGTAGGTTGTTTCAAACAATATCTGAGATTTTTTGCATTGATTGATTCAATTTCGTTTATGGACTGAAGAACTCTAGTTTGTTTTAATGAATGAATGCAATTTCATTCTCTGTATGAATGAGGTATGAAATGAATGAGAGAAGGTCTACTCAAGGAATTATCACGTTCATTGAATGAATGAGTGCATTTCATTTCATTAAATGAAAGAAGCTCTGCATATGAAATGAACACAGGCAGTTTCCTTGATTGAATGAATGAGGGCAGTTTGTAAGATTAAATGTCTGAGTTTTGTTTGATTCATTGGCTCAATGCATAACATTTGATTCATTGAATGAAGGACAGTAATTTGTTTCCATGAATGAATGAATTCAGTTTGATTCTCTGAATGAATGAGGTAAGCTTGAGGCATGGGATAAGTGCAGTTAGTTTCATGGAATGATGTGTGCTGTTGGTTACATTGTAATTGAGTGATTGGGTTTTGCTCGTAATATTGAATGAATGATTAAAACTCTTCGCATTGAATGAACACTGGCAATTCTTTTCGTTGAATTGATTGAAGCAGTTTGATTCATTAAATGTCTGAGTATAGTTTGGTCTATGGTTTCAATGCATAACATTTGTTCTATTGAATGAATGTTAAAAGTTTGCTTCAATGAATAAACGAATGCAGTTTGATTCTCTGAATGAATGAGACAAACTTGAGGCATGGACTGAATGAGATAAGCTCCACTCATTGTCTGAAGAAATTGAGTAAGTTTCATGGAATGATGAGTGCAGTTTGTTTCATTGAATGAGGAGTGCAGTTTGCTTCAGCAATGAATTGAATGAATGCGTGCAAGTTGTGATGTAGAATTTTATGAGCGAAGCTCTACTCAATGAATGAGGACCGAAAGTTAGTATCATTGAATGAATGAGTGCAGTCGATATATTAAATGTCTCAGTTTTGTTTGATTCATTCAATCCACGTATAACATTTGATTTATTGAATGAATGACAGTAATTTGTTTCCATGAATTAATTCAGTTCGTTTCATGGAATGAATGAGTGCAGTTCGTTTCATTGAATGAGGAGTGCAGTTAGCTTCAGCAATGCATTGAGTATATGCGTAAAAGTCGTAATCTTGACTTTTATAAGAGAAACACTACTCAATGAATGAACACGGGCAGTTTTTGCGTCATTGAATGAGTGAGTGCAGTTTGATATATGAAATGTCTGAATTTTCTTTGATTCATTGCATCAAGGCATAACATTTAATTTATATTGAATGAATGTCTGCACTTTGTTTCAATGAATGAATGGACTCATTCTTTCTATAAGTGAGCTGAGCCTACGGCATGGAATGAACGAGAGAAGCTCCATTCCTTGGCTTAACACGTGCAGTTGGTTTCATGGAATGATGTGTGCTGTTTGGTTCATTGAATGAATGACAACACAGTGTTTAATAGAGTCAATACGTTAAGTTGAATGAGAGGATCTCTATTCATCAAATGAACAAGTCTGGTTTGTTTCAATGATTGAATGAGACCAGTTTGAACCATTAAATGTCTGAGTTTAGTATTTTCATTGAATGGATGCAATTGATTCATTGATAATATGACTGAAGATTGATTCAATGATTGAATAACTGTGGTTCGATTATCTGAATGAATCATTTAAACTTGAGACATTGAATGAATGAGAGAATCTCTACTCATTGAATTATTACAGGTAGGTTGTTTCAAACAATATCTTAGATTTTTTGGATTGATTGATTCAATTTCGTTTATGGACTGAAGAACTCTAGTTTGTTTTAATGAATGAATGCAATTTAATTCTCAGTATGAATGAGGTTTGAAATGAATGAGAGAAGGTCTACTCAAGGAATGATCACGTTCATTGAATGAATGAGTGCATTTCGTTTCATTAAATGAAAGAAGTTCTGCATATGAAATGAACACAGGCAGGTTCCTTGATTGAATGAATGAGGGCAGTTTGTAAGATGAAATGTCTGAGTTTTGTTTGATTCATTGGCTCAATGCATAACATTTGATTTATTGAATGAAGGACAGTAATTTGTTTCCATGAATGAATGAATTCAGTTTGATTCTCTGAATTAATAAGGTAAGCTTGAGGCATGGGATAAAGTACAGTTAGTTTCATGGAATGATGTGTGCTGTTGGTTACATTGAATGAATGACAAAGCAGTGTTTAATTGATTGATTGCGTTTTGCTCGTAATGTTGAATGAATGAGTAAAACTCTGCGCATTGAATGAACACTAGCAGTTTTTTTCGTTGAATTGATTGAAGCAGTTTGATTCATTAAATGTCTGAGTTTAGTTTGATCTATGGATTCAATGCATAACATTTGTTATATTGAATGAATGTTTATAATTTGCTTCAATGATTAAACGAATGCAGTTTGATTCTCTGAATTAATTAGACGAACTTGGGCATGGACTCAATGAGATAAGCTCCACTCATTGACTGAAGATATTGAGTAAGTTTCATTGAATGATGAGTGCAGTTTGTTTCATTGAATGAGGAGTGCAGTTTGCTTCAGCAATGCATTGAATATATGCGTAAAAGTCGTAATCTTGACATTTATAAGAGAAACTCGACTCAATGAATGAACACGGGCAGTTTTTGCTTCATTGAATGAGTGAGTGAAGTTTGATATATGAAATGTCTGAATTTTCTTTGATTCATTGCATCAAGGCATAACATTTAATTTATATTGAATGATTTCTGCAGTTTGTTTCAATGAATGAATGGACTCATTCTTTCAATAAGTGAGCTGAACCGACGGCATGGAATGAACGAGAGAAGCTCCATTCCTTGGCTTAACACGTGCAGTTGGTTTCATGGAATGATGTGTGCTGTTTGGTTCATTGAATGAATGACAACACAGTGTTTAATAGAGTCAATACGTTAAGTTGAATGAGAGGATCTCTATTCATCAAATGAACAAGTATGGTTTGTTTCAATGATTGAATGAGACCAGTTTGAATCATTAAATGTCTGAGTTTAGTATTTTCATTGAATGGATGCAATTGATTCATTGATAATATGACTGAAGATTGATTCAATGATTGAATAACTGTGGTTCGATTATCTGAATGAATCATTTAAACTTGAGACATTGAATGAATGAGAGAATCTCTACTCATTGAATTATTACAGGTAGGTTGTTTCAAACAATATCTTAGATTTTTTGGATTGATTGATTCAATTTCGTTTATGGACTGAAGAACTCTAGTTTGTTTTAATGAATGAATGCAATTTAATTCTCAGTATGAATGAGGTTTGAAATGAATGAGAGAAGGTCTACTCAAGGAATGATCACGTTCATTGAATGAATGAGTGCATTTCGTTTCATTAAATGAAAGAAGTTCTGCATATGAAATGAACACAGGCAGGTTCCTTGATTGAATGAATGAGGGCAGTTTGTAAGATGAAATGTCTGAGTTTTGTTTGATTCATTGGCTCAATGCATAACATTTGATTTATTGAATGAAGGACAGTAATTTGGTTCCATGAATGAATGAATTCAGTTTGATTCTCTGAATTAATAAGGTAAGCTTGAGGCATGGGATAAAGTACAGTTAGTTTCATGGAATGATGTGTGCTGTTGGTTACATTGAATGAATGACAAAGCAGTGTTTAATTGATTGATTGCGTTTTGCTCG
The DNA here is from genome assembly GCF_047496795.1 of Chiloscyllium punctatum. Taxonomy (NCBI): domain Eukaryota; kingdom Metazoa; phylum Chordata; class Chondrichthyes; order Orectolobiformes; family Hemiscylliidae; genus Chiloscyllium; species Chiloscyllium punctatum. Next base: position 23,264,959 of record NC_092781.1, on the reverse strand, counting down.
TAATGTTGAATGAATGAGTAAAACTCTGCGCATTGAATGAACACTAGCAGTTTTTTTCGTTGAATTGATTGAAGCAGTTTGATTCATTAAATGTCTGAGTTTAGTTTGATCTATGGATTCAATGCATAACATTTGTTATATTGAATGAATGTTTATAGTTTGCTTCAATGACTAAACGAATGCAGTTTGATTCTCTGAATTAATTAGACGAACTTGGGCATGGACTCAATGAGATAAGCTCCACTCATTGACTGAAGATATTGAGTAAGTTTCATTGAATGATGAGTGCAGTTTGTTTCATTGAATGAGGAGTGCAGTTTGCTTCAGCAATGCATTGAATATATGCGTAAAAGTCGTAATCTTGACATTTATAAGAGAAACTCGACTCAATGAATGAACACGGGCAGTTTTTGCGTCATTGAATGAGTGAGTGAAGTTTGATATATGAAATGTCTGAATTTTCTTTGATTCATTGCATCAAGGCATAACATTTAATTTATATTGAATGATTTCTGCAGTTTGTTTCAATGAATGAATGGACTCATTCTTTCAATAAGTGAGCTGAACCGACGGCATGGAATGAACGAGAGAAGCTCCATTCCTTGGCTTAACACGTGCAGTTGATTTCATGGAATGATGTGTGCTGTTTGGTTCATTGAATGAATGACAACACAGTGTTTAATAGAGTCAATACGTTAAGTTGAATGAGAGAATCTCTACTCATTAAATGAACAAGTCCGGTTTGTTTCAATGAACGAATTAGACCAGTTTGAATCATTAAATGTCTGAGTTTAGTATTTTCATTGAATGAATGCAATTGATTCATTGATAATATGACTGAAGATTGATTCAATGATTGAATGACTGTGGTTCGATTATCTGAATGAATCATTTAAACTTGAGACATTGAATGGATGAGAGAATCTCTACTCATTGAATTATCACAGGTAGGTTGTTTCAAACTATATCTGAGATTAGTGTGATTGCTGGATTCAATTTCGTTTATGGACTGAATAACTCTTGTTTGTTTTAATGAATGAATGCAATTTAATTCTCTGTATGATTTCAGTTTGATTCTCTGAATGAATAAGGTAAGCTTGAGGGTTGGGATAAGTGCAAATAGTTTCATGGAATGATGTGTGCTTTTGGCTACATTGTAATTGAGTGATTGTGTTTTGCTCGGAATATTGAATGAATGAGTAAAACTCTTCGCATTGATTGAACACTGGCAGTTTTTTTCGTTGAATTGATTGAAGCAGTTTGATTCATTAAATGTCTGAGTATAGTTTGGTCTATGGATTCAATGCATAACATTTGTTCTATTGAATGAATGTTTGTAGTTTGCTTCAATGAATAAACGAATGCAGTTTGATTCTCTGAATGAATGAGACAAACTTGAGGCATGGACTGAATGAGATAAGCTCCACTCATTGTCTGAAGAAATTGAGTAAGTTTCATGGAATGATGAGTGCAGTTTGCTTCATTGAATGAGGAGTGCAGTTTGCTTCAGCAATGAATTGAATGAATTGCGTGCAAGTTGTGATGTAGAATTTTATCAGCGAAGCTCTACTCAATGAATGAGGACCGAAAGTTAGTACATTGAATGAATGAGTGCAGTCGATATATTAAATGTCTCAGTTTTGTTTGATTCATTCAATCCACGAATAACATTTGACTTACTGAATGAATGACAGTAATTTGTTTCCATGAATGAATGAATTTAGTTTGACTCTCTGAATGAATGAGTTAAGTTTGAGGCATGGAATATGTGCAGTTAGATTCATGGAATGGTGTGTGCTGTTTGTTTCATTGAATGAATGACAAAGCAGAGTTTAATAGACAGATTGCGTTAAGCTCGTAATATTGAATAAATGAGTAAACCTGTCCTCATTTTATGAACACTGGCAGTTTGTTTCGTTGAATGAATGAGTGCAGTTTGATTCATTAAATGCCTGAGTTTATTTTGGTTCATGGAAACAATGCATAACATTTGGTTTATTGAATGAATGTTTGCAGTTTGCTTCAATGAATGAATGCAGTTTGATTGAATGAGACAAACTTGAGGCATGGAATGAATGAGATTTCCACTCATTTACTGAACAAATTCAGTTCGTTTCATGGAATGAATGAGTCCAGTTCGTTTCATTGAATGAAGGAGATCATTTAGCTTCAGCAATGCATTGAATATATGCGTAAAAGTCGTAATCTTGACTTTTATAAGAGAAACTCTACTCAATGAATGAACACGGGCAGTTTTTACGTCATTGAATGAGTGAGTGCAGTTTGATATATGAAATGTCTGAATTTTCTTTGATTCATTGCATCAAGACATAACATTTACTTTAGATTGAATGAATGTCTGCAGTTTGTTTCAATGAATGAATGGACTCATTATTTCAATAAGTGAGCTGAGCCTAAGGCATGGAATGAACGAGAGAAGCTCCATTCCTTGGCTTAACACGTGCTATTGGTTTCATGGAATGATGTGTGCTGTTTGGTTCATTGAATGAATGACAACACAGTGTTTAATAGAGTCAATCCGTTAAGTTGAATGAGAGAATCTCTACTCATTAAATGAACAAGTCCGGTTTGTTTCAATGATTGAATGAGACCAGTTTGAATCATTAAATGTCTGAGTTTAGTATTTTCATTGAATGAATGCAATTGATTCATTGATAATATGACTGAAGATTGATTCAATGATTGAATGACTGTGGTTCGATTATTTGAATGAATCATTCAAACGTGAGACATTGAATGAATGAGAGAATCTCTACTCATTGAATGATCACAGGTAGTTTGTTTCAAACAATATCTGAGATTAGTTTGATTGATTGAAACAATTTCGTTTATGGACTGAATAACTCTCGTTTGTTTTAATGAATGAATGCAATTTAATTCTCAGGATGAATGAGGTATGAAATGAATGAGAGAATGTCTCCTCAAGGAATTATCACGTTCATTGAATGAATGAGTGCGTTTTGTTTCAGTAAATGAAAGAAGTTTTGCATATGATATGAACACAGGCAGTTTCCTTGATTGAATGAATGAGGGCAGTTTGTAACATTAATTGTCTGAGTTTTGTTTGATTCATTGGCTCAATGCATAACATTTGATTTATTGAATGAAGGACAGTAATTTGTTTCCATGAATGAATGAATTCAGTTTGATTCTCTGAATGAATGAGGTAAGCATGAGGCATAGGATAAGTGCAGTCAGTTTCATGGAATGATGTGTGCTGTTGGTTACGTTGTAATTGAGTGATTGCGTTTTGCTCGTAATATTGAATGAATGATTAAAACTCTTCGCATTGAATGAACACTGGCAGTTTTTTTCGTTGAATTGATTGAAACAGTTTGATTCATTAAATGTCTGAGTATAGTTTGGTCTATGGATTCAATGCATAACACTTGTTCTATTGAATGAATGTTAAAAGTTTGCTTCAATGAATAAACGAATGCAGTTTGATTCTCTCAATGAATGAGACAAACTTGAGGCATGGACTGAATGAGATAAGCTCCATTCATTGTCTGAAGAAATTGAGTAAGTTTCATGGAATGATGAGCTCAGTTTGTTTCATTGAATGAGGAGTGCAATTTGCTTCAGCAATGAATTGAATGAATGCGTGCAAGTTGTGATGTAGAAATTTATGAGCTTATCTCTACTCAATGAAAGAACACCGAAAGTTAGTATCATTGAATGAATGAGTGCAGTCGACATATTAAATGTGTCAGTTTTGTTTGATTCATTCAATCCACGTATAACATTTGATTTATTGAATGAATGGCAGTAATTTGTTTCCATTAATGAATGAATGAATTCAGTTTTACTCTCTGAATGAATGAGGTAAGTTTGAGGCATGGAATATGTGTAGTTAGATTCATGGAATGATGTGTGCTGTTTGTTTCATTGAATGAATGACAAAGCAGAGTTTAATAGACAGATTGCGTGAAGCTCGTAATATTGAATAAATGAGTAAAACTCTAATCATTGTTTGAACACTGGCAGTTTGTTTCGTTGAATGAATGAATGCAGTTTCATTCATTAAATGCCTGAGTTTAGTTTGGTTCATTGAAACAATGCATAACATTTGGTTTATTGAATGAATGATTGCAGTTTGCTTCAATGAATGAATGCAGTTTGATTATCTGAATGAATGAGACAAACTTGAGGCATGGAATGAATGAGATAAGCTCCACTCATTTACTGAACAAATTCAGTTCGTTTCATGGAATGAATGAGTGCAGTTCGTTTCATTGAATGAAGGTGTGCAGTTTGCTTCAGCAATGCATTGAATATATGCGTAAAAGTCGTAATCTTGACTTTTATAAGAGAAACTCTACTCAATGAATGAACACGGGCAGTTTTTGCGTCATTGAAAGAGTGAGTGCAGTTTGAGATATGAAATGTCTGAATTTTCTTTGATTCATTGCATCAAGGCATTACATTTAATTTATATTGAATGAATGTCTGCAGTTTGTATCAATGAATGAATGGACTCATTTTTTGAATATGTGTGCTGAGCCTACGGCATGGAATGAACGAGAGAAGCTCCATTCCTTGGCTTAACACGTGCAGTTGGTTTCATGGAATGATGTGTGCTGTTGGTTACATTGAATGAATGACAAAGCAGTGTTCAATTGAGTGATTGCGTTTTGCTCGTAATATTGAATGAATGAGTAAAACTCTTCGCATTGAATGAACACTGGCCGTTTTTTTCGTTGAATTCATTGAAACAGTTTGATTCATTAAATGTCTGAGTATAGTTTGGTCTATAGATTCAATGCATAACATTTGTTCTATTGAATGAATGTTAAAAGTTTACTTCAATGAATAAACGAATGCAGTTTGATTCTGTGAATGAATGAGACAAACTTGAGGCATGGACTGAATGAGATACGCTCCACTCATTGTCTCAAAAATTGAGTAAGTTTCATGGAATGATGAGTGCAGTTTGTTTCATTGAATGAGGAGTGCAGTTTGCTTCAACAATTAATTGAATGAATGCGTGCAAGTTGTGACGTAGAATTTTATGAGCGAAGCTCTACTCAATGAATGAACACCGAAAGTCAGTATCATTGAATGAATGAGTGCAGTCGATATATTAAATGTCTCAGTTTTGTTTGATTCATTCAATCCACGTATAACATTTGACTTATTGAATGAATGACAGTAATTTGTTTCCATGAATGAATGAATTTAATTTGACTCTCTGAATGAATGAGTTAGGTTTGAGGCATGGAATATGTACAGTTAGAGACATGGAATGATATGTGCTGTTTGTTTGATTGAATAAATGACAACGCAGTGTTTAATACAGAGATTGTGTTAAGCTCGTAATATTGAATGAATGAGAAAACCTGTCCATATTGTATGAACACTGGCAGTTTGTTTCATTGAATGAATGAATGCAGTTTGCTTTATTAAATGCCTGAGTTTAGTTTGGTTCCTTGAATCAATTCATAACTGGTTTTATTGAATGAATGTTTGTAGTTTGCTTCAATGAATGAATGCAGTTTGATTCTCTGAATGAATGAGACAAACTTGAGGCATGGAATGAATGAGATAAGCTCCACTCATTGACTGAACAAATTCAGTTCGTTTCATGGAATGAATGAGTGCAGTTCCGTTTCATTGAATGAAGGAGTGCAGTTTGCTTCAGCAATGAATTGAATGAATGCGTGCAAGTTGTGATGTAGAATTTTATGAGCGAAGCTCTACTCAATGAATCAACACAGAAAGATGGTAGCATTGAATGAATGAGTGCAGTTGATGAGGTTTGTTTGATTCACTCAATCCTTATATAACATTTGATTTTTTCAATGAATGACAGTAATTTGTTTCCCTGAATGAATGAATGAAGTTAGTTTTACTCTCGAAATGAATGAGGCAAGTTTGAGGCATGGAATATGTGCAGTTAGATTCATGGAATGATGTGTGCTGTTTGTTTCATTGAATGAATGACAAAGCAGAGTATAATAGAGAAATCAGAGTTAAGCTCGTAATATTGAATAAATGAGTAAACCTGTCCTCCTTGTATGAACACTGGCAGTTTGTTTCGTTGAATGAATGAATGCAGTTTGATTCATTAAATGCCTGAGTTTAGTTTAGTTCATTGAAACAATGCATATCATTTGGTTTATTGAATGAATGTTTGCAGTTTGCTTCAATGACTGAGTGCAGTTTGATTATCTGAATGCATGAGACAAACTTGAGGCATGGAATGAATGAGATAAGCTCCACTCATTTACTGAACAAATTCAGTACGTTTCATGGAATGAATGAGTGCAGTTCGTTTCATTGAATGAAGGTGTGCAGTTTGCTTCAGCAATGCATTGAATATATGCGTAAAAGTCGTAATCTTGACTTTTATAAGAGAAACTCTACTCAATGAATGAACACGGGCAGTTTTTGCGTCATTGAATGAGTGAGTGCAGTTTGAGATATGAAATGTCTGAATTTTCTTTGATTCATTGCATCAAGGCATAACATTTAATTTATATTGAATGAATGTCTGCAGTTTGTTTCAATGAATGAATGGACTCATTCTTTCAATAAGTGAGCTGAGCCTACGGCATGGAATGAACGAGAGAAGCTCCATTCCTTGGCTTAACACGTGCAGTTGGTTTCATGGAATGATGTGTGCTGTTTGGTTCATTGAATGTATGACAACACAGTGATTAATAGAGTCAATACGTTAAGTTGAATGAGAGAATCTCTACTCATTAAATGAACAAGTCCGGTTTGTTTCAATGATTGAATGAGACCAGTTTGAATCATTAAATGTCTGAGTTTAGTATTTTCATTGAATGAATGCAATTGATTCATTGATAATATGACTGAAGATTGATTCAATGATTGAATGACTGTGGTTCGATTATTTGAATGAATCATTTAAACTTGAGACATTGAACGAATGAGAGAATCTCTACTCATTGAATGATCACAGGTAGTTTGTTTCAAACAATATCTGAGATTAGTTTGATTGATTGAATCAATTTCGTTTATTGACTGAATATCTCTAGTTTGTTTTTATGAATGAATGCAATTTAATTCTCAGAATGAATGAGGTATGAAATGAATGAAAGAATGTCTCCTCAAGGAATTATCACGTTGATTGAATGAATGAGTGCGTTTTGTTTCATTAAATGAAAGAAGTTTTGCATATGATATGAACACAGGCAGTTTCCTTGATTGAATGAATGAGGGCAGTTTGTAAGGTTAAATGTCTGAGTTTTGTTTGATTCATTGGCTCAATGCATAACATTTGATTTATTGAATGAAGGACAGTAATTTGTTTCCATGAATGAATGAATTCAGTTTGATTCTCTCAATGAATGAGGTAAGCTTGAGGCATGGGATAAGTGCAGTTAGTTTCATGGAATGATGTGTGCTGTTGGTTACATTGAATGAATGACAAAGCAGTGTTCAATTGAGTGATTGCGTTTTGCTCGTAATATTGAATGAATGAGTAAAACTCTTCGCATTGAATGAACACTGGCAGTTTTTTTCGTTGAATTGATTGAAGCAGTTTGATTCATTAAATGTCTGAGTATAGTTTGGTCTATGGATTCAATGCATAACATTTGTTCTATTGAATGAATGTTTAAAGTTTGCTTCAATGAATAAAGGAATGCAGTTTGATTCTGTGAATGAATGAGACAAACTTGACTCATGGACTGAATGAGATACGCTCCACTCATTGTCTCAAAAATTGAGAAAGTTTCATGGAATGATGAGTGCAGTTTGTTTCATTGAATGAGGAGTGCAATTTGCTTCAGCAATGAATTGAATGAATGCGTGCAAGCTGTGATGTAGAAATTTATGAGCTAAGCTCTACTCAATGAATGAACACGGAAAGTTAGTATCATTGAATGAATGAGTGCAATCGACATTTTAAATGTCTCAGTTTTGTTTGATTCATTCAATCCACGTATAACATTTGACTTATTGAATGAATGACAGTAATTTGTTTCCATTAATGAATGAATGAATTCAGTTTTACTCCCTGATTGAATGAGGTAAGTTTGAGGCATGGAATATGTGTAGCTAGATTCATGGAATGATGTGTGCTGTTTGTTTCATTGAATGAATGACAAAGCAGAGTTTAATTGACAGAATGCGTTAAGCTCGTAATATTGAATGAATGAGTAAACCTGTCCATATTGTATGAACACTGGCAGTTTGTTTCGTTGCATGAATGAATGCAGTTTGCTTTGTTAAATGCCTGATTTCAGTTTGGTTCATTGAATCAATTCATAACTGGTTTTATTGAATGAATGTTTGTAGTTTACTTCAATCAATGAATGCAGTTTGATTCTCTGAATGAATGAGACAAACTTGAGGCATGGAATGAATGAGATAAGCTCCACTCATTGACTGAACAAATTCAGTTCGTTTCATGGAATGAATGAGTGCAGTTCCGTTTCATTGAATGAAGGAGTGCAGTTTACTTCAGCAATGAATTGAATGAATGCGTGCAAGTTGTGATGTAGTATTTTATGAGCGAAGTGTTCAATGAATCAACACAGAAAGATGGTAGCATTGAATGAATGAGTGCAGTTGATGAGGTTTGTTGGATTCACTCAATCCTTATATAACATTTGATTTTTTCAATGAATGACAGTAATGTGTTTCCATGAATGAATGAATGAATTTAGTTTTACTCTCGAAATGAATGAGGCAAGTTTGAGGCATGGAATATGTGCAGTTAGATTCATGGAATGATGTGTGCTGTTTGTTTCATTCAATGAATGACAAAGCAGAGTATAATAGAGAGATTGAGTTAAGCTCGTAATATTGAATAAATGAGTAAACCTGTCCTCGTTGTATGAACACTGGCAGTTTGTTTCGTTGAATGAATGAATGCAGTTTGATTCATTAAATGCCTGTGTTTAGTTTAGTTCATTGAAACAATGCATAACATTTGGTTTATTGAATGAATGTTTGCAGTTTGCTTCAATGAATGAATGCAGTTTGATTATCTGAATGAATGAGACAAACTTGAGGCATGGAATGAATGAGATAAGCTCCACTCGTTTACTGAACAAATTCAGTTCGTTTCATGGAATGAATGAGTGCAGTTCGTTTCATTGAATGAAGGTGTGCAGTTAGCTTCAGCAATGCATTGTATATATGCGTAAAAGTGGTATCTTGACTTTTATAAGAGAAACTCTACTCAATGAATGAACACGGGCAGTTTTTTGCGTCATTGGATGAGTGAGTGCAGTTTGATATATGAAATGTCTGAATTTTCTTTGATTCATTGCATCAAGGCATAATATTTAATTTATATTGAATGAATGTCTGCAGTTTGTTTCAAAGAATGAATGGACTCATTCTTTCAATAAGTGAGCTGAGCCTAAGGAATGGAATGAACGAGAAAAGCTCCATTCCTTGGCTTAACACGTGCAGTTGGTTTCATGGAATGATGTGTGCTGTTTAGTTCATTGAATGAATGACAACACAGTGTTTAATAGAGTCAATACGTTAAGTTGAATGAGAGAATCTTTACTCATTAAATGAACAAGTCCGGTTTGTTTCAATGATTGAATGAGATCAGTTTGAATCATTAAATGTCTGAGTTTAGTATTTTCATTGAATGAATGCAATTGATTCATTGATAATATGACTGAAGATTGATTCAATGATTGAATGACTGTGGTTCGATTATTTGAATGAATCATTTAAACGTGAGACATTGAATGAATGAGAGAATCTCTACTCATTGAATGATCACAGGTAGTTTGTTTCAAACAATATCTGAGATTAGTTTGATTGATTGAAACAATTTCGTTTATGGACTGAATAACTCTCGTTTGTTTTAATGAATGAATGCAATTTCATTCTCTGTATGAATGAGGTATGAAATGAATGAGAGAATGTCTCCTCAAGGAATTATCACGTTCATTGAATGAATGAGTGCATTTTGTTTCATTAAATGAAAGAAGTTTTGCATATGATATGAACACAGGCAGTTTCCTTGATTGAATGAATGAGGGCAGTTTGTAACATTAATTGTCTGAGTTTTGTTTGATTCATTGGCTCAATGCATAACATTTGATTTATTGAATGAAGGACAGTAATTTGTTTCCATGAATGAATGAATTCAGTTTGATTCTCTGAATGAATGAGGTAAGCATGAGGCATAGGATAAGTGCAGTCAGTTTCATGGAATGATGTGTGCTGTTGGTTACATTGAATGAATGACAAAGCAGTGTTTAATTGAGTGATTGCGTTGTGCTCGTAATATTGAATGAATGAGTAAAACTCTGCGCGTTGAATGAACACTGGCAGTTTGTTTCGTTGAATTGATTGAAAGCAGTTTGATTCATTAAATGTCTGAGTTTAGTTTGGTTCATTGAAACAATGCATAACATTTGTTGTATTGAATGATTGTTTGTGGTTGGCTTCAATGAATGAATGAATGCATTTTGATTCTCTGAAGGAATGAGACATACTTGAGGCATGGACTGAATGAGATATGCTCCACTCATTGATTGAACAAATACAGCTAGTTTCATGGAATGAATGAGTGCTGTTGGTTTCATTGAACGCTTTGCCTTGAGAGAATGCGTTAAGCTCGTAATAATGATTGAATGTGCAAAACTCTACTCATTGAATGAACACTGGCAGTTTGCAGCTTGATGCATTAAATGTCTGAGTTTAGTTTGGTTCATTAAATCAAGGCATAACATTTGGTTTATTGACTGAATGTTTGTTGTTTGCTTCAATAAATGAATGAATGCAGTATGATTCTCTGAATGAATGAGACAAACTTGAGGCATGGACTGAATGAGATACGCTCCACTCATTGAAATTGAGTAAGTTTCATGGAATGATGAGTACAGTTTGTTTAATTGAATGCAGGAGTGCAGTTTGCTTCAGCAATGAATTGAATGAATGCGTGCAAGTTGTGATGTAGAATTTTATGAGCGAAGCTCTACTCAGTGAATGAACACGGAAAGTTAGTATCATTGAATGAATGAGTGCAATCGACATTTTAAATGTCTCAGTTTTGTTTGATTCATTCAATCCACGTAAAACATTTGATTTATTGAATAAAGGACAGTAATTTGTTTCCATGAATGAATGAATTTAGTTTGACTCTCTGAATGAATGAGGTAAGTTTGAGGAATGGAATGATGTGTGCTGTTTGTTTCATTGAATGAATGACAAAGCAGTGTTTAATAGAGACATTGCGTTAAGCTCGTAATATTGAATGAATGAGTAAAACTGTCCTCATTGTATGAACACTGGCAGTTTGTTTCGTTGAATGAATGAATGCAGTTTGATTCATTAAATGCCGGAGTTCAGTTTGGTTCATTGAAACAATGCATAACTTGTTTTATTGAATGAATGTTTGCAGTTCGCTTCAATGAATAAACGAATGCAGCTTGATTCTCTGAATGCATGAGACAAACTTGAGGCATGGCATGAATGAGATAAGCTCCTGTCATTGACTGAACAAATTCAGTTCGTTTCATGGAATAAATGAGTGCAGTTCGTTTCATTGAACGCTTTGCGTTGAGAGAATGCGTTAAGCTCGTAATATTGAATGAATGAGTAAAACTCTACTCATGGAATGAACACTGGCAGTTTGTTTCGTTGATGAATGAATGCAGTTTGATTCATTAAATGCCTGAGTTTAGTTTGATCTATGGATTGAATGCATAACATTTGTTATATTGAATGAATGTTTATAGTTTGCTTCAATGATTAAACGAATGCAGTTTGATTCTCTGAATTAATTAGACAAACTTGGGCATGGACACAATGAGATAAGCTCCACTCATTGACTGAAGAAATTGAGTAAGTTTCATGGAATGATGAGTGCAGATTGTATCATTGAATGAGGAGTGCAGTTTGCTTCAGCAATGAATTGAATGAATGCGTGCAAGTTGTGATGTAGAATTTTATGAGCGAAGCGCTACTCAATGAATGAACACCGAAAGTTAGTATCATTGAACGAATGAGTGCGGTCGACATATTAAATGTCTCAGTTTTGTTTGATTCATTCAATCCACGTATAACATTTGTCTTATTGAATGAATGACAGTAATTTGTTTCCGTGAATGAATGAATTTAGTTTGACTCTCTGAATGAATGAGTTAAGTTTGAGGCATGGAATATGTACAGTTAGAGACATGGAATGATATGTGCTGTTTGTTTGATTGAATGAATGACAACGCAGTGTTTAATACAGAGATTGCGTTAATCTCGTAATATTGAATGAATGAGTAAACCTGTCCATATTGTATGAACACTGACAGTTTGTTTCCTTGAAGGAATGAATGCAGTTTGATTCTCTGAATTAATAAGGTAAGCTTGAGGCATGGGATAAGTACAGTTAGTTTCATGGAATGATGTGTGCTGTTGGTTACATTGAATGAATGACAAAGCAGTGTTTAATTGATTGATTGCGTTTTGCTCGTAATGTTGAATGAATGAGTAAAACTCTGCGCGTTGAATGAACACTGGCAGTTTGTTTCGTTGAATTGATTGAAGCAGTTTGATTCATTAAATGTCTGAGTTTAGTTTGATCTATGGATTCAATGCGTAACATTTGTTATATTGAATGAATGTATATTGTTTGCTTCTATGATTAAACGAATGAAGTTTGATTCTCTGAATTAATTAGACAAACTTGGGCATGGACTCAATGAGATAAGCTCCACTCATTGACTGAAGATATTGAGTAAGTTTCATGGAATGATGAGTGCAGTTTGTTTCATTGACTGAGGAGTGCAATTTGCTTCAGCAATGAATTGAATGAATGCGTGCAAGTTGTGATGCAGAATTTTATGAGCGAAGCTCTACTCAATGAATGAACACGGAAAGTTAGTATCATTGAATGAATGAGTGCAGTCGACATATTAAATGTCTCAGTTTTGTTTGATTCATTCAATCCACGTATAACATTTGTCTTATTGAATGAATGACAGTAATTTGTTTCCGTGAATGAATGAATTTAGTTTGACTCTCTGAATGAATGAGGTAAGTTTGAGGCATGGAATATGTACACTTAGAGACATGGAATGATATGTGCTGTTTGTTTGATTGAATGAATGACAACGCAGTGTTTAATACAGAGATTGCGTTAATCTCGTAATATTGAATGAATGAGTAAACCTGTCCATATTGTATGAACACTGACAGTTTGTTTCCTTGAAGGAATGAATGCAGTTTGCTTTATTAAATGCCTGAGTTTAGTTTGGTTCATTGAATCAATGCATAACTGGTTTTATTGAATGAATGTTTGTAGTTTGCTTCAATGAATGAATGCAGTTTGAATCTCTGAATGAATGAGACAAACTTGAGGCATGGAATGAATGAGATAAGCTCCACTCATTGACTGAACAAATTCAGTTCGTTTCATGGAATGAATGAGTGCAGTTCCTTTCATTGAATGCAGGAGTGCAGTTTGCTTCAGCAATGAATTGAATGAATGCGTGCAAGTTGTGATGTAGAATTTTATGAGCGAAGCTCTACTCAATGAATCAATACAGAAAGATGGTATCATTGAATGAATGAGTGCAGTTGATGAGGTTTGTTTGATTCACTCAATCCTTTTATAACATTTGATTTATTCAATGAATGACAGTAATTTATTTCCATGAATGAATGAATTGAGATTTACTCTCGGAATGAATGAGGCCAGTTTGAGGCATGGAATATGTGCAGTTAGATTCATGGAATGATGTGTGTTGTTTGTTTCATTGAATGAATGACAAAGCAAAGTTTAATAGACAGATTGCGTTAAGATCGTAATATTGAATAACATTGAATAAATGAGTAAACCTGTCCTCGTTGTACGAACACTGGCAGTTTGTTTCGTTGAATGAATGAATGCAGTTTGATTCATTAAATGCCTGAGTTTAGTTTGGTTTATTGAAACAATGCATAACATTTGGTTTATTGAATGAATGTTTGTAGTTTGCTTCAATGAATGAATGCAGTTTGATTCTCTGAATGAATGAGACAAACTTGAGGCACGGAATGAATGAGATAAGCTCCATTGATTCCTGAACAATTTATGTTCGTTTCATGGAATGAATGAGTGCAGTTCGTTTCATTGAATGAAGGAGTGCAGTTAGCTTCAGCAATGCATTGAATATATGCGTAAAAGTCGTAATCTTGACTTTTCTAAGAGAAGCTCTAGTCAATGAATGAACACGGGCAGTTTTTGCGTCATTGAATGAGTGAGTGCAGTTTGATATATGAAATGTCTGAATTTTCTTTGATTCGTTGCATCAAGGCATAACATTTAATTTACATTGAATGAATGTCTGCAGTTTGTTTCAATGAATGAATGGACTCATTCTTTCAATAAGTGAGTTGAGCCTAAGGCATGGAATGAACGAGAGAAGCTCCATTCCTTGGCTGAACACGTGCAGTTGGTTTCATGGAATGATGTGTGCTGTTTGGTTCATTGAATGTATGACAACACAGTGTTTAATAGAGTCAATACGTTAAGTTGAATGAGAGAATCTCTACTCATTAAATGAACAAGTCCGGTTTGTTACAATGATTGAATGAGTACAGTTTGAATCATTAAATGTCTGAGTTTAGTATTTTCATTGAATGGATGCAATTGATTCATTGATAATATGACTGAAGATTGATTCAATGATTGAATGACTGTGGTTCGATTATCTGAATGAATCATTTAAACTTGAGACATTGAATGAATGAGAGAATCTCTACTCATTGAATTATTACAGGTAGGTTGTTTCAAACAATATCTGAGATTTTTTGGATTGATTGATTCAATTTCGTTTATGGACTGAAGAACTCTAGTTTGTTTTAATGAATGAATGCAATTTAATTCTCAGTATGAATGACGTTTGAAATGAATGAGAGAAGGTCTACTCAAGGAATTATCACGTTCATTGAATGAATGAGTGCATTTCGTTTCATTAAATGAAAGAAGCTCTGCATATGAAATGAACACAGGCAGTTTCCTTGATTGAATGAATGAGGGCAGTTTGTAAGATTAAATGTCTGAGTTTTGTTTGATTCATTGGCTCAATGCATAACATTTGATTTATTGAATGAAGGACAGTAATTTGTTTCCATGAATGAATGAATTCAGTTTGATTCTCTGAATTAATAAGGTAAGCTTGAGGCATGGGATAAGTACAGTTAGTTTCATGGAATGATGTGTGCTGTTGGTTACATTGAATGAATGACAAAGCAGTGTTTAATTGATTGATTGCGTTTTGCTCGTAATGTTGAATGAATGAGTAAAACTGTTCGCATTGAATGAACACTGGCAATTGTTTTCGTTGAATTGATTGAAGCAGTTTGATTCATTAAATGTCTGAGTATAGTTTGGTCTATGGATTCAATGCATAACATTTGTTCTATTGAATGAATGTTTGCAGTTTGCTTCAATGAATAAACGAATGCAGTTTGATTCTCTGAATTAATTCGACGAACTTGGGCCTGGACTCAATGAGATAAGCTCCACTCATTGACTGAAGATATTGAGTAAGTTTCATGGAATGATGAGTGCAGTTTGTTTCATTGAATGAGGAGTGCAGTTTGCTTCAGCAATGCATTGAATATATGCGTAAAAGTCGTAATCTTGACATTTATAAGAGAAACTCGACTCAATGAATGAACACGGGCAGTTTTTGCATCATTGAATGAGTGAGTGAAGTTTGATATATGAAATGTCTGAATTTTCTTTGATTCATTGCATCAAGGCATAACATTTAATTTATATTGAATGATTTCTGCAGTTTGTTTCAATGAATGAATGGACTCATTCTTTCAATAAGTGAGCTGAGCCGACGGCATGGAATGAACGAGAGAAGCTCCATTCCTTGGCTTAACACGTGCAGTTGATTTCATGGAATGATGTGTGCTGTTTGGTTCATTGAATGAATGACAACACAGTGTTTAATAGAGTCAATACGTTAAGTTGAATGAGAGAATCTCTACTCATTAAATGAACAAGTCCGGTTTGTTTCAATGAATGAATTAGACCAGTTTGAATCATTAAATGTCTGAGTTTAGTATTTTCATTGAATGAATGCAATTGATTCATTGATAATATGACTGAAGATTGATTCAATGATTGAATGACTGTGGTTCGATTATCTGAATGAATCATTTAAACTTGAGACATTGAATGGATGAGAGAATCTCTACTCATTGAATTATCACAGGTAGGTTGTTTCAAACTATATCTGAGATTAGTGTGATTGCTGAATTCAATTTCGTTTATGGACTGAATAACTCTTGTTTGTTTTAATGAATGAATGCAATTTAATTCTCTGTATGATTTCAGTTTGATTCTCTGAATGAATAAGGTAAGCTTGAGGCTTGGGATAAGTGCAAATAGTTTCATGGAATGATGTGTGCTTTTGGCTACATTGTAATTGAGTGATTGTGTTTTGCTCGGAATATTGAATGAATGAGTAAAACTCTTCGCATTGATTGAACACTGGCAGTTTTTTTCGTTGAATTGATTGAAGCAGTTTGATTCATTAAATGTCTGAGTATAGTTTGGTCTATGGATTCAATGCATAACATTTGTTCTATTGAATGAATGTTTGTAGTTTGCTTCAATGAATAAACGAATGCAGTTTGATTCTCTGAATGAATGAGACAAACTTGAGGCATGGACTGAATGAGATAAGCTCCACTCATTGTCTGAAGAAATTGAGTATGTTTCATGGAATGATGAGTGCAGTTTGCTTCATTGAATGAAGAGTGCAGTTTGCTTCAGCAATGAATTGAATAAATGCGTGCAAGTTGTGATGTAGAATTTTATCAGCGAAGCTCTCCTCAATGAATGAACTTCGAAAGTTAGTATCATTGAATGAATGAGTGCAGTCGATATATTAAATGTCTCAGTTTTGTTTGATTCATTCAATCCACGTATAACATTTGACTTATTGAATGAATGACAGTAATTTGTTTCCATGAATGAATGAATTTAGTTTGACTCTCTGAATGAATGAGTTAAGTTTGAGGCATGGAATATGTGCAGTTAGATTCATGGAATGGTGTGTGCTGTTTGTTTCATTGAATGAATGACAAAGCAGAGTTTAATAGACAGATTGCGTTAAGCTCGTAATATTGAATAAATGAGTAAACCTGTCCTCATTGTATGATCACTGGCAGTTTGTTTCGTTGAATGAATGAGTGCAGTTTGATTCATTAAATGCCTGAGTTTATTTTGGTTCATTGAAACAATGCATAACATTTGGTTTATTGAATGAATGTTTGCAGTTTGCTTCAATGAATGAATGCAGTTTGATTGAATGAGACAAACTTGAGGCATGGAATGAATGAGATTTCCACTCATTTACTGAACAAATTCAGTTCGTTTCATGGAATGAATGAGTGCAGTTCGTTTCATTGAATGAAGGTGTGCAGTTAGCTTCAGCAATGCATTGTATATATGCGTAAAAGTCGTAATCTTGACTTTTATAAGAGAAACTCTACTCAATGCAAGAACACGGGCAGTTTTTGCGTCATTGAATGAGTGATTGCAGTTTGATATATGAAATGTCTGAATTTTCTTTGATTCATTGCATCAAGGCATAACATTTAATTTATATTGAATGAATGTCTGCAGTTTGTTTCAATGAATGAATGGACTCATTCTTTCAATAAGTGAGTTGAGCCTAACGCATGGAATGAACGACAGAAGCTCCATTCCTTGGCTGAACACGTGCAGTTGGTTTCATGGAATGATGTGTGCTGTTTGGTTCATTGAATGAATGACAACACAGTGTTTAATAGAGTCAATACGTTAAGTTGAATGAGAGAATCTCTACTCATTAAATGAACAAGTCCGGTTTGTTTCAATGATTGAATGAGACCAGTTTGAATCATTAAATGTCTGAGTTTAGTATTTTCATTGAATGAATGCAATTGATTCATTGATAATATGACTGAACATTGATTCAATGATTGATTGACTGTGGTTCGATTATCTGAATGAATCATTTAAACTTGAGACATTGAATGGATGAGAGAATCTCTACTCATTGAATTATTACAGGTAGGTTGTTTCAAACAATATCTGAGATTAGTTTGATTGATTGAAACAATTTCGTTTATGGACTGAATAACTCTCGTTTGTTTTAATGAATGAATGCAATTTAATTCTCAGGATGAATGAGGTATGAAATGAATGAGAGAATGTCTCCTCAAGGAATTATCACGTTCATTGAATGAATGAGTGCATTTTGTTTCATTAAATGGAAGAAGTTTTGCATATGATATGAACACAGGCAGTTTCCTTGATTGAATGAATGAGGGCAGTTTGTAACATTAATTGTCTGAGTTTTGTTTGATTCATTGGCTCAATGCATAACATTTGATTTATTGAATGAAGGACAGTAATTTGTTTCCATGAATGAATGAATTCAGTTTGATTCTCTGAATGAATGAGATAAGCATGAGGCATAGGATAAGTGCAGTCAGTTTCATGGAATGATGTGTGCTGTTGGTTACGTTGTAATTGAGTGATTGCGTTTTGCTCGTAATATTGAATGAATGATTAAAACTCTTCGCATTGAATGAACACTGGCAGTTTTTTTCGTTGAATTGATTGAAGCAGTTTGATTCATTAAATGTCTGAGTATAGTTTGGTCTATGGATTCAATGCATAACATTTGTTCTATTGAATGAATGTTAAAAGTTTGCTTCAATGAATAAACGAATGCAGTTTGATTCTCTCAATGAATGAGACAAACTTGAGGCATGGACTGAATGAGATAAGCTCCATTCATTGTCTGAAGAAATTGAGTAAGTTTCATGGAATGATGAGTGCAGTTTGTTTCATTGAATGAGGAGTGCAATTTGCTTCAGCAATGAATTGAATGAATGCGTGCAAGTTGTGATGCAGAAATTTATGAGCTTATCTCTACTCAATGAAAGAACACCGAAAGTTAGTATCATTGAATGAATGAGTGCAGTCGACATATTAAATGTGTCAGTTTTGTTTGATTCATTCAATCCACGTATAACATTTGATTTATTGAATGAATGGCAGTAATTTGTTTCCATTAATGAATGAATGAATTCAGTTTTACTCTCTGAATGAATGAGGTAAGTTTGAGGCATGGAATATGTGTAGTTAGATTCATGGAATGATGTGTGCTGTTTGTTTCATTGAATGAATGACAAAGCAGAGTTTAATAGACAGATTGCGTGAAGCTCGTAATATTGAATAAATGAGTAAAACTCTAATCATTGTTTGAACACTGGCAGTTTGTTTCGTTGAATGAATGAATGCAGTTTCATTCATTAAATGCCTGAGTTTAGTTTGGTTCATTGAAACAATGCATAACATTTGGTTTATTGAATGAATGATTGCAGTTTGCTTCAATGAATGAATGCAGTTTGATTATCTGAATGAATGAGACAAACTTGAGGCATGGAATGAATGAGATAAGCTCCACTCATTTACTGAACAAATTCAGTTCGTTTCATGGAATGAATGAGTGCAGTTCGTTTCATTGAATGAAGGTGTGCAGTTTGCTTCAGCAATGCATTGAATATATGCGTAAAAGTCGTAATCTTGACTTTTATAAGAGAAACTCTACTCAATGAATGAACACGGGCAGTTTTTGCGTCATTGAATGAGTGAGTGCAGTTTGATATATGAAATGTCTGAATTTTCTTTGATTCATTGCATCAAGGCATAACATTTAATTTATATTGAATGAATGTCTGCAGTTTGTATCAATGAATGAATGGACTCATTTTTTGAATATGTGTGCTGAGCCTACGGCATGGAATGAACGAGAGAAGCTCCATTCCTTGGCTTAACACGTGCAGTTGGTTTCATGGAATGATGCGTGCTGTTTCGTGTTTAATAGAGTCAATACGTTAAGTTGAATGAGAGAATCTCTACTCATTAAATGAACAAGTCCGGTTTGCTTCAATGATTGAATGAGACCAATTTGTACAATGAAATGTCTGAGTTTAGTATTTTCATTGAATGAATGCAATTGATTCATTGATAATATGACTGAAGATTGATTCAATGATTGAATATCTGTGGTTCGATTATTTGAATGAATCATTTAAACTTGAGACATTGAACGAATGAGAGAATCTCTACTCATTGAATGATCACAGGTAGTTTGTTCCAAACAATATCTGAGATTAGTTTGATTGATTGAATCAATTTCGTTTATGGACTGAATAACTCTCGTTTGTTTTAATGAATGAATGCAATTTCATTCTCTGTATGAATGAGGTATGAAATGAATGAGAGAATGTCTCCTCAAGGAATTATCACGTTGATTGAATGAATGAGTGCATTTTGTTTCATTAAATGAAAGAAGTTTTGCATTTGATATGAACACAGGCAGTTTCCTTGATTGAATGAATGAGGGCAGTTTGTAAGATTAAATGTCTGAGTTTTGTTTGATTCAGTGACTCATTGCATAACATTTGATTTATTGAATGAAGGATAGTAATTTGTTTCCATGAATGAATGAATTCAGTTTGATTCTCTGAATGAATGAGGTATGCTTGAGGCATGGGATAAGTGCAGTTAGTTTCATGGAATGATGTGTGCTGTTGGTTACATTGAATGAATGACAAAGCAGTGTTCAATTGAGTGATTGCGTTTTGCTCGTAATATTGAATGAATGAGTAAAACTCTTCGCATTGAATGAACACTGGCCGTTTTTTTCGTTGAATTCATTGAAACAGTTTGATTCATTAAATGTCTGAGTATAGTTTGGTCTATGGATTCAATGCATAACATTTGTTCTATTGAATGAATGTTAAAAGTTTACTTCACTGAATAAACGAATGCAGTTTGATTCTGTGAATGAATGAGACAAACTTGAGGCATGGACTGAATGAGATACGCTCCACTCATTGTCTCAAAAATTGAGAAAGTTTCATGGAATGATGAGTGCAGTTTGTTTCATTGAATGAGGAGTGCAGTTTGCTTCAACAATTAATTGAATGAATGCGTGCAAGTTGTGACGTAGAATTTTATGAGCGAAGCTCTACTCAATGAATGAACACCGAAAGTTAGTATCATTGAATGAATGAGTGCAGTCGATATATTAAATGTCTCAGTTTTGTTTGATTCATTCAATCCACGTATAACATTTGACTTATTGAATGAATGACAGTAATTTGTTTCCATGAATGAATGAATTTAATTTGACTCTCTGAATGAATGAGTTAGGTTTGAGGCATGGAATATGTACAGTTAGAGACATGGAATGATATGTGCTGTTTGTTTGATTGAATAAATGACAACGCAGTGTTTAATACAGAGATTGTGTTAAGCTCGTAATATTGAATGAATGAGAAAACCTGTCCATATTGTATGAACACTGGCAGTTTGTTTCGTTGAATGAATGAATGCAGTTTGCTTTATTAAATGCCTGAGTTTAGTTTGGTTCATTGAATGAATTCATAACTGGTTTTATTGAATGAATGTTTGTAGTTTGCTTCAATGAATGAATGCAGTTTGATTCTCTGAATGAATGAGACAAACTTGAGGCATGGAATGAATGAGATAAGCTCCACTCATTGACTGAACAAATTCAGTTCGTTTCATGGAATGAATGAGTGCAGTTCCGTTTCATTGAATGAAGGAGTGCAGTTTGCTTCAGCAATGAATTGAATGAATGCGTGCAAGTTGTGATGTTGAATTTTATGAGCGAAGCTCTACTCAATGAATCAACACAGAAAGATGGTAGCATTGAATGAATGAGTGCAGTTGATGAGGTTTGTTTGATTCACTCAATCCTTACATAACATTTGATTTTTTCAATGAATGACAGTAATTTGTTTCCATGAATGAATGAATGAATTTAGTTTTACTCTCGAAATGAATGAGGCAAGTTTGAGGCATGGAATATGTGCAGTTAGATTCATGGAATGATGTGTGCTGTTTGTTTCATTGAATGAATGACAAAGCAGAGTATAATAGAGAAATCAGAGTTAAGCTCGTAATATTGAATAAATGAGTAAACCTGTCCTCCTTGTATGAACACTGGCAGTTTGTTTCGTTGAATGAATGAATGCAGTTTGATTCATTAAATGCCTGAGTTTAGTTTAGTTCATTGAAACAATGCATATCATTTGGTTTATTGAATGAATGTTTGCAGTTTGCTTCAATGACTGAATGCAGTTTGATTATCTGAATGAATGAGACAAACTTGAGGCATGGAATGAATGAGATAAGCTCCACTCATTTACTGAACAAATTCAGTGCGTTTCATGGAATGAATGAGTGCAGTTCCGTTTCATTGAATGAAGGTGTGCAGTTTGCTTCAGCAATGCATTGAATATATGCGTAAAAGTCGTAATCTTGACTTTTATAAGAGAAACTCTACTCAATGAATGAACACGGGCAGTTTTTGCGTCATTGAATGAGTGAGTGCAGTTTGATATATGAAATGTCTGAATTTTCTTTGATTCATTGCATCAAGGCATAACATTTAATTTATATTGAATGAATGTCTGCAGTTTGTTTCAATGAATGAATGGACTCATTCTTTCAATAAGTGAGCTGAGCCTACGGCATGGAATGAAAGAGAGAAGCTCCATTCCTTGGCTTAACACGTGCAGTTGGTTTCATGGAATGATGTGTGCTGTTTGGTTCATTGAATGAATGACAACACAGTGTTTAATAGAGTCAATACGTTAAGTTGAATGAGAGAATCTCTACTCATTAAATGAACAAGTCCGGTTTGTTTCAATGATTGAATGAGACCAGTTTGAATCATTAAATGTCTGAGTTTAGTATTTTCATTGAATGAATGCAATTGATTCATTGATAATATGACTGAAGATTGATTCAATGATTGAATGACTGTGGTTCGATTATTTGAATGAATCATTTAAACTTGAGACATTGAACGAATGAGAGAATCTCTACTCATTGAATGATCACAGGTAGTTTGTTTCAAACAATATCTGAGATTAGTTTGATTGATTGAATCAATTTCGTTTATTGACTGAATATCTCTAGTTTGTTTTTATGAATGAATGCAATTTAATTCTCAGAATGAATGAGGTATGAAATGAATGAAAGAATGTCTCCTCAAGGAATTATCACGTTCATTGAATGAATGAGTGCATTTTGTTTCATTAAATGAAAGAAGTTTTGCATATGATATGAACACAGGCAGTTTCCTTGATTGAATGAATGAGGGCAGTTTGTAAGATTAAATGTCTGAGTTTTGTTTGATTCATTGGCTCAATGCATAACATTTGATTTATTGAATGAAGGACAGTAATTTGTTTCCATGAATGAATGAATTCAGTTTGATTCTCTCAATGAATGAGGTAAGCTTGAGGCATGGGATAAGTGCAGTTTGTTTCATGGAATGATGTGTGCTGTTGGTTACATTGAATGAATGACAAAGCAGTGTTCAATTGAGTGATTGCGTTTTGCTCGTAATATTGAATGAATGAGTAAAACTCTTCGCATTGAATGAACACTGGCAGTTTTTTTCGTTGAATTGATTGAAACAGTTTGATTCATTAAATGTCTGAGTATAGTTTGGTCTATGGATTCAATGCATAACATTTGTTCTATTGAATGAATGTTAAAAGTTTGCTTCAATGAATAAACGAATGCAGTTTGATTCTGTGAATGAATGAGACAAACTTGAGGCATGGACTGAATGAGATACGCTCCACTCATTGTCTCAAAAATTGAGAAAGTTTCATGGAATGATGAGTGCAGTTTGTTTCATTGAATGAGGAGTGCAATTTGCTTCAGCAATGAATTGAATGAATGCGTGCAAGCTGTGATGTAGAAATTTATGAGCTAAGCTCTACTGAATGAATGAACACGGAAAGTTAGTATCATTGAATGAATGAGTGCAATCGACATTTTAAATGTCTCAGTTTTGTTTGATTCATTCAATCCACGTATAACATTTGACTTATTGAATGAATGACAGTAATTTGTTTCCATGAATGAATGAATTTAGTTTGACTCTCTGAATCTATGAGTTATGTTTGAGGCATGGAATATGTACAGTTAGAGACATGGAATGATATGTGCTGTTTGTTTGATTGAATAAATGACAACGCAATGTTTAATACAGAGATTGCGTTAAGCTCGTACTATTGAATGAATGAGTTAACCTGTCCATATTGTATGAACACTGGCAGTTTGTTTCGTTGATTGAATGAATGCAGTTTGCTCTGTGAAATGCCTGAGTTTAGTTTGGTTCATTGAATGAATTCATAACTGGTTTTATTGAATGAATGTTTGTAGTTTGCTTCAATGAATGAATGCAGTTTGATTCTCTGAATGAATGAGACAAACTTGAGGCATGGAATAAATGAGATAAGCTCCACTCATTGACTGAACAAATTCAGTTCGTTTCATGGAATGAATGAGTGCAGTTCCGTTTCATTGAATGAAGGAGTGCAGTTTGCTTCAGCAATCGATTGAATATATGCGTAAAAGTCGTAATCTTGACTTTTATAAGAGAAACTCTACTCAATGAATGAACACGGGCAGTTTTTGCGTCATTGAATGAGTGAGTGCAGTTTGATATATGAAATGTCTGAATTTTCTTTGATTCATTGCATCAAGGCATAACATTTAATTCATATTGAATGAATGTCTGCAGTTTGTTTCAATGAATGAATGGACTCATTCTTTCAATAAGCGAGCTGAGCCTAAGGCATGGAATGAACGAGAGAAGCTCCATTCCTTGGCTTAACACGTGCAGTTGGTTTCATGGAATGATGTGTGCTGTTTGGTTCATTGAATGAATGACAACACAGTGATTAATAGAGTCAATACGTTAAGTTGAATGAGAGAATCTCTACTCATTAAATGAACAAGTCGGGTTTGTTTCAATGATTGAATGAGACCAGTTTGAATCATGAAATGTCGGAGTTTAGTATTTTCATTGAATGAATGCAATTGATTCATTGATAATATGACTGAAGATTGATTCAATGATGGAATGACTGTGGTTCGATTATTTGAATGAATCATTTAAACGTGAGACATTGAATGAATGAGAGAATCTCTACTCATTGAATTATCACAGGTAGGTTGTTTCAGACAATATCTGAGATTAGTTTGATTGATTGATTCAATTTCGTTTATTGACTGAATAACTCTCGTTTGTTTTAATGAATGAATGCAATTTAATTCTCTGTATGAATGAGGTATGAAATGAATGAGAGAATGTCTCCTCAAGGAATTATCACGTTGATTGAATGAATGAGTGCATTTTGTTTCATTAAATGAAAGAAGTTTTGCATATGATATGAACACAGGCAGTTTCCTTGATTGAATGAATGAGGGCAGTTTGTAAGATTAAATGTCTGAGTTTTGTTTGATTCATTGACTCATTGCATAACATTTGATTTATTGATTGAAGGACAGTAATTTGTTTCCATGAATGAATGAATTCAGTTTGATTCTCTCAATGAATGAGGTAAGCTTGAGGCATGGGATAAGTACAGTTAGTTTCATGGAATGATGTGTGCTGTTGGTTACATTGAATGAATGACAAAGCAGTGTTCAATTGAGTGATTGCGTTTTGCTCGTAATATTGAATGAATGAGTAAAACTCTTCGCATTGAATGAACACTGGCAGTTTTTTTCGTTGAATTGATTGAAACAGTTTGATTCATTAAATGTCTGAGTATAGTTTCGTCGATAGATTCAATGCATAACATTTATTCTATTGAATGAATGTTTGTAGTTTGCTTCAATGAATAAAGGAATGCAGTTTGATTCTGTGAATGAATGAGACAAACTTGAGGCATGGACTGAATGAGATAAGCTCCACTCATTGTGTGAAAAATTGAGTAAGTTTGATGGAATGATGAGTGCAGTTTGTTTCATTGAATGAGGAGTGCAGTTTTCTTCAGCAATGAATTGAATGAATGCGTGCAAGTTGTGATGTAGAATTTTATGAGCGAAGCTCTGCTCAATGAATGAATACCGAAAGTCAGTATCATTGAATGAATGAGTGCAGTCGATATATTAAATGTCTCAGTTTTGTTCGATTCATTCAATCCACGTATAACATTTGACTTATTGAATGAATGACAGTAATTTGTTTCCATGAATGAATGAATTTAGTTTGACTCTCTGAATCTATGAGTTATGTTTGAGGCATGGAATATGTACAGTTAGAGACATGGAATGATATGTGCTGTTTGTTTGATTGAATAAATGACAACGCAATGTTTAATACAGAGATTGCGTTAAGCTCGTACTATTGAATGAATGAGTTAACCTGTCCATATTGTATGAACACTGGCAGTTTGTTTCGTTGATTGAATGAATGCAGTTTGCTCTGTGAAATGCCTGAGTTTAGTTTGGTTCATTGAATGAATTCATAACTGGTTTTATTGAATGAATGTTTGTAGTTTGCTTCAATGAATGAATGCAGTTTGATTCTCTGAATGAATGAGACAAACTTGAGGCATGGAATAAATGAGATAAGCTCCACTCATTGACTGAACAAATTCAGTTCGTTTCATGGAATGAATGAGTGCAGTTCCGTTTCATTGAATGAAGGAGTGCAGTTTGCTTCAGCAATCGATTGAATATATGCGTAAAAGTCGTAATCTTGACTTTTATAAGAGAAACTCTACTCAATGAATGAACACGGGCAGTTTTTGCGTCATTGAATGAGTGAGTGCAGTTTGATATATGAAATGTCTGAATTTTCTTTGATTCATTGCATCAAGGCATAACATTTAATTCATATTGAATGAATGTCTGCAGTTTGTTTCAATGAATGAATGGACTCATTCTTTCAATAAGCGAGCTGAGCCTAAGGCATGGAATGAACGAGAGAAGCTCCATTTCTTGGCTTAACACGTGCAGTTGGTTTCATGGAATGATGTGTGCTGTTTGGTTCATTGAATGAATGACAACACAGTGTTTAATAGAGTCAATACGTTAAGTTGAATGAGAGAATCTCTACTCATTAAATGAACAAGTCGGGTTTGTTTCAATGATTGAATGAGACCAGTTTGAATCATGAAATGTCGGAGTTTAGTATTTTCATTGAATGAATGCAATTGATTCATTGATAATATGACTGAAGATTGATTCAATGATTGAATGACTGTGGTTCGATTATTTGAATGAATCATTTAAACGTGAGACATTGAATGAATGAGAGAATCTCTACTCATTGAATGATCACAGGTAGGTTGTTTCAGACAATATCTGAGATTAGTTTGATTGATTGAATCAATTTCGTTTATGGACTGAATAACTCTCGTTTGTTTTAATGAATGAATGCAATTTAATTCTCTGTATGAATGAGGTATGAAATGAATGAGAGAATGTCTCCTCAAGGAATTATCACGTTCATTGAATGAATGAGTGCATTTTGTTTCATTAAATGAAAGAAATTTTGCATATTATATGAACACAGGCAGTTTCCTTGATTGAATGAATGAGGGCTGTGTGTAAGATTAAATGTCTGAGTTTTGTTTGATTCATTGACTCATTGCATAACATTTGATTTATTGAATGAAGGATAGTAATTTGTTTCCATGAATGAATGAATTCAGTTTGATTCTCTGAATGAATGAGGTAGGCATGAGGCATGGGATAAGTGCAGTTAGTTTCATGGAATGATGTGTGCTGTTGGTTACATTGTAATTGAGTGATTGCGTTTTGCTCGTAATATTGAATGAATGAGTAAAACTCTTCGCATTGAATGAACACTGGCAGTTTTTTTCGTTGAATTGATTGAAGCAGTTTGATTCATTAAATGTCTGAGTTTAGTTTGTTCCATTGATTCAATGCATAACATTTGTTCTGTTGAATGAATGTTTGTAGTTTGCCTCAATGAATAAACGAATGCAGTTTGATTCTCTGAATGAATGAGACAAACTTGAGACATGGAATGAATGAGGTAAGCTCCACAAATTCAGTTCGTTTCATGGAATGAATGAGTGCAGTTCGTTTCATTGAATGAAGGAGTGCAGTTTGATTCAACAATGCATTGAATGAATGCGTGAAAGTCGTAATCTTGACATTTATAAGAGAAGCTCTACTCAATGAATGAACACGGGCAGGTTTTGCGTCATTGAATGAGTGAGTACAGTTTGATGTATGAAATGTCTTAGTTTTCTTTGATTCATTGCATCAAGGCCTAACATTTGGTTTATTGAATGAATGTCTGCAGTTTGGTTCAATGAATGAATGAACTCATTCTCTCAATAAGTGAGGTGAGCCTCAGGCATGGAATGAACGAGAGAAGCACCATTCCATGGCTTAACACTTGCTTTTGGTTTCATGGAATGATGTGTGCTGTTTGGTTCATTGAATGAATGACAACACAGTGTTTAATAGAGTCAATGCGTAAAGTTGAATGAGAGAAGCTCTACTCATTAAATGAACACGTGCGGTTTGTTTCAATGAATGAATGAGACCAGTTTGAATCATTAAATGCCTGAGTTTAGTATTTTCAGTGAATGAATGCATTACATTCATTGATAATATTACTGAGGATTGATTCAATGAATGAATGACTGTGGTTCGATCATTTGAATGAATCATTTAAGCTTGAGACATTGAATGAATGAGAGAATCTCTACTCATTGAATTATTACAGGTCGTTTGTTTCATTCAATATCTGCGATTAGTTTGATTGATTGAATCAATTTCGTTTATGGACAGAATGACTCTAGATTAATTCAATGAATGAATACAATTTTATTTTCTGTATGAATGAGGTATGAAACGAATGAGAGAAGGTCTACTCAAGGAATTAACACGTTCATTTAATGAATGATTGCATTTTGTTTCATTAAATGAAAGAAGCTCTGCATATAAAATGAACACAGGCAGTTTCCTTGATTGAATGAATGAGGGCAGTTTGTGACATTAAATGTCTGAGTTTTGTTTGATTCTTTGGCTCAATGCATAACATTTGATTTATTGAATGAAGGACAGTAATTTGTTTCCATGAATGAATGAATTCAGGCTAATACTCTGAATGAATGAGGTAAGCTTGAGACATGGAATACGTGCAGTTAGTTTCATGGAATGATGTGTGCTCTTGGATACATGGAATGAATGACAAAGCAGTGTTTAATTGAGTGATTGCGTTGTTCTCGTAATAATGAATGAATGAGTAAAACTCTACTCGTTGAATCAACACTGGCAGTTTGTTTCGTTGAATTGATTGAAAGCAGTTTGATTCATTAAATGTCTGAATTTCGTTTGGTTCATTGAATCAATGCATAACATTTGGTTTATTGACTGAATGTTTGTAGTTTACTTCAATAAATGAATGAATGCAGTTTGATTCTCTGAATGAATGAGACATAGTTGAGGCATGGACTGAATGTGATCAGCTCCACTCATTGACTGAGAAATTGAGTAAGTTCATGGAATGATGAGGGCTGTTCATTGAATGAATGACAAAGCAGTCGGTGGCTGAGATGTGAATTTATCGAGTTTTACAAAGTTTTGAGGAACAAGGATAGGATAAATAGACAAAGTCTTTTCCCTAGGGTTTGGGAGTCCAGAACCAGCGTGCCTTGTTTTAGGGTGAGAGGGGAAAGATGCAAAAGAGACGTAATAGAACATAGAACATAGAACATAGAACAATACAGCACAGAACAGGCCCTTCGGCCCACGATGTTGTGCCGAACTTCTATCCTAGATTAAGCACCCATCCATGTACCTATCCAAATGCCGCTTAAAGGTCGCCAATGAATCTGACTCTACCACTCCCACGGGCAGCGCATTCCATGCCCCCACCACTCTCTGGGTGAAGAACCCACTCCTGACATCTCCCCTATACCTTCCACCGTTCACCTTAAATTTATGTCCCCTTGTAACACTCTGTTGTACCCGGGGAAAAAGTTTCTGACTGTCTACTCTATCTATTCCTCTGATCATCTTATAAACCTCTATCAAGTCACCCCTCATCCTTCGCCGTTCCAACGAGAAAAGGCCGAGAACTCTCAACCTATCCTCGTACGACCTACTCTCCATTCCAGGCAACATCCTGGTAAATCTTCTCTGCACCCTCTCCAAAGCTTCCACATCTTTCCTAAAGTGAGGCGACCAGAACTGCACACAGTACTCCAAATGTGGCCTAACCAAAGTCCTGTACAGCTGCAACATCACCTCACGACTCTTGAATTCAATCCCTCTGCTAATGAACGATAATACTCCATAGGCCTTCTTACAAACTCTATCCACCTGAGTGGCAACCTTCAAAGATCTATGTACATAGACCCCAAGATCCCTCTGTTCCTCCACCTGACCAAGAACCCTACCATTAACCCTGTATTCCGCATTCTTATTTGTTCTTCCAAAATGGACAACTTCACACTTGGCAGGGTTGAACTCCATCTGCCACTCCTCAGCCCAGCTCTGCATCATATCTAAGTCCCTCTGCAGCCGACAACAGCCCTCCTCACTGTCCACAACTCCACCTATCTTTGTATCATCTGCAAATTTACTGACCCACCCTTCGACTCCCTCATCTAAGTCATTAATAAAAATTACAAACAGCAGAGGACCCAGAACTGATCCCTGCGGAACTCCACTTGTAACTGGACTCCATGCTGAATATTTACCATCTACTACCACTCTCTGACTTCGACCGGTTAGCCAGTTTTCTATCCAATTGGCCAAATTTCCCTCTATCCCATGCCTCCTGACTTTCCGCATAAGCCTACCATGGGGAACCTTATCAAATGCCTTACTAAAATCCATGTACACTACATCCACTGCTCTACCCTCATCCACATGCTTGGTCACCTCCTCGAAGAATTCAATAAGACTTGTAAGGCAAGACCTACCCTTCACAAATCCGTGCTGGCTGTCCCTAATCAAGCAGTGCCGTTCCAGATACTCGTAAATCCTATCCCTCAGTACCCTTTCCATTACTTTGCCTACCACAGAAGTAAGACTAACTGGCCTGTAATTCCCGGGGTTATCCCTATTCCCTTTTTTGAACAGGGGCACAACATTCGCTACTCTCCAGTCCCCTGGTACCACCCCCGTTGCCAGTGAAGACGAGAAGATCATTGCCAACGGTACTGCAATTTCCTCTCTTGCTTCCC
Organism: Chiloscyllium punctatum; assembly: GCF_047496795.1. Classification (NCBI taxonomy): domain Eukaryota; kingdom Metazoa; phylum Chordata; class Chondrichthyes; order Orectolobiformes; family Hemiscylliidae; genus Chiloscyllium; species Chiloscyllium punctatum. Next base: position 23,233,915 of record NC_092781.1, on the reverse strand, counting down.
ACATAATCCTAGGATATATCCCGTCAGGCCCGGGGGACTTGTCTATCCTCAAGTTGTTCAAAATGTCCAACACATCTTCCTTCCTAACAGATATCTCTTCTAGCTTATCAGTCCGTTTCACACTCTCCTCTTCAACAATACAGTCCCTCTCGTTCGTAAATACTGAAGAGAAGTACTTGTTCAAGACCTCTCCTATCTCTTCCGACTCAATACACAGTCTCCCACCACTGTCCTTGATCGGACCTACCCTCGTTCTCGTCATTCTCAGGTTTCTCACATACGCATAGAATGCCTTGGGGTTATCCTTGATCCTATCCGCCAGGGATTTTTCATGCCCTCTCTTAGCTCTCCTAATCCCTTTCTTCAGGTCCCTTCTGGCTATCCTGTATCCCTCCACTGCTCTGTCTGAACCTTGTTTCCTCAACCTTATGTAAGCCTCCTTCTTCCTCTTTACTAGACATTCAACCTCCCTCGTCAACCAAGGCTCCCTCACACGACCATTTCTTTCCTGCCTGATCGGTACATACATATCAAGGACACGTCGTATCTGCTCCTTGAAAAAGTCCCACATTTCCACCACATCCTTCCCTGACAGCCTATGCTCCCAACGTATGCTCCTCAAATCCTGTCTTACAGCATCGTAATTTCCCTTCCCCCAATTGTAGAAACTTCCTTGTTGTGCGCACCTATCTCTCTCCATAACCAAGGTGAAAGTCACAGAATTGTGGTCGCCATCACCAAAATGTTCACCCACTAACAAGCCCACCACTTGTCCCGGTTCGTTACCGAGTACCAAATCCAATATGGCCTCCCCTCTGGTTGGACAATGTAATGGACAATGTTTTTACGCAGACGGTGGTACATGTATCTGATGAGGTGCCAGAGGATGTAGTGGAGTCTGGTATAATTGCAACATTTGAGAGGCATTTGGAAGGGTATATGAATGGGAAGGGTTTGGAGGGTGGAACTAGATTGGGTTGGGATATCTGGTCGGTATGGACTGGTTGGAATGAAAGGTCTGTTTCCTTGCTGTACATCTCTGTGACTCTATGACACTATAAGTTGAATGCTTGAACACTGATAGTGTCTCTCAATCATCCTGTGCTTTAGAAATATTCGATCAACACTGGTGTATCAGTTCACACTCACCTGCAACCCCGCCCTCAATGAAACATCAGTCGATCTTTACTCTAGAGCCACTCACTCTCGATCAGAGAGACACCTGTCCACTAACTCTCAGACAGATATCGGACGATGTTTGGTATCTCTCAGTTAGCCCTCTCTCTCAGAATACATCTGTACACTGTCTGCAATCATTCAGTGCCCTTTCTCTCAGGGAACTGTATTAGATGGTTTAGTGTTTGACTTACTCCATGTCAGGGACAATTATTTGCAGTGACTGGAATCCCTCAGTTCCCTCTGTCTCTCAAGGAGAAATCTGCATCCTGACTGCAGCTGATCAATACCACCTCTCGCTCGGGCTGCTCTCGGTACAGGCACATATCTGCCTCTGTCTAGGTAGATACTGCTATCAGGCAGTGTCCTCTTTCTCAAGCAGATATCTGAGCACAGACTGGTTTCTGTAAGTGCCCTCTTCTTTGAGGAAGATATCTGGAAAATGACTGGTGTCCCTCATTCGCCCACGTCTCAGACAGATATCTGTACACTGACGTGTGTCCCTTAGCCATCCATCTCCATCCCACTGATATAGCTTTATAATGTGTCGAAAGATAGTCTTTTTCTGACTAAAGACTTTTCCTTGGCTCAAGAAGACTCTGTCGTTGACGTTCTCAAGAGGGGCAGTTAACTGGTCCAGGCTCCGATCGATCTGTCGTACAGAGATACAACAATATTGAGAGGTTTTATAATTATATTCAAACAAATGAGACTCCAGGCCAAAGTTGTGAATTTTAAACGTAACCTCTGTAAAAAAAAGAGGAGTGGTCGACTGTCTCGTTAACTGAGCTGAGAAGTTTTAGTTCAGTCTTGAACCGGTTGGAAGCTCAACAGGGAGTTGTGTGGAAGCTCTCTGGTACTCTTTTTGTCCTCCAATCTCAACTTGTAAACATGCGTTCCATTTATACTGCTTTTCAAAGGGTGTTTGCTTCTTGGGACTGTAGTGTATATTTGCTTCAGCATAATTAAGTTGAGTTAAATATTATGAACTTTGTAGGGGTTATTATTCTGTTCTTTGTGTTTCATTGTGTAGTTTTGTGAATAAATTTCCTCTGGCAGCCTACAGGATGACCTGAAATTTGGTGGAGAGGGGCTTTGAGTGACTTACCAGGGCAGAGCACCTTAACCTGGCTCTTGCAGCCATTATGCCTCTTACTGTGCGGATTGACCGGGCTGAGCATCTATGAGTTTCTGTCTCAGTGTCTGAAAGATTGTGGGTAGTGCTTAGATCTGAATCGCAGATTTGATAGATTTACTCCATGAAAGCAGCCATTCTGAAGCCTCTGAAGCATGTCTCTAACTGGAGAGCGGGAGGGTGAGGCAGAGCTGTAAGCAACTGGAATGGTGAACCTAGCCTCTTTAATACTTGTCTCTCCATGTATTTCCTTTGCCTCGCATTTGTCTCATTTTTCCTCTTATCTGTGTCTCTTCGTCTCTGCCTCTCTTTGTCTTTTTCTCTGTCTTCAATTCTTTCTCACACCCTGTACCAATTTGTAAAGATAACTGCTTGGCATGCTGTCGACCTCTTCCCACCATCCTCTCACTGTGTTTCTCTCTGACATTATCTTTTCCTGTTCTCCCTCTATCTCTACGTAAACAGGTCTGACGTTGTCTCTCAGTCTTTGAGCCTGAATTTTCCCTTTATCGTTTCTATCTCTCGCTCACACACTTTCTCTTGACGTTGTACTCTGCCTGCACCCTAAAAAAATTGCAGTGCCCCACATGACCGTGCACATCTGCATTTCCTTGCCAAAAACGTTACTTCACACTTATCCAGATTGAGCTGTATTTGTCACTTTTTTGCCTGACTAGCCATTTGAATTATATTATCCTGCAGTTTACAGGTTTTTACCTCACAGGCAACGATCTGGTGAAATATATTTATATATCATTTGTAAATTGCTTCTTACATTGATAACTCCACATCAGTGGTATTTAACAGCGAAAGCATGTACCACTACTCGACACGAAGGAGGTCATGTGGAAACAACTTCCTCATGACATCCACATTACCAAAGAGGATGAACAACTCGTCAAGACCTTCCCCGCATCTCTACTTCTAGCCTTACATCAACTAACAAACCTTAAACAGGTCATGATTTGTGGCAAAAGTCCTTCACCCATGATCTTAACTTGCAATCTTATTTTGGAGACATCTTGTATCTTTGTTGTTCCTCAAATGAGTGGTTAATTTACCAACCAGCCGATCACGTTGGAGCAGAAATCACAGATAACGCACAGCACAGAGAGACACCATTTCTCCAAGTGTTCTGGCGACAGTAAGGCCGAACAATTATTGCCAAATCCCTGGATAGAGGAAGTGACCTTTAGGTTTTTCCTCTCTAATGCTCAGCCAGCTGAGGAATTTCCGTCATCACAATCAACACCTTCCCAAAATCTAGTTGCTCAACTTCAATATCATCTCCATTGCGATCAGACTGGGTGTGGCAAAGGAAGTCATTCATGTTCGTCAAATACAAACTTGCCTTAACAATCCACGTTGAATATTCTTAGAGTAGTCGGCCTCACTCTCAGTGATCATTGAAAATGTCTCAGAGATTTTTTTTGCAATCCCTTTCCCACCCCTGGAAATGAAATAGCAGCCGGTTCCCACTCTTATTATATCTCCCCGATACCATCCAACACAAGGGCAATAATTATTGCCCAGAGAGACTCCATCTCTCTGACCCAGGAAATTCACTGCTGTACAGGTCAATGACTACTACTGGCTGCAAGTAAGATTTGCAGCAAACTCACAGACATGCACAGAGTCTCTCCGGGTTAATCAAGCAGCTCATGTGATTAAACAGACTTTTTTCTGTGCACTTGGTACACAATTAGATTTTTAAAAAATGTATCATAAAGAATTTTGTTTAGATGTTCGTGAACTTATTCAGTTGCACTATGCCGGAGCTGTGCAGTACTTACTCAAAATACTCTGGGTTTAGTTGTAAGCGGATGAAAAATATAATTTGAAACGTAAACGAAGGACTCGGGAATTCTCGCCGTTTAGAAGCTCCAGATTGCAAAACTGTATTTTAAGCTTTCATAGCCTGATGCTTAAACCTACCCTCTCCCTCTCTCACAGAAGCTTTTGGAAACATCGAACTACTTTTTCAGTTTTCCAGGGAGAGCAGAATCTAGCTGTTTTTGTAGGAATCAATTGTTTAATAAACAATACGAATTGAAAGAAGAAAATATACTCAGAGACTCAGAATAATTCTGATCCAGCTCCTCACTGCATTTCATGAAAAATACATCATTATCACAAAGAAGGAACAACGTATGTGGGAGTTCAGAGGCGAATGAAATCTTATACAATGAAACTGTATTTATTTTCTGAGTAAAGTCGACGAGCGATTATATTCATTTGGCAGTGATAGGTCAGACTGTGTCGCTCAAACCAACCTGTCAGTGTTCCTTGGACCTCATGAGTTTAACTTTCCTCCTGTATTAGTCAAGAATATCACAGAATGTTCACGGAACAGAGTGAGAACATGAATTCCATCGTCTCTGCGTCTGCTAAAGAGACACATTAACTGTGATTCCCGCGATTGTAAACAGGGTATTTGTAATATTCAGTCTCATGTTCTCTTATCTGAACTTTGAAAGTCGGAGTATTTGTAACGGATATTAATGTGCAACCTTTCCCCAGAAATTCAAACAAGAAAGAGAACGGTCAAAAAAGGATCCGAGGGCCAAGAGAGAAAGATAGAAATTAGAAGCAATTTTATCTCATTCTGGCAAAAGCATGAATAGCACCAATTGTTTCACTGATATATTGAAGAAAGAGCTATGAGTGGATACCCAACCTGTACTGGTCCAAACGTTACAGATACAAGTTGGACCAATGCAGGGAGCCAGAACCATACCTTTGACTTGGAGAAAGTAAGACAAGCAAAAAAAGAAATTGCAAATGGGCTCAGCCTGGTGAAAGTGGATTATGTTGGTTGTGGACTGCTCATGTCTCTTTTTTGCAGAAGAAGCAGAGCACTTTCAGATTATTCCGATGGTATATGGATATGCAGAGTAATTGCAATGGTAAGGAGGAGGCAGCTAGGGCCAAAGGAAACAACCAGAAATTGTGCAAGTGACGTAAAACCTCAGTGGATTTGTGAATGTTAAGTGTTGCTTCCAATTACTTTCGATTTCAATAAACCATTGCGCTCCCAGACAATCATTTAAAGCTACACCTTGAGTTCAACTCATCGACCGCCAATTCTGCGATGCCACAGCGAGAAACCGTAATTACCTCCTCAAGAGACAGACACGAGCTGCAATAGGCAGTTGTGCAGTAATTCCCAGGAGCCGAAAAACTATATCATGTTCTTCGTAGCCTGAAACACATTACCAATGAGGATGAACAACTCGTCAAGACCTTCCCTGCATCTCTACTTCTAGCCCAACATCAACTACCAAACCTTAAACAGGTCATGATTTGTAGCAAGCTGCCCAGCCTTCGGAACAACGACAGCATACCACAATGTCACAGCAGCTGCTGCAAGACATGTTAGAGTATCGACATGGGTAACGCCATTACACGTGAGGACACGTCCCATCATGCACGCGGCAGGTAATCGCATGATTCAGCCTGTTTTGTCTGTCTTATATGCTGCAGGCAATGATGCCCTGAGGCATGTTACGTTGGCCAGACCGAGCAAATACCATGACAATGGATGAATTGGCACTGCACAACAATCACCAGGTCGGACTGTTCCCTCACATTCGGGGTTGTGCTATCCACCAAGGCGAACATTGGGAGAAGCATCAACTGAAGAGTGGCTGATCAGAAGCTAATAGCGAAATTCCCCACTAATGGGAACGACGTTAACCGGGACCTTTGGTTCATGTCACACTGGAGACGACCCCATTGGACAATGCTCTCTCTGTCTCTCTCTCTCTCTCTCACACACACACACGCAATGCATACACACAAACACACAAACATTTGCACACACACAATCACCCATGCAGACACTCCCTCATACACAATATAAATTTTGCAAACATGTTCTTAACCTTCACAACCACCTGAAGAAGGAGCGGCACTCTGAAAGTTAGTGCTTCCAAATAAACACGTTGTACTCTCACCTGGTGTTGTGTGATTTTTATAACATTCTGCAGCAATTTTGTTCCATTTAATTTATTCAGCAAGTTCTAAAATTTTAGTTCTTCTGTCTTCACATTTATTGCGAGACTTGCATTTTCCCACGACTTTCATTTTATTGTTTTATATTTCCATCATCTGCACATTTACAACTAAGTCTCGGAACACAGACAGACCTATTAGGAGTAAGAACACAGTAGCAGATTTTTGAATCACCTCCATATTACTGGAAATCTGAAAGTGCGAGATCAGCTGGGAGAGCAGGAGTATCGTTAATTCTCTGATCGAGGGATCCTTTTTTTACAGCAAGAATGTCATTAGTTTCTGAACAGAGAGGGAAAGAGCACAGTTCACTGTGAAGAAAAAAAACATGCACGTGTTCTGTGGCTGGACAAGGCTTCAGATAATTATTTGGCCTTGACACACAAGTCCTATCACCTCGGAGAAAAGCCATGGAAATGTGAGGATTGAAGCAAGTTATGCCGTAACCACTCTGAGGTGGAAATACACCAACGCTGTCACATTGGGGAAAGACCATGAAGATATTGGGAGTGTGACGAAACATTCAGGTACTTGCCTGATCTGGAGAACGGTCCGCACATTCAGAATGGGGTGAGGCCATTCACATGTTTCAAGTGTCGGAAGAGATTTATTCACTGTTCCCACCTTGCAACCAAACTGGCAGATTCACACTGGGAAGAGAACTTTTAAATGCTCAGATGGCATGGTTCCTGGAAATAGTTCTGGAAACTGCAGTCCCATCAACAGTTTCACTCTGAGGACAGACTGCTCAGAAAATAAAAGTGTTCAAGACGTCATCTGAATTTACTCTCCTCTTGTACACCTGCAGTCTGCGTGTGAAGTGATTTAATTGGTCATCCCAACTCACAACATACATTTGAATCCGCACCGAGGAGAGACCATTTAAATGCTGAGTCTGCAGGATGTGTTTCAAACGTTCGAGAGAACTGATGAGCATTCGATATGGTAAAACTGATGAGACTCTGTACATGCTCTCACTGTGGGATTGTTATCAAAATATCGTCTCATATCTCTGCACATGAGCGAATTCACATCGAGGAGAGGCCATGCTACTCCAGTGAGTACACACTGAGGAGACAAATTTCAATTGATCCAATCCGTGTGAAATGCTTTAAAAATTTGCATCATGTAAAGATCTTATTAACATATTCACACTGCGGAGAGAGAATTTAATTGCCCAGACTGCAGGAGGTACTGGAAGAAATTTGTCAATGTGATGATTCATCAATGTGTTCCAACTCAGGAGAGCCTGTTCGACACTCGCTCTCGCAATCATCCTATCCACAATGCACCAGCGAGTTCATAATTAGAAGAAGACAATCACCTGTATTGAGTGTGGGATTGCTCTCATGTTTAGTTCACAGAAAACTACAGAAGTTGAAAGTTCCTGTTCGTCACATCCAGGACTAACTGCATGTTCATTGGCTCATACATTCCAGCTGTTTGCGTTGTTAATACTTTGGGTAAAAAAATTAAAATAGCTTAGTAATTCAATATTGTGTGCTTTTTTTCCCTAAACATCCTCTGTAAACAACTTTTGTTTGAGGCTGACAGTCCCCTAATTCTCCGCTAACATCACGTTCAACACCAAGTGTAAGAATCTCATGGAACGTCTTTCGCATTGAGATTTAGGCACTCTGATTCGTTGCCTCTGCTGCTTCCCTCCCTTCCGCTACCTCATTGGGTAAAATGTGGCGGCATGGTGAACCAGTGGTCAGAAATGCTGCATCACAAGGAGAAATGGAAACTTGCGTGGAGTTTGCACATTGTTCTGTTCTGCGAGGGCTTCCTCCTGGTGCTCTGCTTTCCTCCCAAACTCCAAGGACGCGCGGATGAGGTGGACTTGTCATACTAAATTTCCCAAAGTGTCCAGTGTCTGCCAGTCTCTTCCTTCAGTATTTCTAATTTTAAACACGCTTCTCTGCTTTTGTCTCACTTCTTTCCCATACCATTTGTTGTTTCTCTGCCTCTTCATTTCTGTTCTTGTGCATTTTTTTATTCACTCCCACTCTGTCTTCCCCCCTTCATCTCTCTCCAGAACACGACTCTCCCAGGTGCTTGTCTGTCTCAACTATGCCTTTTTGTTAGGCCGTCTGTTTTCTGACACCCATGTTCTTTTGTTCGCCTTTTTATTCCTTGCCGTTTTTAGTGTCCCTTTGTTTCGCGTGTCTCTTTATCATGTGCACTGTTTCGTTGTTCCCCGTCTCTGTATTCCTCAGTCTATCTCCTTTCCTGTACCTCTGCAGACCTCCGCCGCCAGATTTTTCAGGCCCTCTAAAATGATGCAGACCCGGTATATTTTGCAAGCCTCAAACTCCCCTAATTTTGTAGCGGAGCGCTCAGTTATAGGGGAAACTATCAAGGCCGAATTAAAGTAGAAGAGAAGAGCGCAGAATTCAGGAGAGATTGTTAAAATCTCCAGTGTATGTACAAATAGGACAGAATTTATGGAAGGATGAACAATCAAACATCAAGTACAATGGGCAAACAAATGATAATGAGATAATGAGAAGAGGGACAGTGAAGACAGAATGAAGCGACTATGTCTGACTGCATGCAGTATAAGAAGAAGGTAAATGAGCTTGTGGCATGGATTGACATTGGAATGTTTACGTTTGGAATCACGGAGACGTGGCTGCAAGCGGTTCAGGATTGGTACCTCAATATTCAAGGATATGCATCCTATTGAAATGATAGTCAGGTGAGCAGTGGGGATGGGGTTACCTTATTAGTACTAAATAAAATTAAATCATTGTTAAGAAATGAAGTAGGGCCCGATGGTGTAGAATATGTGTGGGTAGAATTGAGGAAATGCAAAGTCTAAAAGTAACCTCCAGTTGCCTCCAAAGAGTACTCAGGAATTTGGGCACAAGATAAACCAGGACATAGAAAAGATATATTGGAACGGCAGGTTGGTGGTGTGGGAACCTTTAAGAGGCAGTGTACATAATTTTATTAAATTTACTGTGCAATTTGAAAGGAAGAAGATGAATCAGAGATAATGTTGTTTAATCTGAGTAAAGTAATGACGGAGGCACGACCTGGATAGAATTGACTTAGAGAGGTAGAGAACACGAAAGACAGAGGAACAAAAATGGTAGGGGTTTCTACGACTTATTCAAGATACACAGCAGAGATTCTTTCCGAGCAAAAACAAAATAGGGAGGATGAGGCAACCATGGCTGAGTAAGGAAGTCAGGCATGGCATTAAACAAAAGAGAAAACATTTCATATCGTGAAATGCAGTGGGAAACCAGAGCATGGCGAAACTTGCAATGACCAAGAGAGGGTACCAAAAGCGATAAAAGGGGGGAGAAGATTAAACATGAGAGTAACCTCACCAGTAATTTCAAAGAAGACTCAGAATTCCTTTACATCTAAAAAGGGAAAAAGACAGCAAAATTTGACTTTGGGCCCCTGGAAAATGACGCTGAAAAGACAGTTGATAGAAACAGAAATGGCTGAGGAATGAATTCCTTTGTGTTAGTGGATGACATATGTAATACAAGAATACAAATCTGTGAAGGGACAGAGCTGTGTATGTCGGTCATCACCAAGGAGACGGTGTGTGTAAAGCTAATTGGTCTGAAGGTGAGTAAATCAGCTGGAACATATGGACTACAACCCAGAGTTAAAAGGGAGGTAGGTGAAGAGATCGTAAAGATGTTAGTGATGATTTTTCGGGTATCACTAGAGTCAGGGAGGCTCCCAGCAGAATAGACGATTGCTATTATGACACTCCTGTAAAATTGGAGTAAGTAAAAAGACGGAAAAGTACAGGCGAATTAGCCTAACCTCGGTTGTGGGTAAGATCGTGGAATCCGTTGTGAAGGATGCGATTTCTGAATTCTTGAAAGTAAATTCTGGTAAAATAGGACAACGTCAGCGAAGCTGCTAAAAAAGCTGTCACACAGGACACTGCACAACACCGACAATGATTTCTGAAGAAGATGTACACTGGGCTGATAGTGTGAATTGTTTCTCTGTCCACGTGTAATTCCTCCAGCACTTCCTGTTTTTGTCTCAGATTTTCGACAGCTTCATGAAGCGTTCTCAAGCTCCGCCCAGTACTATGTCGTCACCGTTCCGCCCGCGCATCCTTGGGCAAGATGGTGGCTGTTCAACTTGGAGATGCAAAATATTTTTCCACAATTTATTTTTCAAGTGCACTAATGTCGCTTATAAAGGATATTGCCTCCCTCCCTCCCTCTAGGTCCTGAAGTCTTACCGTCACGAAAAGCATGTCTCTCCCCATTTACCACGGAGATGAAACCAAAACTGCGAATTCACCTCCCTCTCCTCAATGAGTACAGTGGACACCACGGGAATACTGGGTAGTTTCTCGCCATTTAATTCAACTTTTACAGGCAATTATTTCTATTCATTAATACTTTTCTCTTTCCTGCATTACAAGCTTCTGCCATCCAAATTAAATTTGAAATATCAAAATTGGTGCATGTAAAGATACCTTATAATTCAATGCATCCATCAAATCTCTCAAACCCTCTCTGCAATATAATCTTGTCATTAAAATACTTGATCACTCAAATCATTTTGTAAATTTAAATCCTGAACTGATTGTAATGTATTTTGGAAACACCTTTCGCAAGTGAATGTTGATCACTAAAACAAAGAGATATGTCAGTTTCTTCTGAGTATCTTTGAACACACTTATTTTGTCAACTCATTTTACAAAGAATCGGAAGATAGTAAACTGAAGTGTTTCTCTGATTCCAGTTCTGTGCTATCTTTTGAGCTACAAAGTCCAGCAGGAGAGTTTACATTGAAGTATGATGGAATTGTTTCAGTGGTGAATATTATTTAGCATTCATCTATAATTCAATACCCAACTTGTACTGCTGTGGTTGATAGGTCAGTCTCTGGTATGATCCCTTTCCTGTGGATCTGAATCCATGTACATCTGTTTCATCACTGTCCTCCACGATTATCTCTTTGCCACTGTCCAACCAGTGCTTCCCCTAATAATGAATATTATAACCTGATGTGTTAGTGTTTCATTATTTCGTCAGTCTTGTTCAAATGAGGGCTTCATCACGGCAGCTCTCTAATTTATGTGCTGCTAAACTATTCCACTCATTTACGTGGGCCTCCTTTGCATTCATCACTTGGACTCTACTATGGTACTGATTGCTTTTACTAGTCGTGCTCCCTCTTACATGCACTACTTTTTTCCATGTTCTTACGTGCTCGCACCCAGTTCGTTTTTTCTCTTTCATCACTGAGTGGCCAGACGCTTTTGCAGGTCCAGGCCCTTCCTTAACAGATAATTGGAAAAGACTTACGTAGAACATGAAAAAAACAACACAGGAACTGGCCCACGATGTTTGCTGAGTAGGACGCCAAATTTAACTCATCCCTTCTGCGTGCCCGTGTTCCATTTCCCGCCATACTTTGTGTAGTCACGTGCACGTCTAAAAACCATCTAGAATTCCACGTCGTGTCAGTGTCCACCACCATCCCTGACAACATTCCTCAGACTCCTTCCATGCTCTGCGCAAAAATCTTGCCCCTCACATCTTCGTACTCTTCTGTGGGAGCAACCCTACCTTGATTGAACTCCACAGCCCTCGCTAACTGTGTAACTTCGTCCAGTCACTCCAGACCTCACGATCACTTTCACCTCCTGCAGACACTCCAACCCTCCCTATCGCTGTCACCTCCTCCAGTCACGCGAACCTCCTTGTCGTTGTCACCTCCTCCAGATACTCCAACCCTCCCTATCGATGTCACCTGCTAACACCACCTTGCCAATCTTGGCAATCTTCCAGTCATTCGAACCCTGCATCTTATTAAACTTTCTCTGGTCATGACAATGTCAAAAGGAATGTGGTGAATGCAGGAACAGGGTAACGAGTTAGATGATCTTTCGTGATTATATTGGACAGTGAGCAGGCTAGTGGAACTGAATGGCCGACACATGCATTTCTATGTAACTCTCTGTCTCCATGACTTGCTTCAGTATTTACCATCCTCCCTATCTGTTTAACCAACAAAATCTCCTCACAATGGAACTTTTACAGACACAGATTACTCCTGATCAGTCCTCCAGTCCCAACAACCCTCCCATTCTGTTTCGAACTTCAGCCCAAAACACTCCCTATCTTTGTAACTTCCTTCAGTAGCTGGATCACTCCCTATCTCTGTGGCATCATATCCAACAGCGTCACTGCCTTTGTGTGCTTCTCCAATCCCGAAAACCCAACGTCTTTGTAACCTTATCACACACACTGACAAATCTTCCCAATCTTCTCTATCTCTGTTTACTTTTCGTGCTCTTCACACTTCGTTGTCTGATTGACCATTTTTAGATTTTCTGCTCTTCCTGTCTTTGCAAGCTTCACCAGTCGCTGTCGCACTCCTTCCATCTGTAAACTCCTCCGATCCTTGCAACACTTGCTGTCCAACCCCCCTGTTGCTCCCATTCTCTCAGGCCTACTGCAATCCCTACAAACTCTGTTGACCACTGACTCTGAACCACCATCAGGTTTTCCTGCAATCTGTAAACCTCTCCAGTTGCAACAACAGGCCGACCATAATGTGTGTTTGCTCCTCCACCCCCTACAACTTCCCTGCAGCGCAAACCATCTCTCTGTAACTCTGAAACTTTCCATCCGTGCTCCTTATTACTGTCTCTAAAATTTCCCTTTTTCTGTAATTGCTCCGATCCCTCCAAACCTTCCGAGCTCTGTAAACATCTGCAGTTGCTCCGTCCCTCTTAGCCACCACAGCGAATTACAGCTTATTTTCCCCTCCCTAAATCCTAAAGGATTGCAGTGGCTCGACGAGTTCAATAGCGAGTAACATATTTCAGAGACTTACTACCTTCCTCGTCTGTGTCACATCTTCAAATCACTACAACTCACCCTGTGTCTATGATCTCATCCAGTCCTGCCAATTTTCCCTTACATTGTACTTTTCCTGCACTGAGCGCCCTTAAACACCAGCAGCTTCTGCAGGTCTCCCTTAAACTTTAAGGATCTCACCCGCTTCTAATTCTCCCGTTGCTCTTGAGTCGACCCACTCCTTCCCTGCCAACTCGCATAATCCTGATAAACTGATTTGGGATTGTCTTTAATCTAATTGACCAAAGATATTTCACGATGCCGTTTAGCTCTCCTAACTCTTTGCACACGTTTTTATTCTGTTTATTTTTATCTTTTTAAGGCCTCTGGCAGTCATCAGGTTCCAAAATCTTAAATATGCCTCCTTTTTCTTTTTGACTGAGCTCACAATTGTCAGCAAAGGTTCCCAAAGCTTGCCATCCTTAACAACCTGCCACGATGACCAGATCATATATTGCTCAATGCAGTATCATCGAGAAGGGTCGAGTGGGCTTCTCAGACAATTTTTCCAGATTCATAACGATAGCCCTAATTGTTGAATCTTCTTTAGTCTTCAATTCAAGTTCAGAACCATATCCAAACCTTTTACATCTACTTGTGGTTTCAGTTTTTGCCTTTGATTTTCCCTACTTTACTTATTTTCGTGCTCTTTATTGAAAAGTAACCTGCTAAATTTGCTTGATACTTCTTGGCAGCATAGTTGCTCATACACTGTTTGCTTTCTAACATCCTTTCGGATCTCGCTCCTTCACTTTCGACACTCCTCTGTAATACGGATGTCCCACTGTCTGACATTAATGTAGCATTTGTGTCTGTAAGCTCGTAGAGCTCCTGGGAAATCTGGATTTCGCAGCCTGGCCCGTTTTACTTTTGAGAACACGCTTTCTCACAGCCACTTTAATTTCCACTCAGAATACCTGATCTGATTCTGATTTATCTTCTCGTTATTGTTTCCTCTTGAATTGAATGACATCACTTCTCAACTTATTAAAGTTAGACCAAGTCATATTAAATAACCAACTTTTCCTCTACCTTTGTCCTTTACAAAACTTATGTTACAATCAAATGAGTTCTGATCACTCCTCCCCAGATGCTGCCCTTTTCTTTCCAGATGGCAATGATCAAGAGTGTGGAAGATGCTGTGCCATTGTACTCACACCTGCTGCTGAGTGTCGGTGGTGGAGGGAGTGAGTCATTGTGGATAAGGACCAATCAAATGGGCTGTTTGTTCTCTGATTATGTTATGCTTTTTGAGTGGTGTTGGAGCTGCACTCATTCAGACAAGTGGAAATTATTGCACCATATTCATGACTTAAGATTCAGAGGTAGTGGACAGGCTATGGACAGACGGGAGAAAAGTTACTAGCTGCAGGATTCCTAGCATCTGAACTGATGTTCTAACCATAGTAGCAAGATCGTCTTCGATAAACCTGAGGATATTACTGCCAATGGATTCAGCAAAGTGAATACCATTGGATATCAAACAGCGCTGGTGACATAGCTTATGATGGTCATTGTCTAGTATTTGTAAGATGCGAATATTTCTTGCCATTTGTCTGCCCATGCATGGCTGTTGGCCAAGTCTTGCTACATTTGGGCATGGACTGACTTTGTGATCTTATGAGCTGGGATTGTAAAATCATGAGCGAAATTCATCACATCTGACCTGAAGATAGACGGAGCTTGGTGATATGATTTTCCCATGTATCTGTTTTCTTTATCCTTGTCGATTGACGTGGGTTTGGAATGTCCTGACTAATAAGTACTGATGCAATTCATTTTGTGGGTGGTACGCACTGCAACTATTCAGCTTCAGTGGTGGAGGAGATAGAAGCTTGTGAAAGTGATAGCATTAAAATATACTGGTTTTATCCCATGTTATTTAGGTACATTATCCTTCATCGTCTTTGGGGACACGTTTTGAGGTGTCAGTAGGTGAGTTACTCACTGCAGAATCCGTAGTGTCTGTTCTGTTCTTGAAGACAGTGGCTACTTGAGGGCAATTTCTTGTCAGTGATAACACATAAATTTCTGACAAACACCGTGTTGGGGACTCAGTGGTGATCGTGATATTAAAAATCAACAAAGGACTATTTAATTCTTCATTATTGTATTTGTCCAGAATTTGTTTGGCGTGAATACTATTTGCTATTTTTGAGAATAAACCTGGATTTTTCCAGATCGTGTTACATTTGAACATGAACCTTTTCAGTATCTGGGGAATGGTATAATCAGTTAGCATTCCCACGTCTGACCATATGATGGAGAGAGGATCAATGCAGCATCTGAACATGTTTGAGCCTCCTTGTTGCTGAATGGCTGGCGATGCCCTGGAGTTGAATTCACTGACACTAACAAGAACCTTGTTGTTTACTCGTGATTACTCCAACCAGCAGAGTGTTTGCTATTCTCACACAGTGTACAATGGTGCCTTGTTGTTCAAACTAATTAGTCTCAGTGTCCCTTCGAATTTCCACGATTTTGAACGAAGCTTGCACTTGGATTGTGTATCTCAGGTGAGGTTACGATTAAAGTGTGCAGGTGCGTTAGCGAAGCAGCACGTGACGAGGGCACAACAGAGACAGAAGCAGGTGGCAGATTAAAAAATCTAATGTTTGGATGTATCCCATGGGGATGACGCATTGGCATTGCGACCCGTGGTAGGAGATCCCTTTAATGAAAGGCTATCGAATTTAGAAAAAATCAGGTAATCTGAATGGTAAAGATGTCGGACAGAAAATACAAGCTATATCGGGAATGTTATGTGAACATGTTGAAATCTTATCATAATGGAGACAGTAAATTGGGAAAAAATGTTGTCAGTTATTGCCGTGAAAAGTGAGGAATTAAATCCACAGAAAATAGAAGATTACAGTGCAACGCAGGCGTTTCAGCTAACGATGTCTTGCGGAGCTGTGGAAACAATCTGAAGCCTATCTATCCTACACTGTTCAATTTTAATTCAAAGGTTTATCCAATGACCAGTTAAATGGCTGTAAAGTTGACGGGTCTACTACTGTTGCAGGAAGGCGCTCCGCAGCCCTACTACTCCCTGAGTAAAGAAACTACCTCTGACATCTGTCAGATATCTATCACTCGTCAGTTTAAAGCCATGTCCCCTGTGCTAGAAATCACCATATGAGAAAAGGATTCTTAATGTCTCCCCTCTCTAATCCTCTGATTACCTGATGTGCCTCAATCCAGTCACCTCTAAACATTCTCTCCAACGAAAATAGCCTCAAGTTCCTCAGCCTTTCCTCAGAAGAATTTCCCTCCATTCCAGGCAACATCTTAGTTAATCTCATCTTCACTCTTTTCAAAGCTTCCATATCCTTCCTTTAATACGCAATATTCCTAGTGCAGCTGCACCAGATTATGGTGTTGCTGCAACATGACCTTGTGGCTCCGAAACTCAATTCATCTACCAATAAATGCTGACACACCTAATGTCTTCTTAACTACCATATCAACCTGGGTGGCAATTTTCAGGGATCTATGTAAATGGACACCGAGTGCTCCCTGCTTATTTACACTGCCAAGAATCTCACGTTTAGCGCAAAACTCTTTATTCCTGTTGCTCCTGTTGAAGTGAAACACCTCACAAATTCAACTCAATTTGCCAGGTCTGATCTGAGCTGTGCAGCTTATCTATATCCATCTGTAACCTACAAGATCCTTTGGCACTTTCCACAAGTTCAACAAACTTAGTGTCACTCACAAATTTAGGAACCCATCGTTGTACTTCCTCATCCAAGTCATTTACAAAAGTAACAATAGATGCTTGCGACGCCCCACTAGTACTTGAACACGGGATGAGCATTTCCCATCAACCATCATCTTCACTCAGCGAAGCAAATTATGATTGAAACCGATAAATCACCCTCAAGCCGATGCCACCATGTTTTCTGCAATAGTCTACATGGGGAACCTGATCAAATGTCATACCGAAATCTCTCCACGCCACATCAAATGTTTAATCCTTAACCACCTGCGTGGTTACCTTCTCAAAGAACTCTATAAGGATTGTGAGGCACGACCTACCCTTCACAAAACCGTGTTCATGATCCCTAATCAACTTATTCCTTTCTAGATGATCCTGTTGCCTGCAACCTTTTCCAACTCACTCGTAAGACTCACTCGTCTATAATTAACAGGGATGTCTCTACTCACCTTCTTGAACAAGGGAGCAATATTTGCTATCCTCCAGTCTTCAGACAGTATTCCTGTAGACAATGATGACATAAAGATCAAACCCAAAGTCTCATCCATCTCCTCCCTAGCTTCCAGTGAATGCTTGGATAAATCTGATCCGTCCCAGGGAACATAACTACTTTCAACCTTGCCAGAATTGTTCACACTCCTCCGTGTGAACCTCAGACCCATCTGGTCTAGTAGCCTTTATCTCGGTATTCTCTTCAACATCAATGTCTTTTTCCAGTGTGAACATCGACGGAAAATATTCATTTAGAACTTCGTCTATCTCCTTGGACTCTACACACTAATTCCCATTACTGTCCTTGATCGGCGCATATCTTACTGTAGTCGTATTTTTCCCCCCTGATGTACCGATAAAATGTTTTCGGGTTTTCCTTGATCCTGTCTGCGAAGGACTTCTCATATCCCCGCCTGGCGATTCTTGGTTCTCTCTTTATGTCTTTGCTGGCTAACTTCTTTAGTAAACTTCTTTAGTAAACCACGGTTGTCTCAACTGACCGCCTCCTCCTTGCCTGACAGTTACATACTTATCAAGAGCAAACAATAGCTCCACATATAGCTGCTTGAATAAGCTGAATATTTCAATTGTGTCTCTCCCGTGTAGTTTCCTTCCCCATCCTGTGCATCACAAATCTGCTCAAGTCGCCCCTTGTTGGCCGTCTACATACCGTGTCAGGAAATTGTCCTGCACACATTGGACAAAAATTAATCCATCAAAAGGACTCAAAATATAGTATTTCCAGTCAATATTTGGCAAATTAAAGTCCCCATAACCACTACTCTGTCACTCTTGCTCCTCCAGAGTCATCTTAGCTCTCCTTTCCCCTCCATGTCTGGATCGATTCTGAGGCTGAAAGAATACTCCCAACACGGTGACCTCTCCTGTACTGTTTCTAACCTCAGACCATACTACCTCAGTAGACGAGTCGTCAAATTCTCTTTCTGCCTGCGTAATACTGTACTTGAGTGATATTAGCACACCACCCCCTCCTTTACCATAATCTCCTTTCTTACTGAAGCGTCTAAATCCTGGAACCTGCAATAACCAAATCCTATTCCTGCTCTATCTATGTCTCTAAGATAGCTACAACATCGAAATTCTTTGTGTCAATACATGATGCAAGTTTCACCCACCCTATTCCGGATGTGCCTCGCATTGAAGTAATGACACTAGAAACCACCTTCCCGTTTGCAGGTGATCTCTTGCAACCTGGAAACCATATTTCTTACCTTACTGCTCCGTCCTATTTTTACAGGTCTCACCTACCCAGAATGAGCCGCAATCCTCCAGAAACCCAAAACCCTTTCTATCTGCAACATCCCTGTCGCCACGTGTTCAACTCTCTCTCCTTCTATTCCTAGCCTCATTTGCATGTGGTACGAGCAACAAGCAAGTGATAACAACTCTGTTTCTTCTCGCTCCAGGCTTCCACCCTTGCTCCTTGAATTTCTGCATTAAATCCCCATGCCACTTTCTAAAAATGTCCTTTGTTCCCATGAAGACCACGACTTGGGACTGCTCCCACTCCCCCTCAAGTATCCAAAAACATGATCAGAGACATCACGAAACTTGGCACCTGGGAGCAAACACACCAAACTTGAGTCTATGTCGTTCTCACAGAACTATGTCCCACTAACTATGGAGTCCCCAACGACTAATGTTCTGCTCCTCTTCCCACTTCCCTTCTGAGCAACAGTTACGGAATCTGTGCTCGAGATCTGTACGCCACGGTGTCCCTCTGGTAATTTGCTCCCCAAACTATATGCAAAACAGTAGACTTGTTCTGGCCACAGGTTATCCCTTCAAAGACTGCTTGTTCCCTTTCCGTCCCCTAAGTGTGACCCATCTGCCTTGTTCTTGTACCAGAGATGTAACTACCTCCCGTTAACTCCTCTCAATGACCCCACTGCCCCCCACACCCCGAATGATGAGAAGTTCATTCAGATCCAGTTCCAGTTCCCTGTCAACGATTTTGAGGAGATTGATTTGAGTGCTCTTCCCGCTGATGAAGTCAGCAGGGATACCAAAAGTGGACCTAACCTCCTGCATTCTGCAGGAGAAACATTCAACTGCCCGAGACTCCATTCTCACTGATCGAAATTCCCAAAGTGACTGTTGAGAAATGAAAAAGTATTTTAGGATGTGCTTTTCCAATCGAGCGCACAGAACCTTTTCTGTTTGGCGAGAGGAGGAGAATGGGTGGGATACACGACCGAAGAAGTGCTTCGGGTAACGCAACTGGCGAAATATATTACTTCACTTACTCAGCACTTTCGTGTCTGCATCTGCTCAGCGTGAGTTCCGCCTTCTCATGAGGAAAAGTTTTAATTCAGTGATTTACCTTCCCGGCAGCCTCTCTCCCTGTCTCCTCGCTGCTGCCGCAAAATGGTAGCAGTGAGCCTGAGTTAAGTCCCTTTTAAGCTAGAAAACTTCTTCCTGGCAGTCAGCGCTCCTGCTTCCCTCTCTCTTCTTTGCTCTTGATAAATGGACGGTTGACGCTCGATATCATGGAGATTGATGTGCCTCAAAATACGTCAATTAATGAGGAGGTCCATGAAGAGTAGGATAGGACAGTGAGGTATCTGTGTCAGGAGCAATTAACCGAGGTGAAAAGTATGTTGCAGCAGTGTGAGGACATATGCAGGAATACGATGAGAAGGGTTCATTCTATTCTGCACGTAGTGCAAGTTGGTAATGCTGCTCTGGTAAACAACGTAGGTTCAGGCTTAAACTGCTCAAAGCCATACACGTCCAGAAGGAAGTAAACGCGATGCTCAGTGAAGCCATCATTGAAATGAATCAGACTGAGCAGACTTCAGTCCCAAAGCTGATGTGAGTGAACGATTTTGCGGAGACTATTGGAAGTCAACATCGAAAATAAATCGGACTCCTATCCCACTTCAGAGAGCTACGTAGAGGAAGTCCCACAAGACAGTTACACCACAAATGTTGATTTCGTATGCAGGCACGTTTGTCAGAGAGTGAAAAATCTTTCTGCATTTGTAATCCCAAATAGTCTATATCACTTCAATGCGATGCCCTTTGGAGTGAAGAACACCCCAGCGAAATTCCAGAGACACATGAACACAGTTGTGGCCGGATTTAGAAATAATGTATTTTATCCTGATGATGTGGTGACCTTTAGCTATCAATGGTAAGCTAAAACCTCTTTGAGAGATTACCTGAAGGAAAACTGGGAACACTTTTTAAGAAAACAGAATTCGCAAAGGCAGAGATAACGTTCTTGGGACATAAGTTCGGACATGGAAGTTTGATACCCAAGGAACGTGAAGATGAAAGTCATCAAGTAATTTCCACGAAGATCCTCAATGAAAGTGGTGCTTCAATGTTTTGACCATCTTTACTTTGAGGGTTCTTTTTTCTTCTTAACGGGGGACTTGCGACGAGTTCGAGAGCACGTGTATTCATTTTAACTAGAGTGTTTTTTTAAAATATTGATCTCTCAGCTGCCCAACTACAAAGGGTGGGCGATGAGCTGTCTCAAAATAGACACAAGTAATAATGGGCTGTTAAATCGATTGTGTTCAGTTACGGGAAAGAGTGAGCTGTTTGTTGATAGTTTTGTTCAGTATTTTGTTATTAAAATATATTCTTTTTCATTTTTTCTTTTAGTGCTGGTAATCAGGAGTTCTCTTTCACGCACTTATGAGGCAAGACGAGCTTTTTTGGATGTTTGGTTTAATAAACAGAGAAGTTCGAGCTTCACGTCAAAATATAACGAACATAAATTTGGAAACATGCAATTTTTTACAATAAATGGTATTTTGCGTGCAAAATTATAAGTGGAAAAAACATACTTTACTTGAGTGAAAGAATCAATCCTTTCAGAGTTTTGTGCAAATAGAATTGATGTTCGTTTTGTTCATTGGGATTGAAAACTTAAAATATTCTGTTTTTTTGTAATACTTAGATTTCATAATGATGATGACCTTGCAACACTTGCGTTAAAAATGGTTTTGTTGCCCCAAACATGATTAGTTATTTGCCAGAATTTGCAGGAGGAATTAATCGGAATGTTTCTTTATTAGCATCATTACATGATGGGGTTCAGAACTTTGAAGTACAGAACGAGTCTTTTTTTTTGACCACATAGTGTCGGCTTCCAAAATATCTATCCAGCTCTTCCCATTTGCCAGGCCTATCTCTGGAACCACTAATATTCGTAACTTTCCAGGTGGATTTTGAAGCCACATGCACAAGTCTGTGTACAAAGAAGTTTCACTTGTCTGACATCTAGCTCTTTTGTTAACAAAAGAGCTGATGAATTTGGAGATCTTAGTTAATGCAATGCCAACTAATCGGCTCAGAATTTTTTTTGCAATCCGTAGTTTCCCATAATTTTGAGCAAATTAGTAATTTCACATAATAGTTTTTCCTGTTCCATGAAATGTCCCATTTTCCCCATCCTTCCTTTTACCTCAATCCCTCATTCTAGATATCATTTCAATTAGTTGCAGTTTTACTGCTACTCTTCGACAAGTAACGTATTGTGTGTGTATCTGTTTGTGTGTGTGTATGCGCGTGTGTTCGTTCATATGCTTGTTGTGAATAATCCTCTGTCACTGGAATGAATTTAAAGAATGAGATGTAATTACATTCCAACACGCCTGAGAAAATGTGCAACGTTTCCAAGCGTTCTGATCTCAAAGCAAATGTAAAAATATACTTCAATCATGCATTGGGAAAGTGAACAAATGTAGTTCATGGATCAAACAAACATCGTTTATTGGATATTTACTGTGATAATTGAACGACCAAATGTTTATATTTCTGCTGAGAATTTAAATTTAGCTTTCTTCAAGTCTGAGTTGTAGAAATTCCGAATCATAGGTGGTCCTCATTGATGATATATCCAGTAGTTGCTGGAAATGCTCAGTAGTTTTGGCTGTATCTGTTGTGAGAAAGCAGCATCAACAAAGAGTACAGAAGGTCGATAAATCCCCAGGACCTGATCCGGTGTCCCTGAGAAGTGATTGCTTGGCCTTTTGCTGAGATATTTGTATCATTTATAGTCACAAGTGAGATGCTGGAATGCTGGAGGTTGTCAAACGTGGTGCCACTTTTTAAGAAGGGCGGTAAAGACAAGCCAGAGAACTATAGACCGGTGAGCCTGACCTCGGTGGTGGGCAAGCTGTTGGAGGGAATCCTGAGGGACAGGATGTTCATGTTTTGGAAAGGGAAGGACTGATTCGGGATAGTCAACATGGCTTTGTGCGTGGGAAATCATGTTTCCCAAACTTGATTGTGATTTTTGAAGAAATAACAAAGAAGATTGATGAGGGCAGACCAGTAGATGTGATGTATATGGACTTCAATAAGGCGTTTGACAAGGTTCCCATGGGAGACTGATTAGCAAGGTTAGATCTCATCGAATACAGGGAGAACTAGCCATTTGGATACAGAACTGACTCAAAGGTAGAAGACAGAGGGTGGTGGTGGAGGTATGTGTTTCAGACTGGAGACCTGTGACCAGTGGAGTGCCACGAGGGTCGGTGCTGGGCCATCTACGTTTTGTCATTTACATAAATGATTTGGATGAGAGCACAAGAGGTACAGTTAGTAGGTTTGCAGATGACACCAAAATTGGAGATGCAGTGGACAGCGAAGAGGGTTGATTCAGGTGACAACAGCATCTGTACCAGATGGGCCAATGGGCTGAGAAGTGACACATGGAGTTTAATTCAGATAAATGCGAGGTGCTGCTTTTTTTTAGATTAGATTACTGACAGTGTGGAGACAGGCCGTTCAGCCCAACAAGTCCATACCGACCCATTCCCATACATTTGCCCCGTCACCGAACACTACTGTCAATTTTTCATGGCCAATCCACCGAACCTGCATATTTTTGGACCGTGGGAGGAAACCAGAGCACCCAGAGGAAACCCACGCAGGCACGTGAAGAATGTGCAAACTCCGCACAATCAGTCGCCTGAGGCAGGATTTGAGCCTGCATCTCTGGAGGTGTAAGGCAGCAGTGCTCACCACTGTGCCACTGTGCCGCCCACATGCGAAAGCAAATCTTAGCAGGACTTAAACACTTAATGGTAAGGTGCTGGGGAGTGTCAGTGAACAAAGGGACCTTGGAGTGCAGGTTCATAGCTCCTTGAAAGTAGAGTCGCAGGTAGATACGATAGTGAAGTAGGCGTTTAACATGCTTTACTTTATTGGTCAGCGTTTGGGTACAGGAGTTGGGAGGTCATGTTACGGCTGTACAGGACATTGGTTAGGCCACTGTTGGAATATTCCGTGCTATTCTGTCTCCTTCCTATCGGAAAGATGTTGTGAAACTTGAAAGGGTTCAGAAAAGATTTATAAGGATGTTGCCAGGGTTGGAGGATCTGAGCTACAGGCAGAGGTTGAACAGGCTGGGGCTGTTTTCCCTGTAGCGTCGGAGGCTGAGGGGTGACCTTATAGAGGTTTACAAAATTATGAGGGACATGGATAGGATAAAAAGGCAAAGTCTTTTCCCTGGGGTCGGGCAGTCCAGAACTAGAGGGCATAGGTTTAGGGTGAGAGGGGAAAGATATAAAAGAGACCTATGGGACAATTATTTCATGCAGAGGGTGGTGCTGGTATGGAATGAGCTGCCAGAGGATGTGGTGGAGGCTGGTGCAATTGCAACATTTAAGAGGCATTTGAATGTTTAGATGAATAAGAAGGGATATGTGCCGAGTGCTGCCAGGTGGGACTAGGTTGCGTTGGGATATCTCTTCGGCATGGACTGGTTGGAATGAAGGGTCTGTTTCCATGCTGTACATCTCTATGTCTCTATGACCCCAATTGGGTCTGGGTGGGTTTCAGAGTATTCAGCAATGTGCCGGTTACTTGCATTCGTCAGGAGTAAATGCAGAAAATAGGGTAGGGGAATGTTACTGTATTGGTTACTCTTTGCTCATCATGTTCAGGCATGTGTACGTTTGTTGCATTAGACGGTGGAACTGTAATGTAATTGCGTAGTATTAGGAGTTACTTTTTGGAGGATCAGTGTGGACCTAATGTGGCAAAAGGCCTGTTTCCACACTGTAGGAATTCTATGATTGCTCCATAAGAAGGGTGATAGCTCCCCCTGAGCGAGCTCAGGCTATAATAAAGGGGAAAAGTGAACAGTCAGCGGCCGTAGCACAAACTGGTAACAACGACGGAGATGGGAAGAGTGACAGGACTGCAAGGAAAGTTCAGGGAGTTGGGTCTGAGTTGAAAAGTAGGTTCTCTGGGACTGTCATATTGGGATTAGTCCCCGTGCCACCTGGAATGCGACAAGGAAAAGGATGATATTACTGTTGAATATGTGGCTAAACAGCTAGTGTGTGAGGAGTATTTATGAGTTTTGGATGATTCGAATCTCTTCCAGGGTGGTTGGGACCTGTACAAAAATGACAGGATTCATCCTAAATGGAGGCCACATCATCTTGGAATGGAGGCCACATCATCTCTGATTGTGCAATTCGGGTAGATTTAAACTGATGAGACAGGAATCTGGGAATGAAAACAGCAAGACAGAAAGTGAACAGAAATTAGATGTTAATATTTTAAGCGGTCAGAGCCCATATAATGGTCATGCTGAGGGAAGAAATCGAAAAAGTTGAAAAATGGGACCTGAAATTTGGAGTTAATGAGGGACTCAATATTATCAGGTAACAATCTATCAGGATGGAGAGTGTGGACAGAGAAGTGCACAAAATGTATTAAAAGAGGAAGGCAAGTCAATATATCTTCTCTGAATAGTTTGTGGCAAAATACATGCAGTATTGGAATAAAATGAATGAGCTAACAGCAAAAAAAGAGACAAATAAGCGTGGTCTCGTTAGGATTATTGAATCGTGATTGCAGGAAGGTCAGGATTTGGTAATAGTTGTTTCGTTTTCCAAAAAGTTGGAAGCGGTCCGCACGTTTATACAGGATGTCAATGCAGGAGCCAAGTCTTTGTTAACTGAAATAAGTCGGAGATGGGCAAACCTGAAAGGCTTATTAGTGACAAGGGGACACCATTTGTCAATAATGCCTTACAACAGTTCAGCAATTCTTTGAGAAAAAACCTGTTACAACACCGTGCCTACCATCCAGCGAGCGGTGGTGCAGTGGAAAGAGAAAATGCTACACTAAAAAAAAATTTGAGAAAACGTGCTGAGGAACTAGGGGTGATATGGACAAAGGCAGTTCCGAATGTGCTAATGTATATACTAGGTGGGGAGCTAGGTGGGGAGGAAGAGCTAATCTTAGCCCGTTTGTGCTTTTGTTTGGGAGGCCGCCCAACGCAGGAATTGGCCTAAGATCTTTGGTAAGACAGATAACAGGCCACTGGGAGGATGAGATGTTGTGTTACTGTATAAAACACTCTACACTTTTGCCTCAAATACAGAATCAAGTTAAAGCAGCACTATCCCAACCAGCAGAAGGGAAGCTGCATGATCTAGAAACTGGAGACTGAATATTTGCTGAAAGACTTCAGGAGGAAAACCTGGAAGGCGAAGGGGTGGCTGGGAACATTTTCAAATGTTCCTTGCAACACAGACAACTGTTAAGATCGTTGAGTTTTAGCTGTCTGGCTCTGCATATATTTTATTTAATCTGGCAGTTTATTTGTGTGTTTTCCTTGTTCTCATAAAATTACCAAAAGGCGGAAAATGTAATGGAATATTAACAAAGTGGACATTTACTATGACATCTGAAGGGGAATACGTTGCTGGATTTAATACCTTTGTGAACTTTGCAAAGATTTTGCTGAATTCTGCAGTAGAGACAACTTGGCTTGCTGAACTTTGCAAACATTAAATCTGTCCTTGCGAGCGGTTGAATTCAGAAATTATGCGAAGGGACACCGAAAAACAGTAAGCAATTATTTCCACGGCAAGGGACTGAGAAAACAAGAAGCTCGAATGTTTCCCTGCTCTTGTCCTTGAGCGTGTGATAAGAATAATATAAACAGAATATGCGAAATTTGTTCGGGGGCCTGACACAGGGCGTTCATGCCAAGTGTATTAGTTCCCTGAATGCAGAGGTTAAAAATGAAGGTTTGCTTTGATGTTGCTAGCAGTTGATTCGATTTGATTTAATTTTCACGACAATCTGCAAATGACCTCGATGGAAGTACGAGGACGAGGAAGAAGGTACTTAATAAATTAAGGGCCTTGGGCCTGATAGTCTGCACTCAATGGTATTAAAGGAGGGAACAGCAGAGGTAGTGGATGCGTTATCGTTAATATATTCAAAAAAACTCCTTGCTTTCTTGAACGTGCCAAGATATTGGGAAATTATTGATGTGACCCTCATAGGCAATACAGGAGATAAGTAAGAAGTCGGAAAATGTAGACCAGCGCAAGTTTCACTTCTGCAGTGGAGAAGTTGCTGCAGTCAATTGTAAATTAGGAAGTACCTAAACACTTTGAAAAACAAAGATCAATTCACCAGTGCCAGCACGGTTTCGTGATGGACATGTTGTGATTGGACAAACTCGTTGCAGTTCTTTGATAATGTAACCAGCTCGATGGATAATGGGGCACATCAAAATTTCAGATGCCATTTGAAAAGGTGCCACATAAAGGACTCATATCTGCCAGGGGGTTAAGGCGAGAGTATGGAATTGGATAGTAGTTTGGCCGACTAACAGAAAGCACAGGATACAGAAAAATGGTCATTCTCAGGAGAACCGAAACTCGTGAGTGTTGCGAGTTTCATGTGTCATACTTCAACTGTTTACTATCTATCCAAATGACCTGGAAGGAGAGACAGAGTCTGGCGACTAAATCCACCGATGGTACTAAAATAGACGGTAAAATAGCTGTGATGTGGAGGTAAGGAGTCTACAGATGAATATTGATAGGCTTGGAGAATGGGAGTACACCTGAGAGCTAGTGTTTAATGAAGATAACTGCGAGGTTGAATTTCCTACTGCCACTCCAACTTGCTTTGTTCATACGCCCACTCCTAATTCCGATGTTCTGTTATTGTTCCAACTGCGGTTCTTGGATCTTTTTCAACGCTGACAGTTGGAGTTGCAGTAGTCGAGGCGTGTGGTTGAGAGAAACGCAGTTTGGTTTGTACATAATTAATACTGAACTAGGTTTCTTTGACTTTCCCTCCAACGTATGTGTATTACATGGACTTGCATAATGTTCTTTGTAACATTGCCTGAAATAGTCAGAGCTGAAGGAATTTTTGGTCTATAGAATGGACACAGACTCAGAATTTTATTTGAAAAAGCTAGAGTGATTAGGATAAAGTTTCAATTAAATCTACTTTTCGACCCACGACAGGCGGTCAAGTCACATCGTCAAGTCTACCTTGAACTGATGAAAAAAAGTTATTAGAGCATACGCCCACTGTTCTTCATATTGTCAGTAAAGCATTTCAAAACGTTTTGTTGGAACAGTATGCATCTTACAGCTTCTCCTGGAATTGCAGACATATTTAAAGATTAATATGCTTTTTTTGCAGTTAATGTCGTTCATTAATATAAGGTCTTTTCCCATTTGATTTTATTAGAATTCGAAAACAAACAAAAAATCGCGATTGTTTCTTCAAACAAACTTTTGTTTTGAAAAAAAAACGTAAATTTTAAAGGTAGTCTGCGAGGAAACTACAAAGATGTGCACATGTTCTAAAATGATTATTTTTTAAGACTGTAATGTCTTTTTTTTCAAAAGACTAGGCAGTTGTTTTTTTTAAAAGAAAATGAGTTGCTCCTTAATTTTGGAGAGTCCTGTACAAGTTCAGCTCTGTTGAAGACATTGTTCTTCGAGCAATTTATTGAATTGCAATCATTTTTATTGAGTTAATTAGCAAAATGCTTGTTTTTATTTATTTTTCATATATTTGATGTGTGTGTGTGTGTGTGGTGTGTACGTGTGTGTTTGTAAAGTATTCAATTTAACATTATTTTCTGTAAGTAATGATAAGTGACAAATATACAAGGCATTACGAAACAAGTTGGTTTTCTGCATAATGTTATGAATGTCATAAACGGTGCAGAGAGCGATAGCTAGAATATTTAGAAAAGTTATTATTGAGTAAAATCAGTCAGACAGATGGGTGACTATCAGGAAAGGTAAATATATTATTCACATGTCTCCAGTAGTTATGAATCGATCAAACAGGTTGTTTTTGAACTGTTAATGGGGATAGTCTCTCCGATGAATATGGAAGAGCCGTCTCTTATTGGACACTTCGAAATGTTCTTACGTTCAGCAGCGTTTGACAAGATTTAGTATAATTATTGCTACTGGGGACTCTGCTGTCATGGGCTTAAACAGGAGAGCCTGCGGCAGTGAGCATCGATTTTTAATGCTTTGTTGCTTTCCTGGTGCTAGGATTAAGAAGGCCTTTAACCGTTCGAAGCATACAGCTAATGGTGAGATTGAGAAGTCAAAAATTAAAAGTCAAAAACGTTTTTGTTAGCGAAACGTTTACAGCAGTACAAAGTGAATTTAAGAGCTGACATAAAAGATTAAAACAGACAACCTTAAAAGTCGCAATTTCTGTTTTACTTGCAATTCTAAACTCAACTGGTGAAGGAACAAAGGTTAAAGGAGGAAAATCAATGCTTGAAGAGATGTTGTGTTATTCAAGAATTCAAGCTCTTGGGACATTGGAATGTCTTTTGAAATGGAAAAGGTCTTTTCAAAAAGGATTGGAACAACATCTTCAAAAGAGAGAGAGTCGAATATCATAGTATCCCTACTGCGTGAAAAGAGGCTTTTCGACCCAAAATATTCACACAGACACTTGCAGAGTCACGCACCCGGACCCATTTCCCTCGTGTCCTATATTTACTCTTGACTAATGCACCAACCCACACATTCCTGAAAGAAACGGCCAATTTATCGTGGCAAAGTCAGCTAAAGTGCACATCTTTGGAGTGTGGGAGGAAACCGCAGTTTCCCGAAGAATCCCATGCAGACGTTTGGAGATTGTACAAACTCCACACACACAGTCACCAGAGGCTAAAAGCGAAACCGGGTCCCCATTGCTGGTCGGCAGCAGTACTAACCACTCAGCCATCTTGCTGCCGCACTGAGAATAGGGAAAATGTATATTGATATTCATAGTGGAAGTATTCTAAGCAGCGGTGTAAGTTGTAGGATGGATTAAGAAGTTTCTTAATGTGATGAGAGCACATCAATTCAAAAAAAGACGAGAAATTCAGAGTATATAATTATTCTGTAGAAACAACTTGTATTTTTTTTTCAATGAGGGAATCCTGATGCACTGGCGGCATTTTTAAAAACATGAGATTTGGATATGATGGCTGTTGCAAAAACATGGCAGAGAGATGTTTAAGAGTGGTAATTCAAAGTTCCATGGATTAAGTGTATACAAAGGATAGAAAAGAAGATGTGGATTGGCCAGTCGTTTTTGTTGATGAAATAAATTACTGCTGTAATCAAGGGAGCTGTTTCTGAAAAAAAGCATCCAGTGAAAATACATGGGAAATATTACAAATAAGAAAGGAAAGAAAGGGATTCTACTTCATGCACTCCAACGGTAGGAAAGGAATTGAGAAACAAATATGCAGGGAGATATCAGATAAATGTAAGAATAATAAGATTGGAATAATGAGGGTTTGGGGGGGGGGGGGGTTAATTTTCCAAACATTGACAGGGATTACCAAATTGGGCGAACACTTTGGTTCTGGCGATAGTAACTCCGTTCGATTCAAAATGGTACTGGACAAGAATAGGCTTTCCATAGGTATGACCCTTTTAATTGAAATACCACATTTTTTTTGGCATGAAATAAGTTTGGTGTTGATTGCTAGCAGGCTGACAAGTGGGTAGGGTTCTACAGTGTGACAAGAGAGTTTACAGGCATTATGTTCCTCTCAGAATGAAGCGTAAGGCTGGTTAGATTAAGGTACAATAGATGAATAACGTTAGCGACTTTCAACTCAGCAGTAAGATAAGTATCGTACTTTCAATATAAACAACTTGTTCTAATAGAATTTGTTCATCAAAATAAATAGTGTGGGACATTCGTGAGAAATTTGGAAGCCAAAAAGGGAATATGAGATACCATTGGCAGAAAAGGTTAAGGATAATCTAAAGGGAATTTACAACGACTTTAAAACAAGAGAGTAACTCGGGAGAGGATAAAGCATCTTAAAGATCAAAGAGGACATATTTGTGTTGAAAACCAAGAGATGGGGAATTGTCTGCACCGGGCTTTTATCTAGGTTCAACTCGATCTGGTATATGCCACCATATTAGCCAATTTGATCAAGGTCTTTTTTTAAATATCAGAAAAGCTTTTTTACTGTCCACTGTGCCAACAATTTTGTTGTCATCCACAAACTTACTAACTCTGCCTTCTGCATTCCCATCCAATTCACTTATAGGAAATCACAAACAATGACAATTCAGAACCAATCTCGGTTGAACAATGCTGGTAACAGGCTTCCATTTCAAAAAGCAAACCTCCACCATAAATGTCTGTCTCGTGCCATTGCGCCCATTGAAAATGCTGGAGAGAAACTCGGCAGTATTAGGGCAGAGAAGAAAAGAGTTAAAATTTTGAGTCTAATCGTACTTTCACAAAAGCTTCAGATGAGACTCGATATGTTAACTCAGTTTCTCTCTCTAGACACTGCCTCATCTGTTGCATTCCTCCACGATTTTGTGCTTGCATTTCAGATTTGCATTATTTTTAATATTTTGCTTTTGTTGATGGGTTCAGGCGTTGAACCTAGTTATGTTTGGACCACATGATCCATTCCTGGTGCAACTACTTGTGCTGGTGACTATTGCATCACACCAGACTCTGTTTCTTCTTTAAGTTGCAAAAAAAAAGACTTTTGCCAATATCCTCTTAAATACACAAATCTCAGAAAACTGATTTTGATTTAAACAACGTTTCAGAGACAGTGCCACTTTCTAAAACAAAAATGAATAGATTAGTAATTATGAGGTTGTCTGTGCCCTTTATGAATAACTTGTCTCCTGAGGATCTCGTAGCGTTCAATACGTTTCTCAGAATAGTGAAAAGAAAATGGAGGTTACGCAGCCTATTGTCTCTGCAGCAGCTCGGAATGAGCTCTGTCCCCACTGTTACTCACTGTCACATTACATATTTTGTTATTTGTTTCTGTTTTAATTCTGGATATCCAGTACAGATGTAAACAAACTTATCAACCTGCATTACATGTGACCAAACATTCTGTTCACATTGTCGTTCAGCATTCCGCCTCCCAAATTTTGTCTGCTGACTTGCAGACTTCTGACAAATGGAATGCATTTCATTCCATTTGTCAGAAGGATTGATGGTTGGATACTCATGACAGGGAGGTATCACGGTCATCCCCTCGAGTCTCTTCAGCCATGAAACCCAGTCCTCTCTGTCTCCTAATCAATATCATATACATTCCATCCCTGACTCCTTAATCCATGGGTTTTAATGAACATGGTTATTGTACATTGTTATGGACAAGAGCTGATTCCTCAAAGCATTTTTCAGCAAGTCGCCCAGACCGTACCATGTCACTGGGATGGCATAGTGGTTGAGTGGTTGGCAGTGCTGTGTACCAGTACCAGGGAAACGAGTTCGATCACCGCCACCCCCAATCTCCCAGCCAGCTGCCTGTGTGGAGTTTGTATATTCTCCCATTGCCTCTATGCGTTTGCTCTGGTTTCCTCATGCATTGGGAAAACAAAGCAGATTAGGTGAATTGCCATGCTAAATTGCCCATAGTCATGACGGATGCGTAGATTAGGTGCATTAGTCTGGATTAAATGTGGATGAAGGAAGGGCATGGGTCTGCGTGTGGTAGTCCTCGGAGATTCAGAGTGGACATGTTCGGCCGAATGGCCTTTGACCACACTGTAGGCATTCTATTTCTTGAAGCTAAGTGTATAGTGGTTCTTCCTGGAGTGAGTTAGCTGGTCAGACTGCCTAGTTATCAACACATAGAACTAATTTGAAAATTACGGAATGAAACAGAACGATCCAAAAATAGAATACCCAAATAATGTATCCTATCCGAGGTGGACAGGCAATTCCGACTTAATGATGCTGTTCCAAAATATGTATGACACTCCCAATAAGTAAATCACTTAGCACAAAGAGTGAAAATGACACAAACATTATAGGTTACAAAGTCAGAAATGCAGAAAGTAGGGGATGCCATCCACTTTCAACTGTCACCCAGACTCAACTAACCCTGGAACTTAACTGACCCGCTCAGCTCGAGACCTGGCCACTCCTCCTTTATTACACATTGTTATTTTAAAGACTGGGAAGCCCTATACCTGAGTCATTTTCTGATAGGTAAAGACACAAAGAGACCCAATAAATCATTCAAACTTCAGACATTTAGGAAACTTGTATGATTTGGAATCCCTCTTAAAAAATCCAGGACACCTAACCAGCTTTCTGACACCTCCCCTTTTAAAAAATAATTTCCAATGATGGTTTCGTTTTTCAAAACCTGAATAAAGTTGGTTAGTACTCCAGTACTAACGTACTGACTATAAACATGCAAACGTAAAAGTGTATAAGGATTTAGTCGGTTGCTCTTCCACTACCAAACCGCCCAATTAGATTCTCTACGGTATGGAAACAGGCCATTTGTCCAAACAAGTCCACACCTCCCCTCGGCACGGTGGCACAGTGGTTAGCACTACTGCCTCATAGCGCCTGAGACACGGGTTCAATTCCCGCCTCAGGCGACTAACTGTGTGGAGTTTGCACGTTCTCCCTGTGTCTGCGTGAGTTTACTCCGGGTGCTCTGGTTTCCTCCCACAGTCCAAAGATGTGCAGGTTAGGTGAATTGGCCATGTTAAATTGCCCGTAGTGTTAGATAAGGGGTAAATGTAGGGGCATAGGTGGGTTGCGGGTCGGTGTGCACTTGTTGGGACGAAAGGCCTGTTTCCATGCTGTAATGTAATCTAATCCCTGAAGAGTAAGCCAATCAGACCCATTCCCCTATCCCGTTTATTTCCATTTGATTGTAATAACTCTTTTAGGTCATTTCTGTTTCAGTTAAGACGGTTACTCAATAATTTACCCCTGAATAATGCACTTAACATTATGGGTAATTAACCTGACCAGCACATATTTGAATTCTGGGGGGCAACTGGAGCACCCAGAGAGAACCCACGCACACGGGGAGAACGTGCAAACTCCACACGGACAGTCACGTGAGACTGGAATTGAACCAAGTCCCTGGTGCTGTGAGACAGCAGTGCTAACCACTGAGCCACCGTGTCTCACTGAAGTCGAAACAATGCATCGGCAAGCACGTTATCAAGAACTTTCACATCCTCAACTTCCAAACTGAATGAACAGGCAACAGGCTTCACCGAAACAGTCTGACAGTTTTGACCTCGAGATATGCTCCAAACTTCACTGGGTGATGACTAGTGCATAGAATGGTCAATTTAGTCATACCAATACCAAGATCGAATTCTCTTTCTCAAATGTGGACTATTTCTGCTGATGAACGTTCAACGTTTTGGGGAAATACCTAATAGGTTTTTCTATCTTCTCGTCATCTTTAGCACAGCACCAATACCCACATCACTGGAATTGACAGCCAAATTGAATGACTTTGCGCAATCAGATGAAGCTAAGATCGGGACAGTGGTTAACAACGTTTTCAGGAAGTCAAATGCCTTCTAACAATCCGCCGTCTAATGAAACTTCATGCCTTTCTTTAGCAAATCGTCGGTCGAGTAGCCAAACTGCTAAAATTCGGAACAAAGTTTCCCTAAAATCCGTTCAAGCCGAGTAAAAGGAGTATTACTTTCTCGATAGCATGGGGAATTCCCCAATTACCTTTGTGTCCGTGTCCAATACCATGGCCCAGGAACATAACTTGGGTTTTGGTAAATTCATTTGCAGATATGTTTATCATCAAACGGAATTTTCAAAGTTGATCGAACACATCCAATAGATGTGGTAAATGTTCCGAAACTGAGGGTCTAAAAATTAACAGGTCATCAGTGTATGCAACACAATTAGTTTAACCGGAAATGATATTACTGGTTAATTTCTGAAATGGTCCTGGAGCACTTTTCGTACCAAACAGTTCGTCTTTGAACTGATACAGTGCATTCGGTTTTAAGAAAACCAAAATTGCCTTTGCTTTTCTTACGAAGACACCTACCAGTAGCCTCTGAGCAAGTCCAAATTAAAAATGTATGTTGTTTCACCTAGGTTTTCAACACAGTCTTCCAAGAGCGGAATTGGGTATGTATCAGTCTTTTTAACCGCATTGACTTTGCAATAGAACACACATGGCCGTTGGAAACATCTGATTTTGACAACATCACTATTGCCGAGCTCCAGTCACCCGAATTCATTTCGATTACATCGTCTTGGAGCATGTGCTCAATTTCCTTCTGAACCTCTACCAATTTTAATGTGTCATGTCCAGAAGAATATTGCTTAATCGGAACAGCATCTCCTATATCTGCAACACGAATAATTCATTCATTAATTCGCCGTTTATTTCTACATATCTCCCAATTTGATTGCAATATCTCTTTCAGGTCATTTCGATTTTACTCAAAAGGTAAATCAATGATTTATACCCATTTTTGGCAACTTCGCCATTAACCAATAAAATTTGAGCAATGCCCAATTCGGTATCCCTTGAACTTGGTTCTTCCTTTGGTGTTGTGTTTATTAACACCTTCTGCTCTTCCTTTCCTTTCCTGTCCAAATAACATCTGAGCATATTCCCATGACACACCCTGTGAGATTTCTTCAGTTTGGGAGTTCTTGTCAAGTAGTTGACCTGAATTCCCTGTAAATTTTATAAGGTTCACTAAACATTACTTTGAAGGATTCACTAATTACTGGAAGTAACACTGATACCTTATCCCCGATTGCAAAATTATATTTTCATTATTTCTCGCGCACTACCTCTTTCATTGCATGCTGAGACTCTTTTATATGCTTTCTCGCCAACTCTCCAGATTGATTTAGTCATTCCCTAAAATTTATCTTAGTCCAAATGTGTCGTCACTGAATTCTGACTTACTGATTTCTCCTTAATGAATTTTAATTGTCTTCTGACTTCATGCTGACAAACTAATTCGAAAGGACTGAATTTGATCAATTGATTTGGTATATCTTTAATTGCAAAAAGCACAATCGTAATTCGCATATCCCAATCATATGGTTATTTTTGACTTTAAGCCCTCAAAATGGTCTTTCATGTTTGATGCCTCCTTTCTAGAGGTTGCTGCGAGTATGGATGTACGCAGTTGATTTTACTCGTTTCCTTCTTAATCTGTCGATAAATTGCCTGAATAAATTGGATGTGAAGTTTGAAACTTGTTCGTTCGTATGTATTGAAAAAAAGTGAATACTTCATCTCCAATCCAATTAGCTGTGACATTGTGTAATGAGATGATGTCTGGAAATCTCGTCGATACATCCATTATTGTTAACGAATAGTGATTCCCACTTTTTGTTTGAGATGGAGCCTATGCAATCAAATAAGACTATTGTGAAAGGTTCCTCAAAAGTAGGGATATGTATTAAAGGTGCAGTTTTATTACCACCTGTGGTTTTCCATTTACCCGGCGTGGACGACATGTCTGGAAAAATTCAACAATATCCTTGTCCTCTCCGGGTTAGTAGTAATGTCTTAGTATATTATCCTCACTCCCAAATGACCTCCAAGTGCAAGCGCAAGCGCCATCCACATCACCTTCCCTCAAAATCCACTGATAAAACTTTGTAATGAATTTCTGTGCATTTGTGATCTGCCTGGATATGTGATTTTCTCCATTTCCTAATTAAGGTATCTTTTAAAAAAAATGTCATGGCACTCACTGGTACATTCAGATTCATTTTCTTTTCAAGCCTTTTGGTACAACTGTGGCAAATTTTAAGTTTTCATACTTCTGTGGGAACTCAATTAGTTTAGCTGAGCATAAAAATATTTGCTCCTGTTTTGTCTCAATTATCTGACTGGACAATGTCTCTGCTAATGCTGCTCCAGCTTCTTCATCTGTGCCCTGTCAGCTCTCATGTTTCAACTGGTGACAATGTGCTCGCATCACCCCACAACCAGGAAAGATTGCAGGTCAAGAACCCGGCATTCCTTCAATAGCCTGCATTCCTTCAATAGCCTACGTCTCCACTGGCCTTTCAAACACAGTAGGCAACACTCCTCGCAGTATATATATATATACAAAATTTGCAAGGACGGGTTGTATTCCTTGAGTTTATCCAGAGCTCTGAATCGAAAATTTCTACTCTTTTCTTGGCACTCTAAACTCACTTTACATATTTGAGTGCTTTTGGTCTCAACGTTGACGGTAGATTTCTAACATAGTCAGTCAGGAGTACATATCTCTTCATCTTTCAGTATGACAGACTGTTAGGATCATGTGCCCATTAATAACGATACCGTTTTCCCTGCTATTCCTGGACTATGTGAATAAACCGTACCTTTGCAGGTATATTTGCTAAGCAGATTCGGTACTTCCTTAAATCAACCTCCGATTAGCTTGTGCACTCTGATGTGGCTCTTTCACCACAACTGTGTTTTCTGTTGCAATTACAACAAAAATCACAGATTTATCCTGTTTTCCTACATCTGGCGTTTTTCCTAGTCCACCAACACTCTGATTCTATATGACGTACTTTATTGCAATGAAAACAACACACCTTTGAACTTCATTATCCACTTCAAGGATTTTACCATTGTGGTAAGATTTCCTTATGATCGTCACCGAGATCTGCCTTTCCCCCTCCACGTGAGGATTTCACTTTGCCCCAATTTCTATCCCTCACGGACTGAAATTTATTCAGGAAAACAAAGATGCGTGAGATATCAACCCATAATCTTCAATAATTTCAGCTGTTAACCTTACCGTTTTCACACTCGTTTCTTCCACATGAGTTCGCACTACTTCAGGCAGTGAATTGTTGAACTGTTCCAAAATAAATTTTTCGAAGAATATTGAACGTTTCCTCTATTTTTAAATCTCTTATCCATCAATAAAAATTACTTTGTTTTATATTTTCAAATTCAACATTAGTTTGAAAAAGATCCATCCTTCTATTCCTGAAACGTGTTTGAAAGCTCCTGGTTAAATCTCATATGCTATTAAAATAGCTTTCTTCTCCTCCTCATACTCACGACCTCTGATATTGTTGCGAATAACGCAAAACTCTACCGACAAATTTTATTTGGATCAACGAAATCCACTTGGTCCCAGGATACTGCATCGGTTTGTCCAATTTTTCAAACGAAAAAGGCTTCCACATCATTTTAATCCAATTTTGCAAGGCGTGAATATATTTAAACAATTTCTCACAGGCTATTAGTTACCATGTGTTTGCTTATTCTCACCCTGTTCCTCCATCCTTTTAACCTGACTTTCTTTTCTAAGTGTTCATTTCTGAAGCCCAAAGGTTCTCTCTTTTCTTTTCTTCAGCGAAAGCAATTTGTTCTTTTCCTCTCTCCTCTGCTAAACTAATCGTTCCCTTTCTTTCTCTTCTGATATTAAGCGTAATTCAAACTGTTTCATTTCTGCTTCGACCTTGAGCTGCAGAATCTGCAAATGATATTGAGCCAACTCTTCAGATCCTTATGGGGTTTCCAGAAAATGTAAATGCTGCGCTACTGTTGCAATCATCTCATTTTTCCTCACGTTAAGAGGTACCCTCAATTCCAGCTTTTCTCCTTATTCCTGCAGCTTGATCTAATGTACATTTTGTAAAACCCCCAAGGTCACTTCTTCCACCTTTGAAAACATCCCTGGTGACCAAAAGAGCCATTGCTTACTGAAGTTCTGTTAACCCAAACAAATCAACACGCGAAATAAATTATACTAACATCAGCCACTCGCTGTGGAAACCTCACAAAGAACCCCTGATCTGGACCAGGCCCGACCACACAAAATACTGTTAAGCAGGTAGCCCAGACAGTAACTTTGCTGTTTGTTGAATGGATATGCACAATAAATATGCCCGCAATGAATACACTGGTCAGACTGCATACCTTGAAAGAAACAGATATTTTTTAAATTACGAAACGAAACGCAACGAACTGAAAACATAAACCCGAATAGCTTATCCTGTCCAAATCTGAAAAGCGATCCCGACTTCATGATGCTGTTCCAAAATACTTGCAACAATCCCAGTGAATAAGCCCCACATTGCAAAGAGTAAAAATGACACAAATATCTGACAGGAGATAGTGAGTACTACAGATGCTGGAGATCAGAGCTGAAAATGTGTTGCTGGAAAAGCGCAGCAGGTCAGGCAGCGTCAAGGAACAGGAGAAATCCTGATTCCAGAAGAAGGGCTTATGCCCGAAACTTCGATTGTCCTGTTCCTTGGATGCTGCCTGACCTGCTGCGCTTTTCCATCAACACATTTTCAGCACAAATATCTTACAGGTTATGTGGACAGAAGGGGAGAAAAGAGGGGTGGGCGAATTGTGTAGAGCATCCAGTTTCAACTGTATCCCTGTCTCAATTAAACATCGAAGTGAACTGACCTGCACAACGCAAGAGCTGGCCACGGTCCCTGCATTGTACGAAATTAAAAATCATGCAACACCAGGTAATATTCCAAAATGTTTATTTGGAAGCACGAGGTTTTGGAGTTCCGCTTCTTGGTCAAGTGCTGTCAAGTCCAACTCCGCCACTGCCAAGTCATGTTGATTACAGAGGAACCTCGATTATCCAAAGGAGATGGGCGGGCACTATTTCGTTCAGATAATTGATTATTTGTTGAATTGATTTCCTCTGGGTATCGGAGTTTTCTGTGAAGACTCCTCCACCTTCAAGGGACTATGCAAAGGCACGTTACGCGCGAGACCCCGTCACCGTCAGCTCCACGCAAATTCTCTGCCCAGGCCCCAGCAATGTACGATCCCACGCTGCCGCCTGCCCGTCCGCAACCCCATTCAACATCGAACCCTATCGGTCCCCACCCGCCCTCAACCCCACAGCCCCAATACTGCTCCCCCATCCCAGAAACACGTTCATGCCCACCCACCATTCGAACCCCGTCCGAAGTCCCGCCCTCATTCAACTCGCCCCCTATCTGTCCCCTCCTTCCAGGTAGCCTGACTGAACAGCAAAAGTAACGCTGCTGCTTCCTTTGAGGGTAAGTCTCCAAATAGTGTGAACGGGCATCCGCACGTACGCGCGCGCGCGCGCACACACACACACACACACACACACACATCATTTTGAGAGGTTCCACCTCTGCCCCGTGCAGGACTATGTCAGAGAGATGCCCTGGGGAAGGGGGGCGTTTAGGACTCACCCCTGTGCAGTACTCCAGGGAAAGTATGGGGAGAGAGATTGAGAGCGTGCGGTCAGTCATTTAAAGGCGGTCCCTGGACTGTCCAGGATTAGTCTTGCTTCATTTCAGTGAGGTGATTTCATTTTTAATCATTGTACCTCGAACAAAAGACTCGATCAGGGTTGAAATAGTTCTTTGACGTAATGTTTTTCCTGGTACTTTGCGATTCCCTTCAGATAATCCGATATTCAGATAACTGATATTCGGATGAATTAAGTTCCTCTTTTCCAGAAACAATTCAAATTCCTCTGCCCGAGGCATTATCTGTTATCTATAAACAAAATAGTCCCAATAAACAATTTACTCCCCAGACATGTGAGAGCATTGGATTGTATAGAAACTCTCTGAAAATCATCAAGGACAACATGGCCTTGTAAAGGGACCAGCTTTGTGACGGAATGCCACGTTTGGGTTTGGAATGAAGTAAAAAAATGAACGTTTTACGTATTTGAAGCATATTGAGATGTTTGCGAGTTGATGTAATAATGCTGAAGTGCATTGTGTGTTGAAGGTGTAACATTGCTTTATTAGATCAATGAGAGGAATGTTCAAACAAATCTGCACTTTCTGTGTATGGTCAGGTCAAATACGCCCACTGATTATCTATTAGATGACACATGTTGTGGATGAAGAGAGACCAGAAGAGAAACAACAACTTGGGGGGAGTTGGGATGTGGAAAGCTTCAAGTGATAACAACATTGCAAACGGACAGCACAGAAGTCTGGGAAAACAAAACATCCATCACATTGCCTCACCACTGCCTTCGTTAGAGCAATGGATGATTAGCGATAAGATTCATAACCAGTGATGTCAGCAACCAATCCAGTCCCAATATCATTATGAAATGAAATAACCATACCAAAAAGAGTTAAGTGTTCAGTGGCTGTGATTGATGCCAGTCTCCATGGCTCCTAGCCGTGTCCCTGGAGGTTTTCCATTTTCTATTATTATAAGGACTTCTTGCCATGATTTATCCCATTACTGGAGCAGATGCGTCACCTTCGACACTAACAGCGATCACCAGTTGCAGAAACAGGGAAAGGAGAGATCAAAACATAAAAATAGACTGGAATGTTGCAGCAATGGATCAGAACCTGAGAAAATTAGACTGGAATTTTACAACAATGTATCAGAATCTAAGAACACTAGATCGGGAAGTTACAACAATGCATTATAATCTGGCAACAGTCGACTGGACTCTAACGACAATAGATCAGAAGCAGAGAACAGCAGACTGGAATGCTGCAACAATGGACAGGAGCTTATCCTCGGGTATTTCATATCTTTCCTCATCTCGGTCGACATTGTCTTCTCGGATATTAGGTGCAGTGATGATTATTCAGGCTGGCTACTATCCTTTCCTTGCTATTGTTGGTGTTCCAAGTGAGTGTCTCAATCTCAATTCATTTATTAATATCATAAACCATGATTTACTTCATTGCTATTTCTGTTATGTACATTGGGCAGAAACTATTGTATTCAGTTTCAACTGCGATCACCATTCATTACCGAAATAACCGCCCACATACCAGCCCCAACAAACTTCTGAAAACAAGACTATTCACAATCCTGAAGTCCGAATTTGCCGTGAATTGATTCTCTCCATCACCCAACCTATCTACGAGCATGCGATAATATCCCCAGTCCTTAACTAGACGTCAGTGCTGATGCATAATAAACCATTAATTATGCCTTGGAAAAAAAAAGATTTCATGCTACCAGCTTGTTTTTGAAAATCTTGTTCTTGTCTCTGAAGTAAATTCACGACAGGGGCATTGTGTCAGTATAGTAGTGTTGTTTGAAATGTGATTGAGAGGCAAATCTTACTTCACGGACAACACTGTTTGAAACCTATCACAGATGATGTCCGAACATGAACTCAAATGACCACGTAGTCAGTGTTTAGTTCCAGCCGGTTTCATTTCTATGAGACTTTGCAGTGATTGATATAACCTAACGGCTGTGTTGGCGATTTCAAAGGGCAATTGAGACTCAATCACATTGTTGCTGGTCTGGAGTCACACGTGACCGTGACCAGGTGAAGATTGTAGATT
Source organism: Chiloscyllium punctatum (assembly GCF_047496795.1). NCBI lineage: Eukaryota > Metazoa > Chordata > Chondrichthyes > Orectolobiformes > Hemiscylliidae > Chiloscyllium > Chiloscyllium punctatum. Next base: position 23,192,166 of record NC_092781.1, on the reverse strand, counting down.
TCATTCCCTGATTTTTGCTTCCCCTGGCAATCGACATTGGTTTCGTGCTTTCATTTGTTTCTTAATTCCTGATAATTTTATGAATTGAAATTCCACTATCTGCTGTGGCGGGGTTCAAATCCAGGTTCGTGACATTACCTGGGTCCCTGGGTTAATATTCTGGGAATACTACCACTAGACCATTGCGTCCCCAGATTCTCCCACTATATCCAGTAGTATTAGTAATGTTGCTGTTGGCGTGTCTATGCTTGAAGCAGAGCGTTTCACAAGGCAAAGAAATAAATTCTCAAAACATACAACATTTCTCATTTTGCATTTATTAGATGGTGAGAAGATGTGAAGTGTCCTTGATGAAAAAGAGCTGAGTGCCCTTGGTCGTAAGTCACGAGCAGAAATCATATCGAGCCGCAATTAAACAGCACAATAACTTGCCTGCTGACTTTCATTGCAAAATAGTTAAAGTACAGGAGTGCAGACAACGTCCTGCAGTTGTTGAGTGTTGTTGAGTTCGTACTTGAGGCAATGTGTACAGATTTTCTCTCGTTTATAAGGAATGCTCTCCTTACAACAATGAGACAGTGTAAAACCATTTCACCAGACTAAACCCTGCGTTGATCGTACCATGAGGAGAGTATGAAGGAGATGAGTATTTAATTTGGAACGGTACAAATAAATAAAAGGTGATTGCATTAAAACTTGAGTGTTACAGAACAACACTCATTATTTACAAAACAAAACATAGATAGCGTCAAATATAACATGTGATTTCCAACGTTACATGATTTTCCATTTTCAAAGATATATCGTTAGGAATGTCTTGGAAGGATATGGGAAAATTCCACGGAAATGGGGTTAGCATAGGTGGACATTTTGGTCGGCATAGAGCAGCTTCAGCTGAAGGGCCTGTCTTCGTGCTGTTGGACTCCATGTGACTCTATGACAGTTTGAGTCTGCATGTTGTTTGACACAGAGCTGTTAATTCTGAATGATCCCTCACCGCCTCAATGTACAGTTGGTGTGTCACCCTGTACTGAAACTCATGTTGTTCGCAAATCTGTCCGCAGCCAAACTGAAAGAGTTCACCAAGCCCACTAGGTTCTGTACTCCACACAGAACACTAGTGTAGGTTCGCAGAGTTGGAAGATGCCTCCTTGAGACTTGACAGAAGTCATTTACCGTCGCTCCTTACCATCAGCAAACCACAGTATTGTTAACGTAAAACATGTACGTTCAGCAATGGAGCCAGGAGTAACAACATGGAAGCATGACTGTACAGTCTCTTCTTCATTGCTTCGACACGTTACAGGATCAATGACATCCTCCAGTTTCTGTGTTAAAGACTGGAGGGGCTGAATGGCCACTTCTCTTCAGGTGTTCGTGCCTGGAGGGTCTGATTGTCTTCCACCTGTTCCCAGGGAAGAGGTCGAATGACGTTATTGGACAATGCAATTCAGATGTTTACCAGCGTCATATGGTGACAGGGCTCTGTGTCTTTCTGTCTCATTGTAGTCAACATTTAAGGTATAACAGTTTTTCAGTCCTGGGACTTTGGATGGGCGACCTGCAGCTAAAGAGGGAAGGGGATTGATTGGGGTGCGAAGTGCAGCAGAATGATGAAGACAGGATACATGTACAAAAGTGTTGGTGCAACGAAGTTGGTCGATGGGAGGGATGAATCCGCTTGTTACCAGGAAGACAGGGTCGTTAGGTGCAATGTAAGGAAGGAGGTGGAGCTGGAAAGGGAGTATGAACATGGCTGGGATGGCTGTTTTAAATTGCAAAATTTATTGTTAAGTCATCCGGGTTGTAGTTTACCGAGTTGGAAGCTAAGGTGGCGTCCCTCCTTTTTGCGGTTTGACTCACGGTAGCAAGAGAGGACGTCCAGGATGGTCATTTCGGAAATCGAATGGAAGGGCATTGAAATTATTGGAGACTGGAAAGTAGGGTCAGCCCAGCCGGCCCAGTTGTGATGCTCAGCGAAATGTGTCCTTACTTTAATTTTTGTCACCCTGATCTGAAAAAGACCACATTGAGGGCACCTGAATTAGGTTGGGAGAGAGCCAGGTGAAAAGTTGTTTGACTTGGGAGGACTGTCTGCAGCCCTGGATGCATGTGAGGAAGTTGGTGTAACAGCACGGGATGCATCTTTTCCAGTTGCAGGAGAAGTTACCTTGGAGGGGGATGGAAGGGATTAATGGGGAGTGTGGTAAAATCCAAAGATTAGTGGAGGGAACTGTCCTTGTGGAATATGTGGCAGGTCGTGGTATCCAACGTAGTTTACTGCATCTGGTGCTGCCGATGTCATCTTCTCTACATCGGGGAAAACAAACGTAAACTAAGGGAATGTATTGCTGAGCATCTCACCTGGACACGTAAGGGCTGACTTGACTGCACAGTTATCACCTTTTCCAATTCTCCCTCCCAGTTCCGCTGCGACATGGCCATCCTTGGCCTCCTCCATTGCCATGACGAACCAACTCGCAAATTGGATGAACAACAATCTTCTTCTGCCGAGGCAGCCGACAGCCTATGAGGATTCAATATTGAGTTATCAATTTTCAAATGACCACCATGTTAATACCCCAAATGCCTTACCAGCCCCTCCCCTCCCTTCAATCCTCTGACCAACCCTTCTTCCAGCTACCAAACGGATTCATTCCTCCTATCGACCAACCTGCTGGTATCCTCTACCTCCGTTCATATAATCACATCCCCACAGTCTGCCTCTTCATTTGACACTCCTTTTAACTTTACTACCAATCTTGAAGAAGGGTTGAGCAAGGCGTTGACTTCTCCACCTCCTGATGCTGCCTGGCGTGTTGTGTTCTTTCTTTTTTTCTGTGTTTCGACTTTGGATTAGAACGCTTTTAATAATTCTCTTCTGGTGTTGATTCGGAGAGTAAATTGTTTGTACCTCTTCTAATCCAACAGTTTAGATTGGTTTAATGGCTTTCTGACATTCATTTGAAACCAGCTTGAGATGCTGAATGATCTTGTGTAAGTGAGCAGTATTGAGCATTACTCTAAAGGAATGTGACCAATACGGTCGCACAGAAGCATAAATGTTGTCCGAGTTTGATACTTTAGCACGTGAGAGGGTGACAGACTGTTCTGAGCACTGTGTGGTATTTCCTGAATATCCACACTTCTGATCGTATGAAAGAAAGAAAATGATTTGGAGATGCCAGTGTTGGACTGGGCTGTACAAAGTTAAAAATCACATGACATCAGGTTATAGTCTAACAGTTTTAATTGGAAGCACACTAGCTTTCGGAGCGTCGCGCCTTCATCAGGTGGAAGGAAAGAAAGATATTGTTGAATCAGCTGAAAATGCTGTCCCGAGGAATCTACACCGAGGATCACCACAGAGGTATCAAGAGACTGAGAAGATTGATCCCCACCAGCCATAGTGTATTCTGAAAGACCGACCTAGTTTACACCTGATATCCCACAAATTTGAAATTGCTTAGGCTCCTTCACACCTTGCTCAATCAAATACTGCCATGTTATCAGGGACAGTCACTCTTCTGCTGTGTTCATATTTCTGTTCACGTAAATTAGCCAAAGTACACGTATGCAAAGTCTTTCCTTCTCTCAGAGTTTAGCGACATTTTGGATCTCTCTGTCCCAGATAGTGAGGGGAGATACTTCACTGAAATGTTTGGTGTGGAGAGAGGGTGTCAACCATTTTGACTCAGAAAAGGGTTTGAGGACGAGATTGAATTGGACATAAAAGAGAAATTAAGGTCCGCAGAAGTTCTGCCCTGATGAAGGGAAATGCAGGCTTCAGGCGCTAAACAGCCTCTTGTTATTCCAGTGAACCCCATACCACAGTGACGTTTTGGCGTCTTCCATTTCCTGTGTTCCTGACTTGAAGAGGCTGAATGGACTCATCCTGTTTCTGAATAACAGAATATTGCTATTGCATAATGTACTCTAGGTCCAGCGTTGTCGACCTCCTCCTGTAATTTGTGGTGCTGGAAAAACACAGCAGACCAGACCAGACAATCGACGCTTCGGGCATAAGCCCTTCTTCATTCCTGAAGAAGGGCTTATGCCCGAAACGTCGATTCTCCTGCTCCTCGGATGCTGCCTGGCCTGCTGTGTTTTTCCAGCACCACATTTTTCAACTCTGGTCTCCAGCATCTGCAGTCCTCACTTTCTCCTAAACAGTCTCATCCTGTTCTGGTGCAATGGAAATTCATGCAGATTAAATCGACTATCGTAGGAGAAAGCGAAAACTGCAGACGCTGGAGATTAAATCCTGAACGAACTTAACAGCCTCCAACCGAACTAAGCCGAACTCAGATAGTCCCAGTCTATATGAAGAAAATTAAGGTCCCCTGTGATGACAAAATTATATATCTTGCAAATGTTCATCTCCTCCCTTGGTACTTGTTCCTCTAATTCCCGTTCACTATTTATCGACCTATTTTCAAAGCCAATACCATCACCATTCCCCCCTTATTTATTAGCTCCACCCACAACACTTCGCTGGATGATCCTTCACTTAGTTCATGTCTCATGAAAGCTGTGATACTCACCTTAATCAAAAATGCCAATCCCCCTTCACCTCTCTCTATACTCTGGCACATGAAGCTGCCACTCCTGTCACTGCCTTAGACATTTTTTCTGTAATGACTAAAATATCTCAGTCCCACTTATATTTTCACCCTCTAGGTTCATTGGCCTTACCTGTCAGCCCTCTTGCATTGAAATATATGAAAATTAATTGAGCAGGCATTCTTTGCGCCTTGTCACATTCCAGCCTGACCTGTCTCTCCAAATTACTATTTCTGACTCCTGTATCTCCTTCCACTCTCACACTATTCTCCCTGTTGGTGGGAAACCCACTCCTTGGCCAATCCAGTTTAAACCTTGCAGGACGAGCAGATCTATCTGCCATGTTATTGGTCCACCTTCAGTTCAGGAACCAGAATGAAAAAATCTGAACACCGTACCCAACCAATTCTTTTGTTATGAATTTATCTGTATAATCCTCCTGCTCTGACCTACTAATCTGGAGATTACCACTGTCGGGGTCATGGTTTTTACCGTTTTTCCTAGCTCTCGATAATAACTCTGCAGGCCCTCATTCCTATTTCTATATGTCATTTGTGTCAACTTGCACAATGACGTCTTGCCGCTTAATCTCCTCTTGAGAACGATCTGCAGCCACTCTGAGACATCCTGCGCCCTGGCACCAGGAAAGCAAGACACCATCTCGGTTTTCCGATCTTGGTCACAGAATCTTCTCTCTGTCCCTCAAAGAATCGAGTCTCCAATCTCTGAGGACCTCTTTATCTTTTCGTGTTCCGGCAGTGCCCCTGAGCCACTTGCAGCGCAACCTAACTGGTGACTGTTTCTGTTCCTGAATGGTCATTCCCCCTCCCCTAAATATTATCCAAAATCGTATGTGTGTATGAGTTCCTTGAATTCGTTGTTTGTACTTCGAACTGTGTCTCACTCTGGAGGGAAAGAGTTTGAGGTTGCAGTGAATGCAGGGGTATTGGAAAAAGAAAACCATTAGTCAGAGGTGCAACGGAATGACCATCTGCTCACTAAGTCTGCTTTTCCTTTCAATTAAGTTGTACACATTTTGATAATCCACGATTCCAATTTCCTGCGTTTTCCCTGTAACCTTATTTAAAAATAAGGCTCTCTCTCTCTCAGACTAGAAAATATTCAATCACCAATCTCAAAAGCATTCAGAACTTTTGGCGATCTTTCCCTGCCACTGATATGAAACTTGGTGGTCTTTAGCCGCTGACACTCTTTTTGAAACTTGAACCGACATTAGATGTTGCCCTGTACGATCATACCATGTCTGAGGTATTTCAGTTTTAAAATGAATGACACTTACTGTGAAAAATGGTTAGTGGAAAAAGCGATGAACATATTATCATTAGCAAGGTTAGATCTCACGGAATACACGGAGGACTAGCTATTTGGATACAGAACTGGCTCAAATGTAGAAGAGAGAGGGTGGTGGTGGAGGGGTGTTTTTCAGACTGGAGGCCTGTGACCAGTGGAAAGCCGAGTCGGTGCTGGTTTCTCTACGTTTTGTCATTTACATAAATGATTTGGATGCGAGCATGAAGAGGTGGAGTTAGAAAGTTTGCAGATAACACCAATATTGGAGGTGAAGTGGACAGCGAAGAGGGTTACCTCACATTACAACGGAGTCAGTTCAAATGGGCTAATCGGCTGAGAATTGGTAGATGGAGTTTCATTTAGATAAATGCATTTTGATAAAGCAAATATTAGCAGAGTGGATACACTAAATGAAAAGGTCCTATGGAGAGGTGCTAAACGAAGATACATTGGAGTGGAGGTTCGTAGCTCTTTGAAAGTGGGGTCACAGGCAGATAAGATCGTGAAGAAGACGTTTGGGATGCTTTCCTTTATTGGTCAGAGTATTGAGTACAGGAGTTGGGAGGTCATGTTGCGGCTGTACAGGACGTTGGTTAGGTCACTGTTGGAATATTGCGTGTTATTCTGGTCTCCTTCCTTTCGGAAAGATGTTGTGAAACTTGAAAGGCTTCAAGAAATATTTACAAGGATTTTCCCAAGGGTTGGAGAATTTGAGCTACAGGGAGAGGCTGAACAGGCTGGGTCCGTTTTCCCTGGAGCGTCGGAGGCTGGGGAGTGACCTCATAGAGGCTAACACAATTACAAGGGGCTTGGATAGGGCAAATGGGTAAAGTCTTTTCACTGCGTTCGAGTAGTCCAGAACTAGAGGACATAGGTTTAAGGTGAGAGGGGAAAGGTATAAAAGAGACATAAGGGCCAGCTTTTTCACGCTAAGGGTGGTACGTGTATGGAATGAGCTGCCAGAAGAAGTGATGGAGGCTGGTACAATTGCAACATTTAAGAGGCACCTGGATCGGCACCATGAATAAGAAGGGTTTGGAGGGATATGGGCCAGATGCTGTTTGAAAGTGGGAGATATCACAATCGCTTAACCAGAGCCTGGCTGACGGTGTAACCTAGTATTGTGACGAAACGTCTGAAAATGAACTTTGCAGCTCAGCGAGCAAATTTGCATTCAGAATATGATGCAAATTTTCTTATCATTCCTTTAGCTAAATCCTTCATTCCAGATATCATTCTGTAAATATAGGATAGTGGTTTGGGTAGGTTACTCTTCTGAGGGTTGTGTGGTGTTCTTGGTCCAAAGAGTCTATTTCAACACTGTCGGGAATCTAATCTAGTCTTCATTCCACTGGTATAAAACTCACTAGCCTGTAACTTCCAGGACTATATCTGTTGATTTTCTTGTTGTGGCATGGTGGCTCAGTGGTTAGCATTGCAACTTCATATTGCCAGGGATACTGTTTTGATTCCAATTCGGGTAACTGTCTGTTTGGAGTTTGCACATTCTCCCCTTGCCTGTGTGACTTTCTTCCGTTTGCTCCGAGCTTCCTCCCAATCTCAAAAGATGGGCAGGTTAGGTGAATTGGCTATGCTAAATTGTTCACAGTGTTCAGGGATGTATAAGTTACGTGCTTTAGTTAGGGGAAATGTAGGTTAAAGGGTATGGGTGTGATAATCTTCAGAGGGGCGGTGAGGACTTATTGGACCGAAGGCCTGTTCCCACACTCTGAGAATTCGAATTTCAATTTACATTCTAAAAAGGTCAAAATGTGAGTTGGAAGTTGGAATGAATCACAGAGATGAGACACTGGTTTATCTGGAATTAAGGATAAAGAGAGTTGGGCAATGTGAGGAAGTGATTTCTGTGTGATCAGGATAGCAGTACACAAGAAAATATTAAAGGTGAAAGAGGATGGGGTGGAGTGGGATGGTCAATGTTGTAATAGAAAACTGGCAGGAAAAGACAAGAAAACCTGTTGTTTGTCGAAACGAATGCCTGGGAATGAATTTATTATGTTTCACAGAAGTTGACATTAATAGCTGGAAGTTCGTATTATAATGAAGGAAATGCTCAATTTGGAGCATACCAGGGAGAAGGCAATTCTGGATCTGGTATTGTGCAACGAACCAGAATTGATCAGGCACCAGGAAGTGAAGGAGCCATTATGAAGTAGTGACCATAATACAATAAGCTTCAATCTGCAATTTGAGAGCCAGAGGGTACAATCGGAAGTGACAATATTTCAGTTGAATAAAGGGAACTATCGAGCTATGAGGGAGGAGCTGGCCAAAGATCAATGATGCAACACCTTAGCAGGGATGACAGTGGAGGAACAATGGCAGATATCTCTGTGTATAATGCAGAAGTTGCAGGATCAATTCATTCCAAAAAAGAAGAAAGGTCCTCGGAGCAGGCATGGGTGGCCGTAGCTAACGAGGGAGGTTAAGAAACATATAAAGTTAAAATAGAAAAAGTATAACATAGCAAAGATAAGTGGGAAAACGGAGGACTGGGAAGCTTTTATAGAACAACAGAGGATTACTAAGAAGGAAATACGCAGAGAAAAAAATGAGGTATGAAGGTAAACAGGCCAAAAATATAAAGGAGGATAGTAACAGTTTTTAGGTATGTGAAAGGCAAATAAATGGTTAAGACTAAAATTGGGCCCTTGAAGATAGGGGAATATATTACGGGGAACAAAGAAATGGCAGAAGAATTGAACTGGTACTTCAGATCTGTGTTCACTGGGGAAGACACAAGCAATCTCCCTGAGGTAACCGTGGCTGAAGGGCCTGAACTGAAGTGAATTTATATTTGCCAGGAATCGGTGTTGAAGAGACTGTTAGGTCTGAAGGGTGACAAGTCCCCGGGGCCTGATGGTCTACATCCCAGGGTATTGAAGCAGGAGGCTCGAGAAATCGGGGATGCGTTGGTGATTATTTTTCAGAGTTCGATAGATCCCTGCGGATTGGAGGGTGGCTGATGTTGTACCACTTTTTAAGAAAGTTGAGAGAGAGAAAGCAGGAAATTATAGACCAGTTCGTCTGACCTCAGTGTTGGGAAAGATGCTGGAGTCTATTATAAAGAATGAAATTCCGACACATCTGGATAGTAGCAACAAGATAGGTCCGAGTCAGATTTATGAAAGGGAAATCATGCTTGACGATTCTTCTGGACGTTTTTGAGGATGTAGCTTTGAAGATGGACGAAGATCCAGTAGATGCAGTGTACCTGGACTTTCGGAAAGCCTTTGATAAAGTGCCACATAGGCGGTTAGTGAGGCAAATTAGGACGCATGGTATTGTGGCCAAAGTACTAACTTGGATTGAAAGTTGGTTTGCTGATAGGAAACAAAGAGTAGTGATAAACGGCTCCATTTTTGAATGGCAGTCAGTGACAAGTGGGGTACCGCAGGGATCAGTGCTGGGATCGTAGCTTTTTACACGATATATTGATGATATAGAAGATGGTGTTAATAATAACATTAACAGGTTTCCTGATAATACTAAGCTGGGTGGCAGGGTGAAATGTGAGGAGGATAATTGGAGATTACAGGGTGACCTGGACAGGGTTAGTGAGTGGTCAGATGCATGGCAGATGCAGTTTAATGCGTATAAATGTGTGTTTATCCACTTTGGTAGCAAGAACAGGAAGACAGATTACTACCTAAATGGAATCAATTTAGGTAAAGGGGCAGTATAAAGAGATCTGGGTGTTCTTGTACACCAGTCAATGAAGGTAAGCATGCAGTTACAGCAGGTAGTTAAGAAGGCTAATAGCATGCTGGCCTTCATAACAAGAGGGATTGAGTATAGAAGCAAAGAGGTTCTTCTGCAGCTGTACAGGGCCCTGGTGAGACAACACCTGGAGTATTGTGTGCAGTTCTTGTCTCCAAATTTGAGGGAAGACATTCTAGCTATTGAGGGAGTGCAGCGTAGGTTCATGAGGTCAATTCCTGGAATGGCGGGATTACCTTACGCTGAAAGACTGGAGCGACTGGGCGTAGTTTAGAAGACTGAGAGGGGATCTGATTGAGACATATAAGATTATTCGAGGATTGGACACACTGGAGGCTGGGAACATATTTCCGCTGATGGGTGAGTGCCGAACCAGAGGACAACAGCTTAAAAATACGGAGAGACCATTTCGGACAGTGATGAGGAGGATCTTCTTCACCCAGAGAGTGGTGGCTGTGTGGAATGCTCTGTCCCAGAGGGCAGTGGAAGCCCAGTCTCTAGATTCATTTAAGAAAGAGTTGGATAGAGCTCACAAGGATAGTGGAATCAAGGGTTATGCAGATAAGGCAGGAACAGGATACTGATTAAGGATGATCAGCCATGATCATATTGAATGGTGGTGCAGTCCCGAAGGGCAGAATGGCCTACTCCTGCACCTATTATCCATTGTCTTTTGTCTATTGTCCATCCATTTTATTGCTGTAAATGAAATACTAATGGTAAACTTCTGGCACAGTGCTCGTGCTGCTCTTGGACATTTCTTGCACTGAGCAAGTAAATCATCCTGGATGTTCCCAGAGATTGCTGGGCTGCCCTATGTTGAGTAAGTGTGGATATTGTATGAGATGATCTAGTTTGTTACATCGCCACTTACTAAGTATAGGTCAAGAAATATACATGATAGCCACCAAATCGAATGATGCAATTAAATCGAGGCCTACTGAGTCCGCACCATAACGTGCATATCCAAAGGCTTTAAAAAACATTGATGAGCTTAACTGCCTCAAATACCCCCCGAGGTAGTGCATTCCAGTCAAAAAGCATTCTCTCTGTTCAACACACATTACTCAAATCCTCTTTCACTCCCTTGCCTTTCACTTTAAACTTGTGAACCATTGATTTTGATGCTTTGACTGAGGCGAACAGTTGCTTTCTGTTCATCCTGTCCCTACACCGATGCTGTTGTACACTTGTGCGATTTCCCCATACCAACGTTGCCTGCTGCAAAGAAATAAACCAAGCAAATATAGCCACTGCCCCATTATTAGTTAAGTACTCACTTGTCTTGTTACTTCAGATGTACATTCTCTTACTTTTATCACTGTTAAATTTCATCGGCCCTTGATCTAGCTCTCTAAGTAATTCCGTTTATATCCTCCTGGAAACTAAAACGTTCCCCTTGATTGTCGACCACCCAGCCAATCAATGTGTCATACAACATTATTTATCAACCACTGCCCTCCGTTTCTCACATTCTCACCATCACCATTTATGAATGTCACACAGAAACCATAATTTACTTCCTATTCTCCAGATGTTACTTCCAGAGGAAGAACTAAGAATTCCCTTCTCTTACTCTTCTTACTTTGGTGAATTTACAGAGTAATGTCGTTAAGATCTTTTATGAGGTTGCCACAAATAGCATTTCCTACACCCAACTTTTACACTCTGCCCCCTGCATGTTTTATTTATAAAGCTCGTAAATAACTTAAGATGGACTATGGTTAGGCATCTTGCACTGCAACACGTGCATTTACTTCGAACTTTTCTTTGTATTATTCCCTGCAATAGTCAGAGCTGAATGAATTTTTCTTCCGCAATATGACAACAGAATTGTTATTAATTTGTCTGAAAAAGCGAATGTGATGCGAATAAATATTTCACTAAATAATTCACTAAACATATAATTTTGTTTTCAGTTTGGTCTAAAGTCTCAGAAAATCCAGACCTTATTGGCTGTGTGTCACCCCAGTGAAATCAGGATATTACAATATGAATAAAATCCCAATTGTTTTCACTCAGAGTTACTTTCTGAGGACTAATATCCGATGTTGGTGCCACTGATTAGATTAGATTAGATTACCTACAGTGTGGAAACAGGCCCTTCGGCCCAACAAGTCCACACCGCCCCGCCGAAGTGTAACCCACACATCTACATCTACATCTACATCTACATCTACATCTACATCTACATCTACATCTACATCTACATCTACATCTACATCTACATCTACATCTACATCTACATCTACATCTACATCTACATCTACATCTACATCTACATCTACATCTACATCTACATCTACATCTACATCTACATCTACATCTACATCTACATCTACATCTACATCTACATCTACATCTACATCTACATCTACATCTACATCTACATCTACATCTACATCTACATCTACATCTACATCTACATCTACATCTACATCTACATCTACATCTACATCTACATCTACATCTACATCTACATCTACATCTACATCTACATCTACATCTACATCTACATCTACATCTACATCTACATCTACATCTACATCTACATCTACATCTACATCTACATCTACATCTACATCTACATCTACATCTACATCTACATCTACATCTACATCTACATCTACATCTACATCTACATCTACATCTACATCTACATCTACATCTACATCTACATCTACATCTACATCTACATCTACATCTACATCTACATCTACATCTACATCTACATCTACATCTACATCTACATCTACATCTACATCTACATCTACATCTACATCTACATCTACATCTACATCTACATCTACATCTACATCTACATCTACATCTACATCTACATCTACATCTACATCTACATCTACATCTACATCTACATCTACATCTACATCTACATCTACATCTACATCTACATCTACATCTACATCTACATCTACATCTACATCTACATCTACATCTACATCTACATCTACATCTACATCTACATCTACATCTACATCTACATCTACATCTACATCTACATCTACATCTACATCTACATCTACATCTACATCTACATCTACATCTACATCTACATCTACATCTACATCTACATCTACATCTACATCTACATCTACATCTACATCTACATCTACATCTACATCTACATCTACATCTACATCTACATCTACATCTACATCTACATCTACATCTACATCTACATCTACATCTACATCTACATCTACATCTACATCTACATCTACATCTACATCTACATCTACATCTACATCTACATCTACATCTACATCTACATCTACATCTACATCTACATCTACATCTACATCTACATCTACATCTACATCTACATCTACATCTACATCTACATCTACATCTACATCTACATCTACATCTACATCTACATCTACATCTACATCTACATCTACATCTACATCTACATCTACATCTACATCTACATCTACATCTACATCTACATCTACATCTACCCCTTACCTAACCCTACGGGCAATTTAGCATGGCCTGCACATCTTTGGACTGTGGGAGGAAACCGGAGCACCCGGAGGAAACCCACGCAGACACGGGGAGAACGTGCAAACTCCACACAGTCAGTCGCCTGAGGCAGGAATTGAACCCGCGTCTCCGGCGCTGTGAGGCAGCAGTGCTAACCACTGTGCCACCGTGCCGCCCACTGCGTACAACATTTGCTCTGTCCAATTGCAGCACATCCCATTGGCTGATGGCTGCATTACTGCAAATTCTGGTTTATCATCTGGCTCGTTTGCATAGCTAACGAGAAAATTTTCCCTTCCCTTTCAGGCATCAATGCCCACAAGATGCAGTAACGTATTGTTAATGATAACCCTGTGAAACCTTTCTCCCCTCCCTCTCCTACCCTGCCTCTTACTCCACCCCCTCACCCAACCCCACCTCGTGTCGTATATTTACCATCCCGCCTAACATTCCACTCTCTGACACTGAATGTTCCGAATTTGGAAAATGTCCCAACTTTATCCATCTGCGCCGGCACTTTAATGAATTTCCGGCACAACGTGATGTTGAACTCTTCTTCCCCAATTTACTCCCCCCCGAGCCTATTTCTTTGGGCAAGAGTCACCTGGAAGTCCCACAAACTGCTTCACCCAACTCCAACTGTCTCACTCCAATTAGACCCGACTCTCAGGCCTTTTTACAGACTTGATCTGTTCATTTCGTACAGTCAATGTGATCATGGTCAACTCAATTTCTCTGCATCCTCTCGCCCATCCCGATATTTCTGCGCTTCATGCATTTAGATGAAACCCTTCGTTTCATTCAGCCTGCCGATAAGGTTGCTTTACTGTAGTTTTGTGGACGGACCTCTACATTGCAGAGACAGGGTGTCAGGTCTCAGATGCATACTCCGATTCCCCCTTGACATTGACCCCCATCACGGTACATCAACGATATCTCATCTCAATACATCTGCTCATGCCCGTTTCCACCCAACAGCTCCAAGCTGATGCTCTTCTGGTATTACAGCTTGCTTCCATCTCTTCCCGCAAATCCACAAACAGATTTGCACCGGCAGAACCATTGTTTCAGACTTTTCATGCTGCAAAGAACTCATCTCTTCTTACCTTGATACATTCTTTTTTCCCGCTGCCCACTGCCTCCGTGATTCTGATAATTTGCACCAATCTCGGAATTTCAATTTTGCGGGGTCCAGCCGTTTCCTCTTTACCATGGACGTAATATCCCTTTAATCATCCATCCCCAACAGGGAGGTACCAGGGCTGTCAGGTTGTTATTGGAGCAAAGTTTTAAACTGCACTTAGCCAGCATCACCCTCCCTCTGCCTGGCGAGTTCATCCTCACGCTGAACCTCTCTTTTTAACAGCGCTTACTTTCTTCCGGTCGCGATGGGGAGTAGGGCAGAGGATGGGTACGAATGTGGGCCCCAGTTACCTTGGCTCTTCATTTGACATTCCACAATTTCATTTTCTTGCATTACACTACCAACACAAATTTCCAGTTTCACAAACAAATTAAAATTCTCCATAATCACTGCACGTTTGCTATTCCTACACATCTTTCCATGTTCTGGTGTATCGTGTGCCCGAGCTCCTAATTACTGTTTCGATGTCTGGACATAACTCCAACAATGTTTAGCTTTAGTTTTTTTTCCCTCAATTCTAATCACGCATATTTTACAACATCTGGCCCTACTTAGTTTCTTACTATCGATTTACCCTCATTTGCTACTAATAACATAACTCCTCTCCCTCTAACTAGCTGCCTATCTTTTCGAGAGGATGTATCGCCTTGAACTTCCAGCTCCCATTCCTGATCCATGCAGCCACGTCTCCTTAATGACCAACACGTCCTACCTGCCAATTTCGGCCTGAACCACATGTTCCTTTACCTTATTTCTCATATTTCCCGCATTCAGATATAAAAGGCCCCAGACTTTTATTAACCATCCCTCTTCTCATTGTCATTTGTTTGTCCAGTGCGCTTGAAGTTTGACTGCTAACCCTTTCCAAACACTGTTGTGTTTCTGCCTGTGCTGGCGATTTTAATAACATCTGCCGAGATCTGCGTCCTTACTTCCTCTTTTAATTCAGTTTTCGAATTTCCCCTATAACTGAATTCCTCCCCCACCCAGCCCCATTTGGTTTAAAGTCTAGTCTACAGCCCGAGGTTTGTGATTCGCTGGGACACTGGTCCCAGAACGGTTCAAGTGACGACTGCCCCATCAGAACAAGTGCCTGCTTCTCCATTCCTGTTGCCCATGCCCCTTGAATATAACCCAATTTCTCGCACATTCCTGCTGAGCCATGCATCTACCTTCCTAATGATGTTGACTCTGTGCCAAATAGCTCGTGGCTTAGGTAGTAATCCAGAGATAATTACCTGCATAGTTATGCTTTCTAATTCAACTCCCAGCTGTTCATATCCCTCAGCAGAAGATCTTTCCTAGTTTTATGTATGTCATTGGACCACATTTGCTGGATGGTTACCTTCGCATTCCTCTATGCCCCAGATGACATATCCCAAACCCGAACACCAAACAAGTGACACATCATTCAGGACTCACGTTCCTGGTCCTGTGTATGTCTGTAAGTATATTATCCCCAAATCCAATAACAATTCTGTCTCTTCACCCTCCGGAATAGCACCCTGCACCACTGTGCTGTGTTCAGTCGGCACATCCTCACTGCAGGGTCTCTGCCGTGTCCACATAGGGCGCAAAACGCTTAGACCTGTTGGACAAGGACAGGGACTGAGGCTTCTGTTACTCTACCTATTGGATCCCTCTAAATACCTCACTCACAATTATACCCGCTTATTCCCTCACCACTGTTAGTTAGTCTAAGCGATGTGAGTGTCCCCGAAACACAGCGTCCAAGGTAATTCTCCCTCTCCCTGATGTGTTGCAATATTCAAAGCTCAGACTCCAGCTCATCGATTCCTAGCTGGAGTTCTTCGAGAAAAGAACATTTATTGCAGACATTGCTACCGGCAACTACTTTGATGTAAACGAGCTCCTAACAAAGGCAGAAGCAACACCTCACCTGATTTTCCAACTTTATTTCATAGAACATAGAACATAGAACATAGAACAATACAGCACAGAACAGGCCCTTCGGCCCACGATGTTGTGCCGAATTTCAGTTAGCCACTTTTTAACGAGACTTTCTCTTTAAGAAAATTGTCCGTGTTTCTCTGCTCATGCAGATTTTAAACTGTAAATAAATTGCAACTAACGAATTAAGAAACTGCAATTGAACACAGATTCAAATTTAGAGGACTCCTTATTGACCAATCAAATCAAAGTCCTCTTTTGTCAAACCTGCTCATTATCTTCACAGAGCATTCTGACTCTCTGGTCACGCGGGTCCTCTCCTTGACGTGGTAATGCTGACTCAGCCCAATTTTACCATGCACCTCCAAGTACTCTGAAATCTCATTTTCAATAATGGACACAAAAATCGTACCACCGGCCGATAACAGGAAAACTGTCCAGTAATTCCCTGTCCTTTTCCTCTCTTCCTTCTTTCTGCAGAGATTTTACATTATTCATTTTCCAGTCCTTTGGGTCTGTCCTTGATGTCAGTTATTCCCAAAAAGGTCACTACTAATGCCTCCACAATGTTTTGCGTTATCTCCTTTAGAAACTTGGTTTGTCATCCGTATGAATTAGCCACTTTCAAGCAGTGCAGCAACCCCAGCACTTCCTCCTCAGTGCAGATCTCAGCACGTATCTCTCGGCTCTTTAATCTCTTGGAAGTTCTGGAATGCCACTAGAGCCTTCCATTGTGAAGACTGATGCAAAATACCAATGCAGCTCATCCTCAAGTTATTCTTTCCTAGTTTCTCTATAGCCAGTATTGTTCTCTCGTGGTCGAATTTTAACTCTTCTCTTCGGACGGATGTACTGTCCCTTGGGCGTGTTCAGAGTAGATTGTCGAGAATAGCGCCAGGAATGAAAATCCTAACATATGACGTATATTTTAGTGACAAAGGTCTATATTTGATGGACCTTAGAACGCGTGAAACTCACATAGTACTGAATGACCTGGACAGAGTGGATGTTTGGAGCATACTTCCATTCATCGGAGACACGAGGACTGGAGGGCACAGAGTAAAAAGTACATCTCTTCGAGCAGAAATAAGGAAAACTTCTTCGAAAGAAAGGTGAATCTATTGAATTCACTGCCACAGAAGGGTTAGAGACCAGGTCATTCACTATGTTCAAGGTTGAGGTCGATTGGAAAACGAATCAAGGATTACGGGTCGAAATCGGGAGAATGGTGTGCAGAAGCATCACAGCCACGATTGCTTGGCGGAGCAGACTTACTGGGCTGAATGGCCAAATTTCGGATCCTATGTTTTTGGTCTTATCGTTACTATTGGCCCTGCCCTTCATTATTTAAATGTATCCTTATATCTGATCTTCAAATAATTTAGAAAGAGTAACGTTCTAATACTGATGACGGGATGATATCATATTCCCGACCTCCAGTCTCATCAGACATTTCCTCCAATTCTCTCTGCTTTCTGTCTACTCACCAAGGTCTTAATCACACTGTAATTGAAGTCCAGTAGTGGTACTTCATCATAGTTTATTGACATCGATCACACGAACAGCATGACACACACAAGGGGTGAACTGGAGCTATTTGTTCGGTGAATGTGATTAATGTAAATGCCCGTGGATTGCGATTTTCTCAGTGGAGGGTTTCCATCTTTGAACAGCAATTATGTCCTGTTGACTGTGTTATTCCCTAGTATGAGCGGGAGAATCACTGACAGCAATAAAAGTGATCAGCAGCTCCTGGGAGATAATAGACAATAGACAATAGACAATAGATGCAGGAGTAGGCCATTCTGCCCTTCGAGCCTGCACCGCCATTCAATATGATCATGGCTGATCATTCCTAATCAGTATCCTGTTCCAGCCTTATCTCCATAACCCTTGACTCCACTATCTTTAAGAGCTCTATCCAATTCTTTCTTAAAAGAATCCAGAGACTGGGCCTCCACTGCCCTCTGGGGCAGAGCATTCCACACAGCCACCACTCTCTGGGTGAAGTAGTTTCTCCTCATCTCTGTCCTAAATGGTCTACCCCGTATTTTTAAGTTGTGTCCTCTGGTTCGGCACTCCCCCATCAACGGAAATATGTTCCCTCCTGCCAGAGTGTCCAGTCCTTTCATAATCCTATACGTTTCAGAGTCAGAAGATGGGAGGTGAGATGTCTGATTTTCAAAAGTCTGGCTTTTTTTTCTGCAAAAGCTGATCTTTGCGTTGGTTCAATGTTGGCAAAACAATAAATTCAATTGATTGGGTGTTAGAAACAACGGTCATAACTTAATCTGATTGATTAAATTCGAAATATTATCAAACCAGCAATCAAATCAAATTCATTTCACACCCAAACGTTACATGATTTCAATTTTCCAGTATATTCTAAGACTGCTCTTGTCAGCTCTTAGTTCAGTACAGCATTCATTCGCTCTTAAATGTAGATTGCACACCTTCAGCAGCATTGCAGCTCTTAGTAAGTACAGATATGCCACTGCATTGAAAGGAGAAAAAAAATCATACACTCAGAGACTGGGGGCCCTCGGGATTCTCTCACACATATGGCTGTGATTTTCGCATCAATGAACATAAATAAGTATTTTTGACACAAAAGAGAGAGAGCTATATTATGATTTCGGGATAGTGGATCAGACATCACTTCATTGAATGGAATAGCAAATTTGATGGACCAAAGGGACAGCTGCAGTTCCTACCTTTCTCTTCTGATTCACCTTCTCATTTAGGGATCCGTGATACTGACATTGTGGGGGAGAAAATGAGTTGAGTAAATTTTCGACAAATGCAAGGAAGTGCGAGGCCCAATGTGTTGAATGGGCTACTCCTTTCCCGATGTTTCTGTGAAGTCAGCGGGAAACATCTGTAAGTGAATTCACAAGCTTTCGCGTGCTAGGAAGGTGGTCGTGCTGAGTCGAAATGACTGTGTTTCTGGTTCCCTTCACTGGTACTGTGGCTGGTGCCATGTACTTCTGCAGGTTTATCCTTTGAGCCCTCGGAGCTGTTTGATACAATTGAGGGTCTTGCTTGGCCGTTTCAGAGCCCATTGATGTGTTTATCACATTCCATGTGCGGGAGTCAGTTTTCGGTCAGACCGGGAAGGCACGGGAGATTAGCTTTCTGACGGTACTTTTGAAAAGCAGTTGGTTGTTTTCAATCGATGTTGAATTCAAGGTCGCTGTGACTGACACCAAATATCAGATATCATTATTTTATTAATTGTTTTTATTTTCCACCAGCTGTCAGAGCGTAATCCTGATCTGGAGTAGTAATGCCGTAATATTTTCACAACAACACCATCTCCACATGGGAACCTATCAGAAACCACATTAAACAGTTTATTTCTGTGCTTCTTGAGAACACTATCAAAAATGACTTCGACTAATTTAGCTATCGTTATGGGACTAAGGGGATGGCAATTGGTAAGTTTGTAATTATTGTCCTCTTAGTATTCTGCACATATTTGAGTAATTTTGCACATTCCATGGAGATGTTAGAGTTGGAGCTGAAACTTAACAACTTTCCCAAGGTCACGGCTTGTTGTGTTGCATCAGCTTTCAGTCCTATTTCAACAATGGTGTCAGGGCCCATTGCTTTTATCATATTTATTGTGTTCAGCTCTTGCTTGATGACAAGTGCAGCTAATATGAATTGTTCAAAACAGGAACCTGTGTTTCTCTGGGCATCATGATAGGGTGAGGTGGATTTTAGGCTGAACAATTACGCTGAGGAATGTGCAAATACTACATCGTTGCCTTTTATTGTGATGTGAAGCGCTGCTCCATTATTCAGAATGGGAATACTTGTGAAGCCATCTCCTCCAGTAAGATGTTTAATCATCCAAAACCATTTATTACTGAATGTGACAAGATAGTTTGTCTGTTGATATTTGGATCATTTCTACCTCTCTATCAGTTATTATTTCTGCTATTTGAAGTGTAAACAGACAGATTTGGTAGCCTTAATGGGTATTTGGTACACATGGTTCTGATCCTGGCATGTTAAACCACACTGCTCTCTGTTCAATTGATCGAATTTATGGTAGGTGTAGACGGGGGGATAATCCCGCGGAAGTGTTACAGATTGCGCTTGAGAATAATTCTGCTTCGGCTGCTGCTGTGGTTTTAGCACCACACCAATGTCAGGACTGATTTATTCAAGGGAGTTCAGAGAACTGGGGAATTGAATGTATTGGCAGAGGATTTTTGAACTGGAAATGAATTGAATGCAGTGAATACTTGGTGATGAAAGAGGGGTGATCGAGTCATCTTCAACTGGAATCATACAATATGCAAACAGGAACTTCTGTCCAACTCGTCCATGCTCACCTAATTGCCGAAGCTAAATAAATCCTATTTTTCTGCTTTTGACCCATACCCTTCCAACCTTTTCGTATTCTGTCTCCATTCAATCCTATTTTAAATGCTGCAATTGTGCGCACCTCTAACACCAACTCTGACAACTCGTTACATATGCAAAGCACGCTCTCTGAGAATCATCAGCCTCTTAGATCCCTTTTGAATCTCTTACCTTCGACGTAAAACCTATGCCTTCTCGTGTTGGGCATACATATTCAGAAGAATACACCTTGGTGAGTCACCCCGTCCATGCCCCTAATGATTATATTAACCTCTATAACGTCACCCCTCACACACCTAAGCAAAAGGAACAAAATTCCAGCCCATCATTCTATGTCAAAACCTACAGTGTCTGTCACGCCAGTTTTAATATTGTTTTCATTCAGGGCGGCACGGTAGCTCAGTGGTTAGCACCACAGCCTCACAGAACCAGGGATCCACGTTCAATACCAGCCACAGGTAACTGTCGGGGTGGAGTTTGCATGAACTCCCCGTGTCTGCATTGGTTTCCTCCGAGTGTTCTGGTTTTCTCCCACCGTCCAAAGATGTGCAGTCTAAGTGAATTGGCCATGCTATTAGGTGCATTAATCAGAGGGAGATGAGTCTTGGTGGGTCACTCTTCGGAGGATCGCTGTGGATTTGTTGGGCCGAACGGCCTGTTTCCACAATGTAGGATATGAAATCTAATCTAAGCTTTTCCAGTTATATTTTCTAGAGCAGGGCGACAAGAATTGCACTCCAAACGTGACTTTACCATTCTGCTGTACAGCCACAAATGTGTGCACAAATCCTATACTCAATTCTCTGACTAATGAAGATAAGTGTGCTTAATGTCTTCTTCACTGCCATGTCTAACTGCGACTCTACTTTCAGGGATATATCTACCTGCAGCCATGGGCCTGTCTGCTCCTTAACACCTTTAAGGGTTCGACTGTTAACTGTGCTAATCCTGAAATTGTTTGTCTAACAAAATGAAACAGCTCACATTCTTCTGCAGAAGCTCCATCTGCCATTTCTTGGCCCACTAGTCGAGTTGAGCACATCTGATTTTCGTTTCAAACGACCTTCTCCACTGTCCCCAATAACACCAATTTTTGTTTCATTTTAAAATGTACTGTCAGTGATTCCTATATTCTCATTTAAATCATTTATTTAAAAAAATGACGAACAACAGCAGACTGGTCCTTGTGGCACACCGCTGGTCATATGCCTCCAGTGGGAACAACAAATCTCTACCACCATACTCTGTCTCTGCCTGTCAAACCAGTGTTGTGTAATGGAAAATCTCTCCCGAATTCCCTGCAATATTAACCCATTAACCAGGCTACCTAATGCTGAGCCATGTTGTGCCTCACTATGGTCCGGATATACAAAGTGTATTGCTTTACCTTTATCTGTCTTCTTTGTTACTTCTTGAAAACTTGCAAACAATTTTGAGAAACACGTTTTACCACTCACACAGCCATGCAGTCTATCGCTAATCAGTCCTTGCCTTTTTAAATGCATATAAATCCTCACTCTCAGATTTTCCTCTGAATTCTAAACCACTCTGACACCAGACTAACCAGTCTGTTGTTCGCTGGCTTTTTCTTGCAGCCACATTAAAATTAATATCACAACATTAGTTATCTTCCAGTCCTCCAGCCCCTCATCCTTGGCTGTCAATGATACAAATAAAAAATTGAAAGAACTACGTATTCTGGAAATCAGAAACAGACGTTACTGGTTTGGCAGCGTCTGTGCAGAGAAATCAGAGTTAACGTTTTGGATCCAGCGACCCATCTTCAGAATGCGAAGGAATGCTGCAAATATCTCAGTCGGGGGCAATGCAATTTCTTCCCCAGTTTCCAACAATGACCTGAGATACACTTGAACATGTATTTATCTATCGTTATTAATTTCAAGACCTCCGGCACTTCCTTTTCTGTATTGGTGGTATCGTTTCAAAATAGTACTTATTCTGTTTTTCCGAGTTCCCTCGTTTCCATATATTTCTCCATTATAAATGCTCATGGAAAATATTCATAAGGGCTATCACCTATTGAGCAGCAACAGGTTGTAGGTCAGTGGAGTTGGGGAGATCGAGTGCATGTAAGGGGTGTGAAAACAACATGGCCACGCGCCAATGAATGGAGCAGTTGAACTGTGAATGTGTTTTTTCCTGCTTTTATGGGAATGGCTGTAATATTTTACATTTAAATTCTGTGTTCCTTATTTCTCCACTTTGCACTGAGATTCCGCACCTGGGTAGAGTGGGAGGGTGGGTACTTTTGTAACTAATGTTGTGTCACATGTGGCGACTTGTTAACTTTTCACTGTCCTATGTGACTACATGTGACAATAAACATAATAAACCTAATTCATCTCCTGTGGTTCCAGACAAAGATGACTATTTGAGTTTTAAGGGACCCCATTTTCTCCCTCGCTTTTCTTTTGCCCTTAATAACTTTGTAGAATCCCTTTCGAGTCTCCTTAACCTTATTAGCCAACACTACCTCATGATCTCCTTTTGCCCTCCTAATTTCCGTGACATATGCATTCTTGACTCCTGTATAGTCGTCGAAGAATTCACTTGATCCCCGCTGTGGATATCTGACCACTCCTGCCAAAGCCTCAATGTACCCCTGTTATGTACTCTTCCCTACTCCTGCTAGATTTGTCCTTCACTCCAAAAGGAACAGGCTGTCACTGAATTCCTGTTATCTTGCATTTAAAAAGTTCCCACGTGCCATATGTCCCTCCACATGTCAACAGCTTCCCCCAGTTATTTCTTGAAAATGCCTGCGTAATACCATCACAATTGGCCTTGCCCCAATTTAGAATTTCAAATTTTGGAACAGGTGTATCCTTTTACTGAACAACTTCAAAGTAATAGAGTTATGGTCACTGGTCGTACATTACTCTCACTCTAACAGCTCAGTTATTTATCCCGCCGTATGACCCAAGAGGAAGTGAAGCTGACGCCTATGTCCGCTCAGCTATGAACTTATTTAATGGCAAGGCAAGATTGAGGGGTCGAATGACTGCATACACCTGTGAGTTTATTGTTGTGCATTGGTGTTTCCCTGTGGTTTTTTTTGTCTGTCTTTACTGTATTAATGTGTGACCTGCATCTACATCCCCAATCGCTTGGTTTCTTTGTTTTCGAGTGAAACAGTGACATAAGGATCAAATTGTCCTTCCTCACCATCAAACACTCTGTCTGCCTATCTCCCCCTCTTGTGTTTAAAATACTGTAAAACCCACTTTTCTGGCTGTCCTGCACCAGTGTACCAGCTGTGTTTGGAAAAGGCATTAAAGACAGTCACACTCTCAGATTTGAACTGAATTGGCTTTATTGGCGCGTGCACTCAAGTGAGTTCAGTGAAAAACGTGCAATGTCCACACTTATGTCACCATGAAGGATGGTGTAGGTTACAGAGAGACATAGATAAGGTGCAGAGCTGGGCTGAAAGGTGGCAAATGGAGTTCAATGCGGACAAGTGTGAGGTGATTCACTTTGGTCGGAGTAACCGGAATGCAAAGTACTGGGCTAATGCAAAGTAAGATTCTTGGTAGTGCCGATGAGCAGAGAGATCTCGGTGTCCAGGTACACAGATCCTTGAAAGTTGCCACCCATTTGGCAGGGTTGTTAAGAAGGCATTCAGTGTTTTAGCTTTTATTAATAGAGGGATCGAGTTCCAGAACCATGCGGTTATGTTAGAGCTGTACAAAACTCTAGTGCGGCCGCACTTGGAATATTGTGTACAGTTCTAGTCACCGAATTACAAGAATGATGTGGAAGCTTTTGAAAGGGTACAGAGGAGATTTACTAGGAATCTGCCTGGTATGGAGGGAAGGTCTAATGAAGAAAGGCTGAGGGACTTGAGGCTGTTTTCGTTGGAGAGAATGTTGAGAGTTGACTTATTAGGGACATATAAGGTAATCGGAGGGATGGATAGAGTGGACATGGAGAGCCTTTTTCGAGGAATGGTGACGGTGAGCACTAGGGGGCACAGCTTTAAATTGAGGGATGATAGATATAGGACAGATGTCAGAGGTATTTTCTTTACTCAGAGGGTAAGGGTATGGACTGCTTTGCCTGCAACGGTAGTAGAGTCGCCAAATTTAAGTACATTTAAGTCGTCATTGGACAAGCATGTGGACGCACATGGAATAGTGTAGGTTAGATGGGGTTCAGATTGGTATGACAGGTCTGCTCAACATCGAGTGCCGAAGGGCCTGTACTGCCTATGTACTATGTTCTATGTTAGGTACACGACCCCTAGGTTCAGATAGTTAAATACTTCGTGCAAAATTGGAAGAATACTACATGAAAGCAAGCAGAAGTATAAAAATGAAAAAGGAAATCGACTCGATGTGCAATTTTTAAAATTTGGACTGCTAACACCGAGTCTGCACACCTCCTGCACCCAGTCTCCGGATTGCACAGTTTCCAGTCTGCAGACAGCACTGGGCTCAGTCTCCAGCCTCCACCGAGCAAATTCTGCAGACTATTACTGGCCCGGGCCCCAGCCTGCATCGAGCAACGTCTCTAGACTGCAATGGGTTGAGTCTTCAGACACTGCCAGAATTAGTTTCCAGGACTTTCTGGCCCACTTTCCAGTCCACACAGACCCGAGTCTCCAGAATGCACCGTGTCCAGTCTCCAGACTCAAACTGACCTTTTCTCCAGACAGCTAAAGACCCAATCTCCAGACAGCATGGAATCAAGCCTCTAAACTGCAACGGTCTGAGTCTTCAGACCATCCCAGGACTTGTCTCAGACCGCGCTGGGCCCAGCTTCCGATCACAGCACAACTCTTCAGGTCCAAACTTTCCCAGTCTCTAGACCACATTGGGTCGACTCTCCGGAACACATTGGGTACTGACTCCAGACCGCATCACGCCCAGTTTCCAGAACGTGTTGGGCCCAGTTTCCAGTCTGTACTGAGCCCAGTCTCCAGACCTCACTGCAACTAGACTCCAGACCAAAACCGGCCGGTGTCCAGACCCCACTGGGCCAATTCTACGCACCGCACTGGGTCCTGTCTCCAGTTTGCACTGGGCCAGTTTCCACCCCATACCGAGCTAAGTCTCGAGACTGCACAGCAACAAATTTCCAGATCGCCCCTGTCGCAGACTTCAGACGGTACCAGGCCCAGTGTCCGGACCTTGTCGGGCCCAGTCTGCAGAGTGCACAAGGCCCAGTCTCCAAACCGCACTAAGGATAGTGACATGGCCGCACCAGGCTCAGTCCCGAAACCACAGCAGGCCCAGTTTCCAGACTGCACCGCGCCCAGTCTCCGGGCCACACCAGGCTGAGTCCCCAGACAGCACCAGGTGTACTCCCCAGGCCAAATTGGGCCTAGCTTCCTGACCGCACCTGGCCATGTCTCCAGACCACATCGGGTCTTGACTCCAGATGCCACCGGGTCCAGTCTTCAGACTGTACCACGCCGATTCTCCAGGCCACACTTGGTCCAGTCTCCAGACCGCACTGGGCTTAGTCTCCAGGCTGCTCATTTAAAAAAAATCGAGCCTCACCCCCCCTGCGGCAGCCTTTGATCTGTTACTTGCTTCCTTCTTTTCAGTCCGAGCAATTTTAAAAAGTTAAGCATTTGGTGTGAAAATAAAAATCCAGACAAAAAGAAAAAAAGAAATTCCAGAGTCGAGGATCTTTAACCTGAGCATTCCCGCTATCCAGCCATTTTAACACATTTCTCGACTGTTTATTCAGAGAATGACTTTGGAGACTCAGAGCAGGTTGTCCGAATCCTCGCAATGCTGTTCTTGAGATATTAACAGAGGAGATGAACATGCCATTGCTTGACCATCTGCTGTCATAGTATTGTTTCAGGACTTTCCTATCCATTCGCACTGTAATTTCCAAGAGTACATAAAAAAAACATAAAAAGTTGGAGGAAGTGCAAAAAAATTCATGTTAAACTCTTTAAATGCGCTTCGTTCAGAGTGCGAAAATACTATGGTCTGCATAACTCCTGGATCTGGACAGATATATAGTCCGAGTTGAGAGATGAATGCGTGGCTGTGGTGTTGCACTCTACGTTGTTTGCCGGGTTGGAGAATGCATAGTTGTGTCTGACTAATGATCTATGGTTGAAACATGCCAGTTGTGGTTTCATGGTATCTGGGCTGGTTCTGTGAGGTGAATGGAGTATGATATAGAACTGACTCCTTCAGCTGATCTGACAATGTTTTAATTTTACGTTCTCTTTCTTGTGATTGCCCCCTCCGTTTCTCACTCCATTACTGTTACAGTGTGCCCATGCACAGTACATCTTATTGGTGAATAAACACTATCCCGGCTGCAGAAAAAGCCTCGGCATTCAGGATCAGTCAGCTGTTCCCATTGAATTCAGTTCTCCACATAGAAGAAAGGATGGTCTCTGATAAAGACCCTCCTTTTGACGCACTACTTAAAATGACCCCTCCCCCCCCCCCCCCCCCCCCACACCACTCAACGCATCAAAATATCTAGTATGCACGGAGGACAACGGGGCCACTGGGGACATCAGGAAGCAGATCAATAGGGGATGGAACAACAGGTCTGGTGTCTGAACGGGTCAGAGTGAACCTCCAGTACACACTGTGTCATTAAGCCCTATAATGTCTCTCCATGTACGTAATATGTAGCCTTTTAATTTTCATGAAAAATTCAAACTTTCACTGTTACCCACGTTATATTCCATCTGACATATTGTTTTCTATTGCTTATGCATTTTCACGTTCTATACCTCATCGTGATAACTTAAAGTCCTGTCTGTCTTATTTAGAATGCACTTCTTTCATTTATCTAAAACGTGGATAATTATTGCAAATATTTGAAGACTCAGTACTGTTCACTATGGCACTGTAGTCATTAATGCGTGATAAACTGATAAAGACTGATTTATTGCTAATTTATTCCTGCTTCCGACTCAGTAACCAGTAATTCCTGTATTCGTATGCAGCAGCATTTAAAGGCAGAATTCCATTTCCTGTGAAACAGCCAGGGGAGATTAAATCATTAGTTCATTTGCTGAGTAACAATCTCGAATGGCTGAATGGTCTCATTCTGTTCCTGTTTCAACAATTTAATGGGCGGAATATACTGCTTCAGAATTGGTGCAGTTTTGAATTGTGATGGATATTTTGGAACCCTCAGTGCCTAAACCAGTGGTGACTTTATGATGAACGGAAGGACATTGATGCTGCAGCTGTTGATGGCCGACAGTGCCTTATTCATGCTCATTTTCCATTTGTTCAGCCCTTTGAAAACATGTTCTACTTTGCAGGATTTAGTGCCTTATATCAGAGTGGGTGGTACCTTCAATATGAAACTGAAATTTTCCCACCACGATAACTGTGCGCTGTATGCTCCTACAGATACTGTTAAGGACCGATACACCCGTGACAAGGAGTTTGGTAAGAATGTTTGACTCTTGTTGGTTCCCCGACCCATTCTCACAGACTGGCTACTGTGCATTTGAAGCCTCTCGCTGCACTTTCAGTCGTGGGTCTGTGGACACACTCTTGATGTTGGACATTGAAGTACCACACCCAGAGTCCATTCTGTGTCCTTGTAACCCTCAGTGCTTCATCAAACTTCATTTCACCATCCAGGGAAACGGAGTAATCATCGAGGCGCGATGTGGAGTGCAGTAGGTGTCCATCATCACGCAATTTCTGACTTGTTACCATGAGATTTCCTGGGTTCTGAAATCAATGTTGGGGAATTCCAGATAACTCTCTTCCTGACAGTATCCTACGGTGCCGCCATCACTGGGACAGTTTGACATGTGCTGCAGCTTATACTTAAGGATGGTAATTGCGATTTATGAATCATTACCCATCAGATCTGATTCTGTTCGCATGACGATTCTTGACCAGTCAATTTGAGGAATTACAGTGACAATATTTCTCGCTACAGAGTGACCAATTTTGGCAACTGAATATCCAAGACATTTCACGGTAGAGTGTGATATGCAGAATCGAAAAGGAGGTGGGGGAAATCTTGGAATAACAGATGCCATCTTTTGAATCATAAAAAGGATCTTACATGAAGTGGTCGTGATATTGTCTCCACTCTATTGTTTTCGTTGCAAAGTGCCAGTTGAGTTTAGGGAGAGAGTCCCACTGCGAGAATGAGTTGGTCTCACCAAAACTAATTGGCAAAATGGTCTTTCTGATTTGGGTCTTTATGTCTTCGCCACATACTATACCGAACATTCCGCGGAA
This sequence comes from Chiloscyllium punctatum, assembly GCF_047496795.1. Taxonomy (NCBI): domain Eukaryota; kingdom Metazoa; phylum Chordata; class Chondrichthyes; order Orectolobiformes; family Hemiscylliidae; genus Chiloscyllium; species Chiloscyllium punctatum. The sequence goes on along the minus strand of NC_092781.1, from coordinate 23,163,396 downwards.
CACTGTATTCCAGACAATGACCAGAACATTCTGTCCCAGACATTTAATGGAACATTCTATGTGCGACATTCCCCTGATCATTCTATACACCACATTCTCCGGAACATTGTATACTCGAATGTCCCCAGTCCATTCTCCAACCGACATTTCCCAGAAAGTTCTCTAACCGAAATCCAACACAACATTCCATACCTGATATTACTCAGAATATTCTATAGCCAACATTCCATTGAATCCGTTGTGTGCACAAATAAATGTTCTTTGGAACATTCCTGAAGAAGGGCTCATGCCCGAAACGTCGATTCTCCCGCTCCTTGGATGCTGCCTGACACGCTGCGCTTTTCCAGCAACACATTTTCAGTTCTCTGGAACATTCTATACTCGACATTCCCGAGAACACTCTCTAAAGGACATTCCCCAGAACATTCTGTGTCCGACATTCCCCGAGACATCATAAAATCGATAATACACAGAACATTTTGACAACAACATTCCACTTAAGATTCTTTAACCGACGCTCCCCAGAACATTCTAAAACCGACAATCTCCAGAACGTTCTATAACTGAGATTCTCTGGAACATTCCACAACTGATATTCCCTGTAACATTCTATAACCAATATTTACTGGAAAATTCTAAAATTAACATTCCACGGAACATTCCATCCCCGACATTCACCGGAGCATTCTGGACCCAACATTCCCGAGAACACTGCGTGAAAGGCATTCCCCAGAACATACTATAACTGACGTTGTCCAGAATGTTCAATAACTGACATTACCTGGAACATTCTATCCATTTCACCTGTTTATGAACGGACAAACGAAAGTGAATTGAACAGAAGATAAGATCACAAGGGAACAGATCCAGCCCCAGGGAGAACGAGAATCTGCTTCAAAGTCACCTCAGGCAGGTAAACGGGTGAATTCGTTTACCCTGCATTTATGTTTCCTCATGACAGAAGATCGCCAACAATGTATTCTAGAGGACAGAAATGTCTAACCTCCGTTTGTGTTCAAGGAAGTGGAATTGAAGCCTTCAGCACGGCAATATTTGCACTCACCGTATTTGAAACTGTAAAGAAGTGGCTTGTGTCTGCTCTCGAGTGATGGGGAATGTTCTAGAAACCATCTGTTTTGAAGGATGCATTTGGGGAGGGAGGATTTCGTGTGGATTTTGACACATTTTGGTCAAACATTCAGTCCCACCCATTTGCTATTTCAACTCTAATTATTTCAGCAAATCTCTGAATACAGTGACACATTTGAAAACGTCACTCTATCTTCAATTAAACTGGTCACTTTGCCTCCACGCTGATGTATAATGTGTTTGTTTTCCTTCCTCACAGTTAACCTCGTGACGATCTACGTCCTGCTTTATAAAGATTGTGGATTGTCTCCATGTGTCAGACGATACCTGGAGGCCATGGCACTGGCAGATCTACTGGTCATTATCATCGATCTGATATTGAGACACATTCCCATTGTTTATAACGATCACTTTTATTTCCTGGAGTCCATCCCCGTGTGTAATATCCACGCCGTCCTGCTTTATTCAGTCACTGACTGCTCTGTCTGGTTCACCGTCACATTCACTTTTGATCGATTTGTGGCCATTTGTTGCCAGAAGCTGAAAAGTAAATATTGCAGTGAGAAAACAGCGGCTGTGGTTCTAGGAACAGTGACGGTGCTGAGCTGTTTAAAGAACATTTTCTGGTATTTTATGTTCTCTGCTCGCTATTGGCTGATGAACTTCCCCTGGTTTTGTAAGGTTACACGCGACATTTATTACTCCCACGTCTGGATCACAATCGAGTTCGTCCACCACACTCTAACCCCGGCTATTGCATTTCTCCTGATTCTGCTGCTCAATGTTTTCACCGTCAGACACATTTTAGTGACCAGCAGAGCCCGCAGGAGACGACGGGCTCACACAAATAGGAACCCTCAGACTGACACAGAAATGAAAAATCGAAAAAATTCCGTCATTTTACTGTTTCTGATCTCGGTGAATTTCATTCTGTTATGGTCAACGTTAATGGTGTATTCTTTATGGAACAGGATGTTTTGGATTGTGGATACCCCTGTGTTTCTACATTGGTATATGCAGCACTTGGGCTTCATGCTGCAGCTCCTCAGTTGTTGCACAAACACTGCGATTTATGCCGTGACGCAAACTAATTTCAGGCAGCAGCTGAAGAATGTGCTGAAATATCCCTTTACCCTAATTCATCAATCAATCACATTAACTCATTCATCAATCCATCGTTGATTTTCTGATGTCAGTTCAAAGCTTCAGCAATGAAGCCGCCTGTTGCTATGGTAACTGACTGAGGGGAGAGAGCGTTTGCCCAACCTCAACTCACAGGTGTTACAAGGAAACTTTTCAACGTTTCTCTCAACACATATTCCAGAGAGAAGAGGTAGCCTCCAAATGACTGCATTGTCACTTCAATTTGAAAACAATAAAAATTATCATTAAAAAGTTCCAAGCAACGGAGTGAATGACATTGATGTCTGTGTGTTGTGTGTGAGCTAGGGAGAGACAGACTCAACTGGAAGTCCTTCTCTTCAGGGAAGGGGTGGAGGATGGGGTCGTAGTCAGGAATAAGTTTCAAGTCACCATGTCCTCGCTTTCACACGTGTCCCCGATTCCTATCAAGAATTCAACGCTTTACCTCGTCTCACCCATCTCCACTCAATCTCATGCATCTCTCTGTCTTTCACTCCCATCTCTCACTATTCTTCTTGCCCCTCCCCCTCTCTTGCACGGCCTCCCCATTTCTTATCCCGAATTTCATTTTCCTCATTTTTCTCCCTCTCTTTCTTCACACGATGTCTTTCTCTCCCCACTCCCTTTCAAATTCACTCTTCCTGCAATTCACTCTCTCACGCCTGGTTGCTCCACCCGCTGAGCGCATCTTTCTCTCCCTCGCATTCTGTCTCTCTTGCTGTCTCTGTCTCTCTCACGCGTTTTTATCTCTCCAGTATATTCTCTTTCTTCCAACTTTCCCCACATCTCTCATCTCTCGCCCTTCAGCATCTCAAAGGCAGCCCCCGTTCCCGAGAGTGTGTGAGTTCGAGGTGAAGTGACGGAGCCAGAGAGACTCAGCCAGAAGCGGAATGGACGAAAGAGAGAGAGAGACCAGCCCAGAGCCACTGGGAAAATGAAGTTCGGAGTGCGGGAGAGAAACTGAGAGTCGGAGAGAGCGACTGAGTCAGACAGAGGGAGAGGCAACGAAGGAGCAGCCAACAGATTTAAACAGATGAACAGGGAGGGAAGGCGACAGAGGAAGGGAGAGTCAGATATGGAGAGAGGGAGGGAGAGAAAGCGAAAATCTGACAAATGCACTGAAGGAGCCAGAGAGACAGAATCAGCGGGCGAGAGAGGAAATGACGGAGCCCAAGAGAGAGAGTCAGATGGAGTGAGAGGGATGGACAGAATCAGATAGAGATGGAGAGAGATAGAGGGACATAGAGAGCAAGGGAGGAACAGGGGGTGGGAGACTGGTCAGGTGTGATAGAAGGAGGGAAGCAAAGACATACAAAAGAAGGAGGAATGTTGCAAGAGACAGTGAGAAGGACAGTTAGGGGGTGGCATCGAAAAAGACAGGGCGAGGGGAAGGGGTTAAAGACAGTGGGAGTGTTGTAGAGAGAGAGAGGGTATGTGGTCGAGCGAGAGCGCAGGTTGGGAGTAGAGAGATTGGGCGCGGGACAGAGAGGGAGGAAGAGTGAGAGACGGGGTAGAAAGAGATTGAGGGGTGAAGAGAGATGGGGCAGTGAGCAAGAGTGTTGGGGGCGAGTGTGTGAGAGCACGATTGTCGGGAGGTAGACAGACAGAGGAACAGAGAGAAAAAGAGAGAGGGGAAAGAAAGAGAGGTGAGAGAGAGAGAGTTGGACGGGTGGCGAGAGCGAGCAGTGGGTTGAGAGACACAGAAAGAGAGGGCGAGAGAATGAGTTTGAGTGTGATTAATTGTAGAGAGAGATTTGGAGTGAGGGGAAGAGAGAGAATTGGAATGGGGGAGAGTGAGAGATAGTGAGAGGCTGGCTCGTAGGATGCAGAGAGAGAGGACGAGTGGAGGGGACAGAGAAATAGAGTGAGAGTGGAGAAAAAGACAGAGAGAATAAGGTGGGGGAGTGAGAGTAGGGGAGAGATAGAGAGGCAGAGAGTATCACTGAGAATAGAGGGACAGCGGGAGCTGGTGAGAGAGAATGGAAAGGGGAGAGGGAAATTGAGAGTGGGAGGGGCTTGATAGAGGTATTGGGAGGGGGAGAGAGAGCGAAAGGAGGGGAGACAGCGTGGGAGAGGGAAATAGAGACAGATGGCTGAGTCAGTTGGCCAAAGAGATAACGTGAATAGGCGAATGAGATTGGGAAGGAGTGAGACAAGGAGGAGTGAGATCACGACGGAGACAGTGTGTGGGGAGTCTCATTGAGAAAGAGAGAGAGAGATTCCGATGGGGAGATGGCGAGACGGAGACGTAGGGGTACAGGGAGAAGTGAGAGAAAGCTGGAGAGAGAGAGAGTGTGTTGGGGTCGTGGGGACTGAAAGAGGTGTGTGAGAAAGTGTGAGACATCGAGAGACAGGTTTTGATGGGGGGAGAAAGGGTGGGATAGGCTGAGCAGGATGGAGACAGAGAAATAATCGGGGGTTAGGAGAGACTGAGAGAGAATGGAAGGCGCGGGGAGAGTCAATGGTGAGCGCGAGAGAGCTGGAACTGATGAGACAGAGAATGTGGGAGGAGCGAGACACAAATGTAGGGTTGAGAGAGTGTGTGCCAAGAGGAGAGAGAGTGCGAGGTCATAGAGAGAGTGGGAGGTCGTGGGAAGAAAGAGACCGTGTGGAAGTGATGAGGATTCAGAGAAAGCTTTCTGGTTTAGTCCCAATTCTAAACTCAACTGCGGAAGGAACAAAACGTTAAAGGAGAAAAATCAATAGCTGAAGAGCTGGTGTGTTATTCACGAATTTAGGAATTTGGGATATTGGAATATCTTTTGGAATGAATAGAACTTTTCAAAAGAGATTGGTCTAATCCAAACTGGAAAGAGACCAATATCTTAACCGGGAGAGAGAATAGAATATCATCGAATCCCTAACGTGTGGAAACAGGCACTTCGACCCAATGTATCCACACACACCGTTTGGAGAATCACCGCCCAGAATCATTTCCCTCTTGTCCTATATTCATTCCTGACTGATGCAACTGGCCTACATAGTCCTGAGCGCTATTGGCAACTTAGCATGGCAAAGTCAACTTAACTGCACAACGTTGGAATGTGGGAAGAAAACAGAGCACCCGGCATAAATCCATGCAAACGTGAGGAGAATGTGTCATCTCCACACAGACAGTCACTGGTGCTGAGAAGCGAACCCGGATCCCTGTCGTTATTTTTCAGAGGTTCAGAGTGGAATGTTGGGCCGAACTGGCTGGTCATTCTGCCTACTCTTAAACAGAAAGAACTTATTTTCAAAATTATGGAATGAAACAGAATTAACCGTAAATACAATACCTAAATAATGTCAGATATCTGAAATCGACAGGCCATTCCTTCTTAATGATGCTGTTCCAAACCACTTGCATCAATCACAAAATATAAATCACTTAGCACAAAGTGTAAAAAAGTGTAAAAATGCATGTTACGAAGTCTGATGCATACAAGGAGGGGAGAGCATTCTTTATCAACTGTCAACCTGACTGTGTTAACCCCCGAACCTTACTGACCTGCGCAGCTGGAGAGATGGCCACGCCCACTTCTTGGCACCAGTTTTTGAAAACACTTGAAAGCCTTCGCCATAATGCATGACCTGAAAAGTTAAACAAAAACGGCCACAATAAATTTTCAAACTTCAGACATTTTGGAACCTTGTATCATTTGGAATCACTCTCAAAAAGATCGATGACACTTCACCAGCTTTCTGATTCCTCCGCTTAATAAAAAATGAACGATCAATTTCCAAAGATGACTTCATTTCTCAACCCCCCAAAGAAGTTAATTAGTACTCCAGAACTCACAAATATTCACTGACTATAAGCATGAAATTATTTACAACGGCATCTGCATTCCGCCTGCTTATCTCCCACCAGCAAACACTCTCAATTGCTGATGGAAGTCTCGACAAATGCATCGGAATCACGTTTTCACGATCTTCCTCATGCACAATTTTAAACCTGAATGGATGTAACAACAGTCCCCATCTAAATAGTCTGGCATTTTGTCCTAAAATGACTCCAGAAACTTCAATGGGTCATAACCGGTGTATATGTTTGTCTCAGATGTGTTGCTGGTAATATAGACACTGAAATCTAGTAATGCCAACAAGAAGCTCAAAGTATCTTTCTCACATGTCAACTCTTTCTACTGATGAATGTTCAACCTTCTGGGGAAATACCCAATAGTTTTTTTTGCTATCTTCTCGTTGTCTTCCTGAAGGAGCACAGCACCGACACAGACATCGCTGGAATAGATTACCATCTTGAAAGGCTTTGCTTCTTCAGGTGTGGCTAATACCGGGACAGTCGGTTACCATGTTTTTGGTCAATCCACAATCCAATGAAACTTCTTGCCTTTCTTTAGCAATTCAGTGAGTGGACCGGCCAAACTGCTAAAATTCGGCACAATCTTTCAATAAAACCCATTTCATCCGTTATATCCTTTTTGTTGATGCCATGGGAAATTTTCCAATTATCTTTCGTTTCGTAACGCATGGTGCCACTTTTTCGTGTCCAATAACATGACTCAGGAACGTGAGTAGCGCTATTTCAAATTAAGTTTTATGTATGTGTCTGAACAAGGCGGCCTTCCATAGTCAATCAAACAAATCCGACAGATGTTGCAAATGTTCCTGAAATGATTGATTAAATATCACCAGATCATCAATGTGCACAACACAGTTGGGTGAGCCAAGAATGATATTATTGGTTAGTCTCTGAAACGTGCCTGGAACACTTTTCGCATGAATTTATTAGACTTTAACTAATACAGTGCATTCGGCGTTATGAAAGCCTATTTTCTTTTCTTTTCTGACAAAGGCACCTACCAGTAGTCTCTGAGCAAATCCAAATTGAAAAGGCAATGTGCTTGTCCCAGATTTTCAATGCAGTCTTCCAAGCACGAAATTGTACATGCATCAGTCTTTGTAAATTTGACTTTGTCACAGTCCAAGCTTAACCGTTGGGTAACAATTGGATTTGGCAACATTACATTGGGTGAGCTCCAGTCACTGCAACCCACGTTGATTATGTCGTCTTGGAGCATATGCTCAATCTCCTTCTGAACCTGTATCCACATTAGACGGTTCTGCCTCTCAGACTGTGTTTAATCGGAAAAGCATCTCCAACAACTGCAACACGAACAATTAGTTTATTACATCCCATTTTATTTCCAAATATTTTCCCATGTGATGGTAAAAAAACTCTTTCAGGTCATTTCGATTTTTCTCAGCAGAGTAACACAATCATTCATTCCAATTCTTGAGCTTCGTGATTGTCCAATTAAATATGAGGAATTCCCAATTCAGAATGGCCTGAACTTGGTTATTTCTTCTGTATTCATTAACACCTTCTCCTCTTTCTTTCCTTCTTCATCAAAATGCCTTGCGAGCACATTCACTTGACACATTCTGTGAGATGTATTCCTGTCTGGAATCCTTGTCAAGTAGTTCATCTCACTGGATTTTCTGTCTATTTGATAAGGTCCACTAAAACTTCCCTTTAAGGGTTCACATAATACTGAAAGTATCATGAATTCTGTATTCCAGATAGCAAAATTGCATTTACATTTTTACTTGTCCACTTCGTCTTTCATTTCACGCTGAGCTTCTTTTAAATGCTGTCTGGCCAACTCCCCAGCTCTATTTAATTGTTCCCTAAAATTTGAAAGACAGTTTAAATGTGTGGTCTCTGAACTGTGTCTTTTAATTTCTCCTCACTCAATTTTAACTCTCCTCTCTTTTCCTGCCATCAATCGAATTGAAAGCAACTGAATTTGCACAATTCATTTGGTATATATCTAATCGCAAAAAGCACAACGGAATTCGCTTAACCCTATCACATAGATAGTCTTGAATTTAAGCCCTCAACATGTTAAATCATGTTTGTTGACTCCTTTATGGCGCTCGCTGCGATTCTAGATGTACGCAGTTGATTTGAACTGGTTCATTCCTAAACTGTCAAAACTTCCCCCAATAGTTTGGATTTCGTTCGTGTCTAGTGAAAGAAAAGAGTAATTCCTCTCCAATCATTTTAGCAGCGGGATTGTGTAATGCGAAGGCCTATGGAAATCTCGTCGATGCAACCATTATTGTTAACAAATGATGATGCCTACGTTTTCTTCGTGGTAGGAGGCCGGCATAATCAATTAAGACTCTTGTAAAAGGTTGCACAAATGCTGGGATAGGTATTAAATATGTTGTTTTTATTACTGCCTGTTTCACCTTTTTCCAATTACCTGACATGGATGACATATCAGGAAAAATTCAACTATATCCTTGTGCACTTCAGGCCACTAATAATGTCTTTGTACATAATATTGTGTTTTCCTCACACCTAAATGAACTCTAAGTTGTAGTGCACGCACCTCGTGTAACACCTCCCTTCTGAACGCCACTGGCAAAACAGTCACTGAATTTCTAACCATTTGTTAGATGCCTGAATATGAGATAGTTTCCATTATCTCATCAAGACATCATTGTTAAGGTATTGGCACACACGGATACATTCAGATTCGTTTTCCTTATATATCTTTTGGTAATACTGCATTAAATTTTGAATTTTCATATTTCTGCCGTAACTCAATTAGTTTAGTTGAGCAACAAATGTGAGCATAATCAGGAATTTGCTCCTGTTTTTCTCAATTTTCTGAACGAACTATGTCTCTGTTAATACCACTTCAGTTTCCTTATCTGTACTTTTGAACTTGCCTATTTCAACTGGTGACTATGTGACCGCGTCACCCCACGATCAGGAAAGGTTGCAGGGCAAGAGTCCTGCATTGCTTCAGTAGCCAGCGTCTCCATTGGCTTTTCAACCACAGTTGGCAGCACTACTACCAGTGTATCATGTATATCATTCACAAGGACACATTTTCTTCTTGTAGTATGTCCAGTACTACTGCCACAAAATGTCCAATCTTTTCTGCACTCTCTAATCTCACTTTGCATAATTGACTGCCTTTTGTTTCAACGTTACCAGTAGATTTCTGGCAATCGTCCTTCAGGAGTACATATTGCTCATCTTTCAACATGACAGACTGTTAGGATACTGTGTCCCTTGATAGTGCAAACATTGTACGTCTACTCTTGGCCTATGCGAATAAACCTTACCTTCGTCGGTATATTTTATAAGCGGATCTCATACTTCCTCCTCAATCAACTTCCGATGAGCTTATACACTCTGACGTGACTTTCTCGCCTCCATTGTGCTTTCTGTCACCACTTCCATAATACTCACAGGCTGATCCTGTTTTCCTTGATCTGGCATTTTTCCTAGCCCACCAACATTGCGATTCCATGTGACCTATTTTATTGCAATAAAAATACTCTTGAACTTCTTTATCCGCTCCATGAGCGTTGAATGCTGTGCGAAGTATTCCCTATGATCGTCACCAACATCTGCCTTTTGTTTTCCACGTGAGGATTTCGCTTTCCCCCTTTTTCTTTATCCCTGACAGACTTAAATAAACTCTGGAAACCAAATCGTGTTATATACACCAACTCATAATCAAAGTCACTTCAGCTGTTAACCTTACCGTTTTCATTCTCTCTTCTTTCACCAGAGTTCGCACAACTTCAGGCAGTGAATTTTTGAACAGTTGCAAAATAATTATCTCAAATAACACTTTAAGTTTGCTCTATTTTTAAAGTTATTATCCATCTATCAATAATACTTTATTTGATCCATTCAAATTCAGTATAGGTTTGACCAGGATCCCTCCTTAGATTACTGAAACGTTGTCTTAAGTCTTCTGGTCAAAGCTCATGTATTCTTAAAATAACTTTCTTCACCTCCTCATACTCCCTCTGATAGTGTTGCGAATAACGCACCACACTATCTAAAAATTTTGTTTGCATCAACAAAATCCACATGGTCACTGGCCACTGCGTTTGTTTATCCACTATTTCAAATAAAATGAAAAAGGTGTCCACATTCTTCTCATCAAATTTAAGTAAGGTGTGAATGTATTTAAACAGATTCTCTCCAGTCAATTTAGTACCATTTGTTGGCTCATTCTAATTCTCTTCCTCAAGAAGCCTTCATTCAGCCTTCGTCGACATCCTTTTAAGGTGAAATTCATTTATAAATGTCCATTTCTGAATCTCAAACGTTTTCTCGTTTCCTTTTTCTTCTGCTAAAGCCTATTCGTTCTTTTCCTATTCCCTCTACTAAATTAGTCGTTCTCTTTTTTCTCATAATCGGAATTCGAACTGTTTAATTTATGCTTCTAACTCTACTTTCTCAATCTGCAATTGATATTCAGCCATCACTACAGATCCTGATGGGGTTTCCAGCAAATTTCAACACTGAGCTGCTGCTGAAATCATCGCAACTTTGCTCACGTTATGAGGTCGGCCCAAATACAGCTCTTCTACTAATTCCTGCGGCTTGAACTTATGTGCATTTTTTTAAAACCCGAAGGTTTTAAAACCCAGTCACACAAAAAGCCTTCTCCCACCCCACTCTGCCTTCTGCCACTCAGGAAATAGAAGATGTTACCATATTGGATGCAGCTTATTAATTTCCCCCGATACCATGTGATTTTACTTTCTTGTACAAGTTCCCGTTTGTTTCTTTTTCAAAGACGAAATTAAAAAAAGACAATAAAATTGATTAGGTGTGACTTCGGTCTCATGATGTCATGCTGACGATCCCTGGTCAAACATTTCATCTCCAGATGGATACCAACTTTCTCCTTCCCTGTTTTCTTCCCTGGTTTCACTAACACTAATCTGTTACTCACTGGTCTATCGTTCCCTGGCTTAGCTCCGCCACTTTTCCTGCAAACTGGAACTACATTTCTGTTCTTCAGTCCTCTGGCAACTTCTCTGAGGCAAGAGTCAACTTAACTATTTGGACCACTCTCTCTCCTCCGTTTTCTCCCACAATAACCTGAGATACAACTCTGAACCAAGCTACTCGATCAATTTTTCATCTGCCAAAACCATCAATCTCTGCTTGCATCTTATGTCAATCTGCTCAATAGCTTCACAGCCAATCTTCTCGAATTCTGTGCCTGCATCCGCCTTCTCCCAAATAAAGCAGATGTGAAGCTATTGAGATTTCGTTTTGAAATCTATCAACATTCTCTAATTCAATAATAGTGTGCCCCCTTTAATTCTACTGGATCCTAATTGTTCCCTAGTTATTCTGTGTCACTTGCTGTTCTTGTGGAATACTTTAGGAGTTTTCTTCACCTTGCCTGCCTACACTTCTCCATGCCACTGTGTTAGTTCCACTGTGATGATCTCGAATTTTTTGACAACTAGAGAACGCAGACTGAGTTTCCTGCCTGTCCAGAATGTATTGGAAAACAAACTTGATTCCCCATTGAAATCAATATGCGTATCACACTTCTTCCAAAATTCTGGGATGACATTTATTGCTTCGTCAAATGTATCAACGCTTAAATAATCTATGTTTCCAAATGTCATTTCACCATTGGTTTGAATGAATTTATTCTTTATTTATAATTACCACGGTCATACCGTATTTCAGTGAGTTTTTCTGGATCTTCCTACTTGAACATTGGCACAATGTAACTGTTTAGTTTCCCCGTAATGTCTCTGTTCTCTGAAATAAATTATCCTGTCCGCAAATGCACTATTCCACAACTGACTTTAAATTTTCCTTTTGAAATATCAGTAGAAGCTTTTCGGAAGTCTTCATGGTTCTAGTTACTGGAAAATTTTGTTTCTTTTTTGATTTCCGCATTAGTTTCTTTGTTCTCCTTTACTGGGTCCGAAATTTTTTTGCATCCATGGGTTCCCACAATTTAGTCATTTAAATAAGCTGTTTCATTTGATCTAATGTCTTATATTTTGTTCACCATTATTGAGCCACCTTTCCATTTTGTTGTTGTCATCATGCAGGGATAAATGTATGCTGTATACCTTGCCATGTTTCCATAAATAACACACATTGTCTGTCTTGTAAAACATCATTTTCATGTACTTTTCCAATTCCCTGAAGCCAACTTGCCGTCACATCTCCATGATTCAGGTTTGGAACATAAAACATTGCTGCGCTGTACAGTCCCTTCAGCCTTTGATGTTGCGCCGACCTGTGGAACCTTTCTGAATCTCATGTAACCTACACTATTCCATTCTTGTCCAGATACCTATTCTGTTACCATTTACAAACATAATTACAAAAACTTTCTTGTACTCAAACATTATTTTAAAATCATCAATTCATTATGATCAGCTTTCCCAAAAGCTCCTTCACAGCAAAGTTTTCTTTTCGTTCTTCTGATCAGAAAACACCAATTCCAAAAGAGCTTGATATAAAGCTTGGTGGTCAACATACGGATAAAACAATGCATCTCATACATGCTCATGAAATCCATTTTCCCCTACTAGCATTGTTTTAACTTAATTCCATTTCGATGTAACCAGAATTTGTGACTTGAATTATCACTACACCACACACAAACGTTTGTGTCTAATTTGCTGTTTCATAACATGCCCAACACTTGTACTGCATATTTCACTTTGATATATAACCCCCATTAATGTTTGCTGCTTCTAAGCTTCACCTTACCAAACTCTGTAGAATCTGATTGACATGTGCTGCGGCGAGATAAACAGAAGTTTGAGATGAGAAAATCGGCAAGACTTATTTTGACCTGTTGTGAGTTCACCCCGCTACATCTTGTCTGTTTATTGTCAAATGGCAGTTTGTTATTTTCAACAGATCTCCCTTTATGTTCGTTATGCTACAAATTCCGCACAGTGTGTAAACGGGTACAACAAATCCACACCGACCCTCCGAAAGGTAACCCACCAGATGCATTGCCCTATCCGTTGACCCCGGATTTCAGCTCTGAAAACTATGCGCAATTTAACATGGCTAATTAAACATCATTGGATTGCGGGAGGAAACCGGAGCACGCAGAAGTAACCCTCGAAGGCACGGTGAGAACTCACAATCTCCAGAGAGACAGTTGTCCGAGGTGGTAATCGAACACATACCCTGGGCACATTGAGGTAGCAGTGCTAACCACTGAGCCACCTTGCCGCCCATACATTGCGATAATGCTGTGCATTATTCCAGGCAGCTGAGACTGATCTAATCGGGGATGGAAACTGAAATAAGGCAGGCAAACTATTGCTGCTACTGCTGCTGCTGCTGCTCAGGATCTTCGTGAGATCATGTCTGGAGCAGTGTGTACCAATTCAATCTCCGCACTGAAGACAGAATGTTGTTGCATTCGAAGCTCAGTTGGTTCTTTCAACTGATTGCTGCACTGAAGGTCTGCCTTTATAAGGAAAGTATTATTAGGTTGAGCCAGTAGTCAGGAGAGTTTACAAACATTAAAGGTGATTTGATTTTTACACAGAATACCGGGAACAGTCAGCAGCATAAGCAAATTACCAGCAAATGGAGAAATTCATTTCACATCTCAAGCCTGTTGCACAGAGACAACGAAGCATATTAAGGCATACAACTTGTTACTCCAGAACAGGACGAGACTATTCAGCCTCTGGAAGCTGAAATTCAGTTACAGGACGACACCAATCAGCTCCTTGAGTCACTAATATTGGGACCAGAGTAGGCCAAATAGCACCAGTATCCTATTGTACAGTAATAGGATAAGTAATTTTAAACTGCTCAAGTCTGCAACACAGGAACTTGAAGATATCACATAGTGACTGGAGATGGTTACAGTGGAATAAAGTTTGATCGAAGTTTGTAAATTATTGAGAGTTTCGATAGAGTAACGGTAGCTGCCTTTTCCCCAGGAGGGTGATTTCAAAACTAGATGGTCTATACCTAAGGTGAAAAGAGAGTTTTGGAGGCATTTTTTGGGTGGATTGCGTGTGCAATTAATTTCCTGAGGAAGTGATGCAGGAGGGTACAATTATAGCATTTTTGGGTATTTGCAAAGTTACATGAATAGGAAAGGCTCAGTGGGATTAAAAAAATATTCATTCATTTTTTGCACGGAGGGCAGTTAAGAGTCAACCACGACATTATTGCTCCAGACTCACATGTAAGCCGGACCAGATAAGTATGGCAGTTTCCTTCCCGAATAGGCGTATGTGAATCAGAATATTTTGTACAACAACTGATTCAGGATCATCATTGGGTGCTTCGTTTCCAGGTAGTTATGGAGTTCAAATTCCACCATCTGCCACGCCAGAATTTCAAACAGTGTTCCCAAAATATCACATGGACTTTGAGATTAACACTATAGTAATAATACCACAAGGGCATGATCAACTCTCAGCGGATACCAGGAGTGGGCAGATAGGAATAATTTAGTTTGGCATTATGTTCAGCCTGGACTGATGAACTGAAGGGCCTGGTTGCATGTCGTATGACTCTATGACTTTGACGCTATATAACAGGAAGCTGGTTGAGATTAACAACAGCGTTGACAGCATAACCAAACACTAGCTGGGATATGTAATTTTGCTCGTGATTCCGGAGGTTGTTTTGTTCAGTGATCCCTTCCCACGCATAGAATTTCTGAAGGACCACTCTCCAGCATGACAAAGAAAATGAGTTTCCACCTCAGCTAGGAATTGAATCCCTTCCAGCTGTCCCCGTATTGCCCCTTGTTTCTCTTTGTTGTCAGTGTACTTTTATCTTTCCAGAGTCAAATCGTGCCCTCACTGGCACAAGTCCCGTTTTCCCTATTGTGAATGTCTTTTTATTATTCCTCATTCTTCCACAGAATGTGTGTATCGCTTGATAGGACAGCGCTTGTTGTTCATCCCTAAATCGTCGCTGCCTTGCTGCCCCAGAAAAATGGGTTTGACCCCAGTTTTGAGCGATTGTCTGTGTACAATTTTCACGTTTTCTGTGTGTTCGTGTGGACTCCCTCCCACAGTCCAATAATGTGCAGGTTACGTGGATCAGCGATTGGAAATGCAGGATAATGGAACAGGTTATGGGCTTTGGGTCTGGTTGGGATACACTTCACCGGATCATTGTGGAACCGAAAGACCGAATGGCCTGATTCCCCACAAAGTAGGGATTCTTGGAATGAGAGTTAGCTACGTTGTTCTGGCCATGGAATCACAAGGAGGCAGGATTGACTGAAAATGGCAGAATCCCCTCCCGAACGGACATGAATGAATGTGATTTCAGGAAAATAAAGAAATGATCTCTATTCCTGAGTTCATTTTTGCATTCCAGGTTTTATTCACCGAGATTAAACGTGACCAGTTCTGTGTCCCAGTGCCCAAGGATGAGTATTTGAGTGAATCACCATAACACCAACGTTTCCAGTTTGAACTACTTACTGGAAACAAGAAGCAGAGTCTGAGGTGACGCGACCAACAGCAGCTGCTACTGCCGATGTCAAAAACACCAACCTTAACAGCAAAATCAAAATTTTGAACCCTCTCCCGCAAAGTGAAGCGTTTAACACGCTCCAGTTGCAGCACTCAGCTGTCTCAGCAAAGTCCACTGTTGATTGCGTTGGTATTATAAACGGGGACAAGTATTCTCTTCTCCCCGCATTTGACCAGGATCGTTCCTAACCCCGGCATTTCAAGCGCCATTATAACGTTTTAGAATGACCAAGCGCTCACTGATTGCATCACTGGAGCCACAGAGTAGTTTCGCGAGCACATTCCCCTCCCCCTTTCCCGTTGGATCATCGTAGCTGCGCCACAGGTTTTCTGATTCTGGGCCTGGGGACTGGGACTCGGACTATATGTGATCGTCAGCAGCAGAGTGTCCTGCGTTTTGTGGGGAAACTGGTGATGTAGCCGATGTGAAACGATATTGATTTTGAAGTAGACATTTCAACATTATCCTGAACTTTCTCCTGAGTCTTTGATGTTTTGTAAAAGACGATCAATATCAGTCTCAGTTCGAATCTAATTCATGGCAATACATGCTTTAGACATTTTACTTTATGTGAAACACGATAAGAAGTTGATTGTTTTCATATGGCAACATTCTCCGAGAAGATCACACTTACCAGCGGGTGGGAAAGCAGAAACCATCATCGACTGAAGCAATATTCAGATGTGAATTTGTGATGCCAAGGTTATTGGCCAAACGATGGAAAATTGGATTTGGATCATTCTGTGGTTGTTATTGAAGGCAGTCTTTAAACACTGTTGACCTCCGTTGTCTCGTGTCCCCGCCTCTCCCGCAGGAGACTGGAGCTCAGTTCCACCTTGAGGACAGTGTAAATGCTTTAAAATTGTCACTCCATTCCCAAGTGCGGATAATTAATGCATGACTCCAATATTGATGAGGCACATCAAAGGAACGACGGTGCTGTCTGAACTAGCCTGGGGAAGGTTTGAAAGCTCCCGGGGAGATTGTGACAGTGAAACGGCAAACTAGTGATCCCAGCAAGCTGCACCTTGTGTCCATGTTGAAATGAAAATGATTTAATACATTTGTTCCGCATTGAAGTGTTTATGAGAAATAGGAAGCTGAACAAGAAACGGTGTATACCGATTCAGATGCGTGTACTGAAAAATATGCCACAGCACGAATGAAATCGTGTGGCACAGAGTAGCGTTTCGAAACATTGAATACGGGCTGATGGACGCAGCTTACTTTCACTGGGTGACCAGGCAATGATGACACGGATCGTGCTCACTGTGATGGTACATTGGCTCAGTGGCTATTCCTGCTGTTAGGTTTGTAGGTTAGGTGGCTTGGCTATTTTAAATTGCCATCTCGTGTACTCGGAATTTTTATATAACCGTGGTTAATGCGGGGATATGGTCAGAAGTTACACGACATCAGATTATACTCCAGCAGGTTTATTTGAAATCACAACTCAGTTGGCTGTCCCTTCTTCAGGTTAAATATACGGGGAAAGGGAAGGAAGTTAATACCGATTGGGATGCTATTCAGACGATGGCTACAGACTCGATTGTCTGATTTGCTGTTTCTGAACTAGAGGGGTTCTGTGATTGTATCGGAGAGGACACTGATGGCTTTGCCTTGGAGACAAAGACATTAAAAATGATGCTGACGGCGTTTAACGGAGATGTGATGTTGTTCTCTTTGTGTTTTGGAAAATTTGGAACTGTTATCCCTGAACTGAGGAAGACCTAATGGGGGTTTTCAGCTTAGGTGAGGTTTAGAGAGAGTAAGTACGTGAAACATTCCATCCTTCAACGAAGTCAACGCTTAGATGTCAGGTACTCAAATCCATCAATGAAGGACAAAGAAATGATGACAGCAGAGATGTGGACGTGCCAGTGTTGGACTGGGGTGTTGAAAGTGAAACATCACAAAACTCCATTTTATAGTCCAAAACAAGCTTTCAGAGCGCTGCTGCTTGTTCGGGTAGCTACTGGGGCGGAACCATAGGAAATAGAATTAATACTAAAAGATCAAAGTGACATACAACCGATGCAATGTATTGAACACACTTATATCGCTTTTAAGTCTTTCATCACTTAGAATGGGTTTTACGTTTCGAATCATTTACATGTAAACTCTTTTCTAGTCACATTCCAGGGATATCTTAAAGATTTAATTTTGAAAAGAAGACATATGAGCTCCGACAATGCATTAAAGGAGGAAGGATAGTGTCTGTCTGTTTTTAAAACCTTGAGTCAGAACGTTTCTATTTCCAAAACCGGAATTAATGAAACATCACTCGGACTGACTGCCAACAGATTACCTGCTTATCGAAAACATAGAACGTATAAGCAAATGCAAATCTGCAAATGCAAATTCACCCCAATAGATATATATTAATATTTGTGCGCATTGGCGTGAGAGAGCGTGAGAGATTGAGAGAGTGTGTGTGAAGGTGAGGGAAAAGGAAATAGTGTGAGTGTGCATTGTACGGGATTGTGACGTAGTAGATGCCTGTGAAAGTGTGTTGCCACAAGTTTGAGTATGAGAGTATGAGTGTGCCTGAGAGAGAGAGAGCGAACCTGTTTCAGGCACACGCTCTCTCTCAGACTCGCACACACCCACGTCACACTCACTCACACATCTACTCCATCACTACCGTGCACACACGCACACACGCACTCACACACTGTGTGGACTGCGGACTGTGTGGCGGTTCTGGGAGATTGCAAAACAACAAGTGCCATGCCACTGATTTAAGACAAGATAGACAAGAAACGGTCACTATAGTTGAGTTAGCTCAACTTCAGTAGTGAGGAAGTGCTTGGGTCTATCAGGGAAGAGAGAGAGAGAGATATCTTCATGAAAGTCTTACATTCGACAGACACATCATGGGTTCATGAAAGGTCGTTCGCATTCAGCCGAATCACAGCAATTCTTTGAGGGTATTGTGAGGGAAGTGGACCACAGCAAAACGATGGATGTTGTGTTTCTGGGTTGCCAGAAAGCATTGGACAACCTGCTGCACAAAATTTCGCTGAATAAGATGAATGTGCATAATGTTTTGGGTAATTTGACAGCATCGTTACTGAACAGAAATCAAAAACTGGGAATAAAGCTGTATTTTTCTGGTTCTCCATCAGTGGTTATGGATGTTCCTCAGGCATCATTGTTGGGACCGAAATTGGCTGTATTTCAAAGGGCTTCCTTGAATTTGGGGACCACGTGTTAAAGTTCACAGCAGACACGAAAATGATCTCATTCACGATGCTGAGTAGTGAGTTTTAATCAGATGGTCACAAGGAAACTGCAGTTAGAGAGTAGCCGCGTGACTACCAGGAAATGCAAAGGGTGTAAGTGGATAGTGCAGGAAATTCCCTCGTGAACAAGTAGGCCGCTTTGGATAATATAGGGGAGACTTCCATTCAGGGGAAATCAACAATAGCCAAGTCAGTGGCACTATGATGAGTTTCAGGGCACAGCAGTCAATGATAAAGTTAAACAGACCATTCACAATAAGAGACTGGATAGTTTGGTGGAGTGAATAGAGATTCTGTGTTTGCAGACAAGAATCAAGGATGGCAATTCCTCCCAGGTGCCAGGGTTCAGGATAGCATGGAGCCGTTGAAACATGTACTCAGTGGTGATAGTGAGCAGCGAGGAGTCATTATGCACGTTTGCACAAATGACACAGGTCATTTTCGGCACGGTTCAAACGAGTAGGTCAGGGGTTGGGAACCAGAGCTACGGATCAGATGATGGGCTAGGTAGTGAAAAGCCAGAAAGAGCGTGTGGAGTGTCTGTGAGAAGCTAAAGGCACTTGATAGCTCAAATGTACATTCAGTGTGATGGATTGAAGTCTGTCTATTTTAACATTTGACGTATCACGATAAGGGTGACGAACGCAGAGCATGAACCAGTGTTTAGAACTGTGATTTCTTGACAATTATAGAGACATGGTTATCACAGGAATAGTAACAGTTCTTGGATGTTCCAGGGTTTAGATGTTACAAATGGAATAGGGATGTGGATGTATAAGAGTTTAAGGAGTGGTATTGCTAATTCGGCAAAGTCTGACAGCTGCAGAAAGGGATATTTTCTGGATAAACAGCAGTCGTGCAAGTTGGAAACTGTCAATGTGTTGGGAGCTTTCTACAGCTCGCCTAATCGGAGCAGAGGCACGGATGAGCAGATTGGAAAGCACAGTTTGCAAAGGTGCAGAATTAACAGAGTTGCTGCAATATGTGATTTTAATTTCCCTCATAATGATTGGAACCTACTTAGTTAAAATATTTTGGAAAGAGCATTTCTGTCAGGTGTGTCTAGGATGGATTCCAAACACAAGGTAGGCCGAATACTGTGGGGTCCTTTTTGGATTTAGTGTTTGGCAACGTACCATGCCAGGTATCAGATCTCTCCTTATGATAGCATTTTGGTTATAGTAATCACAACTCTATGGCCTTTATTATACGCGTGGAGAGGGATGGGAGCAGACAGTATGGCAAATTATTTAACTGGAGGGAGCGAAAATTGCAATGCTATAAGTCTGGAACCGGGGCGCTTATAGTGGGAGCAAATGTTCTAAGGGAAATGCACAACTAGAAATGTGGAGTTTGTGTAGGAAGCGCGTGCTTTTACAGCTGGATATGTTGGTCCCAATGAGGCAAACAAAGTTTCTTTGCTTGAAAAATGCTTCGTTGACAAGGACTGTGGAAAAACTAGTCAAGAGGAAGAACGAAAAATATCAGAGACAGTGATCAGACACGGCTTCAGAGGGTTACAAGTTATCCAGGAAGGAACTTAAGAATGGACTTATGTGAGATGGATAAGCCACAAGAAAGCTTTAGCGGATAGCATTAAAAAGAATTCTAAGCACTTCTCAACTTTCGTGAAAAATATGAAGTTGGCCAGAGTGAAGATAGGATCGATCAGGGGTAATGGAGTTAACTTGCGCCTCGAATCCGAGGAAGGAGGGGCGATCCTGATTGGATATTTTGTCTCAGTATTCACTACTGAGAAGAACCTTGAAGTTTGAAGTATGTCTACTTCAACGGCAGGAGCATCCTGAATAAAATGTTTGTAATTGCAACATGTGTTCGTACCAGGGAATTCGTCGTTGTGGCCACTTCGGAGACATGGAAAGAACAGGGACAAGAATGGTTTTTGCACGTTCCGGAGTTTGACTATTTCAGTGAGAGCAGACAAGATGGTCAAAGAGGGGGAGCTATGGCATTATTAGTCAAGGACAGTATTACGGTAGCAGAGGAAGGATGGGCTAAGTTTAGAAAAAGGAAAAGAGAGGCCACCCAGTTTGAAGTTTTCTCTGGGAATCCAAATAGGTCTGGAGTTGTAGAGGAAAGCATAGGTCGTTCTGGATGAAAGAGAGAGGAATGTAAGTTGTCATGAGGGCATTAACTTTCCAAATATTGACGGGAAATACAAAACTTTGAGTACTTCAGAGGGAGCAATTTTGGGGAAAAGATTGAGTGCATTCAACCTACGTATGGTTCCAATGATCTTTAAGGGTTTTTTGTATAAGATCCCTTGTCAGTCTCTTGTGCACTGAAGAAAACGTCCCAGCTTGTCCAAGCTCTCCCTTTGACTCAGACACCTGACCTGGCGACATCCTTTTCAATTCCGTCTGTGTTCTTTCCAGTTGAATAACATCGATTTTATGGCAAGTTGTTCAAAACGGAACGTACTCGAATTGTGGACTCACCAACGTCCTGTACAAATGCAACATAACTTCCCAACTTCGACATTCTTTCCCTCACTGACGAAAGCATCATTTACTGCCCTGTGTACCTCTTACTGCAATTTCAGAGAACCGTACACCCGTACTCCAAGGTTCTTCTGTTTTATTACACTCCTTAAGGCACCACCATTCACGATGAATGTCCGACAGTGATATGATTCCCCGAAATGCAACAGTTCACACTCATCTATATTACCCGGTATTTGCAATTTCTCGGCACAATTGAGCAAGGTTCTACTACAGTCTCAGTTAACCTCCCAGACTTTCCAAGGTACTGCCTGCGTTAGTGTAACTTACAAACACATGAATCATGCCGTGCATATTTTCATCCAAGTCATTGGTGTGGATAACAAACATCAATGGTCCAGCATCAACCCCTGAAGCATTCCACTTCTCATATGCGTCCAGTCTGGCATGCATCCTTCGACTACTCGCTTCATACCAACAAGCCAATTGTGTATCCAGTTTGCCAGCTCCCCGAATTGCAAGCCATCTAACCTCCAGAGCAGCCTTAAAGACATCCAGGCAAACTACGTCTACCACCCTGCTCACGTCACCTTCATGGCCAGTTCATCAAAGAAATTTAACAATTTTTGAGGTATAATCTTCCAATGACAATGCCATGCTGTCTATTCCCGACCAAATATTGTGTTTCAAAATGCATGTTAATCTTATCTCAGAATCCTCTCATGAAACATACTAACCACACATGTTAGGCTTACTGGTTGAAAGTTCTCAGATTTAACTTTGCAGCTCTTCTTGAATAGTGTGCTACATTCGGCACCTTCCAATCGTGTGAAACTTCACCAGTGGCTAAGGATGTTGCAAAAATCGAGGTCCCCCGCAATTTCTTCAGCAGCATCTTGCAAGTGCTCTTGGAAATGTCTGGCCAGGTGCAGGACATACATCCAACTACAACTATTCTGATACATTCAACAATTCGTCTCACGTGATATGGACTGCCACTAAGCTGTAACCACTTCCTTTCCCAAGTTGCTAAGTCTTCATATTTGTGTCCATGATAAACAGCGAGGAGAAATATTCATAATGGATCTCGCGAATCTCCTGAAATTCGACACATATATGCCAAGTTTAGTTCTGGAGGGGTCATATTTCTCTTGTTAATCTACTTTATTTTTCACTAATATACTTCCAATTAACCCTTATCTTCTCAGCCAAGGCTATCTCGTGACCGTTTTTGCGTTCCTGATTTCCTTCTTCAGTAAAGTTCTGTGTCTCTTCTTTACCTGCAGTGATTCGAGCTGCATGTTCCCGAGCCACACCTCCTTCTTTTGTTCTCCTCAAAGCCTCGTCCACGGTTCCATATTACTGTCAACCATGCCTATCACCCTCATCCAACATATATCCCGTGAACTCTTGCGATCTCCCGCTCGACAGCTGTCCTTTTGCCTGCAATTTAACTACTCCAATAAATTCCTGCAAGTGCATGTCTATTTTCATGGAAAAATGTCTTGACTCAATTTAGAACTTGAACTTTGGACCAGTTTTATCTCTGTCCATAAATATTTTAAAGTTAATAGAACTGGTCATTGGTCCTAACGTGCCACGCCACTGTCTCCTCCATCACCTGCCCAGCTCTTCTTCCCAAGTGTATGACGAGAATTTCCCCTTCTCCAGGCGTATTTCTGTCTATTGCTAGAGGAACCATCCCTGAAATGCACTGAATGAATTCCATCCGATCTAAGCCCTTAACGCTTTAGACTCTCAGTGTATGTTGTAAAGTTAAAATCCCTTATTATGACAACCTCGTTGATGCTGCAACCCCTCCCCCCCCCCACCTAATTTCGCTGGATATTTGTACATCTAATTCCCGTTGAGTATTTGCATGTCCGATAGGATGGCAACAATAACGTCATCATGCCCTTATTTATTAGCTCCATCCACAATGCCTCACTGGATGATTCTGGTCATTTCATCAGGGATAACTACTGGGATACCCGCCTTAATCATAAATGCAACTCCCTCTCCATCTTTCCAATATGGCTGTACTGCCAGAAAATGCTGTACCTTGCTACTTTAAAATGCCAGCCCTGTCCTTCACTCAGAAATCTTTCTCTAATAGAATCATAGAGTCATAGCCTCCTACAGCACAGAGATAGGCTCTTTGTCGCAACCTGTTCCAAGACGATCAAACTTCCATTCACCTGGCTCCTGCACCAATTCTTTCGCCATGCATTCATCTGCCATATTCCCCTGTCCTTCGCCCATATTCTTCTGATCCTTTCCTATCCGTGTACATTTTCAAATGCAATTTTAATGTTATTAACCTATCCGCCTACACCACTTTTGCTTGCAGCTCTTTCCATACCCCTACCATAGTCAGAGTAAACAACGTGGCCCTCAGCTTTCCTTTTATTATTTCTCCTCTAACCATACACTGATGCTGTCTGCTCCTCGATTCACCAAACCAGGGAAAACTACTGAGTGAATTCAACATATCCATGCCTCTCATGATCCTACGCACCTCTATTGAAGTCCACCCTCAGTCTCATATGATAAAAAAAACTGGCTTCTCCAACCTCTCCCTATACCTCAGACCCTTGACCCCTGCAACATGCTTGTCAATTAGTTCTGCACTCTTTCGGTTTTAATCGTTTCTGTAGAAAATTAATCAAAACGGAATATGATACTCCGGTTGCAGCCTCACCAAAGTCCTTTACAACAGCAAGTTTACTTCCCAAATTCTGTACTCAATGTCATGTCTGAAGAAGTGCAGTATGCCAAATAGCTTCTTCACTGCGCTGTTTACCTGTGACTCCCCTTTCATATATATACATTTGGAAAGACATCGGTTGATTATGGTTAGTCGGCAATGCTTTGTGAGTGGGAGATCGTGTTCCACAAATTTATGAGAGATTTTAAAGAAACTAACACGAACGTTGACGAGGGCAGGGCTTTAGACGTAGTCTGTGTGGTGTTCAGTAAGATGTTTGGTAATGGTCCACATGGTGTGCTGCTTTGGAAGGTTAGATCACATGTAATCCAGAGGGAGCTGGCAAATTGTATACAAAATTGTCTCGAAGGTAACAAGCAGATGGCAATACTGGAGTGATGTTTTCAGACTGGAGGCTTGTGACTGGTGGAGTGTCCCAGAGGTCAGTGTTGGCATACTATTGTTTGTTTTCCATATCAGTAATTTGCAGGAGAATGTGCAAGGTATGATCAGTAAGTTTGCTGAGAACAATGAATTTGGGGTTATCGTTTTTATATGCAGTTTATATCAATAATTATAAGGTGTTGCATTTTGGAAAGTCAAACCAAGGTTGGAATTTTATGGTGAATGGCAGATCCTTAGGGAGTGTAGTGGAACAAAGTAATCTAGGAGATCAGGTTCACAGTTCTTTGAAAGGGGAATCTACAGGTAGACAGCGCAGTGGAGAAGCCATTTGGCAGACTGCACTTCATCAGACATGAGATTGAGTACAGAATTTGGGAAGTAAACTTGCAGTTGTAAAGGACTTTGGTGAGGCTGCAACCGGAGTATCATATTCCGTTTTGATTAATTTTCTACAGAATCGATCTATATATATATACACACACACATATTTATAGATACTGTCACTATCCCTCCAGCCTCGCACTAGTCTCTTTGTTGTTCAGAAGCACAACCCCTGCCATTCGAATTTAAACCGTCCTTTGCAACACGAGCAAACTTCAGCACTAAGGTTTTGGTTCTCCCCACTTCAGGTGTAACATGTGCCTCTTATACAGTTCTCCTCTGCCTCATACAGCATCTCAATAATCTAGAAATCTGAATTCCTGTCACCTGCACCGATCCTTTCGCCATGCATTCATCTGCCATATTCTCCTGTATTGAACCTCATGAGTACATGACACCAGACGTAATTCAAATGTTATCACCAACGGGGTACTGGTTTTAAAGATTTTTCCTGGCTGTTTGTAAACACACTGCAGGATCTCATCCCTACTTCTAACTATGCCCATCATTACCAACATGCTCATTGACTTCGTTCAACTCACCCTCTCACGTGAGAATGCTCTGCCGCCTCTCCAAGAAATTCTGACCCTCTTCTGCAATGCACCACCATGGACTCTGGTTGCTCCAAACGTCTATCCCATCTGTCCCTCCAACTATCGAGTCTCCTGTCACTAATGTCCTGTTTACTTTTACTCTTTCGTGCTGTGCTCCAGAGACAGTCGTAATGCCACCCACCTTGCTCCTGCTGCTTTCAGTGAATGGTCATCCCTCCCCCAGCAGTATGCTGTATCCTTGCTTCTGAGGAGAATGTCCACTTTGGATTCTTGCATTCTCTGCCATTTCTCTTTGCCTTTCCTGTGGTCACCCAGTTACTTTCTTCCAATGACTTCGCTGTGACTACCTTACTAAAACTCGTATCTGTGAAGCAATCAGCATCTCGGATCATCTTGAGTCCATCCAGCTTCAACGCCGAAACACGGTTTACCAATCAATTCAGCTGTGCACACTTCACACAGGTGCAGTCATCAGGGACAATGGATGTCTCCCACAGCTCCCACATCCTGCTGGAGGAGCTTGTGACTGCTCCAATTGCCACCACAACTGCTGTAAATCTAAAAGCAGAGTTAAAATGATGTTACCTGTTATATGTGTACTTTTGTTTTGTGGAAACGCTGCTTTCCAAAGCCTCCCAAGCCAAACGTTATATTTTCTATACTGTCATCCAATTTTGCAATGACACACCTGTCGAACACTCCACTTCCTATTTTTTTCAGATGAAAGTGGAAGGAAAGGAAACACTACAGTAATATACCGTTTAGGCCTTACGTATTCCTTACCACCAAGTCCTCGATTACCTGCGCTTTAGTCCACGTGATTGCTTGTCCCCGGAGAGTGTCTTCTTGAGGTCTTGCTTCTGCTCATGTGGACTTCGTCGGTGCTACTATTCAACCCAACAGCCATTCCCCTTTTTCACAGTCTTCTGCTGATCAACGTTGATCACTCCTGTGTTACATGTGAATGGTATTCTGCTTCATACAATCGACACCGTTTTGTTCACGGTGAAATTATTCTTCAATACATTTATAAACTGTTTTGACAGAAAATGAGAAAAAGGGAGGTTATCATCCTGCCAACATTTTGATCGGCTTCAGAAACATGTTCTGGTAGTTTATATATGATCCTGGAAAGATAGTTGATAAATATCATGGTCCTGCTAAGAAAAGTCAAGCTTGTAGAAAGAAATGGCATTTCACCACCGTTATAAACCATTTATCCCATTCCTGTTAACTCGGTAATCAACACTCTGATATATTTTAATAGTCAGTCATGTCCTTAATGAAATACGATTTTTGGGCATGAAACAAGATTGCTATGAAATAAAGGATGTCGATTATCCAAAATTCACCAGATCTAACAGCTTCATAGAATCCGTAGAGTGTGGAAAGAAGTCCATTCAGCCCAACAATTCCACACCAACTCAGTGAAGAACATCCGCCGACCCTTCTCTTCAATCCAACATTTCCTATAGCTAACACATTGAACGAAACACATCCCTGAACTCGATTGGCAAGCTAGCACAGCGAATTTACCTATCCTGCATATGTTTGGGCCGTGGGTGGAAACCACATCTCTGGGCGGAAACCCACAAAGATATGGTGGCAAGTCAAACCCCACACAAGCAGTAAGCCGAGGGAGGAACCGATTTTGCGTCACTCGTATTGTGAGGGAGCAGTGATAACCACTGCATCACCGTGGGCGGCACGGTGGCACAGCGCCTGAGACCCGGGTTCAATTCCCACCTCAGGCGACTGACTGTGTGGAGTTTGCACGTTCTCCCCGTGTCTGCGTGGGTTTCCTCCGGGTGCTCCGGTTTCCTCCCACACTCCAAAGATGTGCGGGTCAGGTGAATTGGCCATGCTAAATTGCCCGTAGTGTTAGGTAAGGGGTAGATGTAGGGGGGGCATGGGTGGGTTGCGCTTCGGCGGGGCGGTGTGGACTTGTTGGGCCGAAGGGCCTGTTTCCACACTGTAAGTAATCTAATCTAAAAATAACCTAATCTAAAAAAACCGTGCCGCCCTTCATCTTCCTTTGATCATTGAATGTTATATTTTATTCTTATATGGCATAACATCAACGAGCGGATCGCTACGATTGTACGATTTCTGAACTAATTTTCAAAAAACTCAGAACTGTACACCGGAATTTTCGTTGCTGCACAACACGTTGTTTTTGAAGTGACACAAACCAAGGTTTCAGCGCAGACCATCGAGTCGTAAACGACCCAGTTTGATAAAGTAGCCATTTCACGAGTAAACAAAATAACGCACTACAGTCCAGATCGAGGTCAGATAATCAGGGTGCTTTGCCCCTTCACTGAATTACACCTCGAATGGTTTTTCCACTCAGCCTTTCTCTGTCACTTAGTGAGGCACCTCGAATTTCAGTGTGACACCACAAACTAAAATTGGCTCACACTTTGCTTTTCAATTCTACTGAAGCAGATTGCCTGTGTCATGTTGTCTGATTAAATCATAAACCTCGAAATGCGATGGGATGGCCAGCGGGGAAAAAAAACCATGTTTCAAATGCAGAGCAACGGGAGAGCTTTCTTTCAAGATCATCAAGAGGTGTCAAGGTCAACCATGGCAGAGACTTCAACAAAGCCATGAACTTTCAGCTTGATGCTTCAGAACTGTTTTAGAGATATCTTTTAATTGATGTTTTTCTGTCTTTAATCATCTATCGGGTTCAGCATTCGTTTGTTCTATTTTACCGTTGTTCATGGATATATTTTGAATGAACGTTCACCATCTTTGTTACTAAATGAGCAAATAGCCGAGCTACAACTTCTTCATGAACGTCAGTACCATTCCAGCAACGGAATTCCATTTCTGATGCGACTGAAATTGGTTTACATGCGCTTCATCATGAGCACCTCACATTTTGTATTTTGCTTTTCCCCACCATCATGCCGAAGAGTATTTTCTCCAACTCATTTCCAAAAACTCTTCCAGTACATTTCAAGGCTTTTTGTGGGAAGTTTTCTGGACCAAATTATTTTCCTATTGTCCGTTCACGCTCACTGACAGGCATTTATCCCACTTAATTTTTTCCGACTGCAAAAAGTAAGACATATTTCCATGAATAGTGGTTCTTGAAATGCATAACCTTAATCTGAATCTCAGAGGTTCTGTGAATATTCGAAGTATGCCCATTATTTGTGAATTTTAAAAAATCGAATCCACGGCCAAGGAAAAAACACAATGAAATAGAGATTTCAATATTTGTATAGTAATTACTGAATGACCATATTCTCATAAGGATTTCTCCGAAGCAGCATGAGACATAAGGGTGCATCTATTGGTGCTGAATGAATTATACCCTGGTTGGGACGTGGCAATTAAAACAAAACAAATAATTTAACTCTTGCGATTAGCATTCTGCAGCTGAGCCTCATTACTTAACAAGTGGTATCACAACAGGGAATTGACTGCAATGACATGCTGAGCCTTCACATTGTCACCTGCTGCAATTTGTTATCGTAATCCAACAGCATACATTTTGAATGCTCTGAGGTTCTACTGAATCAGCGTTTAACATTGTGAGTTTGTCTCCATTCAAAAAAAGAGAAAACTGAGGCAGCAATGTATTATCGAATCGACAGTCTACTGAAAATCTATTGTAATACACTTGCTATTACTGGCGTCACTAGTAAGTGAGTCATAAACAATCAAACTTCCGGAAAATTATTTGGCATTCAGTTACGTAGTCGAAAGAATAAAAGGACATTTTTACATGAAATTGCTTTTCTGAGTTTACGTTACAGCAAACACTGCCAATGTATTTAACAGCGAAGTGACAGGCTGTTCCAAAAATGGATGATAAATGAGTATCTGTGTTTTGGTTGCTGTTTTGAAAACAATTTAATTCTTGCTAATTTATTTAAAACAAACTCTCAGCCCTTCAAAGCCAAGCGAATTTCAAATATGATGACGTTCAGAGCCTGAAACCAATCAGACGATAAAATTTTCTGTTGTAATCTGGATAACGAAGTGAGGGCATTTGAACATTGGTCGCAGCATTACCATCGAATATGAGAGCACATTTCAAAGGGGCGACCTAAAAGAATTCTCTCAGGATTCAGGATCTATCGCAGGTAACTTTTCAAGTAAAAAAAGTTTTAAAAAATCAGAATATGACACAGAGAGAAGACAGCAGATTCAGAATGACAGATGGAAGCAACACATTCAGATGACTGGTAGGAACAGTGCGCACGAGACTGAATGGACTTCAGGAGGTCAAGCAGACATATTTGCTCATATTTGTGTTATTGTACAGGCAGTTCAATACAATTGGGTTCAGGCAGTGATTAAGTAACAAAAAGAGATTCGGATTTGTTAATAGAATTTTGTTTATTGCTCACTGCTAGTGTCAGGAAATAAGATTTTTGTTGCTGTGAACAGTGGAAATCGGACGTTTTCTTTCCCTCACTCACACTTTTAGCAGATTACGATGCAAGACGAGCTGCACTGGGTTATTAGTTTTATTGAGCAGGAGCATTCATACTCTGTGTATTAACAATTCTATGCTGGGTGCGATTGCATCCTGTTCTAATATTAACGTTATATGGGAATTTTAAAAAATGACATTGCTTTGTGGAGAAATTTATATTGATTTTATTTTGGTATTTGATTTTGTGCAGTCAAACATTAACATTTGTTTTCAGCTCACCGGCCACCTGAATCATCAAGAAACTACTTTTCCTGAAATTCCGTCCGCACTTGAAGTAGCCTTCAGTAGAAACAAACACTTCGACAGTAGAAATTGCGACAGGATTACTGACGGTTAAGTTATATGAACTGGATATCACTAACATGCACAGTTTACCTAATGAAATTGGCGTATGCGAATGGGAAATCACTGTCATTAGCAATGCACTAAGTAGATCACGAATAAGTAATATGCACCTGACACAGAAAACACATTTTATTTGAGCTAATTGTCACTGAAGCATTTTCTCGAATTTGGATTACGAACAGTAATTAAACATTTTTATTTCCAAATAAGTTTTAGGTATTCACAGTCAATGCAAATGCCTCTGCATATTCCATATTAGAAAAAAAAAATTGCAGAGATAAACATTTCTTTTGATTAATGATACTGAGTGAAACACATTTTCTCTCTGAAGCTGTATCAAGGAAGCGTGTTCAGGATTTAATGATAGACAAGTAAATGGACAGTAGTGTTATCGTGTTGGCCTTGACCTTGGGATGAATGTCTGAGATGAGATGCCGTTGTTCCATTTACACCTGGACCGAAATTCCCAGATGCAGATTGCAGAGATAATCATCTCCACCATAGAATATAGGGTTTATACCCTTGCTTATATCCACTCATTAGAATGATCCATCAAATCACATAAGTAAAATTGTCCATACTACAGGCTAGCAAAAATTGGGAACTGCCTCAGTCTATCAAGAATGTTCCATAACATAAGTGACTTTTCTCTCGTGAAGTTGGAGTGGCTCTGTAATTGCTGACTTACAATTCCGATCTTGTCAGTTCACCATCTCTGTCTAGTTTGACGAAGCTATCCTCAGGGCATTGTTTGGCCGACCGTGACATCAGTGACAGATCAGTCAGCATTCACGATCTTGGACTAGCACATAACTAAATCACCATTTGAAATTGTTTCATTTTACTTTGTTAATTCGTGATTTATGCAGATTCCTCTCCTTCATCAGAGACTTGAGAATGTGTAAGTTCTAATCAAACAAAGCCAAGTAAAAGTGTTGAAGCAGTGTCGCGTTAAACTGTTTAACACACATTTATTTTGTTGTGCTGTTTCACCTACAGTAAATATAGTGGCGGTATTCATCCAGTCCAATGGAAATTGTGGCCTTTCAACCTGTATCACCCCTTACCTGCTGGCTCTGTGAATGTCAGGTCAACTATTTGTTATCACAGAATTCGTCATTCCGTCGCAGCTAACTTATTATTTAGCGTTATCTTTCTTTCTCATTGTATATGTGTGTAGTATTAGACATGCCTTGCATTGAGCAACAATATAATGATTAGTCTGATTGAACATTAAGTTTTTCTTTGATCCGGTTATAGACATTTGTTGTCAGTGTCTAAGTGTAAAATATTGCACTGAGGAAACAGCTGTTCTGGGTGTAAGAACGACCAGTTTTCTCCTCTGTCATAAAAGAAAACATACGTTACACAGGAACCTGGAGAGGAAATAGACAATGTGCAATGTGTTCTGTTATGTAAGCCATGCTATTCTCCAGATCCTGCTTGGCTGTTCTTTCATGATTTTGACCATTGCTCACCTTTGTTTTAATTTTTTTTTTGGTGCACAGTCTGACCATTGGATACATATTAGTCAATTGATTTATTTTAAGAGACTGAGAGGTCAGAGCACCAAAGATAATTTCAATGACACAGAAATGGAGAGCAAGTGGAAGACTGTGATTTAACTCTTCAGCATATCCAGAAGCTTCTTTCTTTTGTCGATGGAGTGTATTATGTATTTATCAAATCATAGTATTACAGGAACGAATACTAGGGATCATAAAAATTCCGGACTAATATTGTTTCGTGCTGCCCAAGATAAGTTTTTGCACAAACCCGTTCATATATGGAGCAAGTTTGTGGAGCAGATCAAGGCAATAATGAAATATCTCATCAAGTCAATGCCTCGACCATTTAATAAACGGGACAACTGAGAACATGGAAAATATTTTTTCCCAGTGCTTTTAGTTCTTTAACGTCAAATACTCTGCAGATTCCCAATTAAGTCTTGTGACATCTTGAAAAATGTCCAGGTTACAGAGGAGGAAGTGCTGGATGTCTTTAAAAGGTTAAAGGTGGATAAATCCCCAGGACCTGATCAGGTGTACCCGAGAACTCTGGACGCTAGATAAGTGATTGCTGGGCCTTTTGCTGAGATATTTGTATCATCGATAGTCACAGGTGAGGCGCCGGAGTCTGGAAGTTGGCAAACGTGGCAAACGTGGTGCCACTGTCTAAGAAGGGCAGTAAAGACAAGCCAGGGAACTACAGACCGGTGAGCCTGACCTCGGTAGTGGGCAAGTTGTTGGAGGGAATCCTGAGGGACAGGATGTACATGTATTTGGAAAGGCAAGGACTGATTCAGGATAGTCAACATGGCTTTGTGCGTGGGAAATCATTTCTCACATACTTGATTGAATTTTTTGAAGAAGTAACAAAGAAGATTGATGAGGGCAGAGCAGTAGATGTGATCTATATGGGCTTCAGTAAGGCATTCGACAAGGTTCCCCATGGGAGACTGATTAGCAAGGTTACATCTCATTCAATACAGGGAGAACTAGCCATTTGGATACAGAACTGGCTCAAAGGTAGAAGCCCTTTGGTGGTACAGGGTTGTTTTTCAGACTGGAGGCCTGTGACCAGTGGAGCGCCACAAGGATCGATGCTGGCTCCTCTACTTTTTTGTCATTTACATAAATGATTTGGATGCGAGCATAAGAGGTACAGTTAGTAAGTTTGCAGATGACACCAAAATTGCTGGTGCAGTGGACAGCGAAGAGGGTTATCTCAGATTACAACAGGATCTGGATCAGATGGGCCAATGGGCTGAGAAGTGGCAGATGGAGTCTAATTCAGATAAATGTGAGGTGCTGCATTTTGGGAAAGCAAATTTAGCTGGATTTATACACGGAATGGTAAGGTCCTAGGGTGTGTTGCTGAACAAAAAGACCTTGGAGTGCAGGTTCATAGCTCCTTGAAAGTGGAGTCGCAGGTAGATAGAATAGTGAAGAGGCATTTGGTATGCTTTCCTTTATTGGTCAGAGTATTGAGTACAGGAGTTGGGAGGTCATGTTGCGGCTGTATAGGACATAGGCTAGGCCACTGTTGGAATATTGCTTGCAATTGTGGCCTCCTTACTATCGGAAAGATGTTGTGAAACTTAAAAGGATTCAGAAAAGATTTACAAGGATGTTGCCAGGGTTGGAGGATCTGAGCTACAGGGAGAGGCTGAACAGTCTGGGGCTGTTTTCCCTGGAGAGTCAGGGGCTGAGGGATGACCTTATAGAGGTTTACAAAATTATGAGCAGCATGGATAGGATAAATACACAAAGTATTTTCCCATGTGGTCGGAGAGTCCAGAACTAGAAGGCATAGGTTTAGGGTGAGAGGGGAAAGATATTAAAGAGACCTAATGGGCAACTTTTTCACGCAGAGGGTGGTACGTGTATGGAATGAGCTGCCAGAGGATGTGGTGAAGACTGGTACAGTTGCAACATTTACGAGGCATTTCGATGGGTTTATGAACAGGAAGGGTTTGGAGGGATATGAGCCGGGAGCTGGCAGATGGGACGAGATTGTGTTGGGATATCTGGTCGGCATGGACTGGTTGGATGGAAGGGTCTGTTTCCATGCTGTACATCTCTATGACTCTAAATATGTGACAAAGAGTTACTCAAGCCATCAAAAACCGGTGAGCAGCACATCAACACTGTTAACAGCATCATGCCTTTCGATTACCACTTTCGGAAACTTCAACAACTTTGTTATATAAGAATTAAATGTTGGAAATGATCTGATTTTATTCAAGCTGTCGTAATCAATGGGATGAACAATTATATCCCTCAAGATTCATCTCTGCTTCTCAATTTAGTTAAACTGCCTCGCCTTCATCTTTCGTTTCACCATTGCAATCGTCCTTGATTGAAGGCATTTGCAATATTAAAGTCGAAAATTTCTGTGCTGGAAATGCACTGCTGGTCAGGCAGTACCGACGAGCAGGGGAATGGACGTTTTGTAATAAGCCCTTCATAAGAAATGAAGCTGATCCACCACAACACTTTTTCACTCTGATCTGGAGCACTGCTGCCTCACAGCGCCAGAGACCTGGGTTCAATTCCCACCTCAGGAAACTGTCTGTGTGGAGTTTGCACATTCTCCCCGTGTCTGCGTGGGTTTCTTCCGGGTGTTCCGGTTTCCTCCCACAGTCCAAAGATGTGCAGGTCAGGTGAATTGGCCAATCTAAATTGCCCGTAGTGTTAGGTAAGGGGTAAATGTAGGGGTATGGGTGGGTTGCGCTTCGGCGGGGCGGTGTGGACTTGTTGGGCCGAAGGGCCTGTTTCCACTCTGTAAGTAATCTAATCTAATCTAATCTGCAAACGCTACTTTCTCCTTTCCCTCTCCTTGGATGCTGCCTGACTGGCTGTGTTTTCCAACCAACGCATTCTTCGACTCTGACCTCTGGCATCTGCAGTCCTCGCTTTTTCCTAGTTGCAATATTACAGTCTTCCATGTCCATTACTCTGAGAACCCTTATTCTCTCAAAACCGTGTAATGCATTTCATCCAGACTCCGTCTGTTGTCAAATTTACACCAACCATATTATCTAACAATTTTCAGACATTCTTCATGCATTGATTTCGACAGTCACCATGGCCTAGCTATCGTCTCCCTCTTTGGCAATCGGTCACCTTCATATGAATTCAATACGAAAACTAACGAAAACTTTCCTTACAAACAAACTGAAGTACTCAAATATTGATATATACTAATCATATGATGTGTATGAGCTTAACACTAAAGCTGCCCCTTGCGAATAGCTGTAAGATCTCGCTAAAATGTAAATCCACCCTGAAAGCAAGCCGAGATGTAAATTAAACAGAAAAACGAATCCAAGTAAAATCCAAAATCCAAAATGGATTTTACTTCGTTCCAATTATATCCTGTCCCTCAGATTAATATTTTCTTCATCCACCTATCAACTTTAAATTCATTTCGAACATACCTCAAACCGAACTCCATCCTTTCATATCCTGTCAACGCCAACCTTCTCCCTTCAGTTGTCACTCTCTCAGGGAATGACCGTGTGTTGCATGTATTTCTACGTGCATACTTTAACAGGGGAAGTAACCAAGTTAAATGTCATTTGTGTGCAACAAAGACGGCAAAAAGGAGTGACGGTGCTCATTGAAAGCATTCTGAATAGACCAGCTTTCCGTATTTCATCATAAATAGAACTTTTTGGAAGTCGTAATCACAGAGATTTAAGTCGATTGTGGAACTTTTAGGCCGGTACCTAAGTAAGTTAGAGGTTTTACTTGGCCGTCTGAGAGTCCGCTGTTGAAGCAATAGCTCTCCTTACTATAGCTAATTTACTTGCAATGGGGGACAAATAATTTATATTTCCTCTCTTCCCATGAGTTTGTAAGAAGGCCTATGGTGTATTATCGTTCATTAGCAGAGGAATTGAATTCAAGAGTCGTGAAGTGATGTTGCAGCTGTACAGGACTTTGGTTAGGCCACATTTGGAGTACTGTGTGCAGTTCTGGTCGCCTCACTTTGGGAAAGATGTGGAAGCTTTGGAGAGGGTGCAGATAAGATTTACCAGGATGTTTCCTGGAATGGAGAATAGGTCATACGAGGATAAGTTGAGAGTTCTCAGCCTTTTCTCGTTGGAACGGCGAAGGATGACGGGTGACTTGATAGAGGTTTATAAGATGATCAGAGGAATAGATAGAGTAGACAGTCAGAAACTTTTCCCCTGGGTACAACAGAGTGTTACAAGGGGACATAAATTTAAGGTGAAGGGTGGAAGATATAGGGGAGATGTCAGGGGTGGGTTCTTTACCCAGAGAGTGGTGGGGGCATGGAATGCGCTGCCCGTGGGAGTGGTAGAGTCAGAATCATTGGCGACCTTTAAGCGGCATTTGGATAGGTACATGGATGGGTGCTTAATCTAGGATAGAAGTTCGGCACAACATCGTGGGCCGAAGGGCCTGTTCTGTGCTGTATTGTTCTATGTTCTACGTTCTATGAGTCTGCTCTGATCAAGTGATTATGTCCAAAGGATCTAGTTCCACGGTAAAACTTAATATGACGTTATATTGTCTTATTTCAGAGCAAACAAAAAACTGGAAAACTATATTATGAAGGTATTCTAGATCGTAAACATTGATCATTTTTCTTTAAATGTACGTGGCCAACGTTATTTTCCACTTGTCACCAGTAAGCATAGTGCGGGTGGTTGTGCTGGGTAATTTTATCTACCCCTGCATTGGTTGGGTCACCCTTCTTTCTATGGCCTTGGATATGGCAGAATTTGTCAGGACAGTTCAGGAGGGTTTCTTCACACAGGATGTTAAACTTACAACCAGGGATGCGGTTATACAGGACTTAGGTTTGGGAAGTTAACTCTACCAGGTGAATGAAATTTCAATGGGGGAGAATTTCGAGAGTAGTGATCATAATATCGTGCGTTTTAAGGTACTGTTCGAAAGGTATATTTGTGTCTTTGGGTGAAGATCAAGAGCAGGCAAATGCATCAATGTTAGGCAAGAACTGGAGAATTTTCATTACAGGCGGCTGTTTCAGTGTTATTTCTGAGTGGACAACTGAGAGTGTTTCAAAGAGCAGTTGTAAGACTTGAATAGAGGCACACGCCTGCGAGAATGAAGGATAAATACACCAAGTTAGGTGAACATTGGATGAGGAGTTTGGAGGTCATGATGCGGCTGTACAGGACATTGGTTAAACCATGTTTGGAATATTGCTCGCAATTCTGTTCTCCTTCTTAAAAATAAGATGTTGCTCAACCTCAAACAGTCGAGAAAAGACTTACAAGGATGTTGCCAAGGTTGGAGGGTTTCAGCGATGGGGAGAGGCTGACTAGGCTGTGGCTTTTTACCTGCAGCTACGAACGCGAAGGGTGACCTGAAGAGATTCATAAAATCATGAGAGGCATGGATAGTCGTAATAGACCAGGTTCTAACAGGGGGAGGGGTAACAGAGTCCAGAACGCGAAGGCATAGGGTCAGTGCGATAGGGGAAAGATAAAAAAAAGGACATAAGGGGCAATGTTTTCACCCAGACGGTTTTCGTATACGGAATAAACTGTTTGAGCGTGTGATGGAGTCTGGCACAATTACAGCATTAAAACAATCTGGATGGGTTAATGAAAAGGAAGGATTTAGACAGGTATGTGCTAAGTGCCGGCAAATGGGACTGGATTAGCTGAGGATATTTGGTCGACATTGACGAGTTGGAGAGAAGTGTCTGTTTCCATGACTCTATGACACTATGACTTGGGCTGTTATGAGCTTGGTTAACAAGGAAAGTGAAACATATGGAATGTCCAGAATGATGGGAGTTGAAGCCCTTGAAGTATATAACAGGTATAACAAGCAGAGGGTAGCTTTGGAAAGCATTGGCCCACTGAAAGAGGAAGGAGGGAACATATGTATGGAACCAGAAGAGGTAGGTGAGGTCCTCAATATAAACTTTGTGTTGGGATTCATCAAAGAGACGGAATTCGGGGAAGATGATCTCAGGGAATTTTGTATCGAACTTCAAAGCCAAGTTTTGCTTGAAATGGAAGAGATATTATACATCCTGAAAAAAAATAAGTCCTTTGGTTCTGGTGGGAGATATTCCAGAAAATTGAGGATGACAAGAGATCAAAGTCCTGGGCGCAATCACAGCCCTCTTTATATACATTTTGGCCGTAGATGATGTCCCGGAGAACTGGACAATGTCAATTGCTGTCCCATTGTTTAAGAAGGTTAACAGGAAAAATTGGGAAATTACAGGTGATAGGAAAATTATTGGAGCTGATTATGAGGGACACGCTATTATGCATTCAGAAGCAAATGGACTCACTACCGAGACAGAGCACGGTTTTGAACTGGGAAGTCTTGCCTCAATAATAAATACAGTATGTGAGCAGGTCATGAAAATGATTGATGAGCAAAGGCCGTTCATGTTGTCGACATGGACTTCAGCAAAGACTTTGACAAATTCATTCATCGCTTAATGGTTCAAAAGTTGAAGTGTTGCATTTGGAAGTTCAAGTATAGGTGCAAATTACATATGGAATGGCGGAACCCTCTGGATTATTGATCTGCAGAGTGATCTGTGTGTGCAGTTCCACGGATCACAAAAGGTGGGAGCACAGGTTGATAAGGTAGTTAAAAAGAGCCACAGCACGCTTGCCTTCACGGGAAGTGGCATTGAACAGAAGGCCGACCAAGCTACGCTGCAGTTTTATGGAATTATGGCTTGGCCGCAGTTGGAATATTGCGTACAGTTCCGGTCACCACATTACCAGATGGATATGAATTCTTTGGACAGCGTAGAGAAAATATTTATCAGAAAGTTGAGTTTGCCTGCGCTGGAGATTTCACTTAAGAAGTAGGGTTGGATAGACCGGGGGTGCTTTCACTAGAATGAAGAATGGGGAGTAACAACCGAATATATCTTTATAAGATTCTAAGCCGCATGAGTAGAGTGAGAGCATGAGGTTGGTACCCATTGTGGATGGGTACATTGTAGGAGGCACATTTTTGCGGGGGTGGGGCAGCTTAAAAAAAAGTTGTGTAATTTTTTTTCACTCTAAAGGTGGCGAATGTTTGGAATGGGCTTCCAAAAGTAATGTTGGACGCAGACACAATAGTCACATTCAAGGAACATGCACGTGGACGAGTGTATGAATAACAAGGGATTAGAGTAAATGGAAAATGCCTTTCGTAGGGAAGGGCAAAATGTGTCAGTGCAGACTTGTAGAGCTCACGGGTTAATATTAAAATTCATAACAAGATAATGTATCATATTATCACAAATTATCTATTCTTGCAACGTATGCAGCATTCCATAAACACACCCTCGTTAGAGGCCATTAGCGAGAAGCAATCTGGCCCTTTTTAATTGAAAGATGATGTGTCCCTTGCGAAGCCCTGATTTCAGCGACACGGAACTCCAGGATTCAGCTCCAAAAGCTAGCAACAATCACCAACTCACTGAAAGCAAAAGCATAGCCCCTTTGTCTCTGTGTGAACCTGACCTGACCTCATGATTCTTCTATCTTACTTGAAAAATCACCCATTGAGATCTTACAACTATTTAAGAATGCACATCTGAAGGAAACAAAACGTTCTGCACCACTGACAGAATGTGCTCCTGCAACACACACAAAACCGAAGACATCTCGAGAAGGCACAGCATTTTCACAATTCTTGGGAGTCAAAGTGGGAGTGTTTACCGATGGGGATTGAATAAGAACACGCCTGCGAATACAGAGAAAAAAATACACTGTCTTTCAAGTGTGTGACATTCCTGGAAACATTTACAATATTGTTTTTGGGCCTTCGCTTATCCTTGGAAGTAAAATCTTGACCTTGGACTCAGAGACAGAGATCAGCAAAATTGGACTGAAGGGGATAAAATCGTATCATATTAGTGCTGTCATTATTTTCTATTTCGCTCAGGATGTTGCAAATATTCATTCCTCAGCCTGTTAGAGAATGCGATTGAAAAACGTGTGGACACTGAAAGCTTTAATGTAACTGCTTTAGCTTCATTCGAACAGTCATATTCTATACATAACATCGTTATGAATGAAATCCACACACAATTTAAGTGCACTGTCAAATATCTTTTGAGGTATAATCATTTTCGTAATAGAGGTATCATGGTTTCAAATGTGGACAACAGAGAGTCCAAAACCAAAGAATTGAGCCA
The DNA here is from genome assembly GCF_047496795.1 of Chiloscyllium punctatum. NCBI lineage: Eukaryota > Metazoa > Chordata > Chondrichthyes > Orectolobiformes > Hemiscylliidae > Chiloscyllium > Chiloscyllium punctatum. The sequence continues at coordinate 23,123,652 of NC_092781.1, read as the reverse complement.
ACAAAGAGACCCATTATGTTCCTGTTCAGGTAATGTTAATTTAGTGCTATTTGCACTGAAAACCATCAGTGAGAACGTCCCTCGTTCCTTCTGGTTTGACTACGAGATGTTTGATGTGATTTGATTTATTTGATTTGATTTCTTGTAGTCAAGTGTATCAACTGAAGTGAAATTTTTGTGAGCAGTACAGGCAGACTAAAGCAAACAAGGACAGATAGGGTGCTTAGGCAGAGTGAAACTCACAGGTTACACTGCACAGGAGATGCGCAAAATAAGTTCAACATGAGCACGATCAACATAATTTGAAGGTAAGGACGCCTTTCATCAGTCACGTGGCAGCACCGAAAAGGCTGTTCTCGAAACTGTTGGTGGTTTTGTTTCAAGCTTCTGTATAGTTCCTGGTGGAAGAGGTGGTACGAGAGCATTACCAGCGTGGCATGGGTAATTGATGATATTGGCAACCTTTCCATCGGTACGTGAAGTGTGAATCATGTCTATGGATGGAAGGTTGGCTTCCGTAATGCCTGGGCTGCACACACAATTTTCAGTAGGTTCTTGCTAATCTGGGTAGAGCCGTTGTCAGATCCAGCCGCTCTGCAGCCAGACAGTATGCTTTCCATTCTGAATCTGTAAAACTGGGGTAGGGTCCTTGTGGACATGACGAATTTCTGAAACCACCAGAGAAAGAAGATGGCTGGTTTTGGCTTCTTGATCAGCACATCTGTGTGAGAGGTCCAAGACAGGATGTTGGTTATCATCACACTGCGGAACTTGACGCTGTCCAACCTGTCAACGTCAGTTTCATTGATGTTGATGGAGGCATGCTGCCCCCACCTTCTTCATAAGTTATTTTGCCGACATTCAGAGAAACCTTATTGTTGCACACGACGCAAAGCCATTATCGCCTTTCTGTGTTCGACTGGATTATGAATTGATCCTTGATGTCGTCAACACAATTTTAAATGGCAGTCGTTCGGAATTGTCTGCACGGTCATGGGAATGCAAATATTACAGAAGGGGGCAGCGAATGCATCCCTGGGAACGGGTCTCCATTGACAGAATCTCTATATTCTAGAAACTGGAACTATAAACCAACAATCCACACCCACCCTCCAAAAAGAAAGCCACCCAGGCCTATGACCCTAATACTCTACATTTACCCCAGACTAATGCACATAACGCATACATCCCTGTACACAGTGGATACTTCAGCTGGCCAATTTACCTAAAGTGCACATCATTTTATTGTGTGAGGAAACTGGACCCCATAGAAAACCCAGGCAGACATGGGGACAATGTGCAAACTCCAGACAGAAGTCGCCCGAGGCAGGAAGCGAACCCGAATCCTTGGCACAGTGAGATGGTAATGGTAACCATTAAGCCACCTGGTCACCCCCCTGTTAGTGATTATCGTATAGGAAGTACAGTTGACTATCTTCACTGATTTTTGTCTGTGCAACAGGAAGCTGACAATCCAGCTACAGATGGAAGAACAAAGACTTTGATCTCGGTGTTTAGAGGTTAATCTTTGTGTATTATTGTTTGAAGGATTAGTTGCAATCAATGATTCGGATTCTTGCTGACCAAATGTTCCAAGGAAAGTTCAGCCCGAGGGAAATGGTGATTTCTGTGTACCGATACATTGGTAATCAAAGTGCAAGGGATTGAGGCAGGCTGGATGACACAAATTGTTGTTAGCCCTAACCAGCCTTGATAAGTAGTTAATGATTATACAGATCCGAGTCACTGTTTCGTACTCAATCCGACGTTTTGTCAAAGTTGGATGATGCTCATGCATTTATTACCAACTGAATTTCATTTGGATGGCATCTCAAAATTATAATTTCACTGCAGTTTTAGTGCGTTGTAAAGTTTCAGCCGCAAATGAAAGGTGATGAGTTCATTGATGCCGGCAATGTGGACAGGTAAGATCTAACTGAGCGAGATTAATTCGTGAGCTGTACGGAAGTGTCACAAGTTTTGTCTCAGACATTAATCTGTGCCATAGAACGGTGCAGGGTTTTCGGAATGTCTCAACAACACATGTAGATGCAGAGCCTGAAAAATGATACTAGTGCTGGGCTACCAGATATAACTGGGGATTGAAATGGTGCCAAGGTCACAAAGTGTATGGAAACAACATCCTCTCCATCGATAAAATACCTGAAATATCAAAGGAGTAGCAGATAGAAAGCAACATTTTTGACAATTAATTTCAAAAATTTCCATCAAAAACAAGTGGCACCAGTGCTCCAAAATGGGTTTCTTTTATTGAAAGGCCGCATAAAAGGGATTGAGAGCACGCCAAATGGGATGAAAGAGCAATTGCTCAGCTTTCAACACGACACAACAGAATGGACTGACGCTAATGGTAAGGTAGCACTGTTTTCCAATGTTAAAGATTGAGGAAGATCAAAATTCATGAACTATTTTCCAGCTTCCGGCTCTAACACGAAGTAGCTGCCGAAATCACGCTGAGTTTTTTTTAACAGAATCTAGTAGAAGCAAAATATATCTGTGAGAGATGAGTTGGCAGTTACAATAATGATGCAACGAAGGTATAAGACACGAAAGGATATTCATGCATTATGTGATTTTGAAGAATACACTGCGGTTTATTTGTTCAAAATATCAAATCGTCGAAAATGAATCAGTTTTGCCCCGTTGCAAATGCGAGGATAGAATGAGCTGCTGGAAAAGTGGTCGAGCTTTCTTAAGATTACTTACAGTGTAGAAACAGGCCCTTCAGCCCAACAAGTGCACACCGAAACACAACCCATCCAGGCCCATTCCCCTCCATTTAACCCTTCACCTAACACTACGGGCAATTTAGAACGGCCAATTCACCTAACCTGCACATTTTTGGACTGTGGGACGAAACCCATGCAGACACGAGGAGAATGTACAAACTCCACACAGTCAGTTGCCTGAGGCGAGAATTAAACCAGGGTCTCTAGCGTTGTGAGGCAGCAGTGCTAAACACTATACCACCATGCTGCCCATTTATATAAAAGACACCTGGATTCATACTTTTCAAACACAATGAATCTTCCCTGTCTTATATATTCAATTATTTCCGAGAATCATATTATAGCAAGTAGTCCTTTGGCCTATCAAGTGCAATGCTGCCAATCCAAGCCCAAATTCCTGGCATTTGACATTGAACGTCGTCACACGTAAACTCATTGCTAGAACTGTTTCATATCCGTGAGATTTTCCACATGAAAAAAAAACCTCAAATGAACTGAATCCCAGAGTCCCACCACACTCTTGTTGAAAACAAATCTCTCATGTCAGGAAGAATCAAGAATTAGCTGTACCTCTACCTAAAATGCCAGTTTCTGTTAATATTTGTAAAATTATAATCACCTCAGAATTTCCTAAATTGGAGAAATCTAAACTGGAAAATTGTCATTGCAGCCCCCTGTCAATAACCCCTTTTCTGATGAATCTCCATTGCACCCAAAAGGACACGGACTCCCATTTCCCCACCCTGTCTTCCGTTTTCAAAATTATAATAACGATGTCCATGCTGTGCCGACGTCAAATGGCGACACTGATTAATCCAGCAGTAATATATAAAAAAAGTGACTTCCCTCGTCCTGAAATTTCTCAAATTATGGAAACGTCATTAAACATAAATACTATCTATTAATCTAATTAGTTTATAACTTCTACTAGTTCACCTCTCTACCTCCTACGTTCCAGTGAAAAGAAAACGATTACAAACTAATGCAGCCTTTCTATAAAACTCAAACAACGGAAACAGCAATATCACCAACGATCTTTCCAACTGTCTCCATCTTGATAATAGCTATACTGTAACTGGGCGACCCTCATTGGATACAGTATTCAACAAGAGGCATACTCACGAATATTCTGTCGGAACTTACTATAGTGTCCCAACTCTTGTACTCAAAGGGCTGAGCAACGTTGGTAAACGTGCCGAACGGCCTTTTTAAAAAGTAAATCCTGTCTACAGACAAAACACAGATTGAAGGTGATTCAATGAAAAACAACAGTTCATAGAGTCGGTTCAATATTACCTTCTCAGCAGCAAGGTGCGACAGAAATTAAATGTTGGCCAAGCCAATGATGCCTGCGGCACAGAAGGCAACCAAAACAAAACGAAAGTGCTTTCTGAAGCAAAGAACAGTTGATGGAGCATCTGGGGAAACAACAAATTGTGTGGATTTCAGTTCCAGTGACCCTTCAGGAGAACAAGTAATAAGTAGAGAATCACTACGTAATCGTGTGCATGTGTGTGTGTGTGTGTGTGTGTGTGTATATGTGTGTGTGTGTGTGTGTGTGTGTGTGCATCTACATTTATACTTCGATATTTGTGCGTATAAATACATATATGTATTTCCATGCATGTATATGTGTTATACACATATGTGCATATACACACATGCACATACACGCATATCTCTTGCATTTGCCTGTGCAGTGAATGACAAATTAGTTGGAGATGAAGTGCAGTGAGATGAAAGCCCGTTAGCTAAGCCAAGTGTTAGATAATGGTCTGCCAGGAAAAGGAAAAAATATCAGACAATGTGTTCACTAATTAAATGAGAGCATGCAACCCTCTTAATCTGTCAATGGACAGGCACTATTACATATTCCAAAGATTCCAATCTGTCCTGATAAAACAATGTGATTTCCATTGTCCACACTGATTTAGCATCATAAGAAGGATCAATTTCTGATTCAGTCAGCGAATCAAATGGAAATCAATATCTGTGCTTCGCACACAGAAACTCGTACCGCTGGAGAGCAAAATAAAGGCGGGAGAGAAGTATTCCTGGCCAACTAGTCTTGAGGAATAATAGATGGACAATGGGAGCTCAATGGAAAGAAAGGGATAGTATGAGATAGAGTGATACATCGAAAGAGATTGAGAAAAAAATGAGAGTGTAAAGGGAGAGTTGGTGATGGAAGAATCAAAAGGAGAAAAATTAACAAAATAAAATAACGGATTGAGGAAGAGAGGCAGTGATGTTACTGGACGAAGAGTATAATGGAGTGAAAGGAAAGGAAGAGGGCATAATAGTGAGAGAGTTATGAGGATAATTCAGAGAGATGTAGAGAAGTTGGGAGGTTTTCTTTCGGTTGAAGAGGTGGATGATGAAATTAGGAGGCTAGGAAATGAAAGAAGAAGAAAGTTGAAGGCAAAAAAAGCAGCAAGTAGACAGGAGGTCTATAAAAAGTGGAAAGGAAGTACGCAGACAAACCAACACAGCAAGATGAACTTCGCTGAGGCCATCCTTAAGTGTGAATAATTAGAGGCGAAAGCAAAAATGGAGTTGCATAAAGCCACCTCCTGAGCTCAATCATGCCCCTCTCTGTATCAAGGATGAGCAGATTTGGGGCAGACCCTGTCTTCCTCGAACTCAGATTCCCAACCTCAAAGGCAAACCAATTATTTATCTGCGCTATTTGCCACTTTACAATGGTTTCATTTTTTGTAAACAAAAAATCACATTGAGTTTGTACATTGTATATTTTGTATATTTTATTAAATTATGCTTGCATTACTTAGAGTGATGTCAGTGAAAGAGAATGTTAGGCATGCCCTTGTATCCTCCACTAGTGGCGAATATTCTTGCGCCACTACTAGTTGTTTACCACGTGGTCAGGGTGCGTAACAGCTGAAGTTTGGATTGAAATGCAATGATCTTGACTTTATTCATTATTTGGTAAATTTTATAGACTGCTTAATTTGAGCGAAAGGATATTTCAGCACATTATAAAGCTGCTGTCTGAACTTCTTCTGAACCACAGCATAAATTGCAGTGTTTGTACAGCAGCCAAGGAGCTGCAGCATGAAGCTCAATTCCATGACAAAGTGTTGGAGGTACAGGGACCGATATCCAAAACTGTACAACCGTTTCCATATTGAATATATCATTGCCGTTGACCATAGCAAGATGAAATTGGCCGAGATGACAAAAAGTAAAACGATGGATTTTCTTCGGCTCTCCATTTCAGTGTCTTTGTGAGTCTGTTCACTTCTTCTGGCCCAAAGTCTCCTTCGGGCTCTGCTGGTCAATAATATGTGTCTGACAGTATACATATTGAGCAGAAGAATCAAGATAAATGGAAGGGTTGGTGTTAAAATCTGGTGGAGGAACTCAATTATGACCCATAGAGGCGAGTAATAAACATTGTTTATGATAAAACAAAACCAGGGAACGTTCATCAGAGTATACTTATGTGAGTACATATAATACCAAAACAGGTTCTTAACGCAGCTCAGCGCAGTTACTGTGCCCAACACCACACCTGCCGTTTGCTCTCTGCAATAATTACGTTTCAGCTTCGGGCAACAAATGGCTACAAGTCGATCAATGGTGAACGTGACTGTGAACCAGACGGAACAATCAGTGGCTGCATAAAGTAGGATGGCATGGATATTACAGACACGAACGTAAAACAGGAAATAAAACTGTTCTCTATACACAATCGGAATGTGCCTCAATACCAAATCGAAGATAATAACCAGTAGATCTGCCGATGCCATAGCTGACAGGTAACGACTGACACATGGAGACAATCCACATTTTTTACAAAGCAGGACGAAGATTATTACAGCGTTAACTGTGAAGAAGGAAAACAAAACAAAGAAATACGTTAGTTTCGGTGAAAAGTTACCAGGTCGATTGACGACCTACTAAAATTTCCAAATGAATCAAATAATCGGAGCTAAAGTAACAAATAAAACGATCTGTTTTTTTTTAAATACGCAAGATAACTCAGAAGAAAGGCACCTTCCCAAACATACACTCATGCATTAGACCAGATAAACTCTCTAGAATTCACGTGCACTTGATCAGTCCAGAGCAGACATTGGGCGTAAGAGGGAGACTGAACAATTTTGTTGTCCCGAAGGTTTCTCTCCGTTATTTGAAACGAGTCTGAGGGTGTAAATTTCAGTCATTCAGACCAAGCTGTGACCATTCCCTCTACTTTGATTTAATGCAAAATTAGGGAACTCCTTTTCACTCTTTTACCAGCCTGAGGAGACTATAAAACAATACCCCATTCTCATTGAAATAAAATATATTCTCATTGGGTCTGACTTCTTCTCAATCAACCGACGTGGCGATGATATTCTGGAGAATGTGCCAAGGATAAGGTCAATGACATTGAATTCACCACAAACCCCATCAACAAACTACCCTCCCCAACGGCTCTTCACGGTCCTCATCTCCAATATCTTTTACATGAGGAGGAACAGGGTTGGTTGTTCCAAACAGTACCGTAGGGATAAGATGAAGTTTTCTGTCATCATTGCTTTAAACTTGCACTGTCTTTCAAAGGCTGGCCTGATTGCATCCCGAACTCTGTATTCCAACCCACTCACCTAAATGCCTTGACTCAGTTGTTGTTCATGTGTTTCGATGTCTGTGCCTTAACGATAATCAATGAGTCTGCCTTCACCGTTCTATGCGTAAGATTGTTCCAAGAACTCACAGCACGAAGAGAAAGAAAATAGTCCTCCTCATCGGAATTAGAAATCGTGGACATTTTTCTTCAGAAACAAAGAGTGTGTCGCGCGTGTAGTATCAGTGTTTGGCTTTATTCTGAGAAATCAACTTTGCGGGAAGGAAGTGTTGTTGCGGCTGAAGTCGTTCCTACTGCAACTTCATAGGGGGTTTCCGTTGGAAACTTCTGACTTTTCAACTAAGATGCGAGGTAATTATATTTGATGCAGTCCTGAAACAGTTTACTCCATCAGTGCTTGAAAGAAGGTTTGATCCTGTGTGGAAATATAGAACGGTTTGGGCTTAAAACACTTTGAATTTAGGTGAGTGAGAGTTGTGTCACTGAGATATTACAGTCCCGTAGATAACTTGACAGGGTGGTCGATGAGAGGATATATCTTTATGTGCTGGTGAGATAAGGAGGTAAAAAGAAACGTCTTCCACAGAGATCAGTGAAGACTTCATAATTTTTGATGTTTGCTTGCTGAGAAAGTCAACGGTTATGATGGAAAGGTTAGAGGAGCTGCAAGGTTGTTTGTTCTGTGACATAAAAATGAAGAGGTACGGTGGGAAGGATCATTCTTTAAAATTAACGGTATTCCCAGTGAAGTTGGAAATCAGTCTTTTTCTTTACGCTGAATGATGCGCTGTTTGTTGGCTTTCATTTATTCTGGGAGCAGTGAAGTTTACTGAAGATTTCCAAATTCGTGCCTTTTATACCTTCGCTGGGCCTGTGAATCGGAACAGATAGGGCATGGTTGTTCGGCCACAATTTCATCAACCAGGATGTTTCCAAATTGTGGAATAGGCTCGAACGATCGAATCATCTGTGGCCGCTCGCACCTCAGTCATATTGTTTCACTCAACCTCTTGAGGCTGTTGTTCAGGCACAAGAAGATGTCATCCGAGCGGTCCAGACCATTGGAATGACAGAAGAGAAGATGATTCAGACCCTCCAAGCAGTTAGAAAAAAAAATGGAAGAGGCGTTTCAACACCTCTTAGCTTCTCCATAGAAAGATGGAGACCAGGTTAGCAACCAGTCAAATAAGGAGATAAATTGTTAAATTGCGACGGGTAGATGTAACTATTAGATCGCTGCTAAGAATGGATCATCACCTATTTACCGTCTGTGAGGACAAAATGAGGACTGCAGATGCTGGAGACCAGAGTTGAAATGTGTTGTGCTGGAAAACCGCCGTAGGCCAGGCAGCATCCGAGGAGCAGGAGAATCGACGTTTCAGGCATGAGCGCTTCTTCAGGAATGAGGCTGGTGTGCCAAGCGGGCTGAGATAAAAGGTAGACGGGGAGTTGGGGGAGGGGGCACTAGGAATACGATAGGTGGAAGGAGGTGATGGTGAGGGTGATCGGCCAGAGAGGGGGTGGGGGAAAAGACGTTGGGAAGAAGACTGCAGGTCAAGAGGGCAGTGTTGAATCCGGGGGTTGGGACTGAGATAAGGTGGGAGGAGGGGAAATGTGGAAGCTGGAGAAATCTACATTCACCCCGTGTGGTTGGAAGTTTCCCAGGTGGAAGATGAGGTGCTCTTCCTCCAGGCGTCATGTGGCCAGAGTTTGGCGATGGAGGAGGCCAAGGATCTGTATGTCCTTTGCGGAGTGGGAGGGAGAGTTAAAGTGTTCAGCCACGGGGCGGTTTGGTTGATTGGTGCGGGTGTCCCAAAGGTTTTCCCTGAAACGTTCCGCAAGTAGGCGGCCTGTCTCCCCAGTGTAGATGAGATCACATCGGGTGCAGCAGACGCAGTAAATGATGTGTGTGGAGTGCAAGTGAATATGCAATGGCTTTGGAGGGAGGTGAGGGGGAGGTGTGGGCGCAAGTTTTGCACTTCTTGAGTTTGCAGGGGAAGGTGCCGGGAGTGGAGGTTGGGTTGGTGGGGGGTGTGGACCTGACGAGGGAGTCGCAGAGGGAGTAGCCTCTCCGGAACGCTGATAGGGTTGGGGAGGGAAATATATCCCTGATTGTGGGGTCTGTTTGGAGGTGGCGGAAATGACGGAGGATGATATGATGCATCCGGAGGTTGGTGGGGTGGAAGGTGAGGATCAGTGGGGTTCTGTCCTGGTGGCGATTGGAGGGGTGGGGCTAAAGTGCAGAGTTGCGGGACGTGGAGGAGATGCAGTAGAGAGCATCATCGACTACGTAGGAGGGGAAATTGCGGCCTTTGAAGAAGGAGGACATTTGGGCTATTCCATAGTGGAATTGGTCCTCCTGGGAGCAGATGCGGCGGATGCGAAGGAATTGGGAATATTGGATGGTGTTTTTATAGGGGGCAGCGTGGGAGGAGGTATAATCTAGGTATCTGCGGGAATCGGTCGGTTTGTAGTAAATGTCAGTGTTGATTCGTTCGCCGGAGATAGAAATGGAGAGGTCGAGGAAGGAGGGGTGGGGGAGGAGTCTGAGATGGTCAAGGTAAATTTGAGGTCGGGTTGGAAGGTGTTAGTAAAGTGGATGAACTGTTCAACCTCCTCGTGGGAGCACGAGGTCGCGCCGATACAGTCATGAATGTAGCGGAGGAAATGGTGTGGGATGGTGCCAGTGTAGCTGTGGAAGATGGACTGTTCCACATATCCAACGAAGAGGCAGGCATAGCTGGGGCCCATGCGGGTGCCCATGGATACTTTTTTGGTTTGGAGGATGTGCGAGGATTGGAAGCAGAAGTTGTTAAGAGTGAGGACCAGTTCAGTCATTCGAAGGAGGGTGTCAGTGGAAGGCTCCTGGTTAGGTCGGCGGGAGATGAAGGAAACCGAATGTAGATGTCCAAGAATGAACCCACACAGGCAAAATCTTATCCGAAATTAATAACTTTCTCATGCCATTCGTGACAATCTGACATTATTCGTTTTGTCAGTACATTATTCTTACTTCGACAAAGAGCTTCAATTAATCACTGTATGGAATTTTCATGCCTGTGCTTGTACTGGAACGTGTGTCTGTGCCTGTGTGCGTGTGTGTACCTGTGTGTGTGTGTCTGTTTTAGGGTGCCTGTGTGTATCAGTGTGTCTGTGTTTGTCTCTATCTATGTCTAACGTAACAACAAGGACTGCAGATGCTGGAAACCAGATTCTGGATTAGAGTGGTTCTGGAAAAGCACAGCAGTTGAGGCAGCATCCGAGGAGCAGGAAAATCGACGTTTCGGGCAAAAGCCCTTCATCAGGAAGAGAGACAAAGTGCCTGCAGGGTGGAGAGATAAATGAGAGGAGGGTGTGGGTGGGGAGTAAGTAGCATCGAGAATAATAGGTGAATGAGAGTGGGGATGAAGGTCAAAGGTCAGGGAGAATGGTGGGGAAGGGAGCAAAGAGTACAATGGGTGAATGAGGTGGGATGAAGGTAATAGGTCAGAGAGGAGGGTGGAGTGGATAGGCGGAAAGGAAGATAGGCAGGTAGGACAAGTCATGTGGACAGTGCTGAGTTAGAAGTTTGGAACTGGGTTGATGTGAGGGAAGGGGAAATGAAGTGCACATTGATGCGCTGGTGTAGAGGTGTTCCGAGGCGTAAGATGAGGCGTTCTTCCTCCAGCGTTGGGTGGTGAGGGAGCGGCGGTGAAGGACGCTCAAGACCACCATGTCCTTGGCTGAGTGGGAGGGGTTGTTGAAATGTTGGACCACAGGGTGGTGTGGTTGATTGGTGAGGGTGTCCCAGATATGTTCCGTAAAGCGCCTTGCTTGGAGGCTTCCCGTCTTCCCAATGTAGAGGAGACTGCATCGGGAGCAACGGATGCAATAAATGATATTGGTGGATGTGGAAAGCCCATTTAGGGCCTTGGATGGAAGTGAGGGAAGAGGTGTTGGCGCAGGTTTTACAATTCCTGTGGTGGCAGGGAAAGGGAGAGTGGGCCGTTTCGGGGTGGGGGGGGGGGCGTGGACTTGACCAGGTAGTCACGGAGGGAAAGCTCTTAATGGAAGATGGAAAGGGGTGGGGTGGTGGGATCCGTTTAGAGGGAGCAGAAATGTCGTCGGATGATTTGGTTTATGCGAAGTTTGGTAGGGTGGAATGTGCGCACCGGGGGGTGGGGCATGGTTTTCTTCCTTGCTACTATTGGATGGGTGGGGTCTGACAGCGGAGGTTCGGTATGCATTGGAGGAATCTTTAACCATGTGTGAAGGGAAATTGCAGTATCTAAAGAAGGTAGCCATCTGCTGCGTTCTCTGGTGGAACTGGCCCTCCTGGGAGCAGATACCGTGGAGGCAGAGGAATCGGGAATAAAGGATGGTATTTTTGCAGGAGGTAGTATGGGAAGAGGTGTAATCCAAGTAGCTGTCGGAGTCGGTGGGACTGCAAAACACTTCGGTGTCAAGTCGTCATTAATGGAGATGGTGAGGTCCAGGAAGGGGAGGGAGGTGTCAGAGATGGTCCAGGTAAATTTAAGGTCAGGGTGTTAGTGAAGTTGATGAATTGCTCAACCTCCTCGCGGGAGGTGGCGCCAATGCAATCATCAATGTAGATCTCCTGAGGTGATGAGGTTCTGTATAGTCTGGGAGGGGATGGTTTGGTGCTGAGGATGGGGTCATGGTCGAGGGGGCGGTAAGAGGAGGTGTCCTCGAGGTGGCGTGTGGTTTCAGTGGTGTAGAAGTCAATGCGCCAGACTACCACTGCACCCCCTTTATCTGTTGGCTTGATGGTGATATTGGTATTGGAGCAGAGGGAGTGGAGGACTGCGCGTTGCGAGGGTGAGAGGTTGGAGTTGGGGAGGGGGTAGAAGTTTGGGGCGGTTAATGTCCCAACGGCAGTTGGAAATGAAGAGTTTGTGAGCGGGTAATAGGCCAGCAAGGGGTATCCAGGTGGATGGCGTGCGTTGGAGACGGGCGAAGGGGTCCTCAGAAGGTGGGCAGGAGTCCTGATTGTGAAAGTAAACTTGGAGGTGGAAGAAGTGTTCGATGTCACGGCGTGTATTAAATTCACCGATGCGTGGGTGGAGGTGGATGAAGATGAGTCATTTGCTAAGGACTGATCGTTCGTCCTCAGTCAGGAGGAGGTCTGGTGGGATGGTGAAAATACGTCAGGGTTGGGAGCTGAAAACCAGTGTGGATGCAGATGTGGGAGTGGGGGCGGAGCTTGTAACTGGAGTGGGTGTGGTAGTGGGGGAATATAGTGGAGTCATGATCAGGGATTTTGTTCCCCTCAGGGTTCTGGGTGCGGGGATGGTGACAGTGGGATCTGCGGGGGGCGTGTCAGCAGAATGCAGGTGAGTAGCGTTGATGGGGTCAGACGTTGATGGGCAACCACGGCAGTAGGGGGGTGGAAAACACTGAGCGTGTGACATCACCGATTATGTGAGGGAATGAAGTGATTTGATGTGTGGTGCATGAGGAATTATGAGGGGCGGAAGTGGCTGTGGAAATGGCCATGATTGGGTGGAAGTGACGTCATCGATCGCCTTGGGATTGGTATCTACAGCACCCACATGTTAATGGCGTCGGAGCAGTTCCAGAGGCCGGGGAATCTAGTGGAATGTTTGAAGAGTGCTGGATATGGAGGTGGGTAGATAAACATTTGTTGTACTTACTGTGTTTGATGTTTGAGACGGTGTTGAAATAGTGTTTGTTGACAGTATGAATTCTCCTGAGGATATAGTAAAGGAGGGGTCCTTTGCAATTCTGACAGAGTGTGGCCCTCAGCTGTGGCAGGGCTGACGGTAGAGAGTTTAGGTGTCGGTACATTGCTGCGAGTGTGGAGTGGAGGGTCTTGAAGGAGAACCGTTGCTGGTGTTTTTGAATCTGTAGTCAGTACTGCTTGTCCTGTTCGGATCCGAACTCTGCTGGTTTAAAGGTGGTCTGAAGTCCGTGTGGGATTAGTTGGTTACTGAGCAAGCAAATGTGTCTGTGGTAGCGAGTCTGTTTCAGGACATGGCTGAAGAGCTTCAGTGCAGAGGAAATAACCTGGGAGTTGCAGTGGGAGAGGGACTCCCTGAGAGGCTCTATTCCTGATGAAGGGCTTTTGCCTGAAACATCGATTTTCCTGCTCATCGGATGCTGCCTGAACTGCTGTGCTTTTCCAGCAACACTCTAATCCAAATCTATCTATGTCTATGTGCTTGTGTGTGTCTGCTCGTGAATGTGTATCTGTGCCACTGTGTGTGTGTGAGTGTGTGTGTGCTTGTGTCTTTGTCAGAATGTGTTTGAACTTATGTGAGTGGGTCTGTGTCAGATTGCATATGTCAGTGCGCATATGCACCAGAGAACATGCTTGTATATTTGAAAAATGTTCATCCGATACCTTTGCACCTTTTTTGAGGAAACTGATATTTATAATAAACCAGTTATGTACTACTGACGAAAGACATCTGGCTGGCTTGTTCTTCACACTGAACCTGACACAATCATACAATTTGCTGTAACACCACTCTGTTCTGAAGACTGGTCTCTGCCCCTGAATGGATCACTCTGTTTTCTCTGCACGGATGCTGCTTGGCTTGTGATTTTCCAACAGTTTCAGGGCATGTTTGTGGCCATGTCACAGAACATTTTACATTAAAGATTTTTTTTGTGACTAGTGAATGTGTATCGAAAAGGAAAGAGTAATCATTCCAAAGTTCAGTCAGACAGTTTTGATGAATATTTCGTAATGATCATTGGAATGTAGAATTCTGTGGCATACAAATTCTGTGTCTCCAAAGTATTTTGGGGCTCAGTTACGTTTTTGACTGATGAGCAAAACATAGATAACATGGATAGACAGGGCTATACGGCTCAGATCACAAACGGACCTACCAATGTCTAAATGACTGGATGAAATTAGTCAGATCATCAAATATTCTACTGCTGCTCCACGGTCCTACGTGCCTCTGTTTTATTCAGCCTTCGAATATGCTTAATGTGCAATGGGAAATCGTTTCAAATCTCGAAGCTGTGCATCGAAACAAGGGACAAACTTTCAGAGCCTCTATACACTGTAATGTACCATGACCTGTAGACTGAGAAACTCTGCTTCGGAAACACAGGTTGGCTAGCGAAAAACTAACATATCTCGTTTTGCAGACTTTCCTCCCTCTGAACCTTCTGCTCATTTGTTGGTCATACTGCAGACTAAGATTCAATGTGTACGTAGCATCCATAAATACCTAGACTTAGTTTAACATACACTCTGATCACCCTCAATAAAACATTTTGCAACACGACTTCCAGGAAAACAAACAGTATATGTCAGATAGTGGAATAAAAAAGTAAGGAAAAGGAACATGCGTATGTCATTCAGTACCATCTGCACAACTAACAGATCTCTTGGAAGCCTCGAATACCCATTCATGCATATTCTTCTTGGCCATCGCTTCCTGATAGTTCGAAAGCGTTCTTTGTGCAATTTCAATTGTCTTGCCCTTTCCCTCCATGTGTTAATGAATTCCAGACATTCACTACGCTCTTCGAGAATAGATTCCCTTGAAAGTCAGTTTTAAATGGATGCCCCTTATTCTGTAAATGTGTCTCTCTAGTTCGATATTCTCCTTTGCAATAGAACACTTCAGCACTTTCACTTTTAAACTCCCTGCGGACCTGGTATGTTTCAGTCACACCAACCCTTATTCATCTCAAGAACGATAAATGAAGTACTATGGCATCCTTGGCAGTCATTGCCCTCATTGTGGGAAACAACTAATTGCATCAGTCTTGTGCTTCGCTCTCCGTTGAAGTCGCGGTGCGCCACTCTTGTCTTTGCACTTACATTTCCATTTAATAAGTGCGCTTTTTGTTCTTCCAAACAAAGTGGATGACCTCATACTTTCTTACATAAGCTCCTTTTGGAAATTGTTTGTGTACTCAAAGAACCTAGCTATTCCACTTCCCAAATTCATTTTACTCTCATCAAAACTTGCATTAAACATAAATTTCAGCAACATCAAACTTGGACACATCTCTTTATACTGCCAAATATATGGTACATGTTCTGTACTTCAAACCCAATATAACCTAATCAATCTTCTCTCCCCGTGTCTCAATAAACTGTCAAACCAAGCAAATACATTGCCAAAAGAACCGAAAATATTCAATAAACGTTTATGTGTATGCGTTACCAAATGCCTTCAACGAATCCAAATTCACTGTCGAACGGTTCACTTTTAATTCTATCTACTTGTCACGTCTTCAAATAAATCAATGCTTTGGTCAAGCATATATTTTTTCACAAGTCGAAGCTAACACTGTTTGATTGTTTCATGCATTTAAAAACATATTTTTATTATGTCTTTCTATCCATAATAATGGCCTTAGCATTTTCCCAAAACTTCAATGCAAGGTTAACTGGCTTTTACTTTCCGGATTTTTGTCTCTGTCGTTCCTGTAATAAAGACATCACGTTTGGCAGATTTTTAAATCCACTGGTGCCATGTTGGACTCGATTCGGTTGCAGAATACTTCAACAAATGCCAGAAATATCTTAGCAGTATCTTCCCAAAAATATCCTCTAGAAACAGGCCACCGTCTCTCAGTGAATAGTCTGTCTGTGTTCTCATTCTATTGTCCCAATATATTCTCCCTCAACATATGAGAAGTTAATGATTAAATGCAAGAAGATTTCCATGTTCAAATGCAACAAAATGTGGACAATATCCAGGCTTAGATTAACTAGCGGCCAAGTAACATTTGTGCCACATATTTGACCATCATCAGTGAAGACAATAAATCCACAGCCCTTTGGTATGCGATGGTGTTACCATTCTTTACCCTTCACTATCAGCATCCTGGGGGTTACCATTGAACAGGAACTCACTGGATACTCCACGTAAAGCGAGTTTTGAGAAGGTTTGTAGATCAGGTTGAGGTTTTGGATGTAGTTTTGCTCGCTGAGCTGAAACGTGCATTTACAGACCTTTCATTGCCTTACAAGGTAACATCTGCAGTGGACTTTCTGAAACGAAATGCTGAAACTTCCTGCTTTCTATTTATATGTTGGGGTTTCTTTGGATTGGTGATGTCATTTCCTTTGGTGATGTTCGTTCCTGTGGTGTAGTCACTTCCTGTTCCTTTTCTCACGGAGTGGGATGGGGTGTAACTCGATGTGTTTGTTGACAGAGGTTGGAATGCCTTGCTTCTAGGAATTCTCGTGCATGTCTTTGTTTGGTTTGTCCTAGGATGGATGTATTGTCCCAGTCGAAATGGTGTCCTTCCTCATCCGTGTGTGAGGATACTATGAGAGACGGTCATGTCTTTTTGTGGCTCGTTGGTGTTCATGCATCCTGGTGGCTAGTTTTCTGCCTGTTTGTCCAATGTATTGTTTGTTACAGTCCTTGCACGGTATTTTGTAAATGACGCTAGTTTTGCTTATTGTCTGTATAGGGTCTTTCAAGTTCATTACCTGATGTTTGAGTGTGTTGGTGGGTTTGTTGGCTAAAATGATGCCAAGGGGTCTGAGTAGTCTGGCAGTCATTTCTGAGATGTATTTGATGTAGGGGAGAGTGGCTATGGTGTCTGGATGTGTTTTGTCTGCTTGTTTAGAATTGTCGCTGAGAAATCAATAGCAAAACTTTGGGACTGAGGGGGGCTCCTGGTTTGTGTCTTCACAAAGAACAGGTGCCCAATGAAAACAGTCTGCCGATTTCTACTTCGACTTTTTGGCATCATGGTAGCACAAAACCCCACCATCACACTAAAACAGCAGCCAAACAAAGACATGAAAGGTAATTCCGAGAAGCACGGCAATCCAACCAGAACACTATCAGCAAACACATCGAGTTAGTCCCCATCCAGAACTCCCCCTTAGAAACTGAACAGGAAGTGACTTCACCACAGGAAATGACATCACTCAACCAAAGAAACCCAAACATACGACGAGAAAGCTGAAAGTTAGAGCATTGCTTTGCATAAAGTCCCCTGAAGATGTTAACTGTTAAGGTAATGAAACGTCTGGAAATGAACCTTTCAGCTCATCGAGCAAACATACATCTAAAACTCCACATAAACATAGCGGCGACAAGAACAGATCAGAAGATAGGATTACTGTGGCCAGTATTGCATCTCCTGCCCTTCCTTCTGCCCCGCCCCCAAAAAAGCATAACTGCAATTAGAAATCAGGAGTGCGACAGAATACACCCAACTTGGCTGAGTGTGTGCATTGCCAACAACAATTAAGAATCTTCAAATCATGCAGGGCAAAACAGCTGGCTTGATTGACAACGTATCCACAAGCATTCACTCTCTCCACCACTGATGCACAGCAGCAGCAGTGTGCAACAAATGAAAGAGGCCATTGAAAGAGTTCACCAAAGATCATCAGAGAACACCTTCCAAACCACCGAATACTTCCACCTTGAAGGAAACGGGAGCATATACAAGGGAAGACAATCACTTGCAAGAACCTCACCAGGCCAGTCACCATGTTGAATTGGAAGACTGTCTCCCTGACTTCATTGTCGCTAGGTTATAATCCTGAAATTCCCACCCTCGTCTCGTTATTGGTCAACTCACAGCAGGTAGATTACAGTTCACCACCACCTTCTCAAGGCAACTGAGAATAGGCAATAAATGGTGGTCAGCCAACGACAGTCACATCCTGCAAATTAATAAAGACATCTTTCATACCTTTAACACATACAATACCATTTGGGCTTTTTAAACCCATAAGTATTTGCCATTCACGCTTTCCGGTTTGCAACTTGCTGGTCGCAATCTCCAAGTGTCTAAACAAACGTTCACTTCTGTTTTCATATTTATTTACACAGAACCCCCTTGCTCTTTTAGTTTATACTTCTTAAGGATTTGCTTTTTTCATTAAAGTTTCCGCTAATGATTATGTTTTCAGCCATTGCTGCTGGATCCACAAACTAATTGCAGTCCTCAGGCCTACCAGTTGCCAGACGCTTGTGCTTGTTTTTTTTTAGTTCGATATTCAATAGCTAAATTCGTTAATCATGGGTGATCTGTCATCTCATTGAGCTCTTTTTGACATTCTTATCGAAGACTTATGTCATATTTCTTGACATATATGCTTCTGTTGATCAGCTGACTTTCCCCTTTGTCTGTTATCCCAACTTCAATAATCAATACGTATTTCAAACGCACCGTCGTTTCTGCTTAGCTACGATGTCTTGCCAAATATCCAAGCTGAGGCGAATTGTTTGGAAGCGAGGAATAGGGCTTCCTTATCTGAGTGAACGAATAATTAACTCGAAGTGACAATCAGAACATCAAATAAGAGAAACTGAACAACTTGCAAAGAGGACTGTCACAAGGACACAAATACCCTGCTTTTCAGGGAACTCTTTAGCATACAATGGGAACTGAATGCACAAATTGCACAATTTCATTCTTTTTGAACTTCCTAAATCCAGCACTATTAACTCTACAGAGTCCAAGTTCATGATCAGGGAAAGAAATATAGAAAAATGTCATTCACTCGAAACAAATAGATTTGGATAATTTCGGAAAAGGAAAAGATTCAAAATGTGAATGCAAAAGATGTGCGTGAATGTAACTCATTTGTAGAGTGACGTTTTAGATGCGCCCCCAAAAAAGGCAGGGAATATTAATATGGACGCGTTAGCATAACGAAAGCCAGTGTCGGTCAGTGAGGGGAGAAGTGATGGGTGAACAGGACTCTGTGTAGTTTGGTCCTAGGCAGCAGAGTTGTGGATGAGCTGAAGAGGGTTGTGTGGAATGTCGTTGAGACGTATGGGAATAAGTGAGTCTGCACTGCAACCGACGTACATGAATGTTGCAGTCGCAGAGGAACAGAGACATCGACAGAGATTGGTGATGTAATCATGATCAAATTACGTGGTTGTGCTAATCGAATTCAAATGTGATCAGAAACTCATATCTGTGTGAAGAAGAAAACTGAGCTCTGCGACTTCATGGTCCAGGTTCTGTCATCGACTCAGAGCCGGACCAAAATCTCACCTAGCACTGACAAGATTGGGAAGCTCCGATGGAACTTGGATCCCATTATGAGGCAGAAAGAGAAGTGAAGTTATCATGACACATCTTCTCGTAAGTTAAATCATTTATTTGACGGTTGGGATAAGGATGGAAGTATTTTGATAATGATATAACTTCCACTATGTTGATTGTCAAAATAACCGAAATCCAGGAAAAAGATACAGTCTACATCCCTCACTGATTACTTATCAGCTGTGTTTTGTACATGTGAGTAAAGGTAATGTGCTCCAGAAACCACATCATGAATCGCCTTTGTTCAATAATTCCGTTAATGACGGACATGCTATGAATACATTCCAGAGAAAATTTACTTAATTCGTGACAGGCATGCATGAACTTTTTCATGAGGAAAGTCAACCTCGTTTATACGGGAGTTTAGAAGAGAGGAAGGGGCAATGATTGAAGTGTGTAAATGTCTCCATTGTCTGTAACACTGTATCCATGAAAGTGAGTTTTCATCTTGCGAAGATTCCAGTTACATTTTTATAATGTATGGCTCATCCGTTTTATTGCAATGATGAAAAGTTTCATATATCTTTGTTTTCTTCGTTGTTTATGGAGATTTTGAGTCTTTTGTTTCTGTACAGACAAACAAACGCCTGTACAGACAAGCAAACGCCTGTACAGACAAACAAACGCATCATAATGACCAGTAAGTCATTCAGTCTCTGACGCCTGCACTCGATTTAATTATATCATAACTGACCTGACAATACCGTTCAATCCGCATTCTTGCCTGTTCTTCATAACCTTTCACTCATTTGTCGAAGGACAACCGATCGACCTATGCCTTAAAAATATTAATGGGTATTTCTTCCACTATTTTTCCCAGCACAAAATTGGAAAACATCGCTGCATTTAGGAAGAAGAAAGTAATCGCGATTTGCAATGGAAAGGCCTGATATTTCGACAGGGATTTCGATTCATACGTAAATGGAAACTTTTTCTCGAGTTTTAGTCCATCAAGATCCCACCGAATCGGAGTAAGACATTAACAGACAGCTGCAGAATTAATCCATTCAGACCACTAAGTCGGCTGTACAACATTCAATAACATCGTGTCTGATATGATAGAAGAATCATAGAACAGTGAATAATAAAGCCATTCGACACATCCCTTGAAACTACCTCCCAATCCCACTCCGGATCCTTATCACAATAGCCACCTGTCTAAACAAAGTTGGAATAAACGTGGTGAACTGAACGACAAATCGCACCTCAGTTGTGGGTATGTTAATCACTGCATTCTCAAATACATCGTCCTTCATTCCCCTTGTACTTGAAGGTCTGTCCACTATCAAGATTGAATATAATTCCAGACAAAGCTTGGAAAACTCTGGCAGAAGACGTCTTCGTTGTCTATGTCATAAACGCGATCATTTAATCTGGAGAAATTTTCGCGAGACACTGAATCGCCCGCAAGGGGAAATCATCTATTGACAACCCACCGAGACCCATTCCCCCACATCTATCCCTTCACCTAACACTACAGGCAATTTACCATGGCCAATTCACCGAACCTGCACAGTTTTGGATTGTGGGAGGAAATCTACGCAAACACGGGGAGAATGTCCACACAGAGATTCGCCTGAGGCGGGAATTGAACCCGGGTCTCTGGCGCTGTGATAACCACTGGTGCAGTGCTAACCACTGTGCCACCGTGCCACCCACAATCTTCTCATACTTTTACAAACTCCAATGAATACGTGCTCAAACTGTCAGGTTCTACTCGTGTGTAAGCACCTCAACATCCTCGATAATCTTTCTGAAACTTCACTGGCATACCTTCTGCGCATCTTAAATCGCTAGGTTCTATTTCGTTACATAAGACGACCATAACTGTTCATAGTGTGGCAGCAATGGTCAGAGAAAGGCTGGTATACTTATGACATGATATGGATGCACCACTGCTTTGAATTAATGACAAACAATGCATTTCCATGACGAAGTACCGACGGAACTTAGAAGCAAGTATTTTTCGTGTGATTCAAACCCGAGGACACGAAACTACTTGGTGCAGCGGTTTCTGAAGCATTTCCTCAATTGAACGGCACCGAGTTCTTCTGTTCTCATTCGCACATAATTTTCCATTGGCCAACCTATTGTCCAAAAACTTGATCTGTTGCATGCCTTAATCGACTTCGTGTAAAATCTTCATCTGTTGGTGCCGCAAATCATTTTTGTGTAACTTGTAAACATGAAGTTAGTTCAATCACTTCCATCACCTCCATCGTTCCATTAGAAATAATTTAAGCCTCGATCCCTCTGGAATTCTCCAGTGAAAGGGCGCCCAATGTGGAAATGCCCCCTTGAACATAATATTCTGTCCATTGGTTAGGTGATAATTGCAGCCGATGCACTTCAATGTGTTCAACACTTAAATATTCAAATTACACAATGGGCATCATTCTTGACTGCGAATCCGACTTCCAGCCAACTGAGCTTATGAAATCACTGGAGCCCTCGATATTACATCTTTGCCCTCTAAATTTATATTCAATTCTGCTTACAATAACGGATGAAACTTCCTTATTACTTACTAAATCTGTACAAAGATGGCTAAAAATTCTCACATGAGAACATTTGAATCCTACTGATTTTTATGTCACTGTGGACTCATCAATTCTCTGTAATTGTTCGTGAATAATTTACCATTTAACCACATAATTTTGTATTTGTCATAACTTTTTTTAGCTCACATGGTCGATCAATAACCTATTTCCATGTTCTGATACGATTTCTTTCTCAACTATCCATTTTTCATTTTTACTAACTTGTCAAAACCAACAAGCACGTCCATCCCGAGGAGCTCGGCAACAGATCATGAATTCAGCAAATACCATCTTTCCTGAAGCAACTAATGACTATATATAACTTATGGCTCGGAAAATGGTTCTCACCTCCCACAAACGAATTGACAAGAAAAGAAAACAAAAAGCGTAAGTGACTGAATCTACTGGAAATTTTGCGACAGCCATTAATTAGGACAGAAACAATATCCTCACTTGCCCCAGGCATCATGACGATCAACATTCCGAGAAATCATTGAACAACATACAGGGATATTCCCACTTCTGCCTTGGAGATTTTGGTTCATGGAAATTCAAGGGGTCGGTAACTTTTGGGGCCGTGGGCATCAACGTCTTCACTGTCATGTGAGACTCCATGTTTGTTGAACAGGACGGCGCACCTTTGAAAGCACTTCTTTTCCGAGGACATTTGTGTTACACTGCACTTCTGGATTATCGCTAAATTGGAAAGATTTCCTGGAAAACTTAGAGGAAGTTGGCTACCATATTTCCTTCTCCTCACTTCTAAAAGAAAGTTTGTCCCCGTCGCATTGTTTTCTCAATTTGACAGTTAACTTCCAGATCTTCATTGAAATCTAGTTAACAGTTGTACAACAATGCAAGAAACCATTCACAGCATCTCCCCAAATCTCCATGAGAGAAGGACATCAACTGCTGCACATGCCCGGGATGCCATGTCGGTAATTATTGGAAACTTCACCTGCTCTATCTTCCCTGTCTTCTATTCATGTTTTGTTCTGAAGAAACATGACCACTTTCTCCTCTCAACCTGCAAAATGGGCAGTTCGTTTCTCCAAAGAAGTCGTTGGCAGCATAGCTCGCACCATTTTCTCCAGATCAGCAGTTCTAATCTCTGAAAAAAGGTTGTCCGTGAAGCAAAGAACAAGGTTCAAGGGCGCAATGCGCAGGCGCACACACACACACACGCGCGCACACACACACACACACACACACACACACACACACAGATAAAAAACACACTTTCAACAGAGAATTCGATGCATACGAAAATGAAAGTGATTTTGATAGGATGGTAACGTCAGAGGGAATTTTTCTTTGTCTTTCATAATAGTTAAAGTCTCCAGTCGATTTACTCATGGGTGGTAGTGTCGTGAGAAAAGAATTGGAACATTCGTGTCTGGACTCAACAAAGAGAGCAAAGAAGATTTAGTCAGCAGCTGGAGTGAGAACAAACTTGAAACTTGGAATAATATGGACAAGGCAGCGAAAGGGATCGGGGCTGACTACAGTATGGCGACAAAAATAAAGTCACTTGTCAGCAATAACACTGATCGCGTTTTGAACAGTTTGGTTCCTCTTCAGACAATGGAGCTGGACTTGCTTGAAAAAAAAATGGGGTTTGTTGGTCGACATGATGGCAATTGAATCCATCTTTTCAGAGTTTTAATAACGACGTTATTCAGCTATTCCGCATCTTTATTGAATTAATAGTCAGATGAAGTAACTTACCAGGAAGACCAACAATAGCGAGGATTGGATAGTAACCAGCTTGCATCACCCAAAGTACAAACCTTATCCGCATTGCTAACGATGGCAAACCTTGAGAAAGATTGTAAACACCGAAAGAAAAACTTCGATCCATTGCTTTAAAATTCCAGTCTGTTGCTGCCAGATTCTGATCTTTCTGTCCCTCTCTATGCAAGCTGATGATTCCTTATCATGCCGCACGTGATGCTGCAGCTGATGTTTTGGGGGAAAACAGCGACATGTGTCTCGTATTAATAGACGATGGAATCCTTCTGAGAGAATTAGTATCCGTGGAGACTGACATTAATCATCGTCATTGTACAGAAAGGTTTCAGTTAACTCTTTTCAATTAAAAACCTTTCTATTGTGACAATGATGCTCCTTTAACAAGGTTATGTTGTCCTTAGCTTTTTCTTTACTGAGGGGCCATAAAGGCAAAAGTTTGGATATGACTGGAACACCCTTTAATTTGTTTTTTAAAAGCTCGTGTGCAATAAAAGAGGTCAGGTCTACCAGTGCAAGCTTTTGTTCTTTTTCGATCTATCAAGTGTTTTGTTTGCAGCTGTTTTACATGCAAACGCAGAGAAGGTGCTGATTCCCAAAAGAATCATTTTCATGCTAATCCTCTCTCTCTCCTTTTCCCTCTCTCTCTCTGACATCTCTCCTGGAAGAATCTGTTTTTCGTTTATTCTTTTGCCAAAGGTGTATTTTTGGAATCTGTAACCGTATCATTAAGTTGTGAGGAATTAGAATGGGTGTTTAGAAAGATTAAATCATTCTTGAACATTTAAAAAGAACAGGGAGGGGGAAAAGAGAAGGGGGTTTAGCACTGCTAATCAGAGAGGGGATCACAGCTGCAGAAGTTACCTTTGTCGAGGAGGGTCTGCCTACTGAATAAGTATGGATGGAAATTAGGAATAATAATGGAGCAGTTACCTCATTAGGGGTTTACTACAGGCGCCCCAATAGCAGTAGGGAGATTGAAGAAAGCACATGTAGGCAGATTTTGGAAAAGTGCGACTGTAGTCGGGTTGTTGTAATGGGTGACTTTAACTTTCCCAATATTGATTGGAACCTCCTTCGAGCAGATGGTTTGGAAGGAGCTGTTTTTGTAAGGTGTGTTCAGGAGGGTTTCCAAACTCAGTACGTTGACAGACCGACGAGGGGAGAGGCCATTTTGGATTTGGTGCTCGGCAATGAGCCGGGGCAGATGTCAGATCCTGCGGTGGGAGAGCATTTTGGTGATTGTGACCACAACTGCCTCACATTCTACATAGCCATGGGGAAGGAGAGAAGCAGGCACAATGGGAGGATAGTTAATTGGGGTAAAGAAAACTATGATACTATCAGTTGTGAGTTGGGAAGCATGGACTGGGAGCAATTGTTCCATGGAAAGGGTACTATAGACAGGGGGAGACTGTTCAAGGAACAGTTGTTGCGAGTGATGCACAAATGTGTTCCTCTGAAACAGGCAAGTAGGGGTAAGATAATGGAACCTTGGATGATGAGAGTGGAGGAGCTTCTCATCAAAAGAAAGAAGGCAGCTTACGTAAGGTGGAGGAAGCAAGGGTCTTGCTCAGCTCTCGATAAATACAGGCAGGCGAGGAAGGAGCTCAAAAACGGCCTGAAGAGAACTAGGAGGGGGCACGAAAAAGGCTTGGCAGGAAGGATTAGGGAAAATCCAAAGGCATTTTGCACGCATGTGAGGAATAAGCGAATGATCAAAGAAAGAGTAGCGGCGATCAGGGATAGCATAGGTAACTTGCGTATAGAGTCTGAGGAGGTAGGTAGGTAAATGAGTTTTCTGCTTCTGTCTTTCCTAAAGAAAAGGACCTTGTAGTGAATGAAACCATTGATGAGCATTCTGGAACAGGTAGAGATTAAGGAAGGTGATGTGTTGAAAATTTTGACAAACATTAAGATTGACAAGTCGCCAGGGCCAGACCAGATTTGTCCTCGGCTGCTTTGGGAAGCGAGAAATGTGATTGCTTTGCCGCTTGCGAAGATCTGTGTATCCTCGCTCTCCACCGGAGTGGTATCTGAGGACTGGAGCAAAGCAAATGTAATTCCTCTCTTCAACAAAGGAAACAGGGAAATCCGCAGCAATTAGAGACCAGTCAGTCTCACGTCTGTGGTCTGCAAGGTTTTAAAGTAATTCTGAGGGATAGGATTCATGAACATCTGGAACAGCATGGCTCGATTAAAGGCAGTCAGCACGGCTTTGTGAGGGGCAGGTCATGCCTCACAAATCTTATTGAGTTATTTGTGGATGCTACTAGACAAGTTGATGAGGGTCGAGATATGGATGTTGTGTATATGGACTTCAGTAAGGCATTTGATAAGGTTCCCCATGGTAGGGCCATTCAGAAGGTCAGGAGGAATGGGACACAGGGAAATTTAGTTGTCTGGATTCAGAATTGGCTGGTCAACAGACGACAGTGAGTGGTAGTGGAAGGAACATATTCTGCCTGAAGACAGTTGTGAGTGGTGTTCCACAGGACTCTGTTCTTGGGCCTCTACTCTTTGTAATTTTTATTAATGACTTGGATGCGGAGATTGAAGGATGGCTTAGCGAGTTTGCAGACGACACAAAGGTTGGAGGTGTCGTTGACAGTATAGAGGACTGTTGTAGGCTGCAGCGTGACATTGACAGGATGAAGAGATAGGCTGAGAGGTGGCAGATGGAGTTCAACCTGGATAAATGCGAAGTGATGCATTTTGGAAGGTCGAACTTGAAAGTTGAGCACAGGATTAAAGACAGGATTCTTGGTAGTGTGGTTGAAGAGCGGGATCTTGGTGTGCAGGTACATAAATCCCTTAAAATTGTCACCCAGGTGAACAGGATTGTTAAGAAAACATGGTAGTTTGGCTTTCATTAACGGGGGATTGAGTTTATGAGCCGTGAGGTGTTGTTGCAGCTTTTTAAAACTTTGGTTAGACCGCACTTGGAATACTGTGTCCAGTTCTGGTCGCCCTATTATCGGAAAGATGTGGATGTTTTGGAGAGGGTTCAGAGGTGGTTTACCAGGATGCTGCCTGCAATGGAGGGCTCATCTTACGAAGCGAAGTTGACTGAGCTCGGGCATTTTTCATTGGAAAAATGTAGGAAGAGAGGGGATCTAATTGAGGTGTACAAGATAATGAGAGGCATGGACAAAGTTGATAGCCAGAAACTTTTTCCCAGGGCAGAAATTGTTAACACGAGGCGTCAGAGTTTTAAGATGTTTGGTGGAAAATATGGAGGGGATGTCAGAGGCGGATTCTTTATGCAGAGAGTTGTGGGAGCATGTAATGCGTTGCCAGTAGTAGTTGTGGAAGCGAGGTCATTGGGGATATTTAAGAGACTGCTGGACATGCATATGGTCACAGAAATTTAAGGGTTCGTACATTAGGTTTACCTTACATGAGGATCAATGGTCGGCACAACATCGTGGGCCGAAGGGCCTGTTCTGTGCTGTACTGTTCTATGTTCTATGTTCTATGTCGTAGCTATTGTTCGTATTTCATTCAGTAGTCTGCAAATTTATTCTGTTTTGACTAAAGCTGAGTGGTTGGCTAGCTGCATCACTCTTGGAACATACAAAGTACATCTGCTTAAAACAGTTATTGCCTGACCTACATTCTTAACAAGTATTCTGTGGGTCTGGCATGGTCGATAACCCAATGAAGTGAAAATATATTTAATCAGTCTGGTTAGAGTGGATTCGGATTGATCATGGAAGTATTTATGGAAAAAGCAGACGGACTGTCGAAAATCAATCCATCCTACATAAATATGAAGATCTACCAGAAGTGTGGAGTGTTGGAAATATCCATCTCTGTGTGGGAAAGGACAATATGTAAACAGTATAATCACGTCTACAATATTTTATATCTGTCGAATATTTTGGAAACATATCGACTCCAAATTATCGGGAAATAAGTTGTTGCTTTGAAATTATATATTTTTGAGGTATAATGAGTCCAGATCTGTGAATGAAAAATTATGCCACATTCACTCAATTCATTGGCATAATTTCAGATCACAATATATTCATGTCTATTTACTGACCTGAGTAGAAAACAGGTAATCCGATTGATAATACAGAAGTGATAATCTGTCATGGAATACGAGATTAAACATTGGAGGGAGTGTGGGAAGAAGGTTTCTGTGATGATATTCCGGAGACATCAATTTTTGTCTCTGTCACATAGACTTTGGGGGAACGCATTGGCTCAGTGATTAGCACTACTGCCTCACAGCGCCATGGCTCTGTTTCAATACCAGCCCCGGTCGACTGTCTGTGTGGAGTATGTATATTCTTCCCATCTCTGCGTGAGTTTTCTCCATGACCTCGTTTCACCCCCGCAAGCCAAAAACGTCCTGGATACGTGGCTTGGCCATGATAATTTGCCAATAGTGTCAAGGAACATAAAGGTTAGAGAAGGGAAATATAGGGTTACAAGGGTGGTGCGGGGGTCAATCTGAGTGGGATGCTCTTCATAGTGTAGTTATAGTCTTCAGAGAGTCACGGTCAGTTGACCTGAATTGCCTGTTTCCACACTGTGGAGAATTTATGCTTCATGCTGCTTAGAGTCCAGGATATCTCAGGTGTGTGGATTGAGAACAGATAGTATCAATTAAATTCTTCAGATTGAAACAAAGAGAAGGGACACACTGACTTGATGTGTTTTTTTTTTCATCTTTAGACACTTAAGGCCATAGAATTGTCAAAATGCAGTCAGCATAGAGGAGTTTACAGAGACGTAGATAACAAAATTTCAGAAGTAATTTCCAGAATTCATAGATAATTATATTGTACTCATCTATAATATTGAATCTACATCTCTTGCTGATCGTTCTCACCGGATTATTTGCTCCAGTTTCTAATTCACATCATTGTTTGCTATTGTTTCCTGCTTCTGCACTCCATGTCTGTTTCCATGCTTTTTACCAGGAACAAATCCGTTGACCAAAGTCAGTTGTTAATTATTCACTTGTTAACAAATTATATTCATGACACTTCCTTGTTCTCACAGGAAATATTTTTCCACAGCAAGTTCTCAATACCTTTCGTCCATGACCGAAGAGTGTCGTGGAAGGTGCTGATAGAGATGTCGTCAAGAGAAAGTTAGATTATCATTAGAAAAGAAAAAATGTGTAGGTATATGGGAGGAACCCAGGAGAATATTAATAGGTAATGATCAGTTGGACAGCTTGTGCACACAAGATAGACTGAGGGGCCTGCATCTGAGTTATAGTAATTTCTAGCTTTTATGACACTTATTTGATCGTGTCGCCACCTGAAAATACAGCCTTGCTTGATTCAGGGTGCACGGGGTTCACCTGTTAGTAATCTTTTCCACAGTAGACAAGTCCCCATGATCTTGATCACAGACATCATAGAATGCTGAAGAAGACAACTGATAAAATTATTGCGGTCTAACGCAAAAGGTATATCATGTTTTGTCTCAGGGGACATGCCAGAGGCCTGGAGACGAACAACATGTTTTTTCACATTTTTAACAGGAATGATTCGTGAAATTACAGGCCACCATGTCTTACGATAATAGCAGGGCAATTATTGTAGAAATTTCTTAAATATAGGAGTTATTCACATTTAAAATAGAAGAATGAATATATTTGGAATACTCACACAACGCCAGGTTATAGTCCAATAAGCTTATTTGGAAGCAGAAGCGTTCACAAGCTTTAATTATTTTACATGAAAGGCTTAACAACAATGTAGGTACGATCAATGTATCAACTCTGTTGCACAATACTGTAATCCTGTGCGATACGTTCTGTGTCTAATGATCCTCTTGGAAAACCACCTCATGAAGGAGCAAAGCTAATGCTTCCAAATAAACCTGCTGGACTGTAACTTGGTGTTGCATGATATTTAACTTTGTCTACCCCAGTCCAACACCTGCACCTCCAACTCATTATTTGGAATAGACAGCTAGCCTTGGGCAGAGAAATTCGTATCTCACAAACTCGATTGCATTTGTTTTTGAGAAAATGACAAAGATGATTAACGAGCACAGAGCCACTGTGGACTTTTGGAGGATGTTTGACAAAGTGTCTGAAGTAAGGCCGATGCATAATCTGAGGGTAAATGCGATCTACTGTCAGTTACGAGCATGGATTCAGAAAAGGCTGAGCCATAGATGACTGAAAGTACAATGGAACAATTATTTTCAGGCTGGAAATGTTGACAAGCATGTTCCATAAGGATTACTGCTGGGACACCTGTAAATGGTTTGGGTGAGAATTCAGGTATCCTGTTTAGTAAGCTTTCCATTAACATAAAGATTGTGGGAGGTTAGGACTGTCACGATGATTGCCAAGGACGCAGCAGAGCGTCAAAAGGCTCAATACCTGCGTGGAGAAACGACTGTTGGAGGTAATGTAATTGAGAAATCTAACGGTAGATGAAGGTATCGGTTAATTGCATCAAACCTGTCATCAAGAGACAAAGAGATGTTGGATCAGAGATCCGCTGTTTCTGGGAAGTGGCAATAGACTGAGGTAAGGTCGTCACAAATGCATATGTCATGCCTGTCTTTATTAGTGCGGCACACGCTAGAAAACTTGGGGAGTACTTTTGCTTACTTATAGACCTTTAGTTCGGCCATATTTAGAATATTGTTTCCAGTTCTTGACGTCACACGATGAGAGGGATATGGAGGTTTTGGTGAGGCTACATAGCTGACTTATCAGGATGTTGTTCAGTTAGCAATATATTACTTATGTGGTTAGATTTGGAAAAAAAAACTTGATTGTATTGAATTGAAATTTGGAGGACAGGGGCAATCCATGAAGAGCTTAGAACATTATGAGAGCATTGGTTGAATGAATAATTTGAGTTTTTTCATCCCAAGTTCGAAATATCAATTACTTGTGAACACAGGCTTAAGATGAGAACGCTTAAGTTGAAAGGAGATGAGAGAGGCGAGTGTCTGGAAAGCACATCCAGAGCAGTGAAGAAGGCGGAAACAATGGCCACGTTTCGGAGGCATCCTGCCAGATATATGAACCGGCAGGGAATGGAGTGAGACGGAGCACATAGAGGCGAAGTAAGTTTTGGCCCAAAAGGCATTTAGTGTCAGGAAAGTCATGGGAGTTCCTGTTCCTGTGCTGTATAGTTCTCTGCTCTTTACCCATGAAACTACAATGTTGCGAAAGCTCAATGCATGCAGCAGGTAAATGCGGTGCTTACTCTTTAAGGCAGCTCTTTTCATCTTGCACTCAATTTTCAGCTGAGTAACTTCACAGTACAATTTCTGTTGATGTCAATCCCACATAGCCATATCTCGGTGTTTCTGCTTTGTATTGCTATAAGTAGAACGGATATATTTTCTCACTTTCACATCTCATATTTAGGCGTAATCTACGTTTCTAAATCTTCTTTCTGACCATATCCATTGCTTTACTTTCTTATGATTTGGGTACGAACGTCATACGTTCTCCTGTTATAATCTACCCACTTCGGCCTTTTCCCCATACATATACGTACAATTGAAACCGTGCTTTATAAAAAAAAACTTAATGTTGCGGTTCCTATCAGTAATTAAGAGGAACCATATTCGTCTCTAAAGATTAGTTTGTTTCTCTTTGCGTAGTTGTTGCCAGACCCGCTAAGTTTCTCCGGTAATTTATTTTCTAATACATTGTAATCATAGTATTTCAACACAGGTTAAACCTTGTGCTAATTTAAACTGGATACACTGGAAATCTCACCTCCTGCCATACTCTGCTAAATTTCGAGGGGCAAAGAAGGATCCCAAATAGAACTATTTGAAGAAAATAATAATAATGTTATTGTTTAAGTCCAAAAGTGAACTTTAGACAACAACCTGATACAACTCCTTTCTCTTAAACCTGTTTTTTATTTGCTATTATACAATAAAGGTATGAAAGTTCACTCTTAAATTTATGACAAATCTATATACAAACCCAGTTGTCATCTTCCGTGTCGAACCTCCTCTGTTAATTCCTGCAGGTCATTTTCGGTCTGCTGCACAGTTTTCTGAAAGCCAGGTACCTTTCAGAGAGATATTATGATGGCAGTCTGTTGGTGTTTGGCTGCACCTTACTATTCTAAAAGTATGACTTTTTTTCTTTTCTTCAAAACCTTCATGGCAAATTTGAGAATCATGTTCAAATCCCAAAGCCTCTTTCGAAATTTGAAGAGCCACTTCTCTAAACTTCAATTGAACCAATCACAAGTCACGGAAAGAATGAAAATATCTCACCTACGTTCCATTTAAATATCTGGGGCATTAACCTTCAAGGCAAATGTACAAAAATCTGACCAAAGCACAGACTGAATCTGTCTAAACGTATTCAAATCACGAATCCAAGGCCAGACTGTTCAAATCCTCGTGATGAATCCCAAAACACCGGACCGACTCATTGGTTTGATGTAACACAAAAGAATAAAATTCAAATTCGGTTTTATTTTGGATTCTGGGGTATAAATTAAACTGATTGCGCGAATTGGCATTTGTTGTATACCATGACAATGTTTCACAACCAAATGTTTACATTGTTAAATCTTTCAGTACACTCTGTGCAAGCCAGAACTTTCAGCTCCATTAACAGCTCATGTCCACAACTTCGTAACTCCTCCACCTAAAGAAAAAATGAACCATCATGGTGAAACGGTGGCTTCTTTCTTGTATTCCTTAACCACAGTCCCAGGACAGACATACAATACTTGGATTCTTGCGACTCACAGCATTGAGGATTTGTAAATGAAAAATCTGCAACATGAGACTCAAATGAAACATTCTCATATTCTTGTTTTTAAAGCGTTCCAAGAATGGCAGGCGATTGTGATCCATCAACAGACATGTTGTTTATGACGTGCACATTAAAATGTTGCAAGGCCAATGCCAAGCACAATAGTTATTTTTCGATCGTGGAGTATTTCCTCTGGAAAAGTAACCAACTGGCAGTTCAATTCCATCAACTGGCAGTTCAATTCCATCATTATCTTCCTTAGCAATGCCACTCTAATCCCTGTGTCATGAGCGTCGATGGCAACTTTAAAGGTTCGAAAAGTTGGGTGCAGCTAAAGCGAGTGTTCATGTTAATATTGCTTTTAAAGGTGCAAATGCACCCGGGCATTGTTCTATCTACTTTAATGTTGTGTTCTTCTTCATAAAATTGGTTATTTGTGTCACTGCACTGCTGATCGTTGAACAATCTTCTGATAGGAACTGCTTAGTTGCAAAAAATCAAAGCAATTCTTTCTTCGAGATTGATCGAAGAAATTCCTAGATGGTCTTGTTCTTTGCGTTCCATGGGGTTAACCTTTCATGATCTACGTAATGTAGCGAGAACGTCATCTCTCCTTTCGTGAATTCAGTTTTGTTTAAGTTTATTATCAGTTTTGCCACTTTTAGTCATTCAATGGTTTGGCTCTCTGTACGACGTGATGTTTCCTGGACTTACTAAAGATCACTAAAACAACCAAATTGACTGCACAGTGTATTAACGCAGCCACAACTCTGTTCATGAGTCATTGGAATTTGGCGGGTGCATTATTGTGGTTTGATATAGCCCATTACGGTATACAAACAAAGAAATTTCTTTCGCTGTCTCTGGTAAAGTTACCTGCCAATAAACACGCAGGAAGTCTAACTCGGTGATTTACTAACTTGCCCAACTTTCTCAACACAATTCTCCAATCACTGTGTTGCATATATGTCCAATTCTGTTGCAGTGTTGACTTTCCAACAATCGACGCAAAATCGTTGAGTCACGTCCGGTTTGGGAACTGAGATGATCAGTGAATTCCACTCTCACTGGCATTATTCAATGTTATCCTCGTTGACCATGCCTTCACTTCATTCCAGTCTTACTTTGAAGCAATTAACCCGATTGGAGGGTTGTTTTATCGGAACATCATTCCTTGTGCAATAACATTAGTCCTCCCCTTTGATTCCTACATACTGCAGTAACAAACTTTTCAATTGAGTTCTTTGCTCCTATCTCACTCCTCAAAGATTTAGTCATTTTTTCAAATATTATTTTGAGGCACAACAAAATCAATAATATCTGAATTTAATTCCTCTCTCTGAGCGGCAGTAACTATAACCTGTTTCTCCAGTTCTTGCTTCCCTGGATAATACAGTTTAAACATGCTCTCGTCACATTCAATACACAGTGGGTTTTTTTTTTCCTGTTTGGCATCTTTATTAGACTGTTCAGCTGACTCAATTTTTCTTAATTGGTAGGAGCCAATAAAACTGCCTTTGAAGAGAGCTCCTATGACTGGCAACAACAATAAGACACCATCGCTCGGGAAAACGTCCAAGTCATAGTGTTTTCATCTGCAACCTGCTTCATTGTTGGTTGTATCGTCTCTCTTTGTTTCTTAACTAAGTCCCCTACACGATGTAATCCATCTCTCACATCTGATACGTAATCTAAGTGTGAAATCCATTACTTTGGTCCTGTCAATTTCTCTTTAATTAATTCAAAAGGGCCTGTCACTTCATGTCAGATTATTTACTCGAAGGCTGCAAACTGAGTAGCGTCAATTGGGGCATTTCGAATGGCAAATGATACAAATGAGATCCTTTTATCACAATTTTTCTGGCAACCCTGACAATATACTCTCAACATGGTCTGCAATGTCTGACGCTACCTTTCTCAAGCTCCCGGGGATTCATTGTTAATACGAACTTGATTTAAACTGCTCTGTACCAAAGCTATCCTTTAACAGTCTCGCAGTAAAATCTCGCAGTAAAATTAGACCCTTGGTACAATTGAATCTATCTGGGTAGCCCATAACGTGAGAACTAAGTTCCCTTACTTCTCTACCAACCTTTTGCCTTGATACTCCGTCATAGAACTGCCTCCATTATGGTTAGCAAATATTGGTTCCCACTGTCAGTTCTCAGCAGGGGATCTACGCAATCAATAAAACCCGAGTGAAATGTTCTTCAAATGCGCGATTTTGAACAGAGGCGCTGATCTTTGTATTGCCTCTGGCTAAACTGCCATTTGGCATGTCTGACACGTATGGCAAAAAGTAAACACACCTTCGTGCATCCTAGCACAATGAAAATATCTTTGTCCCTGGCCTTGAGTATTTCGTACCTCTAGGTGACCTTCTAGAGGTAGGTCATGTGGGGCCTGTAACACCTCCGCTCCAAATCCTACCGCTTACACAATCTGGTCCACTTCTGCCTATTTCACCGCTGCACTAACCTGCCCTGGTTTCCATTTCCGTCTCAGGATTTTATCTCTTAGATAATTACCTTCAGGAATATCCTCTGTCTCATTTTCAGAATATGAATGCAAGATATCTGACTGCCCGTTCAGGTTTGTGCCTCGCTATTGCATCAAACAGGATGTCCACGATCTGAACCACAATTCATTCATCTGTCTTTTTAGTTGTTGCTCGTGCAGTGACTTCTGTTATTGGATCTGGTTAATACACAATCTGGGAAAATACCAGTTTACTTCTGTTTTATCTCCTCGGTTTCTTGGTCTTCCTTTGGCTTCTCCACATAAAGGGGAGTCACTCCCACCTTGAACCTTGCTATCTCATTACAAAGGAAAAACTGCATTCCTGTAACTCACACTCTATCAACCCCTCCCATTTAAACTTCAAGTCTTCAGTTGACAGGCTAATCTGATGTGACATGTGGAACACTAAATTTCTGTCCATCTATCACATAAATTTGCACACGCTTGAGGAACAAATCAGAAAGAATGCATATTCGCTCATCCCTTACTAGCAGCCACACTTTCGATCCTGTATCGATCAAAATGAGAACTTTTCGTCCTCGTCCCCCAGTTCGTTCTCACAAGACTTTACCCACAGAGACGAGTTCTGTACAAAGATCAAGTACTAACTCCATACCCACCCACTGCTGAGGCTGTGCACTGTCCTGCATCTCCTCTGCTTCTTTTTTTAGTTTTCTTTACTGATTCAGTAATGATACCGCTTAGCTTCTTATGCCACATTTTTCCCCCACAGCTATTCGTGCTGATACTCAATGAGAGTTGGAAACAAGCATATAATCGCTTTTTGTTTGGTTCACTCGCATTGTGATACATTGCTGCGGTAATTTTTTTTTGTTTGCAGGATGCTGCCAGATCCAGCCATACCCGTCGCAAAACAAGCTATCTGGAAGCGGAAGGCAGGGTCAAAGTACAGACAGTTGTGAAAAATGCAGAACTGATTTGCGAGTCACAAATCTTCGTAAAACGCTGCGGAGAAAACAGTGCAAATTTTGCAAGATGGTGCAAGGACGTGTCATGATTTCCGAGTAATAAGCACTTTCAAGGTTGGAATGGAAAGGTCACATTAGCAGTGGCTTGAAACGAGTCACCCTATCACCTTCATCTGTGGTATCAACGTCATCGGACACTGTTTCCACCGTTTGTTACCCATTTCAGTGACGTTTCAACCAACGTCTTTTTCTTGTGATGAACATCACGGAATCAGCGTCACTATTTTGAGATGATCTGCAGTTTCTCAGGCAGCGACTGTGGAGATCAATGCAGTGGGATGGGAAGGGGGTTGGAGGAGGGGTCGCCTGAGAGACAGACAATTTGTTACACTTATCCGGGCCTTGTTGAATACCGGCCAACACACATTCGGATTTGAAGAACAGGACAGTGAATGATGATTTTCTGGGGTCCGGGATGATGGGCAACTTAGTAGGACGGGACAATAAGAAAGAGAAAGGGTGACAGAGGTCTCCATTCATGGCTCCTATTGCTGAAATGCCAAGTTCAATCATAGAGCCTCTTTCACATAATGCAAGAGGAATACAGTCCTGGAACTGGCTCTTCGGCCCATTTCGTCCATGCCAGCATAGTTTACCAAATGGAAACAATTACCATTTGCCTGTACTTGGCCCATAGCACATTAATTTAATGCCAGATTAAATTGATTAAGAAAGGTTTTAAAGTTTGGTGACAGGCTGCGGCTCTTAAATATTCCGTATTCTACACAAGAACTGGCAGTGAATTAGTTCAGACTTACTTCACACTGAGTGTGACGTCTATGACCGAAACTCAGGAGGAAAATCACCATTTTCATTGAAACGTCCAACTATACCTGCGTATTCAATCTTAGCACAGTCCTGCAGCAGCTGTAAACAAAGGCACAAAGGTGACATTAATGTAAGCACAACTCTCTGATCAACCGTACAGAGCAAATATCACGCTGGTTTCCCAGGATGTGGAGAGCACTGCGCAGGAGTCGATATTCTCAACTTTTAAACATTCAATGAACATGATTGTAATCTCTTTTTGGAGCTGTGTCCATTTTGGAGGTTCGGGCCTATAAGGGGATTGCTTCAATGGAACGACTTTTCTGATTTTGACATGACGCTTGATCAGTACCCTGCTTCTTCCCATATATCTCTGTAAGCGATTGTTGAAACTCTTTCATCTCATTTTTATTTTCATCTGGATGGTAAATTTGCCCAATTTTCAAGAACTTCCTCGTTTGAGTAATGTCAAGTTCAGAACTACCTGGATTGGGCCCTGTCGTCTCAGTTGTAACAAGTGCCACATTATCCTTTTGCTTTCGTTCCGGAAAGAAAAACGGTTTGAACATATTCATGTGTCACATTATGAGAGCTGGACTTTTTGAGGGGATTATGGGCGCGGTGAAAATGGAGAATCAGCGCATGTGGTGCATCTGTATCACCAGGTGACATTGACCAAGAAGATACACAAAAGGCTGCTGCAACAGAAAAACGGGCATGGTCTCATTGGTAATGTAGTACCATGTTTAGATGATTGACTCATGAAAAGAAAGCAATAAGCGTAGAGCAATGGTTATTTTTGGGGTTGGCAAACAACCGCTACTGGTTTACCTCAGGGACCAGTGTTGGAATCACAATTGTTCCGATTGATATCGATGATTTGAAATTGGGAGGCAAGTGTACGTTGTCAGAGTTCACATATGGCACCACGATGAGTGGTACAGCAAAGACCACAGACGTATATAGACAGATTAAAAAGTAGGCAAGAATGAGGCAGGTGCATACAGTGCTGGTAAATATGAAGTCAGCCATTTTGAAAGAATAATAGCAGTATGTGCTATTATTTAAATGGTGAAAAACTGCAGCATGCTGCGTTGCCGAAGGTCCCAGTTGTTCTTGTGCACGCATCCCAGCAGGTTAATTTGGAGTTTCAGCAGGGAATCAAGAAAGAAAGGAAATCCTTAACTGCGAGAGGGATCGATTTCCAAAGAAAGCCCTGCAAGTTATGCTGTAGCTTTATCACATGCAGATCAGGCCTCACCTGGAGAATTATGGACATTTTTCTTACTTGAGAAATAATGTTGCAGCACTGTACAGGAGGTGGATGAGTTCCACTAGATTGATTTTGGAGTCAAAAGCGTTGGCTTCTGAGCGCAGACCGAGTCGCTGAGACGATACTCATTGGAATTTAGAACAATGGGGGAAGTCTTATCGCCACATCTAAAATTATGAAGGAAATAGGGCAATACTTAATGCAGAAGCAAGAGAGGTGATTTCCACGAAGTGATATGTCTTCAAAGTAAAGGGATGAATATTTGTTGACTGTGTTAATTACCCAAAGGCTTGAGAATCTGTAAATTTCCATGCATCTGAATCAGTTGAGTTCATCACATTGTGTGCATTTAAGGCAAAGTTAGATCAATATTTGAACAATTCAGAAATTCTGGATTTTTTGCGAGCAGGCAGGGAAGTTGATTGGAATCCCGGAAAGATCAGCTGTGATCTTATTGAGTTGTGAATCAGGCTCGAGGGGGCCACTTGGTCTAATTCTGCTCCTTATCTTTCTTGGGTTAGCACGTAGAACAGAGATGACAGGCCCTTCGATTGCCGATGCTGCAGCGACCTGCAAAGCTAATCTGAAGTCCATTTAAAATGTACTATCCCAATTTCATCCATGTTTCTCCAATAACCATATCAATGCCCTTAAACCTGGCCAGTATCTTACTGTTGCAGATAGGCCATTCCACGCTCTCAGTACTCTCTGAGTAAAGAAAGTACCTCTGACATCTGTGCAATATCTAACAACACACAATTTATATCTATATCCCCTCATTCTAGACATTGCCAGTCCATGAAGCAGGCTTTCACCATCCACCCGATATAACCTTTTGATTATCTTATACGTCTCAATTGAGTCACACCTCAAACGTCTTCTACAGAACAGAAGCAGCCTAACTCTCAGCGTTTCCTCGTAACCCCGTCCCTTTTTCCCCAGGCAACATCCTGGTAAATCTCCTCCGAATCATTTCCAAAGTTTCCACATCCATCCTACAATGTGGTAACCAGAACTATCCGCAATGCTGCAAGCGTAATCGAAATAGAATACTATACACTTGCAGCATCTCCTCATGCCTCCGAACCTCAGTAACCACAAGCTAAATTTGAGATTTAGACGATGTGCAACAGTAAGTGTTAAAAGTAAAAAAAAACAAACAGGCTTTTTTATATTCGGGAGTTCATGCTTGATGTTCAACGTGGGTTGTTTTTCGATCAAAAGATCCTATGCAGGAATTGGTTCCAGCAAAGTCTGGACAACACCTACTAATAAAGGACAAATCTGATGGTGAACAGTAATAGGAATCTCACAGCAGAAACAAGTTCTCTCACACAGAAAAAAAAACGAATTACATATTGCAAAAAGAAGACACATGGACTGTCAAGTATATACACTTGCGTGTGTGAAAACACATACAATGGTATTAATAGGTGGAAAGGAAGAAACTCACGGTCATGTGCAAGAACGTTTTTCTACATACAAAAGCTGACACACTCACAGATGAAAGTAAACAATAGAGTCAATATCAGAGTCCCATACCGAATACTGATACGTGCAAAGATTAGAACATCTATAAATATGAAACGTATATCTACACTCACAAGCAAAGCCACATTAGCACACATGCAAACATTTACGCACCCATAAACCCATATATATATATATGCAAGCAAACGTACACACAGCAACACAGAGACGTGCAGGGAGCAACGCACTCAGCAAATGCCGAGTCAGTATGATTCAACACAGTAATAAATGTACACTCACATTCAGCCGCAACACAAACACATGCTAAGTAAATGTAGAGTCAAATAAGAAGACACAGAGGGCAGGTTACCCATCACAACAGTGAGATTTATCACAGACACGGAAGAGTGAGCGATGGTGGACTGAATGCATTGACTGCAACAAATTGTACAGGCTTAACGCTTGGTGAGCCACTGAAATGCTCAGCCACGGAGTGGAATTTGGATCTTTTTTTCTCAATTCCAGGACCTGCAATGAAGTTTCACTCCAATGATTAGGTAAGGCACCTGCCACTTCGAAGACGCATGTTAATGATTTAGAGAAAGAGAAAATGTGATCACAAATTCGGCACTATCAATTTGTTGGATCATGTACCTAAAATGTTTGATCGAATCAATTCGGCAGTACGCACACAAAATGTGATTTGACTTTTGTCCCTGTGGAAGAAACTTTCCCGAGGCAGCCCTTGAGCATTAACAGGTTTTTACATGTTGCATCATTTGGAGACCACCGTCCCAAGTAAAGCTTGGCAGAACTCAAGGTACAGCATAAAGTTGCAGGATTATAAAGAAAAACAGACATGGGCTGAGACATAGGCTGACCGTTAAGTACAACGTGTCAGGATGCTTAAAGGAGGTACCGAGTCAGAGGTCAGCTCTCGGGGTCAGCCCTTATTGGTGTGACACATTGCACAAGTGGACAGGAGTGAAGGTTATCACCTCACGTTTGTTGCAGGGATTTGCAACAAATGTAGGACAGACGTCCTTAATTAGATCAACAGCATACATTACCAACATATGGTTAGGTAATTGACTGCACACGCTTCAACAACTAAGTTAAATGCTATAGAAATGCATCACAGTGAGGAAACTTTGAGGAGGCAAACTCTGGCGCCTTGAACAGGTAAGTTAAACATTAAAATTACATGAAATGAGAGCGATGCGAGCGGGCTTTGAGAAAGGCAGAGCTAACACGCCAAGGATAGCAAATGTGGTTCCCTTGTTCAAGAAGGGGAGTAGCGATAACCCTAGTAAATATAGGTCGGTGAGTCTCACTTCTGTTGTGGGCAAAGTCTAAGAGAGAATTGTAAGGGATAGGATTTATGAACATCTGGATAGGAAAAATGTGATCAAGGATAGTCAGCATGGTTTTCATGAAGGGCAGGTCGTGCCTCACAAACCTTCTTGAATTCTTCGAGAAAGTGACTAAGGAGGTGGACGAGGGGAAAGCGGTGGATGTGGTGTATATGGCGTTTGATAAGGTTCCCCATGGTAGGCTACTGCAAAAAATACGGAGGTATGGCATTGAGGGTGAGTTGGAGGTTTGGATTAGGAATTGGCTGACCGGAAGAAGACAGAGGGTAGTAGTTGATGGTAAAGGTTCATCTTGGAGTGCAGTTACTAGCGGTGTTCCGCAAGGATCTGTTTTGGGACCATTGCTGTTTGTCATTTTTTATGAATGACCTGGAGGAGGGGCTAGAAGGTTGGGTGAGCAAGTTTGCGGATGATACGAAAGTCAGAGGAGTTGTTGACAGTGAGAAAGGATGTGTCAGGTTACAGCGGGATATAGATAAGCTGCACAGCTGGGCAGAAAGGTGGCAAATGGAGTTCAATGTAGCTAAGTGTGAAGTGATTCACTTTGGTAAGAGTAACAAAAAGATGGGGTACTGGGCTAATGGTCGGATACTTGTGAGTGTGGATGAGCAGAGGGATCTTGGTGTCCATGTACACAGATCTCTGCAAGTTACCACCCAGCTAAATAGTGCAGTGAAGAAGGCATTTGGCGTACTGACTTTTATTGGTAGAGGAATTGAGTTCCGGAGTCCTGAGGTCATGTTGCAGTTGTATAAGACTCTGGTGCGGCCGCATATGGAGTATTGTGTGCAGTTTTGGTCGCCATATTATAGGAAGGATGTGGAGGCACTGGAACGGGTGCAGAGGAAGTTTACCAGGATGTTGCCTGGTATGGTAGGAAGATCGTATGAGGAAAGGCTGAGGCACTTGTGGCTCTTTTCATTGGAGAAAAGAAGGCTTAGTGGTGACTTGATAGAGGTATACAAGATGATTAGGGGTTTAGATAGGGTTGACCATGAGAACCTTTCTCCACGTATGGAGTCAGCTATTACAAGGGGGCATAGCTTTAAATTAAGGGGTGGTAGATATAGGACAGATGTTAGGGTAGGTTCTTTACTCAGCGAGTCGTAAGTTCATGGAGTGCCCTGCCAGTAGCAGTGGTGGACTCTCCCTCTTTATGGGTATTAAAGCGGGCATTGGATAGGTATATGGTGGATAGTGGGTTAGTGTAGGTTAGGTGGGCTTGGATCGGCGCAACATCGAGTGCCAAAGGGCCTGTACTGTGCTATATGTTCTATGTTCTATGTTCTATGTTCTATGAAATTGTCTACTGGCGTGAGGGGCACTTAAGCAAAATGGTTTAGTAACCAGGACGGTAACCACAGCCAAGAAAATGACTTCCACAAATCGCCATTTTCTTTTAACAATCAAAGAAGCAGGTGAATATCATGAGCAAACGGGGCAAAGTAGCGAGAGCAAGGAGCTTGCCTGGAGGGGGGGCTCGGAATCGGAAAGGTAGACCCCAGAATATGAGGTGTCAACGCTCTTTGGGATTGGATCGAAGGCTCAGCACCACTGTCAGCGAAGGGGGATTCTGACCATGAGATGGAGAGCAGAAGTGAGACAAAGCGCGCACAACACTGCTTAATGAAACTAACAGCGTCCGCGAGAAGTACAAAAACTTCAAGGTTAATGTGCACTTGTAGAATATTCCTGCCCAAGGATCCAGCCACAAGCCAGGGAACCCCACAAGTCCAACAGGAGCATGGTTCCCTCTGAGACGTTGCTCTCTCCAATCGAATTCCATGCAACCGACTCGAGTCTTCCTGGGATTTTGATGTGTGTGTGACGATCAGAACAAGGCACAGACTTTCCCAGTTAGGCTGTAATTTTCACCAAAACTATGAAGTGTTTTGGTGAACTTTTGTAGATTTTTCCCACTTGTGACCTGATAGAGGTATACCAAATTATGAGGGGCATGGAAAGAGTAAATCGGCAAAGTCTTTTCCCTGGGGTCGGGAAGACCAGAACTAGAGGGCATCGGTTTAGGTTGACAGAGGAAAGATAGAAAAGAGACCTACGGGACCACTTTTTCAAACAGAGAGTGGTGCGTGTATGGAAAGAGCTGCCAGAGCACGTGGTGGAGGCTGGTACAATTGCAACATTTCAGAGGCATTTGGATGGGTATATGAATAGGAAGAGTTTTGAAGGATATGGGGCGGGTGCTGGTAGTTGGGACTAGATTGGGTTGGGATATGTGGTTGGCATGGATGGGTTGGACCAAAAGGCCTGTTTCCATGCTGTACATCTCTATGACTCTATCTTGTGGCATTAGTGTCAGTCATTAGGATGGTTCCGATTCATCGACTCAATTCAATTGCTACTATTACATGGTATTTGTAGCAATGTACCCGAGATCATTCTATAAAATCAAATTGTAGAAAAGTGAAAAGGCCAACCAGGCAAGGGAGTGGATGTAGAACCCTCCTTGCCCAAGTGTGTGCAATCGTGCATCAAAAATGGGCAGAAG
Organism: Chiloscyllium punctatum; assembly: GCF_047496795.1. Classification (NCBI taxonomy): domain Eukaryota; kingdom Metazoa; phylum Chordata; class Chondrichthyes; order Orectolobiformes; family Hemiscylliidae; genus Chiloscyllium; species Chiloscyllium punctatum. The sequence goes on along the minus strand of NC_092781.1, from coordinate 23,080,362 downwards.
CAACGAAGGAACACAGACATGTCCCACTTGGAGCACGAACAGATTGGTTTGAGTATCGAAAGAGTACCCCAATGTGAGTCCATTGTTTGTGCTCTACAGGCGGGGCTTCCCCATCAGATTGCTGTACCTTACCCAGATCTCGCATTTCCATGCTGATATTGTCTCTGACCTGGTTTTTCTGGGGACCCAATGGGAACAGAAGCTCCCTGTGTAAGGCTGCCTGCTTGGTAATAGCATCTATCTTCTCATTTCCTTTAGAGACTGCATCAATTTTCTGAGCGTGAACAGAACATTTTGATAACTACCAGACTGGCTGGACATAACAGCATTACTGATAGTGTGTCCCGTGGGCATTAAATCCTCTATGTTCCCACAAGGGTCATAAATCGTGGGCCACACCAAGAGCACAACGATGGTCAGTCTTTTGCGAGAATGCAAACATGTCGATCCTTACGTTCGCTTCAAGGCAACAGCAAAGACAGATCTCTCCTCAGTGTCCATATTTGGAGTTAAAGTAAGGCCCTGCCTAACCCACTTTCCAGTATCCCCTCGAGAAAGGGCTGCTGAATAGTGGTTGTTGTGTAGGCAACTGAGGTAGTTTGCGACCCCAGTTGGTATGCTGGTTTCAATCAAACTATTCGGGGTTGGCAAATGGGGCATAGGGATCGCGAGGTCGCTGGACATCTTCAGGTTTACCTGTAATCCGGATCGTAGCTCGGTCTCGTTCTGGCCATCCAAGTAAAAGATCACTGCTCATCTAATTTGCGACCATACATTGTTAGACTTGTTCATATTATTTTTCCGGATCACGTCGGTGATACCAGATAGGAATACATCGCAAAAGCGTACCATTAAACGAAGGTGACTCAGCTTGTCCATTAAAAATATGATGGCTTGCAAATATTCCTCAACAGGTAATAAACCGCTCCCAAAAGTCACTTGCTAACTCCCAAAGTTTGAGATTGTATTTCAGTCCTTCAGGAATATTTACAGGTTGTTGCAACGCTCCTTCTAATAACTGGAATAAGTGATCCACCTGGTCATCCCTGTCAGGGAATCTGTCCTTTGTATCCTCATAACCGTGGACAGTCTCGAGAAGTAGCATTACACACCCATACTGTCCTTCGAACATATTGAGCAAATTGAACTGGTTTCTCCTTGACGTCAGGGGCTTGGTTCATTAAAATTAATCTGCATTTCGAGACAGCCCCAGTTACAGATGTCTCAGGGTGCTTTCTCTCATGATGTCGGCTATGAAACTGGTTACTGATACCCGAAACGTCATCTTCACAGAAAAAGGAGGTTTATAATCTGGGGTGTGCTGGGGAATATCAGGAAATGTTCGGGGCTCACTGGGTTTCCTGGAATATCATCGCCTCCCCGATACATATCGGTGTCATCCCTATCCTGAAGTAGTTTTTGTATGTCAGACACAGGCTCAGGATCCCAAGTAGCACTTAGATTCTTTTACAACGCTTTTGCTTCAACTCTTTTTTTTACATCTTCCATTATATCGCCTACTTCCGTTGCCAATTGGATGTACAATGCTCAATTTATTGCGGGGGATAGCTGATGTAAACATTAATCAAGGCAGCCATGCTTTCAACTGATCACGAGATAATGGCACCGATAACTGAAACTGTATGAAGGTATAAAACCAATCAAACTTGCCAATTAATTTCATTAATTATTTCATTCAGGACTAATACAAATGAGTTCTTAAATGTTGACTGATATAGCCAAAATGTTAATGAGAGATGGAGACTGAGCCACTGACGGACACATTTCACTATTAATTAATGAGAACAAACAGATTTTGAAAACACAAAAATGATTCAAGTCTTCTTAGTGTTGCAGACATGTCATTGTATCAGGGTTGTTCCATTACGTGCATATCGCACTCAGTTTATTAAATGGCAAGTTTTGTTCCATTTTAGTACGAGTTTTGTCCGGTGACTTCAATATGAAATTGAAATTCATTCATTAAAAGCCCAGTTAGATAATATAAAATGCGCACTGTTTCCAATCCTGAAATCCATTGTAATTACTTGGTTCTATACCATTACGTAAATCCCAGATGAGGTTCCTGAAGCAGTTCTGATCAGTCATTGCGTTGTGGGTTGTGGAATGACTTCAGCTGCACCAGTAAAGTCATGTCTGCTCACAAAGTGTCAAAATGCTCCTTATACACAAATGAGAACTTAATCCAAAGACATAGGCATCTTAACCTTTTTCAGATGATTTATTACTCGCAAATTAATGTTGAAATGAAATTTCAAATTCTCAGTGAGGAAGGAAAATTGATTTAGAATAAAGCTATGACTGACACTTCACAAAAAAAAATGTCATGAAGCAGTCTAAAAATTACGTGGAAACAAACGAAAAGGGATTCTGCTAGAATCATTTTCTGAAAACATTATCGTTGGTTTGGTGCATTTACATCCATCCTCATACTTGCAGTTTAACAAATTTTTAATTAGTTGTATGATGGTCACTGCAAATTCCTTCACGAATGATCAAATGCTAAAGTCTGAAATGATTCCATCAATGTTAGGTTTCGATTAGTTTTAAGTAATCAGCAGACACATATTTTCAGCTCAAAACAGAATCATTCTGAACCCGAGTCCAAGGATTACAGTGTGACAGCTTTCACTCACTTCACTCAATCCTTTAATTGGTCCAACATCTGGGGGTTTCCGGGGTGACATCGATGAGTGGCAGGAACAGAGATTATGGGAGAGTTGAGAGCAGGTTTATACTGGTGTCAAACGTTGCAAAATCTAGTGAAAATGAGTTTTTGAGATTGTAATGTCATCTCCCGCCATATTGAACTGACTTGAACTTCATGAAAACATAAAAATATGTCGAGTTAACAATTGATAGTCTTGCCGTCATAGTCAATGAGAACAATATGCCTGGAACTTGAGCTTCAGGGAACAAAACGTAAATATTCAATCAACAATAAGCAAATTTGCATAATTTCTAAATCACAAAAAATTAACCGCTCTGCAAGTTTCAGTGCCTCGGCCCTGAGGGGATCTCTCTCACTCCCAGGCAACTTTGTTTCTATTTAAGTGTTTTAGATTCTGGTGATTCCAATTATCATGAAACATTAACGTTCCAGAGCAGTCAAAATTAGAGATTTTCAATTCTAATAACGTTTCAAGCCAAGTTGTCCGTGCTTCTCCAGTATTCGATGACTCGGGGAAAACACAATGGAGTCTTTAATGGTCGTCCAATGTGTACCATTGGCTAAATTCACTAAAGCCTGGACATCCTGAGGCAAGCAACAATAAATACTGCAGATTTATTCGAGCCAATTAAACGTGTGAGGCACAAGAGCTGATCAGGGCATCTTGAAGCATGCGGGAGGCGTCAGATTTGGTCCAATGATTATCAAATGGTGTTTCATCTATCATAAACCTGGGATAAGCAAGTTCTTTAATACTAAACTCTGTGAATCGTGAGATGCTTTTACCAGCAGTTGCAATCCAGACACTGGGTCCTGTTGAGTACATGAACTAGTTACTTCTGGATAAGTAGCGCGAAATGCAACGATTTTTCAAACAACATTCATGACAGCTTTCATGCTCATTTGGGAAGCGACAACAGCAGCAATCTCGTCTGGGACGGTAATGTTGGGGTTTTAGGGGGAATAAGGCGAGAGCTCCGTGGGAGGGTTTTGAAAGAGTTCCCTGCACGCTGACTGCAATTGCAACTGTAGGGACTCATGGCTCTGAGCCACTTCGATAAACTGAAAGAGGGGATGGATTTTGCCTCTCTCTCTTACTCCCTCTCTTGCTCTCCAGTCTCTTTTATCCCCAGTCTCATCTCTTCATCTCTCCGATTCCCTCTCTGTTTCTCTCTCCCCTCTCTCTCCCTCACATACCATGATATCTCCCCTTCAACTCTCTGTCTTCCCCTCTCTCTCCCTCACGTCCCATGTTATCTCCCCTTCAACTGTCTGTCTTCCCCCTCTCTCCCTCCCGTCCCATGTTATCTCCCCTCCAACTCTCTGTCTTCCCCACTCTCTCTCTCATCCCATCCACCTGTCTCTCTCACCACCCTCCCTTTTCTCTTTGTTTCTCTCCCGCCTCTTTCTCTGACTCCGTCTCTTGTTGTCCACTTTCCTTCCTCCTCCTCTCATCTCTTCATCTGTCTCTTCCCCCTCTATTTCTCTCTCCCCTCTCTCTGTCCCTCACCATACTCTGTCTTCACCATTACACTGTCTCTCCCCTGCGTATTCACTCGACCCTCTCTCTGCCTCGACCACCTGCCTCTATCTCTCTCCGTCCAACGCCCTCTCCCTTCTCGAAGACTCTGTCTCCGACTCCCACCCTGTCTCGACAGCTTTTTATTTCTCTCTCCTCTCCAACTCTCTCTGGCTCACATTCTCTTTCCCCGCTTTTAATCTCTCTCTCCTCCCACTCTCTTTCTCTCTTTCCCTGTCTAACCTCGTACTTTCTCTGTCTCTGACCCACTGCCCTCTCTCTCGCTCGCTCTGTCTCCCACCCATCTCCCTCACTTTCCCATTCTCTATGTCTCTCTCCAATCTCTCTCCCTTCCTTCGCTCTCTCCCTTCGCACTCTCCCTCTCCCCATTCTGTTCCACTGTCCCATTCTGTCTTTCCACCACATTCTATCTTTCCCCTCCCATTTTCTTCACCCTCCTACTCTCTCTTGCTCGCCCACAGCTCCACTCTCTCCCTTGCTCCCACACCTTTACTCGCTCTCTGCATCCCTCCCGCCTCTCTCTCTACCAATTCCACTCTCTCTCCCTCTCTACCCACTTAGATTTATCTCCGTATCACCTCCCAGCCTTCCAGTCTCGCCTCATTTCTCAATCCCTCTCTCAAACCACTGTCACTCTCTCCTCATCCACAACTATTTCTGTCCACCTCACAGACTCCCTCCCTGCTTACTCTCGCTCTCTCCTTCCCTCCCTCTCTCTTACTAATCCTCCCTTATTCATTCAAAATTCCCTCCTTTTTTCTCTCCCGCCCTCCCATTCTCTCGCTCCTTCTCCCTCAGTCGTCTTCATCCGACACACTCTCTCACTCTCTTCAACACTCCTACCTCTCTTTCTCCCAATCCTACTCTCTCTTTGCGCCGCTACCCTTTTCTCATCTACCCCCCTCTTCATCTGCAAACTCCTCAGTCTCTTTTGAACCCACCCAGTCTCTCTCTCCGTCTCTCACTCAGCCCCGCCTACTCTCTCTTACCATCCCACTTTCTCCCATCTGCCTCTCACCCTCTCCTCCTCCCTCTCTCTCCCTGCTCCTCCAACCCTCTCTTCCCCACCCTATCCCCCAACTCTCTCTCTCCCTCCCTCTATTTGCATTCCACTCTCTACCTCCCATCATCTCTCTCCATCTCTCCCTCCTATTCTGTCTCTCCAGCACTCTTTCTCTCCCTTTACTCTCTGCATGCCAATCTCCCAGCACTCTCTCTCGCCCCGCTTGTCCCTCTCTGCCCTTCCACTCTCTCTAGTCATATCCATTTCCATCCCTCACATGCTCTCTCTCTCTCAATCGCCCTCTCAATCTCTCTCCACCAACATAATCTGCTCCTCGCTCTCTCTCCTAACTTCCCCGCTTGCAATCCCTCTCTCTCACACACATCTCCCCCTCTCAATCGCTCTCCCAACAACAACTCCCTCTCTCCCCGTCCATCTCTCAGCCACACCCCACTCTCTCTCTCTACGCCCCTGTCTCCAACCCTTTATCTCTATCTCCCCTCTATCTATCGCCGTCTCAATTTCCTCTTCCACTCTCTCTCACTCTCCTCCAAATCTATCTCTATCCCAATCGCACTTTCTCTCATCACAGAACAATTCCTTCCCTCTTCTGACCGCTATTTTCTCTCTATTATCACCCCCTGTCTCACTGTATGCCTCAACTCTCCATCCCTTTCTCTCACTCTCTTTTCTCTATCCTCTTTATCTCTGATTCCCACTCTCTCTCTCTCTCTCTCTCTCTCTCTCTCTCTCTCTCTCTCACACACACACACACACACACACACACACACACTCCCTTCCTCTCCCACTCTCTCAGCCCTCCATCCCTCAGCACCGGCAATGGAATGTCTTTCACTCCCGCTCTCTCTGCCACTCCCCCCTCTACTACTCAGTCTCTCCCCAACTCTCTCTCTGTCCAACCCTGCTTCTCTCGATCCCCAACTCTCCCCTTCCCATCTCTTTACACCTAATACTCCGACTATCTCCCCTCCCAATCCATATCTGCAGCAATCTTTCTCTCCCACGATGTCCCTCTCCCTCCAACTCTCTCCGTTTCTCTTCTTCCCCATGGCTCCCAATCTCTCTCTGTCTCTCCCAAACCTCTCTCTTTCTGCACCTAAAAGCTTTTCTCCTCGCTCTATCCCCCTCTGTCTCTCTCCTCTTACACTCACTCTATCAGTCACATCTCCCCTTCCCCACACTTTCTCTTCCCAACTCCCAATCCCTCTCTCCCTTTCCCCGTCTCTCTCCCATATCCCATTCTCTCTCTCACATTCTCTCTGTCCGCCACTCCCACTCTCAACCATCGCACCCCGCGCTTCCCCCCGTTGTCTCCCCTTCCATTCTTAGCTTTTTCTCTCCAGTCACCACTCTCGTCCCTCCAAGATTACCTACTGTCTCTCTTGGATAACCACTTTCTCTCCCACAGACACTCTCTTTTTCTCTCTCCACAACGCTATCCACTCTCTCTCTGTCTCTACTCCCTCACTGTTTCCCTCTACATCCCTCCCAGACCCTCTGTCTTTCTCGTTAACATCCTCACACGCTGTCAATCTCTTCCATTCCCCCTCTATATCTCTCTCTCCCACATCTTTCTCAATTGCTCTCTGCATCCCATCTCTCTTTCTTGCCGTCTCTCCCCTTTCCAAATTCTCTCTCTGCCTCTTTCTCCATCCTCGACTCCTCTCTCTACGTTTTCATCATGCTCTCCGCATCCCACGCTCCCTCTCCTCTCCTTCCCCCTCGCTCTCTTCCCCTCCCACGCACTCTCTCCCCACTCCTACTCTCTCCATAAGCTCATCTCTCTCACCTCCCCATCCCTTTCTCTGTCCCTCCTCACTGTCTCTCCCGCACCCCCACTCTCTACCTCCTTCACTGTCTCGGGCTCCCCCTCCAGGTCTCGAGCGCACTCTTTGCCCCCTCCCACTCTCTCGTCCCATCCACACTTGTTCTCCCTCCCTTCCACTCTCTCTATCGGTGTCTCATACACTCTTGTTTTCTCTTCCCTCCAGTTCTCCCTCCCTCCCCACTCCCCCCGCTCACTCTCTCTTTCTCCCTCTCCCACTCTCTCTTTACCCCCACGCATTTCCCTGTGATAAACTTCTCCCACTCTTTCTCTCTTTCTCATACATCCCTCCCATTTTGTCTCTCTGTTCCCCTACTCTTTCCCTCTCTCTCTCTTCCAAACCCTCTCGCTACTACTCGCTCTCTCTTCCCCAAAGTCTCTCTCCCCAGTCTCTGTCTATCCATCAAATTCCCTCCACCCAGCTCGCCGCCCACTCTCACCTTCTTATTCTGTCAGTTGCCCCTCCCTCTCACTGTCTTTCTCTCGTACACTCCCTTTTTCTCTTGATCTCTCTCTGTCCCCTTACACGCGCTCTCTGTCTCTCTGTCCTCCTTACACTCCCTCTCTCTCTATCTCCACTCTCGACCCATCATCTCTCGATAACATTACATTCTCGCCATCCTCCCTTCTCTCTCTCTCGATCCACTCTATTCCCAGCACCCCTCTCACTCTTTCTCTCCAGGCACCCTTTCTTCCCACCATCCCACTGTCTCTGTCCCCGCCCCCAACTGTGCATCGCATCCTTGCAACACTGTCTCGCCCTCAAGCCCTACCACTCTCTCTCCCTTCCCTCTTCCACACCCTCTCCCCGCACATCCACTCACCTTCCTGTCTCTCCCATTCACCCTCTGTCGATTTCTTTCTCTTTCTCTAACCTGGTCCAAATCTGTCTACAGCCCACTCTCACCCACTCTGTTCCCCACCCACTGTCTCTGTTTCTCCCTCTCTCCATACCTGTCTTTCTTTACCGCACACTCTCTCAGCCATACCACTCCCACCTCTCTTGCTCTCCCTCTGCCTGTCTCTTTGTCTCCCTCCTGTCCCACTTTCTCTCGCACTCGCCCCTTCCACTCTATCGCTGTCTCCAACTCCCAGTCTCTCTCTCCCCCATTGTCACTTTCGAGTCACACACACTCTTATCTCCCTCCCTCTCCTTATTATTTCATTATATCTCTCTCCCTTTCCCTCCCTCTCTCTGTCTCTGCCTTTACCCCACTCTCTGTCTGCCTGCCTGTATCCTTCCCAGTCTCTGTCCCCAAACTCTCTCTCCCCTCTCCTTCTCTCTCTCACTCCTATCCCACTCTCTCTCTCTGTTCACTCATACTCTCTCCACTCTCTTCTCTCTCTCCTTCCTCCAAACTCCACCCCTCCCACTGGTTCTTTGTCTCTGTCCCATTCTCTTTCCCCTCCCATCTCGCTGTGTTTCCCTCCACGCACGCTTTCTCGCTTCTACATCACTCTCTCTTCCCCACCCACTCCCTCCGTCTCTCTCTCTCGGCTCCCTCTCTTTCTCTATGTCTCTATCTCTCTCTCAATCTCCATCTCCATCCCACTCTCTCTCCCCGCCATTTGGTCTCCCTCTTCATCTCATTCTCTCACTCCGCCCCCTCCATCTCTCTTTCTCTATCTCCCCCGGTACTCTCATCTGCCGTCTGTCTCCACCTCTCCTCCTCACCCTTCTGTCTCTCTCTCTTTTTGTGTCTCTCTAGCCTGCACTCTTTCCATCCTGCCACCCAACATTCAGTCCCCCTCCCCATTGTCTGTCTTTTACCTCACTCCCTCTCTGCCTTCCTCCTATCTCCACACTTTCTGTCATCAACCCCCTCTCTCTCACTCTCCCTCTCTCCTCCTACTCTTTCCCCTCTCTCTCCCTCACCCCTAGTAGTTCTCACTCTTCCTTTCCACCTACCACATTTTCTCTCTTCCCACCCTCCCACTCATTCTGTCTCACATCCACTCTCTCTCTGTCTGCCTCCTCTCACTCTCTCTCTATCGGCCCCTCCCTCACTCCCTACCCCTCTCTCCCTCCGTGCTGTCATCCCACTCTCTCCCTCGTTGCCCCCTTTCCTTTATCTCTGTTCCCACCCACTCTTTCTGACATTTTCACTGCCACCCTCTCATTCTCTCCTTCTCTCCCTACCCCCTCTCACTCTCTTTCTTCAACACCACTGTCTCTCTGTCTCACCCCATTCACTCCCTCTCCTCCATCACTTTATCTCTCTCTGCCCCCTCACACTCAATCTCCCTCCACGTCCCAGTCTCTCTTACTCCCATTCTCAGTGCCTCTCCCCTCACACCCTCTCCTTCTTTCTTTCCATCTCCACACCATACCTTTTCGTTATCTCTCTTCTCTCTTTCTCCTCCTCTCTGTCTCTCTCTTCCAGCCCACTCTCTTCCCTCACCCTCTCTCTCTTTAACACTTCACACTTGCTCTGCTCCCCTTACTTTGTCTCACTCTCTCAGTACCCCTCCAAATCTCTCTGTACACCACTGCCTCTCCTTCTCTCTTCACCCCACCCCACTCCATCGTTCGCTTTATTCCTCCCACACTCTGCCTCTGTCTATGCCCCTCCCACTCTCTCCCCTCACTCTATGCCCCTCCCTCTATTGTCTCCCCCACTTTCTCTATTCCCTACCCTCTCTATCCCCATCTCTCTCTGTGACCCCCTCACTCTGTCTGTCCTTGCCTGCCACTCTATTTACCTCCCAGTCTGTCTCTTCGCCCACTACTTACTTTCTCCATCTGTACTCCAACTCTCTGTCTCTTCCTCCCTCTCTGTCTCTGTTTCTCTGTTTCTAACACTCTTTATGTCTCTCCGTTTGTTTCCTATCTCTCGCTCTCTTTCACTTTTTCTTTCTCTGCATCTGCCCCGCTCCCCCACTATCTCACTGTGTCTCTTTTTGTGTGCGTCTCTCTATTTGTCTCAGTTTCTGTGTCAGTCTCACTTCAGAGCGAAAGTGGGTACTGCAGATGCTGGAGATTCGAGTCAAGTTTAGAGTAATGCTGGCCAGGCAGCAACGGAGGAGTAGGAAAATCGACGTTTCGGGGAAATGCACTTCATCAGGAAACTCTTCCTAATGAACGACTTTTTCCTGAAACATCGATGTTTCTGCTCCTCAAATGCTGCCTGATTTGCTGTCTCACTCCAGCTGATCTCCTTCAACACCAAGACAAACAACAAAATCTATCTATCTGCTGCTTAGCAGTTTGTAATGGACATTTGTTTTCCAAATTGAATTGAAGCAGTCATAAGGATGGGGCCTTGTCTCACTGGCACTGAATTGGGCGAAATACTGAAATGTGTCCCTGTAACTCACTGTGGGAAAAAGTTGTACAAATCAAAACGACCTTCAGTCTGTTACCATAACTGCTTCAAAGATGAACCATTGACCTGTAGTGAGAAAATACTGGATGGACTGATTAATCAGTGAACTTGATTGATTGATTGATTGATTAATTTGGGTAAAGGGACACTTCAGCCCATTCTTCAGCTGCTGTGTGAACATCGTCTGGGTCACAGTTTAAATCGCGGTCTTTGTGCAGCAATTGAAGAGCTGCAGCATGAACCTCAATTTCAGAATAAAGCATTTAGATACACAGAACGATACCTCAAATAACACATCCGAAATTGTATAGTATACTAGAGTAACGCTATCCATAACAGGATGAAATTGACCGAAATCACAAAGAGTAAAATGAAGAACTTTTTTTCGATATCTCATTTCTGTGTCAGACTGATCATCCCCTTGGTGTGAGCCCGGACTCTCCTGCGGGCTCTGCTGGTCAGTAAAATGCACCTGACGGTGAATACGTTGCGCTGAAAAATCAGTAGGAATGGAAGAGCCGGGGTTAGAATGCTATGGAGGAACTCGATTGTGACCGAGACATGGGGGTAATATACAAAGTTTGTCACATCAGAAAACCAGAGGGCCTTCCCCGTCCCATGCCGAGCTGTCAGCATAAAATACGAGGAAATGTTCTTGAAACAGGTCAGCCCAGTCACTGTTCTCAGAACGACATCCGCCTTTTTCTCAGTGCAATATTTACTTTGCAGCTTCTGGCAACAAATGGCCACAAATCGATCAAAGATGTCAGAGACGTTGAACCAGACAGAAGAGTCAGTGGCTGCATTAATTAGGACGGCATGGATACTGCATACGCGGATATCACAACAGAAAATAAAAAAATTCCGAAAACAAATAGGAATGTGTCTTAATGTCGTGTCAAGGATGATGGCCAATAGATCCGCCATTGCTCCCAGGTAACGACTGACACATGGACACAGTCCACAATCTTTATGAAGCAGGATGTAATTCTTCATTACATTAACTGTGTGGATGGAAAGCAATTAGCCATCAGCCTGGTGGAAAATTGACCAGACTGATCGAAGACTCTGTGAAATTTTCAAACGTGAAGGAATTTATTGATGTAATTGAAGCTGAAATAACAATTATAAATTCTGAATTACACACAAAAATGTATCATAAAACGCAAGAAACCTTCCCTCCTCAAACACATCGAAAAGACCAGACGTTTTCGAGGACACTCCCACACACGCGTTCACTAGACAGTAAGCTCAGGTCATTTATTTACTGTTCCAAGTGCGAATAATGAAAACGTTGCCATTCTCAAAGAATCTCTTCCAGTTCCGAGAAGACAAACGAACGTTGGAAATTCCTATATTTTAGAACATAGAACATAGAACAATACAGCGCAGTACAGGCCTTTCGGCCCTCAATGTTGCGCCGATCAAAGCCCACCTAACCTACACTAACCCACTATCCTCCATATACCTATCCAATGCCCGCTTAAATACCCATAAAGAGGGAGAGTCCACTACTGCTACTGGCAGGGCATTCCATGATCCTACGACTCGCTGAGTGAAGAACCTACCCCTAACATCAGTCCTATATCTACCCCCCCTTAATTTAAAGCTATGCCCCCTTGTAATAGCTGACTCCATACGTGGAAAAAGGTTCTCACTGTCAACCCTATCTAACCCCCTAATCATCTTGTACACCTCTATCAAATCACCCCAAAACCTTCTTTTCTTCAAAGAAAACAACCCCAAGTGCCTCAGCCTTTCCTCATAGGATCTTCCTACCATACCAGGCAACATCCTGGTAAACTTCCTCTGCACCCGTTCCAGTGCCTCCACATCCTTCCTATAGTATGGCGACCAAAACTGCACACAATATTCCAGAAGCGGCCGCACCAGAGTCTTATACAACTGCAGCATGACCTCAGGACTCCGGAACTCAATTCCTCTACCAATAAAAGCCAGTACGCTATAAGCCTTCTTCACTGCACTATTTACCTGGGTGGCAACTTTCAGAGATCTGTGTACATGGACACCAAGATCCCTCTGCTCTTCCACACTACCAAGTATCCGGCCATTAGCCCAGTAATCCATCTTTTTATTACTCTTACCAAAGTGAATCACTTCACACTTAGCTACATTGAACTCCATTTGCCACCTTTCTGCCCAGCTCTGCAGCTTCTCTATATCCCGCTGTAACCTGCCATATCCTTCCTCACTGTCTACAACTCCTCCGACTTTCGTATCATCCGCAAACTTGCTCACCCAACCTTCTAACCCTTCCTCCAGGTCATTTATAAAAATGACAAACAGCAATGGTCCCAAAACAGATCCTTGCGGAACACCACTAGTGACAGCACTCCAAGATGAACCTTTGCCATCAACTACTACCCTCTGTCTTCTTCCAGAGAGCCAATTCCTAATCCAAACCTCCAACTCACCCTCAATGCCATATCTCTGTATTTTCTGCAGTAGCCTACCATGGGGGACCTTATCAAACGCCTTACTAAAATCCATATATACCACATCTACCGCTTTCCCCTCATCTACCTCCTTCGTCACCTTCTCAAAGAATTCAATAAGGTTTGTGAGGCACGACCTGCCCTTCACAAAACCATGCTGACTATCCTTGATCACATCATTCTTATCCAGATGTACATAAATCCTATCCCTTACAATTCTCTCTAAGACTTTGCCCACAACAGAAGTGAGACTCACTGGCCTATAGTTACTAGGATTATCCCTACTCCCCTTCTTGAACAAGGGAACCACGTTTGCTAGCCTCCAGTCCTCTGGCACTACTCCTGTAGACAAAGAGGACACAAAAATCAAGGCCAATGGCTCTGCAATCTCCTCCCTTGCTTCCCAGAGAATCCTAGGATAAATGCAATCAGGCCCGGGGGACTTATCTATTTTCACCCTTGCCAGAATTTCCAACACCTCTTCTCTACATATCTCAAAGCCATCCATTCTACTTATTCGTGCCTCAGTATTCATATCGACAACAATGTCCTGTTCCTGAGTGAATACTGACGAAAAGTATTCATTCAGCGCCTCCCCAATCTCTTCAGCCTCCACACGCAACTTCCCATTACTATCCTTGATTGGACCTATTCCTTCCCTAGTCATTCTTTTATTCCTAACATACCTATAGAAAGCCTTAGGGTTTTCCCTAATCCTACCAACTAAGGACCTTTCATGTCCCCTCCTTGCTGCTCTTAGCTCTCTCTTCAGGTCCTTCCGGGCTACCTTATAACTCTCAATCGCCCCTATTGAACCTTCACGCCTCATCTTTACAAAGGCCGCCCTCTTCCATTTAACAAGGGATTCCAACTCCTTATTAAACCACGGCTCCCTCACACGACCCTTTCCTCCCTGCCTGATAGGTACGTACTTATCAAGGACACTCAATAGTTGCTCCTTGAACAAGTTCCACATATCAATTACGCTCTTGCCTTGGAATCTACTTTTCCAATCCACACATCCTAAGTCATGCCTCAACGCATCATAATTTCCCTGCCCCCAGCTATAACTCTTGCCCTGTAGTACACACTCATCCCTCTCCATCACTAGACTAAAAATCACCGAATTGTGGTCACTGTCCCCAAAGTGCTCACCTACCTCTAGTTCTAATACCTGGCCTGGTTCGTCACACTTCTTTTCAATGCCCTGTCATGATGAAATGTAAACACAGGGAAAATGTCTCATTCCTCCCGGAGCTGGATCTCTACCCACAGAATTTTATTTTTTGTTCCATCTACTGACAGATGGATTATTCAATGTTTTGGGGTGTCACTTTCATTATTTTCTTGATAATATTTTTGATAGAATGCTCCACGTTAATTTCTCTACAATTGCCAGGATAAAGAGAAGTCCAGTTTTTTTCCAAATATGCGAAACGCTGAGAAGGGAAGAGTCGCATTTTTTTTCAAACATATACGGTCATGCAATGGCTGGCGTGTTGCGACATTGCCTTAAATTAAGGGCTCGTAGATATAGATCAGAGGTCTATGCACATGCAATTCTGAAGATGAATGACGTCATTCAGCCCTACAAAGCTGTTCAGTGGTTGATCGAAAAGTATCCTGAACTCCATGTTACAGGAACTTTTAGTCATTCAACTTCACGGGTTATCATCACTGACCAGATAAGACTCGGACACCTTTTCGCCAGTTTTCTTCAAGCAGGTGGACGGGAGACAAGTCCACCATGACAGATTCTCTAAACAATATGTTCCATTAGACTTGATGTTATCTTAACAGTATCTCACGCACAGAAACATCAAACATACTCCCGTTTTATAGGTAGCTAGATCCACTTCCAATCAGGAGATCTGAACATTTCAAATAAATGAGCTTCTCCCTGAGTAAAGAAATTACCTCTCACCTATATCTACCAGCCCTCAATTTAAGGCTATGTCCCATCACGCTAGCCATTGCCAATGCCCACCATATCTAATCGTCTGACCATCTTGACTGTCTCTTGAATGTCACCTCTTAATGTTCTCTAATGAAAGCAACATCAAGTCCATCATTCTATCCTCATAAGACCGGCCCGCCATAACAGGCAACAGTTTGGTCAACTCCTGTGCACACTTTCCAATGCTTCCACGTCCTTCCTAGAATATGGCGATGAGAAATGTACACAATACTCCAAGTGCGGTGGCACAAGAATTTTCTAAAAGTGCAACATAACTTCCTGGCTCCGAAACTCAGCCCCTTTCCCAATAAAAGTGAACACACGTTATGCCTTCTTAACAACCCGATCAATCTGGGTGGCAATGTTCACGGATCATTGCATATGGACATCGTGATCTCTGCGTTCTCCACACTACGAAGAATCTTAGCATTAACATTGCATTCTTGGTCCTCCTTCCAACGTGAATCATTTCAGGCCTTTCCACATTAAATTCCATTTGTCACCGATCCTCCCAGCACTGCAGCTTATCTATGTCTCTTGAAAACCAACAGCAATATTCCCCACCATCCACAACTCCACCCACCTTAGTGTCGTCTGCAAATTTAATAGCCCATTCTTCTGCGTCCTCATCCAGTTCATTTATAAAAATGAAAAGCAGCAGTTTTCCCAAAACAGACCTTTCCCGTACACCATTAGTAACTGATCTCCAGGATGAATATTTGCCATTATTCTCCATATGAGGCACGATATTCCCTTGACACATCCGTGTTGAGTATTCCTAATCAAATTTTTCCTTTCCAGTTGATTATAAACCCTATCTCTTGAAATCCTTTCCAACACTTTACCACAACATAAGTAAGTCACATTGGTCTATCACCAACAGGCTTGTCTCTACTCCCCTTGTGAAACAAGAGGACAACAGTTGCTACCCTCCACTCTCTGGCACTGGAGAAAATGTCTTGTAGAAAACGATGACATAAAGGTAAGGAGTGAAAGAAAGAAGATGGAGAGAAGGAGAGAAGGAGATGGAGCGAGAGGAGATTGAAAGAAGGAGATGGAGAGAAAAAAGGATTGAGAGAGAGATGGAGAGAACGTTAAACATCCGCTCGAATGACGCACACTGAACGCCTCCTCACTCCTCCCAGCTGATCAACCTCCAGTGATAGGCTGGGGATGTTTTTCCCGGAACGTCGGTATCTGGAATTTCCTCTCTGGCTTCCTAGAGATGCCAGCATAAGTCACTTCCGTCCCAGGGGTCCTAAATACCTTAACAGTTTGGAGAAATGCGAACACCTCCTCCTATGTACCATAGTCTCGTCTAGTCTAATAGCCTGTATCTCAATGTTCTCCTCGACAACATTATCATTTTCCAATGTGAATACCGTCGAAAATTATTCATTTAGCGTTCATCCTACTTCCAAGTACTTCATGCACAACTTCCTACTACTGTTTTTCACTGGCCCGAGTCTTACTAATGTCATTCTTGACATACTAATGAAATGTTTCAGTGATTTCCTTGCTCCCATCTGCCAAACAAATCTCATGACCCTTCCTGTCTCTTCTTTGCTTTCTCTTGAGGTCCTTGCTTGCGAACCTGTAAATCTCAAGCGCCCGAACTGAGCCTTCAAGTCTCATCATTACATTAGCCTTCTTTTCTGTCTCGAGAAGAGATTGAGCTTCTTTATTAAATCACGAATCTCACGTTCGAACAATTCCCCTGTGCCTGAAAGGTGCATGCATATCAAGGATATGCAGTAGCTGTTCCTTGAATATGCTGCATATTTAAATTAGTACCCATGCCGTGCAGTTTTCTTCCCAACCCCTATGCATCATAAACCTTGCCTAATCGCATCATAATTGCCTTTCCCTAGCTGTATTTTTTCCCTTCGCGTCGCTAAACGGAACCTTACTGAATTGAGATCACCGTCAGCAAAGTGTCCCATCTTCACATCTGTCACCTGACTTTGATTCAGCACCCAGTACCAAATCGAATGTCGTCTCGCCTCTGTTCGTCTGTCTGCATAATATGTCAAAACCCCTTCTGCACACTTTGGAAAAAAATCTGAACTATCGACAGGTCTCGAACTATTGCATTGCAAGTCACATTTTGGAAAGTTAAATTCCACCACAACAACTTCCCTGTTGCTTTCATTCCTCCAATCGTTTCCTGTACGTGTCTGGATTTATTTCGGAGGCCTATAAGAAACGCCCAACAGGGTAACCTCTCGTTTCCTGTTTATAATAATAGCCCATGCTACCAAATGTCCTTTATGTCTCCTTGACTAACAATGCCATACCTCCCCCTCTTTCACCACATTCCCTTTTCCACATTAAAAAAAAAACACCTCGGAACGTGCAACAAGCATTTCTGTCCCTCTTGTATCGATGTTTCCAAAATGACCATCATATAGAAATCCAGAGATCAACCTATGCTGCAAGTTCACCAACCATATTCCCAACGCTGTTAGTTTTGAAGTAGACACACATCAAGACAGCTTCCTTCCTACTGATAAACTTCGGCGACATTAAAACCTTAATTATGACCTCACTACTCACAGCCTCCTGTGCAGTGCAGCTCGAATTCAGGTTTCCATCCCGCTGTTGAACTAGTTTTAAACCATCACGAAGAGCATAAGCTAATTCCCACTCCCCAACATTGAGGTTGGAAGTCACACTTTGACTAATTAACTAACTCATAACCATCAGCCATTTCGGTTGCTAGTCTTGCAGTTTTAACTCTCTGCTCTCCCATGAGTTCTCACTACCTCAGGAAGTAAATTTTCGAATCATCTCTCCTTATCTCTCCATAGTGGGCGGCACGGTGGCACAGTGGTTAGCACTGCTGCCTTACAGCGCCAGAGACCAGGGTTCAATTCCCGCCTCAGGCGACTCTCTGTGTGGAGTTTGCACATTCTCCCCGTGTCAGCGTGGGTTTCCTCCGGGTGCTCTGGTTTCCTCCCACAGTCCAAAAATGTGCAGGTCAGGTGAATTGGCCACGCTAAATTCCCCGTAGTGTTAGGTAAGGGGTATGGGTGGGTTGCGCTTCGGCGGGGCGGTGTGGACGTGTTGGGCCGAAGGGCCTGTTTCCACACTGTAAGTAATCTAATCTTCATAGGTTTACGCTGTTTTAATGTACTTCACGACCTTTCAAAATTACTTTGATTGATTCTTTCAAGCTCAATCTAGGTTTGAGCAGGACTTCTCCTTAGATTTCTGAAATGTTATCTGTCTGTTTTTAGCACAATCTCATATGCACTTAAATGTGTCAATCGTCAGAAAATAGAAATTAGTGCAAAATCTGGATAGATTAGAGATATTGCATTTCAACGAGGATTTTGGGTCCAGTCCAGTTTAACAACCTCTGAGAAAAGCAACAAGAAATTACATCACCACCGGGAATTAGCGTCACTAACGCAAGGAAACTTCAACACAAAAATAGAAACTGTATCACGATCACCAGTGATTCCCCGGAGATTCACTGATGATGTCAATGTATGCTGAATTAACGTCTGATCACAAACCTTCTAACTCAACAAGCAAACGTGCAGCCAGATTTTGCATTTTGGAACAATGAAGAAGAGTCGGGTTTATAAATTTAATGGCAGGATTAGATTAGATTCCCTACAGTATTTTAACATGCCCTTCGGCCCAACCGACTCTCCCATGAGTAACCCACCCAAATCCCGTTTCTCTCTAACCAATGCACCTAATTGATAACTTAAGCAAGGCGAATTCACATAACCTGCACATTTTGGACCGTAGGAGGAAACCAGCACACACACACAGAGAATGAACAAGCTCCACACAAACAGACAACCGAGTTTGGAAGCGAACCCCGGACCCGTGAGGCAACAGTGCTAACCACTGAGCGACTGTGCTGAATAGGGCAGCGCTGCTGAACAGAGTGTTAGAATGTTGAAGATACATAACTCTTTGAATTCGGATGCATATAGACAGCGTGGTTATAAAGATGTTTGTCACACTTGCCTTTCTTGCTCTTTCTTTAGAGTACAGATGTTGTGAAGTAATTTTGAGATTCTGCATGATGTTGGTGCGGCTTCTTCGATAATAATGTGCCCGGACCTGGTCTCCCAAGTTGTAGGAAAGAGGCAATTAAGCTGGACAGGTTTCAGAAGAAGTTCAGCAGATTGTTTCTGGGTTCAGCAGGTTTAAAGAACTGGAATAGGGACGACATCTAAAATATGATCCTCTTTGTTTAGAGAGCTTCACTTCGATGCAGTCTTTGCTCCATTTGTTGGCCATGATGCAGACCCAGACACCCTGTAAATGCAATATCCATACCTCGTTCAGAGTCGGATTACCAGACCTTCAGGTGGCCCTGAGTGAATGCAGTAGCTGACAGCACTAGCCTGAATACAGAACTCCCACAGAACCCCCACTGACTTTCTAATAATAGGAGCAGGTCAAATTTGTATCTGAATGGAACAGCTACAGTGTTTTGAAAATGCCTTGCTCTCCTTATTTTCTTTTCCAGGCTGATATTCCGTTATAATTCTGCACAATCCCACTGATCTTAAGTGATACCAGCTCCGCTGTCCATGCCAGTAGCTGACAAATTAACTACATATCGTCTACCCCTCGGCCACCATAACAGCAAAACGACAATTGCCAGTGGAGAGTGCGTGAGAAGCTGGGGAGGCAATGGCCTAGCAGCTTTTTGACTAAAACATCTAATCAAAGAACGACGTACTAGACCCTGGTTTCGAATCCTGCCACGACAGATCATGGAAATAGAATTCGATCATATATCGGGAATTTAGGATGTTATTAAGCGAACATCGATTGTAAGCAAGAACCTACCTGGCTCACTCACGTCCTTCAGGGAAGCAAATCAATCATTCTTATTTATGACAACCTCAGGTGTAACAGTATTGTTGACTCTATATTGCCCATAGAAATGGCCAAGCCGGACTCTCCATTATTTTATTCACTACAAAGGCTCAAAGAAATGAAACGAGATGAAAGCAAACACCAGCAACTTACGACACATGGTCTGCAGTAGTTCAAGAAGGCAGCTCACCAACAACTTCATAAGCGAACCTAGTCAAAGAAAGGAAGTTCTCGCTCAATTAGCAACACGTATATCCTATTATTGAGAAGACAAGATGACCACGATCACGGAAGAGAGACAGCGGGGTCATAACTCAATTTAATCAAACTTAATCAAAGCGTTGGATGTTAATTTACATGGGAATACTACTGAGGATTAAGGGAAAAGGAAAAAAGAAAGACATTTACATCCCATTGCATTTCTACCTTAGATTATCATCGACAATAACTTTTTTTCTCTCGCTCTATTTGTTGAAATCACTCCTTCTCCCCTTCAAAACAGACGTTACAATCACCAGGATCAATCGCACTGTTACCCAGCTGCTTACAGTTCGGATGTATGGTCAGTCGACTCGAAATGCCATCTCTCAACAGAGGTTGCCAAGCCTGCTCAGTTTCGCCAACATTTTTTCTGTTTTTTTTTTCAAAATCTCCAAGAAATTTTCATTGTTTGATTTAGCAATTAATATTGTTATTACATGAGATATGGTCATTGTTATTAAAGGCAGCATTTATTGACTATCGCTGATGCATCCCCAAGGAAGTATATAGCCATGAAAATTTAGTGAGTCTGAAGGCAGTTTTATTCTTGACCCGGTAATAATCTCAGCTGTACTTACGAAACGACTTCATTGAATAAATAAATTTTTAGATAAAATTATGCTGGTGATATGGCTGCTATTCATGAAATCCTGTTTTTTTTTCTAATTTATATCATTTGAATTTTAGCTCATCCATCATCTGTGTCAGGAGTTGAAGCAGTGTCTCAGTGTTATAACGCAGGCCTCTGAATTGTCGGCCCAGTGGCATTACTACATTCAACAATGTTCCTGTCGTAAAGCAACTTCAGAGACAAGAACTAGTTTGTGACAGGAACATTTGTAATCGGAAGACTGGCCAGGAGAGATATGGAACCGTGATGTCTGAATTTTACCAAGGGGTAAATTGTGGTTTATTCAGAAGGGGTGAGGACTGGGGATAATATAGAGCGTCTGATGGACAAGTTTGTTGGTGATATGAATACCGAGACATAAATCAGTTCAGAGAAAAGTGGGCATTCGAGGTTGGAAACAGTCATGTTCTGAGATGTTTGTGAGGGTGGAGTCGGAAGTTCAGGAATAATGAATGCACTTTGTAAAAGAAAGTGAAGACAATAGTTTTCATCTTTTCCAAACTTAATTCATAGTATAGATTTGAATTTCAACACGGTTTATGGAATTGATAAATGTTAAGGTCTCGAGATACTTCCCAGCACAGCAACAACAGCAGCAAGAATGTGATATTAGCCTGCCTGAATTATCAGCAGGAGCCCATGTATCCAATATGGTAATGCTAGCTTGGGATAATCGAAACGATAAACTCGCACCGTCCACTGTTGAAACCTTCCAGTCCATTGCTCTCAGTTTCTGATCTCCCCTCTCCTTATCTCCGCAGTCAATCCTCCTGTTGCTACAATGAGATAACACATTGAATGAAGCCCATTACTAATAGGAGAGCGAAAGCCTCGCGTGACACATGGGAATCCATGGAGACTGAAATCAATCACAGCCGCTGATGATGCCGCTCCAGTTAACTCCTAAAATGCAGCATTTTCAGTCCATGATAACAACTACACCGGTTTGGATATTGACATCTATCGCTATTGGCCTCATCTCCCATCGTCAATTGGCGTAGCCGAGTCCTGGTGAGACAGACTGATGGATGTTTTCTTTTTCCAGTCTGGATGTTAATGTTCGTTTATAATGCTGAACCACCTGATTCCCAAATTTCCCAGAAACACAAAATAGAAATGTTTTCAGTCTACTGTTCTCACCTTCACTGGAAAACCATCAACTGAAGGATTATCACAGGTTATGTTTACCCTGACTGTACACAGAATGTGTAAACTTGTCTGGAATTTCCTGTCACTGCTTGCGTGACACAGCTTTGTAAATTCACCGCTCAACGCTCTGCAGTTTTGTTCCATTAACTGACAATGATCATATTGCAGTTCATTTCCTTTAAAGCAGCAATACTTGCATGTTATGATTTCAGACCAAAACCAAACATGGCACTTACAATGATTTATTGATTAAGACCCATGGCTTAATGAGTCAGGATCAGAATGAATATGACAGTGGTGAGGAGGCAGAATGGAGTGGGGTTAGTGGCTGTGGAGACTGCGTGGGGAGTACAATGATATTCTACGGTGATCATCACACTTTCTGCCGGCTGGAATGAAATGTAATACAGAGCAACAAAACCGGGAAAATTTGGAATATGCAATGCCAATGGACAAGCAGAACAGGATAAATTGAAATGCAGGGAATATTGTTTTATACACTGTTTAAATCGTTGGGTATACAGTATGATAAGATTGCTCATATCTACGCAGGGTACTCAGAATTATAATCAAAGACACGGGGGAACAGAATGCGTGGGGAATACAGGATAACAACAGTAGAAACGTAGTGCAGTCCGAGCTGGTTCAGCGATCGTGAGCAATGTGACCACTGCCTTTGCTGTAATTATTGCATAGAACCCCGAAGGTGTGGAAGCAATCCATTCAGCATTTCGTTCATACGCAGACCCTCTGAAGAGCATCCCATCTGTACTACCCCTATTCTGCATGTCTAATGTGCCAACTCTAGAGATCCTTTGGCAATATGAGCAATTTAGCATGGCCAGTCCACTCTGAGCTGCACATCTTCAGACTGTGGAACACTGTTAGGGGACCCATGCAGATACAGGAAGAATGTGAAAACTCTGCACAGACAGGCAGCTGAAGTTGGACTCGATTCCAGACCTCTGGTGCAGTGAAGTCGCAGTGTTAACATTAGTGCCGTCTCTACTAAACCACTATTTAGCCACTGTGATACGTATTACAAGTTTTTTGGAACCTAAGGTGACAAGCTTATTCAATTAAGGACTTAGAATCGTAATCAACTATGCGAAGTGCAACAGCCTCCAAAATGTGTTTTCAAACGAAAAAATAATTCCCTGAGGTTTGAGCATTTATACAATGTTCATAGGATTTGTGAGCGTTACTGAGGGAAGGAATGTTGGAGATTGTGGATTGACTGTGTGTAATGGGATTGCCGGAACATAAACTTATTCTCTGTTCACAAATGGAGACATCCATCCTGCAGCTACAGATCAGTCATTACAATGTATGTAAAAACATTGAAAGAAATTGTTTTTGCCCAGAAAAACTATCTTCAGACAATGTGGTTATAACAGACAAACAACATGGATTTGTTAGCCAATAATTGTACCTGACAAACGCAATTCCGATGTTTGTTCCAGGTTCAGACAGGGCAGATGAGTGTCAAGTTGTTGAGCTTACTGATATCAATGAACTCTGATGAAGTATCATTTACTGGACGTCAATTGAAGTCTGATTATGACGTTAGGTAAGAGACAGAAAAAAAGGGGGCAATAGGGACTTGGATGTTCCTATTGGACCGAGGGACTATATTATAAGACAGTCATAAGTTTTGGACCGTTACTCTTTACAACTCATATGAAGGGCAGATTCAAGTATATATCTCGAATGAGGATTGAAGACAGACAATATTAATGAAAATTCATTCAACAGAAAACACAAGGACGGAATGATTTCTGTACATTCCAAATTATGGAAAGTACAACGAAATAAGAATGTTAAAATTCACTCATGTTATTGATCTACATAAATTAAAATGTGGGTTACACATCTATGAAAATGGTAGGCACACTTGATCAATCCTCGAAAGAAGCATACACCAGGTATGGACAGGACGGATTGAATGTAAACTTAGAGGAGTGTAAGGTCAGGAGGAATATACTGAAGAGGGAAATAAGGAGGGCAAAAACGGGACATAAGATAGCTTTGGCCAGGAAGATTTAGGAGAATCCAATGGGATCTTATAAATAGAGTAAGGACAAAATGATAATTAGCGAGGATATAGCTCCTCAAAGATCAGCAAGGCAGCCAACGTGTGGAGCCGCAGAAGATGGCGGAGATATGAAACGAGTATTTTGCATCTGTGTTTACGATGGAGAACGATGTTGAAGACATAGCATGTGGGTAAATAGATAGTGACGACTTGGAAAATATCCATATTAGAGAGGAAGAGGTGCTGGATGTCTAGGAAAGCATAAAAATTCGGTAACACTCCAGGACTTGATGAGTTTTACCCTGCAACTCTATGGGAAGCTCGGGAAGTGTATTCTGGTACCCTTGCTGAGATATTTGTATGAGAGACCGTCACAGGTGAGGTGCCGAAGACGGGAGGTCGGCTCACGTCGTGCCACTACTTGAGAAAGTTAATAAGGTAAAGATCGGAAACTATAGACAATTGAGACTGACATCGATGGTGGGTAAGTTTTAGCCAGAGTCCAGAAGGACAGGATTTACATGTATTTGTAAATGCAAGGAATCATTCGGAAGAGTCAGCATGGTTTTGTCCGTGGGAAATCTTGTCTTACGAATTTGTTTGATGATGTTGGAGAATTACCAAAGAGGATTGCTGAGGGCAGCGCAGTAGACATGATCTGTATGGACTTCAGTAAGGCATTCCACGGGGTTCCGCATGGGACATTCTTTAGAAAGTTTAAATCTCATGTTATAAAGGGAGAACTGGTCACTTCGATACAGAATTCGCTCAAAATTAGAAGACAGAAGGTAGTGGTATTGCAGGGTTGTTTGAAGGGTTGTTTCAGACTGGAAGCCTGTGCCATCAGGATCGATGGAGTGTCCAATGTTTTTCAACATTTAAGTAAAGATTTTGCTTGTGACCACATAATGAATAGTTAATAACTTTGCAGATGACACCAACATTTGAGATATCTTGGACAGCGAAGAAAGGTTACCTCAGAGTGAAATGAAATCTTGATCAGCTGTGCCAATGGGTTGCGGAGTGGCAGATAGTGTTTAATTTAGATAAACGTGAGGGACTGCAATTTGAAAAAAAAAGCAGTAATTGTACACTTAATCGTAAGGCTTTTCGGAGTATTGTTGAACAAACAGATCTTGGAGAGAAAGTTCATATTTCTTTGAAGGTTGAGTCACAGGTAGACAGGATAGAGAAAATAGCGTCTGGTATGCTTTCCGTTATTTTTCAGAGAACTGGGTACAGGAGTTAGGAGGTCCTTTTGCAGCTCTGTAGGACGTTGCTCAGGCATGCAATTCTGGTCTCCATCCTGTCGGAAGGTTGCAAAACCTGAAACGGTTCAGAAAAGATTTACAAGGATATTGCCAGCGTGAGAGGATTTGTGATATAGGGAGAGGCTGTAATATCTAAGGCTGTTTTCCCTTAAGTGTCGGAGGCTGAGGGGTGTCTTTATAGAGATTTGTCAAACCATGAGGGGCATAGAGAGGATAGGTAGACTAAGTATCTTCCCTGGCTTGGGAGAGTCCAGAACAAGCAAGCATTGGTGTCGGGTGAGAATGGAAAGGTGTAAAAGGGACGTAAGGCAGAACCTTTCACACAGTGGGTGGTGCATGTATGGAATGAGCTGCCAGAGGAAGTGGTGGAGTCAAGTACATTTACAGCATTTGAAAGACCTCTGGAATGGTATATGAATAGAAAGGAGTATATGGGCCGGCTGCTGGAAAATGGGACGAGATTAGTTTAGGATATCTGCTTGGCATGGACGAATTTGACCAAAAAATATGTTTACGTGCTATGCATCTTCTGACTCTATGACTCTAATCAGTATTTTATCCACAGATGAGATACTGATTTCCCCGCTGTTAGTGATCTTCCTCACCGAGCTTCTCTACTTCTGTCCTTCACACAGTGTGAGCATGGTCAATTTAAGCTGCTTTCGCCAATTCTATGCAAATTAACCCAACTTCTCCTTGGATCATATCTATTCATCTATTGGTTTCCTTTAAATATCAACAAATCAGCTCTGTAATATTATCAGAGATCAATCATCTGCGATCTCAGCCAGTTTTAGCATAATGACCAATGGGTATGAGATCAAACAAAATGTTTGCAGTACATAGTTAAGTTTCCATCTTCTGTGTGTTCATGTCTACCTGCACTCATCGTATCTTCTGATATCTCTTACTTCCCTTCATTAAAGACCACTTCTTACCTCACTTAATCTGTTGTTCAGCTTTCCCTCCTCTCTGTTTACCTCCCTTCACTTTCTTTCTGTTTATCTCTCTCTCTGCTTCTCACCTCAATCTCCACAAACTCCCTCTGCCTGCAAGTTGTGCAGTTGGAGAACTCATGTTCACATGATGGGCTGAATGTCCTTCATCTGTGCTATAATGGTGTCGAGGTTCTCCGAACCACACTAAAAACTTTTAGTTTTTGGACGGAAAAGCTGTTTAAGTGACAGTCACCGTGTACTATTATCAATTAGCTTTTCCTGTTCTTCTCTAATGTCCAGCTGCTTCGACATGCCTGCTCAAACAAAACAGATTATGTCGGGAACATATTCACGAGCGTAAATTTTAATATATTCCAGAATAATATAAGAACGGAAATGAAAAGACAGCTGATAAGAAATGTCATCAGAGTGCAACATAAGGTTCCATGTAGGCATCGTGATATTATTGTTAAATTACTAATCTGGAAAGTCAGTAGATGTTCTGGACATCCACGTCTGAATCACTACAGAACAGTGATGGCAATTGAATTCAATAATTAAAATGGTCTGGAATAATAATTACATTGATAACAATGAAATCATCGTCGACTGTCAGGAAAGCCAAACTGGTTCACTAATATCCTTCAGGAATGGAAATCTGCCATCCTCCCCTGTGCTGGCCGACAAATGACTCCAGGTACACAACAATGTGCTTGACGCACAATCGCCCCTGGAAAAGGACCAGTGAATCATTCAGTTCTGTCAATGCAACAAAACCCCCAAGACATGAAAATTGACCGATCACCTGGCATCGACCTGGACTCCAGACACGTCAATGTCAGAAGCATCCCTGTCCATTCTGCAAATTCCTGCTTACTATGAGGAACTAGTTCCAACATTGGGAGACTTACAGGCGAGACAAACAACAGCCTGGCATCGTCATACTCACAGAATCTTACCTTACAGTCAATGTCCAAGTTCTGGTCAACACCGCGCCTGCATATGTTCTGTCCAACCACCAGAACAGACTCAGCAGAAGTGGCAGCTCAGTGAGATACAGTCGGCAGGGAATTGCTCTGGGAGTCTTCAATACTAACTGAGGCCCCCTTGAAATCTCGTGTCTTCAGGGTAAACATGGGCAAAGACATCTCCTCGTATTTATTAGTAGAGTCCTCATTCGAATGATGGATCAGTACTCCTCCATGTTGAACAATAGTTATCAGACTATTCAGAAAGATAGATGGGAAGGTGAGGGAGGTGATGTAGCTCTGACATTCTAGGACGACATCAGGGCTGTGCTGAGAGATAATGTAGTTACTATGCAGATAGGTTTGAATCTATTTGGGTGGAACTTAGAAATTCTGAGAAGAAAAACTCACTGAGCAGCAGAGTTTCTTGGCCACGACAAAACAACACCATATTGGGCAGGCTATAATCAATTAATTTCCTAATACCTATAAGAATGGTATGGCAATTATAATCAACAACCATGCCGATTGGGTGGCCAGCTTGGTCAGAGTAGCATTGAGGAGGAGTTCGCTGAGTGTATCCTTGATAGTTTTCTTGAACAATATGGAATGGAATCAACAAGATAGCAAACTATTCCCGATGTGGTCCTGCATAATGAGACGAACATTTAATAGAACATAGAACATAGAACAATACAGCACAGAACAGGCCCTTCAGCCCACGATGTTGTGCCGAACTTCTATCCTAGATTAAGCACCCATCCATGTACCTATCCAAATGCCGCTTAAAGGTCGCCAATGAATCTGACTCTACCACTCCCTCGGGCAGCGCATTCCATGCCCCCACCACTCTCTGGGTAAAGAACCCACCCCTGACATCTCCCCTATACCTTCCACCCTTCACCTTAAATTTATGTCCCCTTGTAACACTCTGTTGTACCCGGGGAAAAGGTTTCTGACTGTCTACTCTATCTATTCCTCTGATCATCTTATAAACCTCTATCAAGTCACCCCTCATCCTTCGCCGTTCCAACGAGAAAAGGCCGAGAACTCTCAACCTATCCTCGTACGATCTACTCTCCATTCCAGGCAACATCCTGGTAAATCTTCTCTGCACCCTCTCCAAAGCTTCCACATCTTTCCTAAAGTGAGGCGACCAGAACTGCACACAGTACTCCAAATGTGGCCTAACCAAAGTCCTGTACAGCTGCAACATCACCTCACGACTCTTGAATTCAATCCCTCTGCTAATGAACGATAATACTCCATAGGCCTTCTTACAAACTCTATCCACCTGAGTGGCAACCTTCAAAGATCTATGTACATAGACCCCAAGATCCCTCTGTTCCTCCACCTGACCAAGAACCCTACCATTAACCCTGTATTCCGCATTCTTATTTGTTCTTCCAAAATGGACAACCTCACACTTGGCAGGGTTGAACTGCATCTGCCACTCCTCAGCCCAGCTCTGCATCATATCTAAGTCCCTCTGCAGCCGACAACAGCCCTCCTCACTGTCCACAACTCCACCTATCTTTGTATCATCTGCAAATTTACTGACCCACCCTTCGACTCCCTCATCTAAGTCATTAATAAAAATTACAAACAGCAGAGGACCCAGAACTGATCCCTGCGGAACACCACTTGTAACTGGACTCCATGCTGAATATTTACCATCTACCACCACTCTCTGACTTCGACCGGTTAGCCAGTTTTCTATCCAATTGGCCAAATTTCCCTCTATCCCATGCCTCCTGACTTTCCGCATAAGCCTACCATGGGGAACCTTATCAAATGCCTTACTAAAATCCATGTACACTACATCCACTGCTCTACCCTCATCCACATGCTTGGTCACCTCCTCGAAGAATTCAATAAGACTTGTAAGGCAAGACCTACCCTTCACAAATCCGTGCTGGCTATCCCTAATCAAGCAGTGTCTTTCCAGATACTCGTAAATCCTATCCCTCAGTACCCTTTCCATTACTTTGCCTACCACAGAAGTAAGACTAACTGGCCTGTAATTCCCGGGGTTATCCCTATTCCCTTTTTTGAACAGGGGCACAACATTCGCTACTCTCCAGTCCCCTGGTACCACCCCAGTTAATGATATCATACTTTGGGATCCTATTGGAAGGAACGATCACATACATGAGAATTTAGAATTCAGATGCAGAGTGTGAAAGTAAAACCTAATACTATGATCCTGTGTTTCAGTAAATGAGTCTACAATAGGGTGACTGAAGTAGACTGGAAACGAAGATTTTATGGTGGGACAGTTGACGAGCAATGGACGCATTTCAAAGCAGTTTTTCAGAGTGCTCAGCAAAAAAAAAATATATATATTCCAGTGAAAAAGCAAGGACTGGAAGAAGAACGGTAATCTACCATGGTTGTTTCGGGAAATAAGGCAGGCTGTCAAAATGAAAGAGAAATCATACAAAGAGGCCAAGATCAGTGGACCAGTAGAAGCTTGAAGAAAATTCAAAGGTCAACTGAAAGGGCACAAAAAAAGAGCTATAAAGAAAAGTATGATAGAACATGAGAAAACAAAGCACAGAATATAAAGACACATCACAAATCTTTCTATAAATATATAAAACGAGGGGGCATTTAGTTATGGGATATGGTGAAATGGCCGAGGCATTAAATTTTTTGTCAGTCTACACAGTAGAGGACACTAATTACATGCCAGTAATTGACAAAGAGACGAAGGTATGTGAGGACCTGAAAACAATCATTATTTTAGAAGAGGTAGTGTGTGCAAGCGAATGGAGCGAAGGGCAGACAAGTCTCCTGGACCTGAAGGAATGCATTACAGAGTAATGCATTCCAAACGTGATGGCCTGAGAAGTAGCAAGGGCACTCGTGATAATTTCCCAAAATTATCTGGAGTCTGTGACAGTTCCAGCAGATTGGAAAACAGCAAATGTGACGCCACTGTTTAGAAAGTAAGGTCGACAAAATGGGGAATAATATTCAAGTTGGCTTAACTTCTGTCATGCGGAAGATGCTTGAGTCTATGATCATGAAAGAAATAGCAAGACATTTGGATAGAAATTGACCCTTTGAGCAGTCACACATGGCTTCATGAAATGCAGGTTGTCCTTAAAAGATCTCTTGGAAATCTATGACGACATTATGAGCTAGGTGGACAGGGTGACCAAATGTATGTGGTGTATCTAGATTTCCCAAATGCCTTCGACAAGGTGACACACAAGAAGCTGCTGCACGAGATAAATATGCATGGCGTCATGGGCAGTCTATTAGCTTGACAGACAGGACGCAATGACTGAGGATAAATAAGTGATTTCCTGAATGGTAATCAGTCATGAGTGGTGTGCCTCAGGGTTCAGTGTTGGGACCGCAATTATTCACAAATCAGAAAGATGATTTAGAATTGACGACCACGTATAGTGTGCAAAAGTTCACAAATGACACTAAGATGTGTGGCCGAGCACAATATGCAGCGGACTGTGAAAGTTTGCAGAGGAACTTAGATTCTTTTGTTAATGGGCAATTTACTGCAGATGGGATGCAATGTTTGTAAAGTTGAAGTAATCCATTTTGCAAGCAATAATAGTGAAATAGATTATTAATTGAATGGTTAAAAAAGATTTGCAACACGCTGCTGTTTAGACACACCTTTGTGTCCTTATGGATGAATCACAGAGGGCTGATGTGCAGTGGCAACAATAAATTCGCAGGGCAAATGGAACGTTGTCATTCCTTGAGAACGAAATTGAGTTTTAAAGCAGTTGCAGCAGTACAGAGTGCTCGTGAAGCCACACCTTTGGTATTGTATTTATTTAGTCTCCTTACTTGAGAAAGGATGTCCTGGAACTTTAAGAAGTGCAGAGGAGATTCACAGATTTGATTGTGGAGTTGAGGAGATAGGTTGATGAGGGGACACTGACTATACTGGTATTATATTCATTGGAATTGAGAAGAACAAGTGGGGATCTTCCAGAAACATACTAAATTATGAAGGGAATTTATGAGATAGGATGTTTCTACTGGCAGGCGAAAGTTGGACAAGAGGGAGGAGCCTCAAAATTAGTAGAAGCAGGTTTAGGCCTGAATGGAGGTGGAATTTCTTCACCTATGGGGTAGTAAATCCATTGAAGTCTTTGCCCAGTGAAATTGTTGACACAACTTCAGCAAATGTTTTTGGTGCAAAGATGGATATTATTTGAACACGAAGGAATAAAGAGATAGAATGAGATGAAAGGTAAGTGAAGATGAAAGCACAGAAAGATTGCCATTGATCTTACTGAATGGCGGAGCAGGGTCCTCCTGCTCCTAGTTCTGAAGACAGCTGTCCCACGCATACCAGACCATTCAGAGACCATAATTTGAAACATAATTGTTCCCTTCACAACCATTTCTATTCATTGACGGCAATATTAAACACAGCTCCCCACACAAAACTGACTATCCAAGGGGAGTAATACTAAACACAGCTCCCCACTCCTTCAATCCACTCTACCCAGCCCCCTAGTCACACATGCCTACCCCGATCCTACAACCTGATCCCTCCCACCGTCCACTCTAATCACACCCTGCTTGCACCCGGTTAATCACCCTCAGTATGTTCCCTACGCTTGCCCCTCAAACATCTTCCTCTCTGTGTCCTCTCAATCCACATCATCCCTTCACTAAACCGCTCAAACCAACACCATTCCTCTGCCCCATTTAATTTGCACTCTGCTCACGCCTCTTAATCTGCATCCATTCCCCACCCCCTCTATTCACTCCCTATCCTTCCCCCTCAAACCACTATCTCCCCACACCCATTAAATCCACACTGTCACCTCCCCAAGCTCCTCAACTCAAACCCATTCCACCACCCCTTAATCCGCATCGTCCCGGCCTCTCAGTCTGCACCCGTCCCCAGTCTCCTCAATCTGTTCTCTTCCCTGAGACCCCTGAATACGCACCCTCCCTCCACAAGCCCCTTAACACAACACCATTCCTGCATCCCATCATTCAGCAGTCCCCTACACCTTCTCAATTTGCCTCCTCCATGTCCTCTCAATCTGCTCCATCACTGCCCACTCAAACCACTCCCTCCACGCCCTCTCAATCCACAATTTTACCTGACTCCTCAACCTGCTCCCACCTCCCCGTCCAAATGGCGAGTGTTTGATCACTCTTCTCACTTGTTCCTTTTAGATGGTGGACAGGCATTGGGGACTGTGGTAGTGATTTGTGAAATTCTAATTTCCTGACATCTGACCGGTTTTCTTTTTTTTCCCAATGCAGTTATATGGCTCGTCCAGCTGAATTTCTAGTCACGAGTATGGTCAAAATATCAAGGGTCAGTCGTTAATTTTCTCCCTACTGGTCATCGCTTGGCATCGTGTCGCTTAGATGTTACTTGCCACTTTTCAGAAGAAGCGTGGACTTTGTCCAGGTCTTACTACATTTGATATGGACTGCTTCAGTATCTGGGGATAGACAGGCAGAATGCTGGAAGAACACAGAATAGTTTTTTAAAAAGCATCGGTCATTCCAAAGCAACATCATTCAGTCCCTCAAAACTGCTCAGTCATTCACTTTAGTCCTCGTTAATTATCAAGCTCTATTCCAGTTTACTTCCGATACAGTTTGATCTGTTAAACCCCAAGAAGTATCCATTTCTTTCCGTGGAACTTAAAACGCATTGGCTTTAACTACTTCCTTTGACAGTGAATTCCCCAGACACAGTACTCTTTAGGTGATGACGTTTCTCCTCATCTCAATTCTGAATGTCCCACCTTGTATCCTTAAGGTACGAGTTTTTGGACTGCCTGGTCATCAGAAACAGCTTTCGTGTGTTTACCATGTCTCATTGGAGTTTTCTCGGCTCTGTGATTCCCCTTCTTCTTGCAAACTGCATTGAATATCGTCCGAAGTAATCTAATCTCTCTTCACACTTCTTATTTTGGTCTGCAAAACAAGAAGGCAGTTCCTTGGCTGTCTTCTTGTTTTGCAGACCAAAATAAGAAGTAATAAAGCACATTTGGTCTGCATCATAATTGAGCTGCCATGCGTTTTTTCACAGCATGGAACCATAATAAATGCTGACACAATCACGGAGGACACATATAAACAATCCACAAATACACTAAATACTGAAATGCGTGCCTGGGATTATTTGCAAATACTGATACACTTATTGGGGAATAACTGAACAATAACATTGTAATCCATCACCCTCCATTGATTCCCAATGAACTCGTGTAATGACTGACTCTCTCGGTGAGAAAACCTGTAAATGCTGTTCTCTCACTGGGAATGCTCAGTAAGTACTGCAACTCTTCCTGCGACCATCTATGTCAGGACGAACTCCCCAACAAATCACTTGGATAATAAATTAATTCCTGGTGACCATCCTGAACCTATCACCTCCTGACCAATGTCAACACTCTGGTCTCTCTGCAGATTTCTGTTACAATCTGACGCACTGCGTCCAGTCTCATGTAAACATCAACAAGATAATGCGTAAATGATGGTACACTCTGGCAAGTCTCCTGTAAAATACTGCCCGTAAAATTCTGTCCAACTATTGACAATCCCAGTGAAATCCCTGCAAACGCAGTCAGTGTTACACTGGAACCACTGTAATTCCGTAGAGTCTTCCTCGGTACAAATAGTTGATGGTGCTGCATCTACTGTTGGACCCCTGTAGGTATCTTTTCATCACATTTGGGGCAACCGATAGATCCTGCTGCATCCCCTCTGGGAAACACTGCAGATGCCTCTGCATCCTCCTTGGGACACAATGTAGATTCTGCTGCGTCCATGAAAATGATAATACACATTGCAGTGAGTCCCGTAATATTCTGACACACTGTTCAGGTACGCCATCTTAATTCTGGCAGTTTCACTGGACACACGGTGTAAGTAATAATGCACAACTAGGGACTCCTACAAAATACTCACACCATCCCACCAGATATACTGCAAGTTCTGAATCAATTTTCCAAAATCTCTGTGAATACTGCCAAACGTCGCCAGGACATTTTAAATAAAGTTCACTCACTGACGGTACTTCCCACCCTCCCTGTGACCCTCTGTGAGGGGATATGAACTCCCCGGTGTACCACTTTGAAACTGAAACAGTTCGAGGTGATCACCCTGTAAATGGACTGCATTCATGTATGCACGTTCGATGATGCACACAATTCACGGGGACACACAGTGAATGCTGTCACAGTTATTGCGATCTCCTTATTAATACTGTCTCATTCCCCACAGTCAGCCTGGAAATTCTGTGACATCTCTTGTAAATATGAACACGCTCCCTCGTGGCTCTCAAACCTGACTGTATTCTTGGGTACGGTTTCAAACAATGCGATGCTCACTGGGAGAATGGCTGTGGTCTCTCTCTCTCTCTCTTTCTATCTCCGTAAGTCTTTTACACACCGACCATGTGGACATGGACATGACCCTGTGTGAATGCTGTCACACGCTAGGTGGTCTGCTGTTAAATACTCCCGATTAGACATCTAGTTAAAATTCTCAAATTCCTTGAGAGACCCTCACATACACTGACAGCCAAATTGGAGAATGCCTGTAAATAATGAATTAATAAATTGGGAATCCTTTTACATACAGACATACTGTCCCTGGAAACCCATGTTATGGTTCCTCTCTTAAACCCCCGTAAATGTTGACAAACAACTCTTGGTGTCGTTGTAGGTACGGATATGATACTCTAAATAAGAGCCATTTCAAATGCAAAATGTTATTTCTGTTTGTCCTTCCACAGGGACTGCCAGACTGGCTAGACCACAGCTGCATTTACTGTTTTGTTTCAAATGTCCAGCATTCACAGATTTTTTAAAAATCTGACTAACATCATTCTTGATATTTCAGCACTTATCCATTTTCTACAACATTTTTGATCCCCTTAGTATTGCAAATAATTGCGAATTTTTTTGTGGAATATAGCCAGTTATTCGATCAATCAGGTGATATTGATCCCAGATTCAGAGTTAATTGTGTGACTACATTTCTCCTTATCTGAATCACTCAGACTGCTGTACAGTTCTGAGATTATAACCGATTGTTCTGGATTCCTATCAGCAGAGACAGCTGTCAACATGAGTGATGTCAATCTCTTTTTAATAATTTGCAGTTCAATGAGAACAACTCTTATTCATATGCAAGACAGGTTATCTAAATCTAACCCATTTCGTTCCATTTCATAAACAATGTGTCTGGTGCCCCTCAGTTACAATCAATCCAATGACAACGTGTGCTTCCTTAAGTGTGGCAAACATGTCTGGACACATCTGTTTCTCTCTGGCTTCAGAACGGTTCCAAAAAGTATATTGATAGAAATCACATTACAATGGACGCAGGTGTTTAATTCACTTCATACAAAGGACATATTTTGTTCACAGAACAGAATCCTATAAGCGACACACTGCTACACACGGCAACCCGGCCCTCTCACAATCACAATTCGCAGCTTTATTAAATATTATGCAGAAAGATCACGTAAAGCGCCTAATCATTGTACCTTTAATAAAATAAAATGTTCATCATTTAGTGTTAGAAGAAATGCAATGCAGTGAGATAGGTAAGCGATTATGTCAAACTGAACAAACTGGCTCATGTTAACATTTGACTTCAAGACATCAGAACAGAGAGATTGAATTCTCATCAAACTGACAAGCAGCATTTACTGGATTAGTGGTCCTGGAAGAGCACAGCAGATCAGGCAGCATCCAAGGAGCAGCTTTTACTGTCAAGTTTGCAGATAAACACCGGAATTACGCCGAAAGAGAAAAAAAAACTTATCAGATATTCAGGTTGGTGATGTGCGCGAGAAAACATTCTCCATCAAAGAATGTTTATGATCTGTCACTTGTTCGAACAGAAATAATACTCTACTTCACCTAAGAAAAGCAGGTGTGTACTACACTAGCTGACAGATGTGCAGAAACGAAAAACTGACCAAGAACTATCAGGTAAATTACATTATTAGTGACAATCCATCGCGCACAACAACAAGTCTCTTATATGAGAAGAGAATAGATTCTAGTTCATTTATCAGCTCATTTTTCAAGCATTAAATCAGATTGAATTTTCATTGCAAGAACTTATGGAAACCATACTATATTCAGTTCATTAATTGGAGTTGGTTTCTAGTGCCTTTTTCACTGTATCATCACTAATTTTATTTGAAAAAGTCACAGTACACTTGTTCACTCCATATTTATGTGGAAGGAATGTCACGGCATTAAATGAAGTGAAAAAGATGCCTTTTGTTCTTTTGTACTCTAATAAACAAGGAATATTTTCCACTATTAATGAGTCCATGAATCAACGTAAATATATTTAACGGTACAGCTTAACAAGCACAACGAATATCGAATTATTGTCTCAAAACCTCCCTTTGATATTTCTCCTCCAATACTTGCAGCTCCCATCAGGGCACTGAGTCGGTCCGTTAACAACTGTGTGGATCTGAACTGGGTGGCATGTTTAATATTACCACCCTTCATGACGAGATCAAATCCCATAGTCCTTCCTGACTGGACCTGGTACGAACAGAATTCAGAGAGAGGAGGGAGTTGTGTAGTGTTCAATCAACAACATTAGACATGGCATGCACTGAATGCTGATCAGGAAGGGGTGTATCGTAGAGGGTCAAAAACCAGGTCAGAGAGCCAGAAAAAAAGTCTTGATAGGCTGGGTCCATTTTCCCATGCTGAATGGTGCCTCATAAAAGTTAAGATAATCATTGGAAGATGAATTGGTTGAATAACAAAGTTATTTTTTATTACCCCCTAGAGTTGGAAAATGCAAAACTAGAGCTAATACATCTATTGTGAGAGGGGACAGAATCAAAAGTGACATATGGAACAACTTTTTTATTTGCCAAGTGTGTTGCGTGCATAGAATGAGCTGCCAGAGGAAATGGTGGAGGTTGGGACATTTAGAACATTGAAAAGCCATCTGGGAACATATGTGAATAGGAAGAGTTTACAAGGATATAGGACAAATGCTAGCAAAAGCAGTCAAATTAATTTTGGATCTCTGGTCAGCCTGGACGAGTTAGACTGAAGTATCTGTTTCCACGCTGTACATCTCTCTGGCAACTGGCAAAAATCAAACCAGCTACATAATATGATGGTGAATGAACGCCCAACCTTTAAATAGAAATGATAATATTGTGCGTTATAGAGAACAAATGTATGAATTATTCGAGGAATACAATCTCACCAATGATGATGTACATATCCTCACGAAGGCCAAGACGCACAAAGTAGCGACCCAAGAGGTAGGGGTGTTGAAGAAAAGGCGCCTATAAAGATTTATTGATGTGCTGTCAGTTGGCCAGGTGTGCACGATGTTACATCAGCTGCATCTACACCAGTTACTGATATTGATGTACCACTCCCCTGCGTAACTTCCTAAAAGGAGCGCAGACGGAGGTTGAAGCGACAAAGCTGGATTCAGTTAACCTGTCTCGATGCAAATCGGGTATAGGAGAGAATGTTTTCAGGTATGGGTGAGTGAATCTGAGGAAGGGACCACTTTGCGAGTTACATTTTAGAACAAATAAGAAAAACTGTTGACGTAGAGACACGAAATATGACATGGGGACCCTCCAGACAGGAATAGAACAGGAAGAAAAGCAAAGTCTAAATCCCCAGAATAGCTATATTGCAAGAAGACTGTGACAGTCAATGAATCTGGGGGGTTATGTCTATAGTCACACAGAGAGTAGTGTGTGTATGCAATGAGCTGACACAGGATGTGGTGGAGCATGGTACAATTATATTTAAAAGACATCTGGACAGGATGAGTTTAGAAGGATATGAGCTAAATGGAACGAGATTAATTAAGGATATCTGCTCGCCATGGACGTGTGGACCGCATGATCTGTTTCCATGATTTACAACAGTATGACTCTATGACCCACTCTGCAAAGTGGGAAACTCAAGCATGCATGTGGATTATTACCTTTTGACCCTTTATAGATAATGAACTTTCTCGCTCCTCACACAAACAGGATGCCATCAAAGCGGTGGTTGAGGATGCAGTAAGTTTTGACTATAAACTGGCATTTTGTTATTTTTTGACTTTGTTATCCCGAGTCCAGCACTAGCACCTCGAAATTGAGGCAGGAATTGTCACAGTAGGATTTAGAGAATCAGGAATAGTCAGACTGGCAGCATCCCAGACAAATTCACAGTAGATGGACACAGCATATTCCACGTCATTATTGTTTACGCCTCCATAAGTAAATCTGCCACGAACGTGTGTCCTGCAGTAACGAACTCCACCGCTATATTTAATGGTTTGAAATCAAACAGGATATAACCTCAGTCCTTGATATTGTAATTGTGTTCTGCTCCATACATGGGAAACTGGAATCCCAGAAAAAGCTGGAGTTTGCTCTCTGATGAAAACTGCACTCATGGGTCCACTTTACTTAGGGATCCCCAAAATCGTTCAGCCGTTTTGAAGAGATGTAAGGGTGACGGTGTTAGTCAAATTGATCATCCAGACATCTTTTTTGCATCAGTCGCTGGTGAAAAATAAATAGATGGATTAAGTTTAGAATGGCATCACGGTCAGCACAGACATGGTGGGCAAAAGTGCTTGTTCCAGTGCGGTATCGTGTTATTTACCGTGCGACAGAATGCATGGTGTGAGATTTACTATTTAGAGCAGAGTATGTCTCTTATATTGAACACACAGTAAGTGGAGTAATTTTGAAACAAGAAATGTGGAAAAGGAATAAATATATTTGAATGGCATATCTGGAAAGAGCAGGGACTGAGAACACAGGTGGATAACGTGGATAAATCTTGAAAGGAGAGACAACATAAAGTGCATTTACTAAAAAATATGGAATCTTTGTCTCATTAATAGAAGGAATGAGAACACACTCATGGAAAAGATGATGACGTTTGAAATAGCTCTGGATTAGTTCATAATTAATCATTGCATTCGATTTTAGTCACCGCAGGCCTGCTCACGAAGGGAATGAGCACCCTTGAGGACATGGAATGCAGATTCACTAGAGTGGCTCATTGACAAAGAAAATGTAGACATTGGGTTGATTTGGAGAAATTGTCATTTTCTTTGGAGAAGAAAAGTTGAATGTATTTTTGTTGGAGCTCTTCAAGTGTATAACAGAGCGAGGTATCATAGATAGCAAAAAAAAGACTGCGTCCAAGAGGTGATGGCACAGGGATTAAGATCAGATGTAACGTTTTGAGAAAGTGGGAGAAAGAAAGTGCTTCTTTTGAGGGTAGTGATTGGAGATATGTAAAACATGCTGCCTATGAGGGTGATGGTCAATGATTGGCGAATGCAATTTTATCATACCTGTGGGAAATAAACTTGTAGGTTGTCGGGACAGGTGGTGAATTAGAATATGGCATTGTGCTACAGCGAGCTAGCTTGGATACATGGGTACACTGGCCTCTTTCAGTACCACAATGCATCTTTTTGTACTTCTTTAACTTCTTCTGGTCACTTTTCTCCAGTTGTTCAGTTATCATGTAGGTAGAAATGTTCCATTCGCCAACTCAAGCCAATATAGGGTCTCCTTCCACAGCAGTGAGTAATGTTTCCTGTTTTATACTGGGTTCTGGTGGCGTCCCCAACCAGTGTACACAGAACTAAGCACATATTACAGAGTGGTCTAACCAGGATTGTGAATATCTCAGAACACCTGGAGCCACACAAATACCTGAAATAACATATTTCCTTCCACAGTCATAAGGGTTATGATGTTCATATCTTGGTGTAAACAATATCTGCGTGATGTCTATTTATAATTTTCAAATCATTCCAATTTCAAACACTTTATGAGGTGATTATAGAAAAAGAAGTCCATCACTGACAGAAGAGACAAATATTTATCTTATTTTTCTTTCCTGTGACAAAGGAAAACAGCACATGTGCCATGTTGCACATGACCCCATGAAACATTCTTGCTCACTCCATGATTTGTAACAGTCAGCCCCACCCTCATCCTTCTGCCCCAGCCCATTCCCCATGCTCCAACGCTGATGAAAATCAATGACCATTCTCCCATAAACCCCCGAGGCATTGTCCAAAAACAAGAGAGATGCAGTGACCTTATCCACACGCCTCCTGAGGCCCGGGCACCCTTTTCCCGTTTACTGCAAAGGCGGAGGTGGAAAGTTCAAATTCTGATCTATGTGGGTACACAATTGTCTATAAAACCTCACAGACCTCACTGACATCGGTTTCATTTCGATATCCATCTGTCTCCCCCTTTACCGGCTCTGGCATACAGTGCACTCATCAGTCCATCATTGCCGTGTTGCAACTGCTTTTAATCACTGGCGGGAAGCTTAGTGACGTGTGAACATTGAGCCACGCACCGACGTTCCAATTCCTTGGAGGACCAACCTCTGCCGTCCATTTCTCCAGCCCCACACCTTTTCTCCGATTGGCAAGAGCCAGCCAGGTCCATTGTGAACTGGAGCACGCGCACTGAGGTTCAGGTGTGAGTGTGAGGTTTCACTCTGAAGAAGGGAAGTAATGGTCGAGATGCTCTCCTCCATGGTTCGCACATATCTCGTAAACCCAGAAATCAATCTGCACTAGAACTGGCTTTACAGTGAGTAGCAACAGCGAGGACATCTGCAAACAGGCTGGCGCTATTCCGTTCCTATTGTGAAAATGACTGACGGTTCTGAGGAAGAGTTAGACTCGAAATGACCTGAAATGTTAACTCTGATTTAACTTCACACATAGTACCAGATCTGCTGCGCTCTTCCAGCAATTACGTTTTTTTTGTTTGTGAATAAATACTGTGTCTGTGTCCTTACAAAATGTCATTGACCTCCACGAACTTGTCGACAGCAGAATGGGGGCAATGATACGACTCTGGTCCAGGGGAAGCATGATGGAGAACACAGGGAATGAAGATTACTCCAACAGCAAACTGATAAGCAGAAAAAAATACATGAGTCTCTCCCCACACCATCGTGTCCCGTGATAGCAGCGTCTGACCCTCTGAAAGATAACGCTAAGTAAGTTTGTGATTTCAAATAACCAGTTGAACAATAGCCTGGTGTTTCTGACTTCCGACGTTGTCCAACCGAGTTCAATATTGGCACGTCGACGTCAGACTTTTTGAAGTCACTGAAGAATTCTGAGCCTCTGGCCTCTTGTAGTGATATGGGTTTAAGGCTGGTCCATTTCAGAATCTGGATGATGTAACTATACACGTGTTGTAGTGGCGAATTCAGTGATGAAAATGCCCTTGAATGTCAACGGAAGATGATTAGAATATCTACTGTTGTAAATGGTCATTGCCTAGCAATTGTCTGTAATCAGTCCCAAAACTGAATCTTGTCAAGGTTTTGCAACACATTGACATCGATGATTTTAGTGAATGGGAATAGTCAATTGTGCTGAGCATTGTACAATCATCTGGGAATATCCCCATTTCTAACCTTCTGATGTCGTCATGTTCACTGACAAAGCAATTGAAGATATTTGAGCCTAAGACACCATCCTCAGGAATCTTGCAGTGATGTTACACGGCTGAGATTATTGGACTCCAGTGCACACAATTACCATCCGTTGTTTAAGTATTCCACCTCGTGCTCTCTTGACTTCACAGGCCGGTACTTCTCAGCTCTCTCCCAGTGTGAAAACACTGCTGTACAGTGAGTGGAGACGAGTGTTTGATCCCGGTCTGGAAACGGGTGTAATTGATTTGCTCTTCTCCGGGTGAAACTACCGGTGTGTTATAGCATTGATTACGTATTAGCATCCTTTCCTGCAGTCAGAATAGTTGATCTCCCTCTCTCCACTGCGATTATGTCAGTGTATACCTAGTTCAGATGGAAAGGAAAATCTCTTCCCACGATCGTCGCCTTTCCGAAGCCAAACAGCCGATCAGAATCATGACAGTCAGCCAGTTTATACTAGCCTGAATGTTGAACATGCAAGGAGAGATCCCTTTGCAGATAAGCCATTCACATGTTCGACAAGTAGCCAGCGATGGATACCAGCTGTCTCTTTTTGTCTTTCGACCACGAACAAGGGAGTACACTTCTAAAGTAAAGGATTTGGGGCTTAGAGAGGAATGGAGAATTGTTTTTCACGGAGAGAATGCTGGTGTCAGGAATGAACTTCCAGAGAGGGGCTTGTCATATGTAACCTCAGAGACGTTAAAAAAAAACTAGGACGAGCACTTGACGTCTATGCTCCTGTGAGTCTATGATTGTGGAAAGTGATTCACTGAACAGTTTAAGATAGGGATTATTGTGTTTCTGGACAGTACGTTAGCAAAGGTTATAAGAGCTTTTAAACGTATGTCAATGAAAAAGATAAGAAATTAAATGCATCTTCCTGATAATCTGAAACCAGACAAAGGAGAATGGAGAACAGAAAATTGCAGAACTATGAAGCGATTACTTCAGTGCCATCTTAACAGAAACCGATATGAAGATAAAAAAAAAACAACCCAGCAAAAGGAGAACACCGAAATTTGTTGAAAAATGAAATACAGTGTCTTTAGTAAGTAAACTGATTTGGACAAATAATTGGGTCTGAAATTAACGGGCATAGAAAAAGTAAATATAAATTTATGAAATGGGTATCATTTTTGAGAAACCATCCTTTACACAAATTGTGGAAGAACAATCGATGGAATTCATTTGGATTTTCGGGATGTTTTTTGATGGAGCCCCAAACCGACTGTGTAAAGTAAATGCATACGTGATTAGAGACAACATATGAACATGGCGTTATAATGGCAGACCTAACAGGAAACAGGTGAAGGCATAAATGGGTGTTTTTGCGAGTGGAAGGCTCCACGATTATACTGAGATTGGTGCTTGGGTTTCAGCTGCTCACAATTCACACCAAAAAATTGGCAGAGGGAATCAAATGAAATATATCCAAATCTTTTGATGGAACACAGCTGGGGTTATGAGTGGGTGAAGAAGATGTTGAAAAAAGCTCTAAGGCGACAGACAATTCGAGTGAATGGGCAGATATATGGCAGATGAAGAACAACGGAGTTAGATGTGACTTTGTGCATTTTTTTGGAAAAGAAGTAGAAGGGCAGCCTACCATTTGAAAAACTGAATTGGTGGCAAATTTTGATCTATAATGGGACCTACATACCCGATTTTTTTAGCTTCCTTCTGCGCAGGCATCTGAAGTACATGCAAGGCAGCGAGTTCTGAATCCAGAAGTCGATACTGACAATGACATTGACACACTGACGAGTATGCATAGACCACCAAGTGGGTCCCTCTTAAACTGAAAAGCATATGGATCTCCCTGTACACCAGTCACTGAAATCCCTGCAATAGCAGGGAGAAAAATCAGTCAGGAAGACAAATGGTTAAGACCTTCATTTAAAGGGGAATTGAGTATAGGAATAAGAATGGCTGACTGCAGCTGTACGAGCTCTTGGTGAGACCTCATCTCGAACATTGTGCAGTATTGTGTGGAGTTTTGGTCTCCCAACCCAAAACAGGACAAATCTGGCATTGAAGGTGTGCAGTGAAGGATGACCAGACTGGACCTTCAGAATGACAGGTTTGTTTTGGGAGCTGTGTTTGGGTGGAAAGGGCTTATATTCCATGGCGTTTAGGAAAATGAGTGGTGATCTCAGTGAAAAACACAAAGCTCTGACAGGGTGAGGAAGATTGGTAGCAGAGATGATAATTCCCCAGGCTTGGACGTCGAAAACAACTGGTCACGGTATTAGGTACAGGCAGGCTACACTGAATTGAGATGAGAATAAATGTCTTCACTCAGAGACTGGTGAACTTGGAGAATTCTCTGCAACGTAAAGTTGTTGAGCGAAGGCACTGAATACAATAAGGATTTCTAAACATTAAAGGGATGGGAGCGATGAGGACTATCATACACAGATGGGGATCGGCCATTGCAAAATTGAACCCTTCAAAACATTTTAGACATTAAATAAAATACAGCTGATCCTATTTCGCAGTTTCTGATTGTTAATCATTTTAATGGACATGTACATCGTGTCCGAAAAGTGCATTGAGGAGATATTCAAACATGAACGAGAGCGGGGAGGCTTAATATGTTGATTGGATAATACTTTCTGATGTTTCTGCGTTGTCTGTAGGAAAGCTCTGCAAATGTTGTCACAAGCTTTCAGAAATAAGGGAGGAGGTCTCTGCAGGGTCGACAGGACTGTGTTTCCTATTCCCTTTTGAGATACTGAGGCTGGTGCCAGTTGCTCTGTCCGATTTTATCCTACAAGACCTTTGAGCAGTTTGATACAATTGAGTCTCTTTGTTGGCCGTTTCAAAGACCATTGAAGAGATTATCCCACGTCTGTCTGTCTTGCCTCAATTTTTGGTCAGACCAGGAAGCACTGGAAGATTTGCTTCCTGAAACTACACTGCTGAAACAAATTGTTGTTCTCAATCGATATTTGTTTTAAGGTCAATATTACTGACAACAG
Source organism: Chiloscyllium punctatum (assembly GCF_047496795.1). Taxonomy (NCBI): domain Eukaryota; kingdom Metazoa; phylum Chordata; class Chondrichthyes; order Orectolobiformes; family Hemiscylliidae; genus Chiloscyllium; species Chiloscyllium punctatum. Next base: position 23,035,986 of record NC_092781.1, on the reverse strand, counting down.
ATTTTTGATCTCGAAATCTGATTGATTTTTCTGACTTGCACCAACTAGTAGTGCATTCGCCTGGTCTGGATTAGGAATCCAGTGATATTTCCAAAGCTGCAACATTTCCAAATGGAGACCTGTCGGAAACAACACTGAGCAGGTTATTTCTGTGCTGCTTCACAGCTCTGTCAAAAAGAACTCCCATCAATTTGACTGTCGTGATGGGACTGAGGGTGTGGTAGTTAGTCGAATTGTAATTATTCTCATCTTAGGGGACTGGACATAGCTGACCAATTTTTCACATTACCAGGTAGATGTCAGAGTTGGAGATGGAAGGAAACAAACTCCTCAGGGGCATGAATTGCTATGCATCATAATTCTTCAGCCCTAATGCAGGAAAAGTGTCAGGCCCTATTATATTGTCGTATCTGCTGTGTTCAGCTGTTTTGTCATGTCGTGTGAAGTGCATTGAATTGGGTGAAGACAGGAGTCTGTGATTCTGTGGACATCATGACAGGGGTGAGGTGGATCATCCACTCAACGCTTCTTCCTGAGGGTGGTGCAGATACTGCATCCTTGTCCTTTATATTGCTGTAGAGGGTTTTTACATTATATAGGTTGGGAATATTTGTGCAGCCCTCTTCTCGAATGAGTTTTTAAAAGTTTTTCAGCATTATTGACGACTGGATGTGGCACAACTGCGAGCTTCGAGCTGATCTGGTAGCTGTGGAAACGTTTCGCCCTCTCGGTCAGATGTCAGTTCTGCTGTTTTGAATGTATGCATTTAAAGGCGGTCACATTGACGGGTTGCCATTAACTTCAGGTTCACATGCTCCTGACCCTGGCATGTTCACTCACACTCATCACTGAACCATAGATCGGCTTGATGCTAATGGTAGACTGATGGAATATCCCAGGCATAAAGAACAGGTTATCATTGAACACAATTCTGTTTCTGCTGCTGCTGTGGTGTACAGCACCACATTAATACACAGTTTGAGGTTCATTCTCCGCAGTGCAATTCCGCTGTTGTCGTTAATTCACACTGAGATCCGTTTACCCATCAGCTCTGTACTCAGTGACATACTTTGGTTTCTGATATAGTCAAACTTTCATTTTAATATATTCACCGCTGAGGATCTCTCCATGGTGTAACACTACCAGGTTCTTTCATTGCACAAAATACTTTAACGTAATCTTCTGATTATTATCCCTTCCAGAAGTGCTATTTTCGCTGTATACAGGGAAGGTGTTTCCCTCTGTTTCTCTCCCTGACTATGATTAAAAGCTCAGTAGTGGCAGTGATGACAGTCTTATGTCGTTTCAGAACCAATGTATCTGTGCACTTGTGGTATTGTTCACTTTCTGGTGGATGGCGCTTTTGTTGCACGAGTGGTTTGAGCAGCTTTGATGCATACATTTGGAACTTGTTCAAAAACAGAAATTGCTAGAGAAAGTAAGCAGGCCTGGTATCATCTGTGGAATGGAAACAGATTTAATCTTTCGGTATCGTGACACTGATTCAAATCTCCCAGTTTCTCCAGCACGTTTGGCTATTGATTCAGATTTATATGAGCCACATTTCTTTGTTTGACTTAATAAGTCTTCGAGACAATCAATTTCTGGAGAAACTTAGCAGGTCTGCCAACATGTGTGGAGACAGGGGATAGACTTAACGTTTCAAGTCCAGCGTGATTCTTCTTCAGAACTGAAAAGGAGTGGAAATTTGATTTGTTATACCTTTAGGGAGGTGGAGGAGCGATGACGGGAAACAAATGGCGTGGAATGCAAGACACAAATCAGCTTTTATTTGAGGTGAAAGCAAAACATATGCAAATTGGGTGCAAATTCACTTGTGAATGGTGCAAGTGAAATGATGCTTCATCTGGAATGTCTTTGTTCGGTTGCAAAGAAATGAAACTTGAGTCAAATATCTGGCGTTCTTACTTCTTAACAACAGTTTTACATTTCTTAGATACCTATAACATCCTGTTTTCTGCGTCCCACTTTCCTTAATCGGGCTGAGGTGTTTTCGTTAAATTTTCCAGTCCTCTGGGACTCTCCATGACTCCATCGATTCCAGAATGATCATCAGCAATGCCTCGACTATCACCTCAGCTTTCACCTCAGAACTCGAACGTGTTGACCATCCGGTCTGGATGATATATCTGCCTTCATGACTTTGCGATTCCTCAACACCTTCTATTTAGTCATCGTCTATAAACTCACCTCTGCCTCCTGACGCTCTCGAAGTCCCGTCAGGCTGGACCATGAAAACTGATGCAGACGTTTCTATTTAAATACTCTGCCATTTCATTATTTCGCATAAGTACTCCAGGCCCATTTTCCAACGGTTTGTTTCCTTTTACTTCCCTCTCTTCTCTGTTATTTGTCTAAATCCCTCTTGCAGATCTCTGTTATATTATTAACAGGCTGGTTGTCCTATTTCATCCTTTCCCCCCGTATTACTTTCATTTATTATTGTCCGCTGTATTGAAAGTTTTCCTCATCATCTGGATTGCTAATAATCGTCAGCAGATTGTATGCTTTTGTGATTGGTTAATTGTTGTCTCTGACTTCCCTTATCACTCAATATTATCTTGTCCTCCACTGAGTACTTTTTCTCTCCTTGGGATGAATTTAAGCTGTGCATCTGATTTATCCCGAGCAACTCCTGCCATTTCTGCTTCACCGTCTACCCTGCTCTCTTCACTCTTTCAGTTAACACTGGCCAGCTTGTGCTTGTCTTTAATTTGCATAAGTAGAATCACTTCTCATCCAAGAGTTAGCAATAGGTATAAACTGAGAGGGGGAGATTTCAGAGCTGGGATACAGAGAACGATTAGAAGATTAATTAATTACGTACAAAGAGAGAAAGAAAGAGACAAAATATAGATGAGGAGAAAATAAATAAAATATCAAAAAACGAAGTTATTGACAAAAGTCGACAGACTTCCTATTCCTTTTGGCAATGCCCATGTACTGTGATATTTTGGAAAGTGTATGCACAACATGTTCAAGTGTTGTGTCTGAAGCAACAACATTTATCTGGAATAATATGACAAACAGCAGTTGCTGACAGAACACATCAGGTAAAAAATGGATTAACTGAAATAGCTTCGGATACCAGAAGCAAGAATTTACAAGACACATCTTGATAATAATGCGAGTTTCCAGTATGGAATCCCAGAAAAGGGGAACGTTAAGGCATCAACACAGAATTAAGTGATGTTTTAATGTTTTATAAATATTGTAAATCTCATGGATCATGTTTTTTGTGACGGTATCTCTGTTGTTCATTCTCAAGTTCTTGTGCACATGTGCACAAACTTATCTATCTGCGCAAACACGGATTAAGCAGTGTGCATTAAATCATTTTCCTACATTCTATTTGAAGTTAACCTGATTTGTTTACGTTTCCACGCGCCATTCCTTGTTCCAAATTTGTTCTGTTCTCTCCCTGTATTTTATTTAATTCTGTCTATCAATGTGAGAAGGCACTTTATCACTTTCCATTCTCCACAGCCACTGTCTCCTGTTCCTTTCTGTCCCTTAACCAATGACACACATATTCTGACTCTGACTCTTAAATCCTAATGAACTCGGTGATTGTAAATGTAACATTTACTTCTGGTCTTAGGTCAGAAAATCTGAGCAAAGTATATGCAAACCGTGCAATATGATGTTTACAGCTTTACAGGCAAATTATTGAAATTCATTGTGTTAAAGAGTCGATGTTGCCTTAATGAAGCAGTATGAGGAAAGTTCAGAGAAATACACACTTCTGTATTTCTGTGTGTGTTCAGGGTAGTTGTGCCAAGAGTCAGTTTTTAGATTGCTAGATGTTGTGATACAGGAAATTTCAGTATAGTGATAGCCTTTCAATTGGCTTTTAGAAACGCATTTACATGGATCAATGCATGTGGATCACGCAGCAGAAGAATTCAGCCTGTGAAGAGAAAGCATCACCTTTCTCCTTTCGCTCAAACATTTGCTAAAATAAATGGAGAAGTGCAATAAGACCAATAGCAGACGATGTTATCATCCCACACAGATCAGGTATTATGTTTACATTATAAGTGTTATTGTGAAAAGGGTTAACTGGAACTGTTTGTTAAGTGACTGTGGTTGATGTCAGTCTCCATGGATCAGAACTGTGTCACCAGAGTACTTCCCTTTTTTTATGAAAAGGCGGTTTGTTTCAATGTGTTATCCCATAGTATCAGCAGCAGCATCCTCAACACAATTGAGATCAGCAACTCCAGAGAGAGGGAGAAATCATAATCTGAGGACTAGACTGGAGTGTTCCAAAATGGATCATAATCTGATAACAATAGACTGGAATGTTCCAACAATGGTCAGGAGTTTATCCTGGGGTCTTCACTATATTTCTAAGGATTGGTTAGGGTTATCTTTTCGGATAGAATGTGTACTGATGATTATTCAGGCAGGTTACTATCCCATCCTCGCGATTGTTGGTGTTCCAGGTAAGTCTATCTCATTGCATTTATCAATTCTGCAAATCATTTTAACGCGATCGCTATGTCTATTGTCTATATTTGGCAAAAAAAGTAAGCTATTGTATTCGCTTCGAATCACAAAGTAAATGCCAATTCCATATGATGCATTTCCTTCACTTACAATCTCCTGGAGAGGAACAAAAATGTTCACAATCACCGTGGCCAATTTGGAACTGAGTTGATTTATTTCTCCATATTCCCTGCATCACTCAACCTGTCCACTACTACCGCCACAATATTCCCAGTCTTCACGACTGCTTCAGTGCTGTTCGTAAGAAAACAATCATCTAATACTTACTGTTGCAGTTCTCTTTTGGTAACTCCCCCAGTTTTAAATATTTTGATCATAGACTTATTCAGGTCTCTCCCTGGAAATATACCAGTTGGAAACTGTGAAGCTGGTTTGTTTCTTAAATGACACAGCTTTGTGTCTTCTATTTCAGCATAAACTGTGACCTCAGACGAGGCAGACGACTGTACTGTCAGCGACCATGAAGGAACAGTTTCATTCAACTTTTGAGATCCTAGAATTTTCCGAGCAGGAGTGGTTCTCATTATCATTATCTTGCTGATGGAGTGCTTTGATGTATTCACACGGCCACAATGTCTATTGCTGCCCCTCGCTGACGGGAAAACAATAGTTCTAGCTCCGCAAAGGAAGATACAGAAAATCTGCCAGAAGTTTTACCCTATAGATTGACTGGTGAAAATTATAAATTGTGAGATTAGAAATACAAAAGAAAAGCTGTCCAAAAACTAATTGAATTCAAGCTTGGGTAAGATACTCACCACATGTACCCCATCGCCGAGTGTTCAGGGAGGTAGCAATAGAGTTAACGACAGAGTAATATATTCTCACAGCACAGAAGCAGACCTTTTAATCCAATCAGTTCATAATAACCATGATCCTAAACGAACCTGCCTGCACTTGGCCTTTATCCCTCCAAAATTTTCAGATTCCTGGACTTATCCAAATGTTTGTTTTTAATGATGTAAGAAAGAATTGTGGAACATTCTTCAACTAGCTTTCGATTCTGGAAATTCCGGTTCCTGAAAATTGTAAAGAACTATTGTATCCTGAAATATTTTGGACGGGAACGGGTGGGAAAGCTGGACAAAACTAAATATTGGACAGCTTGATGTTAATTATGAGCAAAATATTAGAATATTTTCGAAGCAATATGAAAAACAGACACACGGGGGATCAGGGTATGACGTGGCAGAGTCAGCTTAACTACACAAAAGGGAAATCATCTTTCAGAAACCCGTGGAGTTTGTCGTAGTTGCATCATCAACGAACGAAAAGCAGTAGGAGTGCTGCATTTGAATTTACAGAATACGTTCACATGGTTACTGACAGTTGAGAGAAAGTCAGTGGGTAAGGGGGGACATAAGAAAGGAAGTGAGAATTATTTAGTGGGGAAACTACAGATAACCGCACCCTGGTCAGGGCTGAGAGCAGTTACTCATTGGATATCACATGTATCAGTGTTGGCGCCGCAGCAATTTGAAAGGCAGATGCCTGATTTGGTTGTGAGCAGCAGATAGTATCCTTCTCATTTCGGATTGATTAAATGGTGCGAGCTTCGAAAGGGTTGTTCAAAAGGACATGCATGAGTCATGAGTCATCAAAAAACCGTACAGATCGGGGTATAAGTATTTGGTGCATTATGTGGTACAGGGTATACATTTGCTCGCTGAGCTGTAGGTTTGATATCCGGGCGTTTCATTACCTGGCTAGGTAACATCATCAGGGGCGACCTCCAAGTGAAGCGAAGCTGTTGTCTCCTGCTTTCTATTTATATCTTTCTCCTGGATGAGGTTCCTGGGGTTTGTGATGATGTCATTTCCTGTTCGTTTTTTGAGGGGTTGACAGATGGCGCCTAGATCTATGTGTTTGTTTATGGCGTTGTGGCTGGAGTGCCAGGCCTCTAGGAATTCTCTTTCACGTCTTTGCTTAGCCTGTCCCAGGATAGATGTGTTGTCCCAGTCGAAATGGTGGTTTTTTTCATACTATCAGAGTCTCATGCATCAGTTTAATTCGGATTTCCAAATATTATGTAGCTCTGTGAGCTCCATGGCTATTAAGAGAGAGGTAGAGGCTCTGAGTAAACTCTCCCCACATTAATAGGCACTCGGTGTGTGTCAACCTGCAATGAGCATCATGTATTTTCATAGTCCTGACAGCAGCCACAATAACTTCATTCTGAAACAGTTAGCCATTCCCACCGGCTTCTGACCGACATGGAGAGCACCAGTCTGTTTTCTCGGGGGAGATACCTCCTAGAGGATTCACACAAAAATATTGCTTCCCTCCTTACAGCCAGGAAACCACGTTAAAGTCCATGTGTGCACCAAGAACACTGGAGACGCAAAAAAAAAAACGTGGAGCAGTCTCTCTCTGCAGCTTCTGCTCCATTATCTGTGAATGTCTCCTGGCTGCTACTCTCTCTGAATTTTCTTTTAAATTTTTCCCTCCTGGATTGGAGAACTGTTTGTGAGAATACGTGTCTGAGTTTTCCTTTTTGCCAAGTGATGTGTTTAGGGGAGTTCTCTTGATTGGAACTTTTAGTTCGTAATAGATATCTGTTATTCTATTATGTTTTCCAGTCGAGATGCCTTAATCTAAAATACTATTTATTTGTTTGCATTTTATTTGTGGTACATAAATAAATGGTGTTTTGCTTTATTCTGAGTCATTTCACCAGTCACATTGAATCTGTAACAGCCACTTCACGTTTACCTTTAAAATACGAAACAAATCGCCTCTAGACTACCGTCATAAAATAGTTTAAGGGACTGTAACAATAGATTTTTTTCTCTTCCTGTGTAATAGACTGGAGGGACTGAATGGGCGACCACTCTTTTTGTCGAACGGTTTTAGTGTGCTGATTAAACTCTACATTTTCAACTGTGGTATGTTGCGGTGTTTTGCAGCACTGTTACATGAATGTTAAGTGCACTTTAAGTGCACAAGCTTAAGTATTGTCCCGGTCTTACTGCACTTGGACTTAGAGTGCTTCCAGAGCTAATGGATATACCATTGTTCTGAACATTGTGTGATCTTCAGTGACCAGCCCCACATCTGATCTTTTTGTTGAGGAAAGACGTTCATGAAGTGGCTGAAGATGTTTGTGCCGAGAATGCTACCCTGAGGTTGTTCTGCATAGACGTCCTGGGACTGGGAGGATTGACATCCATAACCATGGACAATTTCCTTTGTGCCACGATTGACTCCAAAAAGTGGGGAGTTTACACTGATTCCCATTCATTATAATTTTGTTGAGCTCTTTGACATTAGCTTCAGTAAACCACTGCTTTGATGTCAGGGCCAGTCACTCATACCCGAACCCTTGTGTACACCGCTTTTATTCATAGAAGTAGTATACGGTATAGGAGTAGGGAGTGCTTTCTTCAAAAACATAGAGTGATGAATGTCAGGAATTCTCTAGTCCACATTCTAAGTGTAGGTCGGTCACTGAAAATGCGTAAAGAGGTTGTAAATGGATGTTGACTTAGTGGAGTAAGTGGATTTGAGGGCCATAAAAATGGGACATTAGAATGGATTAATAGGAAATGCAGGCTTGGGGTCAAAAGATCTACTCCTGTTTCTGATGTTCTTGTATTTTCATTTTGGAAATTTAGTGGGGGCTGTTTCCTTGAAGTTCTATGATTGAATTTTGAAATCAAGGAGACCAGTGGATTATATGAGCCATCGGTTGGCAACGTATGATGGCTGCAAAAATCGTGAATCTGGATCCACAGTATGATCAACAAACAAAGCACAAGTTGCAGACGGACAAGCTCTGATGAGAGATGAGAGGCTTCTTTCATTCTCAGACTGGATTTTCCAAATACATTTTATAAATCACCCTAAACCATGTATTACAATCTTCAGCTATCCAATTGTCTGTTTATGTGCATCAGACTATAATACTAAATGGACTCCAACTGCTCCCATCTAGCAGGATTGTGCAGCTGCATGGAACTGGGAACATAACACAGAGGAGCAGGAGTGGGTCACTTGACACTTTCAGCCTTTTCAACTCGGCACTTAGATCTTGGCTGATCAGATTGTGCGCTCAGCCAACTTTCTTGTGTGAATCCCATTATCCGCGATTCACTTGCATGTCAAAAACTTCACTTATGCAGTTTTAAATCAATGTTAGCACAGAGGCAAGATAAACGTCTCGGGAACCATTCCAATGGTTCTTTTCGAACTTCACGGTAATCCTCTTATAGAATCAGAACTGCATACAACACGGAAACAGATCCTTTCGTCCAACCTGTGCATGACGAATAGATAGAAGAAAGTGAGGACAGCAGAGGCTGGAGATAAGAGTCGAGAGTGTGGTGCTGAAAAAGACAAAGCAGGCCAAGCAGCATCAGAGGAACAGGAGAATCGACGTTTCGGTCAAAAACCTTTCATCAGGAATGAGGCTTGTGAACATGGGCGCCGAGAGGGGTGTGGGGCATTTGTCGTAATCATTTTTCCAAGTATAACTGGGTCAACCTTCACTATTTCCTCTGACAGCACTTTCCGTACAAACACAACTTTCGACGTGAAAAAAGTTCCTCGAATGTATTTTCTAAATCTTTCCGTGCTCAGATTCAACCTATGGCATACGGTTTTAGACTCCACATTCTTGGGAAACATAACTTGTTGTCATGACTTAATAAATCTTTATAACGTCACTCCTCTGCCTACGATACTCCAGGGGCAATACCTCTGCCAATTCAGTTTCTCCCTGTAGCTCAAACCCTCCTGTTCTTGAACATTCTTATCAATCTTCTCTGCAACATGTCAAGTATGACCACATTCTTCTTTTAGAAGAGGCAATCTAATTGTGTGCAATATTCCTAAAGTGGCTTCACGAACGTCCTATGCAGGTGCAACATGCCGTAGCAATTCATATAGTTAGTACTCTGACCAATTAGAGCAAGTATGCCAAATGCGTTCATCACTACTCTCTCGACCTGCGACTCTACTTGCAAGGAACTGTACGCCTGCAGCCATCTTCTCTTTATTCAGCAACACTCCTCACGTCCTTAGCATTCAGTGTATAATTCCTGCTCTAATTTGCGTTTCAAAAATATAAATCCTCATAGTTATCGAAAATAAACTTCAACTGCCTCTCCTTGTCTCATTGGCCCATGTGATTATCGTTCCACTCTGCACTGAGGTAATCATCTTCACTGTCCGCTACACCACCATTTTGATGTAATCTGATAATTTACTAACCATGCCTCCGATATTTATGTTCAAATAGTTTACATGAAACATGAAATGCAGTGAACTCTGTACTGATTCCTGCAGAATACCCCGGGTCACAGGCCTCCATTCAGAAGAACGACCTTGAAGCCAATTTTGAATCCCATTAGCTCACTCCCCTGGATCCTATGTGACCAATCGTTCCTAATCTGTCTACCAATCAGAATCTTAAGAACACTTTGCTGAAGTTCACATAGACCATGTCTGCCAAAGTGCTTTCAGAAATCTTCTTTGTCACCTCTTCAAAAAAACTAAATTAATTTAATGACATAGGCTTTCCACAGCCCAACCCATGTTGACTGCCCCTAATCAGTCCTTGCTTTTCTAAATGCATATAAATCCTAACCCCTAGAATGCCCTCAGATAACTTAGATGCCCTCAGATCACTGACGTTAGGCTCAACAGTCGATCAAAACAAAATTACTCAAAGTGTATGGAGAGGAGAATTACAAACTGTGTGGATATTTTTGATTTGAAGGTGCTGGTGTTAGATTGGGGTGGACAATGTTAAAAATCACACAATAACAGGATATAGTTCAACAATTTATTTTGGAAGCACTAGCCTTCCAAACGCTGTTTCTTCATCAGTTTGTTGTGGAGCAGAATCATAAGATACAGACTTTCTAGCACCAGGATTGCAGTGTCACAGAATGTAATATTGAACGAATGCAAATTAAATCTTTCAACTTACAGAATGACCGTTGTAGTTTCGGTTCCTTCATACTTCTTATTGGATGTGAAAGTTTCGGGAGGGTTTAGGTGTTACTGAGGATCATAACTGCAAGAGATGTCATTGGTTGAGAATCCTGACAGAACGAAAGGATCAGTTGGAGCGTCCGGTAGATGCAATTTACAAGAGCGACGGGATGTTATAGATGGCAGTTATAGGAAGGGAGAAAGCCGCACATGCTGTCAGGCAGATGGGTGGGTTCCAGGAAAGGTAGGAGATGTAGGTGGCAGTACAGTGGTATTCTGTGGTTATTCCCATTAATAACAAGTAAGCTGTTTCGGAAAATGTAGGTGTTGATGGACTTTCAGGGGAATGTACGAAGTTGCTGGTATTAAGACAGATACTAATGTAATGAGTTTTACGTTAGGTTCCAAGCGATCGATTGTGTTAGGGGACTGTATGATTGGAAGCACAGATAGTCGTTTCTGTGGCCAGCGGCGAAAAATCAGAACGGTGTGTCGCCTCCCTGTTGTCAGGATCAAGGATGTCTCAGAGAGGATGTGGAATGGTCTCAAAGTGGAGAGATACTAGGAAGAGGTCAATGAACTCATTGGCACCAATGACATAGGAAGACAAAACGATGAGATTCTGAAGAGCATAAAATGTTAGGCAGGAATTTAGAAAGAGGTCCGAGAGGGTCGTGGTACCTGGATTACTCTCGATGCGACCAGGTAGTGAGGGTAGGAATCGAATGAAAGGGCAGATGAATGCATGCCTAAAGAGATGGTGTATGGAAGAAGCATTCACATTTTTGGATTACTGGTATCTCTTCAGGGGGAGAAGTGACCTTTACAAGATGGACGGACTGCAGCTGAACTAGAGAACTAATATACTGGCAGGGAGATTTGCTAGAGCTGCTCGGGAGTATTTAAAATAGAAAGGGGGTGTGGTGGTGAGACGAAGGGAGATACTGAGGAAAGTGATCAAACTGAGACTGGTGCAGGTCAGAAACGAAACGAGCCAAATACTCAGGAGAGGCAGCAACAAACCAGAAAACAAAGTAGGACTAATGAATTAATCTGACTTTATTTCAATGCAAGAGAACTAACTGAGAAGCCAGATTAACTCAGTGCATGGTTAGGAACATGGGACTGGGATTTTATAGCCATTACAGAAACGTAGCTCAGGTATGGACACGACTGCCACCTTAATGCTCCAGGATAGAAATGTGATATAATGGATAGAAAGGGAGACAAGAGCGGACGGGGAGTGGTGTATTTGATAAGGTTTAGCGTTACAGCTGTACTGATGATATTGCAGGAAATGTTCCAGTGAAGTTACTTAGGCGGAACTGAGAAATAAGAAAGTGATGATCACCTTATTGGGAGTGAACTATCGACTCCCTAATCGTCAGCGGGAAATTGAGAAGCAAATTTGTAAGGAGATTTCCGTTATCTGCAAGAATAATAATGCGTTAATGGTAAGGATTATAAGTTTCCAAGAATCGACTGGCACTGCCATTTAGATGGAGAAGAATTTGTTGAGAGTGAACAAGAAAATTTTCTGCGTCATTATGTGGATGTACCTGCTGGAGAAGGTGCAAAACGTGACCTACTCTTGGGAAATAAGAGAGTGCAGATGAACCAGATGTGTGTAAGGGATTACCTTATGGCCAGTGAACACAATTCAATTTACTGTAAAATAGTGATGAAAAGGGAAGAGCAGATCTAACAGTTGATGCTCTAAACTGTAGGAAATCTAATTTTGACAGTATTCGGCAAGAACTTCCAGAAACTGATTGAGTGCAGATGTTCACAGGTGAAGTGACGGCTGTACGCTTGGAAGAATTTAGAAATGGGATAACGACAGTCCAGAGACAGTATATTCCTGTTCGCGTAATAGGAAAGAATGGGAGGTGCAGAAAATTCTGGATGACTAGATAAATCGCGGTTTTGGTTAATTAAAAGGAGGTAGCATTTGTCTGGTATAGGCAGGAGAGATCGAGAGAATGCTTAGAAGAGTATAAAGAAAGAAGGAGTAAGTCAAAGAAGGAAATCAGTAGAGCAACAAAGGACAGGAGATATCTTTTGCACTTAGGGTTAAGGAGAATCCAACGTGTATTTACAAATACATTATGGACAAAAGGGTAACTCGTGAGTGAACAGTGCCCCTCCAAGCTTAGCAAGACTGCCTTTGGGTGGAGCCGCAGGAGATGGGGAGGATACTAAAACGAGTATTTTGCACCAGTGTTTACTGTGGAGAAGGACATGGAAGATCTAGAGTCTGGGGAAATAGATGGTGACATCTTGGAAAAAAGATCCATATTACAGAGGAGAAAGTTATGGACGTCTTGAAATTCATAAAGGTAGATGAATCCCCAGGACCTGACCAGGTGTATCCGAGAACTCTACTCGGTCCCTTTCTGAGACATTTGTATCACTGATAGTCACAGCTGAGGTTGCAAAAGACTGAAGGTTGGCTAACGTCGTACCATTACTGAAGAAAGATAGTAAGGACAAGTCAGGGAACTATAGACCGGTGGGCCTGACGTCAGTGGTGAACAAAACTGTTGGAGACAATCCCGAGGGACAGGATCTAAATGCATTTGGAAAGGATTAGGGAATAGTCAAAATGGTTTTGTGCGTGGGAAATCATGACTGACGCACTGGATTGAGTTTTTCTCAAAGAAGTGACAAAGGCGATTCATACGGACAGAGCAGCAGACGTGATGCAAATGAACTTCGGTAAGAAGTTCGATAAGGTTCCCCATGGGAGACTTGTTAGGAAGGAGAGATCTCATGGAATGTATGAAGAAGTAGACACTGGGATGCAGAACTGGATGGAAGGTCCAAGACAAAGGTTGTTGGTGGACGGTTAGTTTTTTCTTTTTGAAACTGGAGCGCTCTGATGAGTGGAGTGCCACATGGATCGGTGGTGGGTACAATTCTCTTCGTCATTAATATAATTGACATGCATATTAACGCAGGATGAATAGTTAAGTTTTCAGAAGATACCAAAGGTTAACACTCATTATAACGTGATCTTTATCAGATGGGCCAATGGGCTGAGGAGTGGCAGATGGAGTTTAATTTAAATAAATCCCAGGTGTTTCATTTTGCGAAAGCAAACCTTGAGTAGGATTTATACACTTAACTGTAAAGTCTCAGGGAGTGCTATTGAACAAAGAGACCTTGAAGTTCGGGTTCATAGTTCCATGAAAGATAGGAGAGTGAAAAAGGCATTTGGTATGTTTTGCTTTCGAGGACAGAATGTTGAGTATAGGAGTTGAGAGGTCGTGTTGCAGATGTGTCGGGCGTTTGTTCAGCCACTTTTGCAATAATGCGTGCAATTCTGGTCTCTTTCCTATCGGAAAGACGTTGTGAAACTTGAGATGGTTCAGAAAAGATTTACAGGGTTGGTGTCAGGGTTGGAGGATTTGAGATATGTGCAAAGGCTGACTAGGCTGGGGCTGTTTACCCGGAGCGTCGAAGGTTGAGGGTGACCTTTTAGAGGACTATAAAAATCACGAGGGACATGTAGAGGATAAATAGATAAAGTCGTTTCCCTGGATTGGGGGAGTCAGAACGAGCGGTCATGGGTGTAGGGTGACAGGGGAAAGGCAGAAGAGGGGCCTAAGGGAAAACATCTTCACACAGAGTGTGATGCGTGCATTAAAAGGGCTGCCATAGGAAGTGGCAGGCATGGGCATAATTGCAACATTTAAATTGCATCTGAATGGACTTATGATAAAGAACGGTTTAGAAAGATATGGGCCAAGTACTGGCAAATGGAACTAAATTATGTTGGGATATCTGGTCAGCATGGACGAGATGGACCGAAAGGTCTCTTTCCGTGCTTTACATCTCTATGACTCTATGACTTTATGTAGATCTCAGAACTTTTTTTTTGAAGTTGCAATCTCGTGATAACTTTTAACAATAGGTGATATCTGAGTTCAGACAGTGCACTAAAGGTGTGAAGTTAAAGCCTATCTGTGTCCCAATATTAGGTCAGACTGATTGTACCTAAAAGAGACAGGAATGTATTCATGCAGGTTTTTAGCAAAAATAAAACGTAATTGTGCAAGTACAAATTCACCCCACAAACTGATGTGTGCAGGTGCAGGGGGAGACCCAGTGAGTGTGTGTGTCTGGGTGTGTGTGTGGGGGGGTGGGGTTGTGTGCAGATGTGAGCGAGTGGGTGCCTGTGAGTGAGTGCCTATGAGGTGGTGCGCGTGTGGGTGTGACTATAGGGTTCTGATATGTGAGTAGATACGAGAGAGCCTGTGTGAGAGAGAGTGTCTGTGTGAGATTGTGTACAGTGTAATGGGTTCACCTGTAGTGTGACATGAACGTAAGGTCCCGGTTGAGGCCATCAACATCGGAACCAAATTTGGCAACCAGACTCTACTAAGCCACTCTGTGTTTTGCTTGTCCCGAAGTCCGCCTTGGAGGATAGTCATCCGAAGGTCCGAGGCCAAATGCCCCTCGCTGCAAAAGTGTTTCGTGACTGGGAAGGAACACTCCTGCATGGTGATTGCTGTGCAGTGTCCAATCATTCTTTGCTGCAGCCTCCGCTCAGCCTCACAAATGTACCATGCTCAGGGTATCCTTGCATGCAGTATATGAGATAGACCACGTTCATCAAGTCACATGAATACCTATCACCGACAAGGTGGGTGGTGCGCTTTCATGTAATGATGGCATCCGTGTCGACACTCTGAATCTATAGAAGCGAATGAATGAATATCACATTCTGTACCTGACATTTCCAGGAACATTGTATAACTGACATTCCCCAGCACATTCTATACACAACATTCTGTAGCTGCAACTCCCTACAATACTCTGCACCCAACTTTCTATAAGTGACATTCGCCAGAACATTCCATTCCCAATATTGTACACACAACATTTCCCGGAACATTCTGTAACCGACATTGTACGGAATATTTTATACCTTGCATTCTCCATAACACTGTATAACTGACATTCCCCAGAACATTCCATAGCAAGCATTCACTATCCGACATTTCCGGAAATATTCTATAACTGACATTCCCCGGAATATTCTGTACCAAACATTCTCTACCTGATATTCCCTAGAACATTCTGTGACCAACATTCTCCATACAATTCTATACCCCCCAGTTCTCGGAACATATTATAACTGACTTTCTCTGGAATGATATGTACCCGAACTTCCCTGCAACATTCCGTAACCAACATTCCCTGGAACATTCTATAACTGACATTCCTGGAAACATTCCATAAGTGACATTCTCTAGAATATTCAACTACTTAAATAATTTGTGAACGGCCTGATGCCAGTGATTTGAACAACGGATAAAATCCCGAAGGAATAGTACCCGCTCCAGGGAGATGGAAACACTGTTCCGAAGTCTCCTCATGCAGTTAAAGGGGTGAAGACTTTATCCTTGCGTTTACATTTCTCCACGACACAGGAGTGAGGACAATTGAGACTAAAAAACAGAAACTTCCAACATCTGTTTATCTTCAAGGAAGTCAGAGAAAATTCTTCAGGACCGTAACGTTTTTACCCTCCTCATTAGGAACAGTAAAGATTGACCCGAGTCTGCTCCTGAATGGGCGAAAGTGAGGACTGCTGATGCTGGAAATCAGATTCTAAATTAGAATGAAGGGCTGATGAAGCGCATTTGCCCGAAACGTCGAATTTCCCGCTCCTCGTATGCTGCCTGACCTGCTGTGCTTTTCCAGCACCACTCTAACCTCAACTCTGCTGTTGAGTGATCGAGTGTGTGGCAATACTTGAGAAAACATCTGTTCTTATGGATGTGTCTGTGTATTTAGGGAGCGATGGTTTCCTAGAACACAGAACAGTACAGCACAGAACAGGCCCTTCGGCCCACGATGTTGTGCCAAACTTCTAACCTAGGTTAAGCACCCATCCATGTACCTATCCAAATGCCGCTTAAATGTCACCAATGATTCTGACTCTACCACTCCCACGGGCAGCGCATTCCATGCCCCCACCACTCTCTGGGTAAAGAACCCACCCCTGACATCTCCCCTATACCTTCCACCCTTCACCTTAAATTGATGTCCCCTTGTAACACACTGCTGTACGCGGGGAAAAAGTTTCTGGCTGTCTACTCTATCTATTCCTCTGATCATCTTATAAACCTCTATCAAGTCACCCCTCATCCTTCGCCGTTCCAACGAGAAAAGGCCGAGAACTCTCAACCTATCCTCGTACGACCTACTCTCCATTCCAGGCAACATCCTGGTAAATCTTCTCTGCACCCTCTCCAAAGCTTCCACATCTTTCCTAAAGTGAGGCGACCAGAACTGCACACAGTACTCCAAATGTGGCCTAACCAAAGTCCTGTACAGCTGCAACATCACTTCACGACTCTTGAATTCAATCCCTCTGCTAATGAACGATAATACTCCATAGGCCTTCTTACAAACTCTATCCACCTGAGTGGCAACTTTCAAAGATCTATGTACATAGACCCCAAGATCCCTCTGTTCCTCCACCTGACTAAGAACCCTACCATTAACCCTGTATTCCGCATTCTTATTTGTTCTTCCAAAATGGACAACCTCACACTTGGCAGGGTTGAACTCCATCTGCCACTCCTCAGCCCAGCTCTGCATCATATCTAAGTCCCTTTGCAAACGATAAATGCCCTCCTCACTGTCCACAACTCCACCTATCTTTGTATCATCTGCAAATTTACTGACCCACCCTTCAACTCCCTCATCTAAGTCATTAATAAACATTGCAAACAGCAGAGGACCCAGAACTGATCCCTGCGGAACTCCACTTGTAACTGGGCTCCAGGCTGAATATTTACCATCTACCACCACACTCTGCCTTCGACCGGTTAGCCAGTTTTCTATCCAATTGGCCAAATTTCCCTCTATCCCATGCCTCCTGACTTTCCGCATAAGCCTACCATGGGGAACCTTATCAAATGCCTTACTAAAATCCATGTACACTACATCCACTGCTCTACCCTCATCCACATGCTTGGTCACCTCCTCGAAGAATTCAATAAGACTTGTAAGGCAAGACCTACCCTTCACAAATCCGTGCTGGCTGTCCCTAATCAAGCAGTGTCTTTCCAGATACTCATAAATCCTATCCCTCAGTACCCTTTCCATTACTTTGCCTACCACAGAAGTAAGACTAACTGGCCTGTAATTCCCGGGGTTATCCCTATTCCCTTTTTTGAACAGGGGCACAACATTCGCTACTCTCCAGTCCCCTGGTACCACCCCGTTGCCAGTGAAGACGAGAAGATCATTGCCAACGATACTGCAATTTCCTCTCTTGCTTCCCACATCATCCTAGGATATATCCCGTCAGGCCCGAAGGACTTGTCTATCCTCAAGTTGTTCAAAATGTCCAACACATCTTCCTTCCTAACAGGTATCTCTTCTAGCTTAACAGTCCGTTTCACTCTCCTCTTCAACAATACGGTCCCTCTCGTTCGTAAATACTGAAGAGAAGTACTTGTTCAAGACCTCTCCTATCTCTTCCGACTCGATACACAGTCTCCCACTACTGTCCTTGATCGGACCTACCCTCGTTCTCGTCATTCTCAGGTTTCTCACATACGCATAAAATGCCTTGGGGTTATCCTTGATCTTATCTGACAAGGATTTTTCATGCCCTCTTAGCTCTCCTAATCCCTTTCTTCAGGTCCCTTCTGGCTATCCTGTATCCCTCCACTGCTCTGTCTGAACCCTGTTTCCTCAACCTTATGTCAGCCTCCTTCTTCCTCTTTACTAGACATTCAACCTCCCTCGTCAACCAAGGCTCCCTCACACGACCATTTCTTTCCTGCCTGATCGGTACATACATATCAAGGACACGTCGTATCTGCTCTTTGAAAAAGTCCCACATTTCCACCACATCCTTCCCTGACAGCCTATGCTCCCAACGTATGCTCCTCAAATCCTGTCTTACAGCATCATAATTTCCCTTCCCCCAATTGTAAAATCTACCTTGTTGAGCACACCTATCTCTCTCCATAACCAAGGTGAAAGTCACAGAATTGTGGTCACCATCACCAAAATGTTCACCCACTAACAAGCCCACCACTTGTCCCGGTTCATTACCGAGTACCAAATCCAATATGGCCTCCCCTCTGGTTGGACAATCTACATACTGCTTTAGAAAAGCTTCCTGGACACACTGCACAAACAGCGCCCCATCCAATCTACTTGATCTAAAGAGCTTCCAATCAATATTTGGGAAGTTGAAGTCGCCCATGACTACGACCCTGTGGCTTCTGCACCTTTGCAAAATCTGTTTCCCAATCTGTTTCTCCACATCTCTGCTGCTATTGGGGGGCCTATTGTAAACACCCAACAAGGTGACTGCACCTTTCCTATTTCTGACTTCAGCCCATACTACCTCAAAAGGCAGATCCCCCTCAAACTTCCTTTCTGCAGCCGTTATACCATTTCTAATTAGCAATGCCACCCCCCCTCCTTTTTTTACCACCCTTCCTAATCTTACTGAAACATCTGTAACCAGGAACCTCCAACAGCCATTCCTGTCCCTCATCTATCCACGTTTCCGTGATAGCCACAACATCTGGGCGGCACGGTGGCACAGTGGTTAGCACTGCTGCCTCACAGCACCAGAGACCCGGGTTCAATTCCCGCCTCAGGTGACTCTCTGTGTGGAGTTTGCACATTCTCCCCGTGTCTGCGTGGGTTTCCTCCAGGTTCTCCGGTTTCCTCCCACACTCCAAAGATGTGCAGGTCAGGTGAATTGGCCATGCTAAATTGCCCGTCGTGTTAGGTAAGGGGTAGATGTAGGGGTATGGGTGGGTTGCGCTTCGGCGGGGCGGTGTGGACTTGTTGGGCCGAAGGGCCTGTTTCCACATTGTAAGTAATCTAATCTAATCTAATCGTAGTCCCAGGTACCGATCCACGCCTTAAGTTCACCCACCTTGTTTCTGATACTCCTTGCGTTGAAGTATACGTACTTGAGCCCATCTCTGTGTCTGCAAGTAGTCCCTGTCAGTGCTACCTTCTCCACAGCCTCCCTACAGTCTTGGGCATCCTGACACACAGCTAGCTTACTTGCTGGACTACAAGTCCGGATCCCATCCCCCTGCCAAATTAGTTTAAACCCCCCCCGAAGAGTGTTAGCAAACCTACCCCCCCAGGATATTGGTGCCCTTCTGGTTCAGGTGCAACCCGTCCTGTTTGTACCTATTGTTGGTCCCACCTTGCCCAGAATGCAGTCCAGTTGTCCAAATATCTGAAGCCCTCCCTCCTACACCATCCTTGCAGCCACGTGTTCAACTGCACTCTCTCCCTATTCTTTGCCTCACTGTCACGTGGCACCGGCAACAACCCAGAGATGACGACTCTGTCTGTCCTAGCTTTTTGCTTCCAGCCTAACTCCGAGCTCTTGAATGACCTCCCCACCCCTCTTCCTACCAATGTCGTTGGTGCCAATGTGTACCACGACTTCTGGCTGCACAGCCTCCCCCTTAAGGATTCTGAAGTCACGGTCTGAGACGTCTCGGACCCTAGCACCCGGGAGGCAACAAATCATCCGAGAGTCTCGCCCATGTCCACTGAACCGCCTGTCCGTCCCTCTAACTAGAGAGCCCCCTATAACTAGCACTCTCCTCCTCTCCCCCTTTCACTTCTGAGTCTCAGAGCCACAGACCCCTTCACTGCAGCTTACACCTGCAAGGCTGTCCACCCCCCCCAACAGTTTCCAAAGCTGTATACTTATTTTTTAGGGGAACGACCACAGGGGAACCCTGCACTGCCTGCTTCTTCCCCTTCCCACCTCTAACTGTTACCCAGTTACCTCTGTTCTCTGGCGTAACTATGTCCCTGTAGCTTCTATCAATCACCCTCTCAGCCTCTCGAATTATCCTCAGTTCATCCAACTCCAGTTCCAGTTCCCTAACTCGTTCGGTAAGCAGCAGGATCTGACTGCATTTCCTGCAGACGAAGTCGGCAGGAGTATCGGTGGTCACCCCTACCTCAAACATCCTGCAGGAGGAACATTCCACCGCCGGCGCTGCCATGACTGTACACTTTGTCTCCAAAAACAAGAACACTGAGTCAATAACCTGTGGACTTTAACGTTAGGTTAGAGGAGGTCCAACGAAAGTAGGACCTGGGGTCTAGAACACACCCACTCAAATACTAATCACTTACCTTCCCGCCCAGCTATGCGCTCCAACCGCACTTCCGCCCAGCTCACGCGGCTGCTTCCACTCAAATGACCGTTGATGATTAAAGGGTGAGTATTTATACTCACTGTTCTCCTTCCCGGCTGCCCCTCTGTTTGCCGTAACTTCCTCTGCTGCTCCCGCTCTTTTTGTGAAGAGAGAGAAAAAAAAACACCGCTGCCCGCTACAGGTAAGTAATTTTGAACCAAACTGTCTTACCTTAGCTGTATGTTTCATGACACATTTTTGTCAGTAATTCAGATCTTGCCATTTGTTTTTTGTTTGCTGCAATTATTTCAGTAAATCACTGAGTGAAGTGACACATTTGAAAGTCTCACCGGGTCATCAATCAAACTGATAACTTTGCCTCCAGGGTGATTATAATGTGTCTGTTTTTCTTTCTTACAGTAAATGTATTGACGATCTACGCCCTACTTTATAAAGATTGTGGATTGTCTCCATTTGTCAAACGTTACCTGGGGGCGATGGCGGAGGCGGACCTATTGGTCATTATCCTCGACCTGGTATTGAGACATATTCCCATCGTTTTTGAGGAACAGTTCTATTTCCTGTTATCCATCCCTGTGTGTAATATCCACGCCGTCCTGCTTTTTACAGCTATTGACTGTTCTGTTTGGTTCACTGTCACTTTCACCTTTGATCGGTTTGTGGCCATTTGTTGCCAAAAGCTGAAAAATAAATATTGCAGTGAGAAAACGGCGGCTGTGGTTCTAGGATCAGTGACTGTGCTGAGCTGTTTAAAGAACATTTTCTGGTATTTTATGCTCACAGCTCGGTATGAGCTTGCCAACCTTCCCTGGTTTTGTGATGTAATATTCGATTTTCGCTTCTCCAGTGTCTGGATCACAATTGAGTTCCTCCACCACATTCTAACCCCGGGTGTCCCATTTCTCCTGATTCTGTTGCTCAATGTTTTCACCGTCAGATACATTTTAGTGACCAGCAGAGCCCGCAGGAGACTCCGGTCTCACACCAATGACGATGCACAGACTGACATGGAAATGAGAAACCGAAGAAAATCCATCATTTTACTGTTTGTGGTCTCGGCCAATTTTATCCTGCTGTGGTCGACGTTAATGGTGTATTCTATATGGAGGCGGATGCATGAATTTGGGTTTAGGTCTGTGTCTCTAGATTTGTTTGTGCAGGAATTGGGCTTTATGTTGCAGCTCCTCAGTTGCTGCACAAATACCGCAATTTATGCCGTGATCCAGACTAAGTTCAGACAGCAGCTCAAAAATATGCTGAAATATCCTCTTAACCAAATTGTTCAATCAGTGAAAATCACACATTCATCAATCCATCCGGGATTTTCTCATCTCAGTTCAATGTTTCAGCAATGAAGTCGCCTGTCTTTATGGTAACAACCTGATGGTAGTGCTGCTTCGGCTCACCTTATCCCACAGGTTGGCGGTAGTGGGGGTTATGACGGTGGGATTACAGGGACATAGTTCAATGGTTCTTACAAATCAGGGTCGGGTCAGAAGACACCTTTCCATTTACTGTATCGCTGACTTAAATTTGTGAACAGTAATAATATAAAAAAGAAAAGTGCCGAGCAGAAGACTGAACAATATGGTTGTTGGAGTTGAGGAAACTGTGTTGGACAGAGAAAGACTCAGGCTCAGGTCATCAGGGAAGGGTTGGGGACGGGGAACTGAACTCAGTGGTTGTGATGCAGTCATGTTCTTGCTTTCAATTCTGTTTCCCACAGTGAGATTTAGCCTTTGGCAGAATTCGTCTCTATACCATTCCCCCATCGCTAATCAGCTACATCCGTTTCTCGATGTCTTTCTGTCTCACCATCTCACACTCTCAACTCGTCCCTCCTCCTTCCTTCTTTTGCACGCTTCCCCATGTTTTTTCTCGTGCTCTTTTCTCCTCATTTCTCTCCCTCTCTTACTGCACACTATCTCTTTCTCTCCCCCTCCCCTTTCACTCTCTTTTCCCTCCTCTCTCTAACAACCCATTGTGTATCACACTTCCGCTCTTCTCTCTATCCCACACCATTTTCCTCACTCTCCGCTGTCTTGCCGCTGTCTTGTTCCTTCCTTTCTTTCTATCCCTCATCTTTCCCTCCTCCCACTACCCACGTCTTTCTATCCTCCATCGACCCCACCCAGCCTCGCTCAGCTTCTCCCGCCATCTCCCGTCTGTTACTCAGAGAAAGAGAGAATGATAAGCGATAGAGAGTGTTTCAGATGGAGAAGGAGGGTGGGAAAGCGATTTTGTCAGAGGGAAAGGGAGAGAAAGGAGAGAGAAAGAGTCAGACAGAGGGAGAAACCAAGGAAATGAGAGAGGTAGAGGGGAGAGTTTCAGAGACAGGGACAGCATGAGAGAGACAGTCAGAGGGAGGGAGAGAGAGAGTTACAGAGAGGGAGAGAGAGAGTCAAACAGAGGGAGAGGAAGGGGGAGAGAGTCAGGCGGAGGGAGAATAACAGACAGAGAAGGGGTGGGGCGAGAGGGATGGGAAGGGAGGGAAAGACGAAGACAAAGAGAGAGGGAGAGTCAGAGAGAGAGGGGGAAAGTGAGTTAGAGAGACGTAAGAGTGACTGAGAGAGCGATGGCGCGGAGAGAGGAGAGGGGCGAGATAGAGAGATTGGTTGTGTAGGAGTCAGAGAGAAAGAGAGACGGGAAGGAGAGAGATTGTGTTGGGATAAAGAGTGGGATTGGGTGAGAGGGAGAGGGAGGATGAAAGAGAGAGAGAGAGAAGAAAATGAGAGAGGAGGCACAGAGAGGGAATGAGGACAGATAGACAGAATTTGGGACAGCGTAGAGAGAGAGGGGGCGAGAGAGAAAGGAGGAGGGGAGAGAAGAGGTGATAAAGAGAGGACGAGAGAGATAAAAAAGGAGAAAGTGGAAAGACAGAGGGCAGGTGAGAGGGAGGCAGATAGGGAAAGGAGAGGGGCGAGAGAGAGGGAGCGGGTAGCGAGCGTGAGAGAATGGAGGGAGTAGGAGAGCTGCAGAGAGAGTAGGAGGGGTGTAGAGAGAGGGAAGGGAAAGGAAGACAGAGGGAGCTGGAGAGAGAGAGACAGGGGAATAGGAAGAGAGGAAGGGTGTAGACAGACGTGGAGAGAGACGGGAGTTAGGGGGAGCAGATGGTGAGGAAAGAGTGAAACGGAGATCGTGAGGGCATAGGGAGAGTGAGAAGCGAGCGGAGGGAAAGAGGAAGTGAGAGAAAGGGGATGGGGAGAGAGACGAAGGGGAGAGGGAGACGTGTTGCGGTGGTACAGAGATAAAGGAGTAGAGAGAGTGAAGAAAGTGGAGAGTGAGAAAGAGGCGCAGACAGAAAAGGAGGGGTACAGAGAGAGGAAGAAGGAGAGAGGTGGCAGGGGGACAGACATAGATGAAGGAGAGTGAGATGAAGTTTGAGAGAGAGGGAGATGGAGGGTGTGAGAGAGAGGAAAATGTGGGGATTGAGCCTGGGAGGGGAAAAGCGAAGGCCTGGGAGCCGGTGAGTTAGAGAAGGGGAGAGGGAGGGGTACAGGGAGTGAGCATATAGAGAGCGCGAGTTAGGTAGGAATGGAGAGCCAGAGAGAGTGAAAGAGAGTGGTCTCAAAGCGAGAGTGAGGGGAAGAGAGGGAGTGGGGAGAGAGAGAAGGGGGACAGAGGGGGAGGGTTGATAGAGAGGGAAGGAAGACAGGGAGAGTGAGAGTGGAAATGGGGAGAAATAAAGTGGAACGGTTGGAGAAAGAGGGATGGTAAAGCTAGAGAGAGTTACGGAAAGAGAAGTTGGGGAGAGATTAGATTTGAAGGAGTGTGGAGAGAGCTAGTGTGGGAGGCGAGACAGAGAGATAGGAAGTGGAAGAGGAGAAGAGAGGGTGGAGGGAGAGGGCGGGGAGAGAATGTCAGAAGGGTGAGGGGACAGAGAGTGGTAAATATATGAGAGAGCGAGACAGAGATGAAGAGGTATTGGGAAAGTGCGAGAGGAAAGAGAGAGCGAAGTAGAGAGACAAAGTTGGTATTGAGCGCGAGAGAGAGCAAGGGGAGGAGGTGACAGAGAAAGTTGGAAGGAGACTGACAGTGAGTGGGGATGTGAGTGAGATATTGAGGGGGAGGGGTGACATTGAGAGAGGGTGGGGAGAGAGAGGGGAAGGAAGAGAGACAGACGGAAGGAAGGGAGAGAGCGAGAGATTGGGAGAGAGGGGGAGAGTGATCTGAGGGATGTCGGTGATGGGGAGATGTCGTCAGGAGGAGGGGCGAGAGATGTGGCGTGGGAAGAGAGAAATTCGTGTAGAAACACAGATCGTGGGGGAGTTTATAGAGAGGGAAGTGGAGTGAGGGGCAGGGAGAGAGGGAGACAAAGGGAGATGTAGGAAGAGGAGTGAGAGATGGAGTGGATGATGGGCGGGGCAGATAGAGATGGAGTGCTTCCGAGAAAGGCAGAGGGAGGGAGGGAGGAAAGACTGAAAGCATGTCGGAGAGAGAGCAAAGGTGGCTAGAAATAAGACAGTCAGAGAGAGGGGAGGTTACGTATTCTGAGGGGAAAGTGAGGTAGGAAGTGTGGCAGAGAGAGAGGGAGGGGAAGAACAAGAGAGATGGGGAGAGAGAGATGGAGTGGTGGTGAGGGAGAGTGGGAGTTTGGAGAAGTAGGAAAGATAGAGTGGAGGAAAAAGTGTGGGTTTGTAGAGTGGTGAGAAACAGGAGGAGAACCATAGGGGGAGGGAGAGGGGAGGAATGATAGATTTAGAGAGAAAGAGGTTGGGGAGAGAGAGGGGAGAGACAGACAAGGAGTGAGGGAGAGCGGGGAGAGAGTGAAAGAGGAAGGGGAGAGAGACACTGGATTAAGGAGGAATTAGAGAGAGACCGAGGCGGAGAGAGAGGGATGGAAGAGAGGAGGGAGAGGTGGAGAGACAGAGAGAGGAATGGGGAGAGACAGACAAAGAGACAGGGAGAGACAGTCGGAGCGTCAGTGAGAGAGGGAAGGGAGAATAAGAGGGAAGAGAGTGAGAGAGGCAGAAATACGAAGAGAGAGCTGGAGAATTACAGGGTCAGGAGAGAAAAATAGAGGGAGAAGTGAGAGAGATGGTTCGGGGAGAGAGTGGTATGTCATGAAGGTGAGGTGATACTGTACCTTTAAGAGATGGGGAGGATGAGGGAGTTAGGTGCGGAAGAATGAGTGGTGAGAGAGAGATAGAGTGCGAGAGAGAAAGGGGTTGACAGACAGAATATGAGTGAGAGTATGGAGGGAGAGAGAGTCGGTGGCAGAGAGTGGGGAGAGAGTGAGAGAGAGAGAGAGAGAGACTGCGAGGGGGAGAGAGAGGGTAAAAGGGAGTGACGAGACCGAGATAACGAGGGGGAGAGAGGAGGCAAAGAGAAGGGGAGAGGGCGGAAGCGATTGTGAGAGAGGAGCTAAAAGAGGGAGAAAGAGGGGAGGAGAGATTGGGTATAGACAGTCAAAGAGAGAGAGAGTAGAGCGGATAGAGAATGGAATGGCTCAGAAAGGGAACGACGGAGAGGGAATGTAAAGGAGGGGGAGAGAAAGAGGGAGGGGCCGAGATAGAGTTGGGTATGAACAGTGAGATTATCGGGGAGAAGAAAGAATGATGGGATTGAGAGAGGAGAGTAGAAGTGTTATGAACCTGTAGAGATCGTGTACCTTGAAAAGAGTTGAAAAGCGATCAAGGACGGACAAATGGCAGAGAGTCCTGAATAAAGTAAGAATGCACCTCTTTATTGAAACAAATATCTGCAGGTGAGTTGCCGGGAAACAAAAACAAATTCAAATTCTGCCAATCAGTTTAAGTAATGTCCCAAATACCAAATTCCCATCAAATTTGAATTTAGGATTTTGATAATATTAAAACCAATGAAACATGCCGTAATTTGTGGCTTAAAAATCCGGCAATTTTGAACAGCTAAAGAGGGAACTGCCAAAATACCAACACAAGCAGACTGCTCATTGAAGAGCTCTCAGAAAGGTAACTATTTGTGGAAGGGGGTTTTGAACAGGACAACGTCGAAACCGACCTTACAGAGGAAAATCTACACAGGAGAGTAGACAAAGCTGACTGGTTTTGAAACTTGAATGTTTTTGCACATTTTGATCAAAAGCTTTTTTTAAAGTCAGAATAGTATTGTAGAGTGGGAGGGTAAAAATATAGTATTAGGAGAAAGGACTTGTAAATAGTTGTTGATTTTATTATTCTCTGTTGAACTTAACGAATGATGTTGTTAACTTTAATTTAAATTTTGACCTGTGGGATTGTTCATTGTTTCTTGAACTTTTCCAGATTACATTATGGAGTGCATCATTTTTGTGCTGCTGGTTTAAATTAGCAGGGGGTTTTAACCCTGTACCGTAGCACTAATGGTGACTATATATCCATTGCCCTTGTTTGTTTCACCAAAATGCAACATGTCACATTCATCCACTTCAGCTCATGAGCCCAAACGTTCAAGGTCTCTTTGTATCTTTGATAACCTTCTTCACTGCCAAATGTCATTTGCAAACTAGTTAAGCATGCCTCCTCAATTATTATCCAAATTGTTGATGCAAATAACAATTAAAGCACCTCTCCATTCTTAACCATTCCTCACAGATTCCAGTCCGCAGAACAACCCTACGCACCACCCTGTTCTATTACTGTCAAGCTAGTTTTCTACCCAATTGGCAAGCTCTCCTGAAGTCCACGTGATCTCACTTCACTAAGCAATCTACAAATGCTTGGTAGGTACAAACCCTGTCAAAGGTTGCACGAAACTCAATGTAGGCCACGGCTACCACTCTGTTCTCAAGAATCGTTTTATTTATGTCCACAAATAAAATTTACCAACTTTGTAGGCCTGATTTTCAAGGAACAAATTAATGTGAACGACACCTGATCTGTCTTTACCTCTCCAATTGCATGCAAATAACCCCCGGAAACAACCATGACTGATGTCAGACTTTGTGATCGATGGTTCCTAGAATTTTCTTTGTGCACATTCTTTAATAAAAATCAGTATATTAGCAACACTGTTCTTTTCTGGCATGTGACCTGCAGATCTTCGTTTGAACAATCTCAGCATTGACTACGCTCAATCTTTCAGGAACTTTGCTTCTGGCTTCGTACAGGTAACTCTGCCAGGACCTCACAATTTCTTACCTGACTATGCACAACGTTCTGGGATACAACTAAGCAGTTCCTGAAAATGTATTTACTTTCATGTTTGTTTTAAGATTTACAGAACCTCCTCGTCTGCACTGTGAACTGTCTTCAAGCCACGAATACTTATTTACCTTCGCTGGTTGGACATCCTTTCTTTGTCCACTGTTAAATGTATATCTCCCATCTCCTGTAATTCTAAGCATGCACTACCTTGTTATTGTTTTTAGGCGCACTATTTTGTCCATTGATCCATTTTGCTCTTAATTTACTTGTAGAATTTATTTGCATTGCCCTTTTGTTTATCTGCTAAGGTCATCTCATATCTATTTCTGCCGTTCTAATTTCCCACTTATTAATGCTCTTATATTCTTGAAGAGATTCATTTGACTTTAGTTGTTTGCATCTGCTCTATCACTCGTCATTACTCTTGATTCGACTCACGATATCTTTGTTCACACATTGTTCGCTACTCTTCCTTATTGTTCACTCTCAGCGGAACATAATGTCCTAACGCTCGTTGTCTCACGTTGGAAAGCCTCCCATTTACCAGACGTCCGTTCATATGCTAATATATTGTACTTAATAAATGTAACTTTTATGCGATTCCTTTCGGTTTCCAAACCGATTTTAATTCATTTTTGTATTCATTCATGGTATATGGATGCCTCTGGCTAGGTCAGCATGTATTGCCTATCACTAATCTTCCATTGGGCAGTTTAGAGTCAATCACACATATCGACTCACATGTAAGATAGATTAGGTGTGCCAGCATTTCACTTCCCTAAGGTTTATTAGTAAATGTTTCCAGCAATTGAGAATGTATTATGTTGATGAGTTGATGCTTAATTCTAGACGTTTGCTCAATTCAAATTCCACCATCTAGCATGGAGGCTATGAACCCGATTCTACGGGCCATCACCTGGGTCTCTACATATATAGTCTCATAATAATATCACAACGCCATCTCCTCGAACAAACTAAATGAATTATGATCACTGGTCTCAATGTCCTCCACTATTAACACTTCAGTCAGTTGTACAGTCTTGGATTAATGATATAAAATGTAGAGATCATTTGGAAAATGGGAAAATTGCACTGTAGCAATTGTTTGGCTGTAATTCAGAAGAAAATATAGATGCATAATTCGAGATATCAACTCTATCTTTGGAATGATTTGGAATTTGAAGACTGCGAATGGTTCATATCTGCTTGCACGCCCGGCCACTAACTATGTTGGTTTGTGCGTTTATTTCACACACTAAAAACAAGGCTTTGATCAGACATTTAATATTGAGTTCATTTTCCAAAATTTCTCACTCAAACATTGTATATGTGAGTATCAAGTACCAATAATAAACTGAAGACTTTCTTCTCTGTTGTGGAATATTTCTGTGGATAATTATTCAATTTTCTGGAAAAAACATAACCAAAAGGTTTTTCTTATTTCTGTAATTTCTCTTGCAAGACAGTATAAGCGACATCCACTTCACTTGCATCAAAAATCGTTTTCAATAACTTTGCGTAGACAGGGCTAAATAACAGAATTTTCAGGCTGCTTTCTGCCTTATTACTATTCTTAGATCACTGAAATTTTCTGCACATCGTCAGCAGCTTACTCGGTGGAGCAAACACATTGTGAAAATTTGGTGTAAACCTCCGTTGAAAAAGGTGACTCAATCCCATCAAAGGTCACTCTTCGTCGATGACATCGGAAACTCCCGAATTGCTTTTCATTTATTCATCCTGTTTGCAAGTTTGTCAATGTCAAAAATTATGGCCCAGGGAATGATAGTTTGTGCTTTTCAAAATTTACTCTCGGCCATATTTATCACAAAACACCACAAATGTTGGAGATATTCCTTGCGTATTCGACTAAAAATCACAACAAATATACACCACAGAATGGGGCAATTAAGAAATAAATATATTGATTAGTCTTTGAAACGTGGCTGACAATTCATAGTAAATATTATTGCTGTAAATTGTGCAGTTCATTCTGTGTCACCAAAGCTGAAATTATCTTTATTCTTTCAGAAAAGTTGTACATACATGTATCCTCGAGGAAATCCAACTTGCAGTAAAGTATCCGGTTTTAGCTTCTGAATGTGTTCTTCCAATCGTGGTATAGGACTTTACTCACACATTGTAATTGCATTTACTTTGCGATAATCCACATAGAATAGTTGGGAACCACCTTATGGATTTGATTTTGGAACCATTAATCTGGTGAGCTCCAGTTGCTACGTAAACTTCCATATTGCTGGCTGTCAGCAAGTGTTCACTTTCTTTTTGAACCATTGCAAACTTTAGAGAGTGAAGTCTATTCGGCTTCTGATTAACTAGAAAAAATCCTTTTCCTATACGTAGATGTGTACCGAATTCTTTATTAGATTGATACTTCCCAGATTATTGTCACATATCTCATAATGAAATTGATATAGCAGTTTCATGTAATTTTGATGTTCCTCTGGAAGAATACTCAGAAATGTTCCCCATGTATTGGCAATTTCTTTCTTGTCCAATTTAACTTGAGGAATGTCGAATTCAGTATCATCTGAACTTAAATCATCAGACTGTGTTGTAACTAATACATCATTCTCATTTTGATTCCTTTTGCAATCAAAGAATCCTTTGAGTATAATCACATCAACAACTCTGATAGATTTCATTCTATATGCGCTCTTATCAAACAATTCAGCTCGGAAAATTTAGTTTCATGTCGATAAGGCACACAAAAACTTGCCTCTCACTGGCAGCAATGCCAACACTTTATTTCCACGAACAAAATTGTGAATTTATGATTAATTGCCTGCTTCCTGTTCCATCGCATGCTTTGCTAATTTCGAATACTGTTCAGCTAACTCATCCGCTCTATTTAGTCTTCAGCAAACATTTGACAAACTGCCGAAATATGTGATTTCTGAAACTTGCCTTATCAATTCCTTCCTAATTAATTCCAAGTGGTCCTTTCAACTCATGTCCAAAGTACAATTCAACTGGACTGAATCGAGTTGTTTCAATCGTTGCATGCCCAGTTGTAACGTCTACGAATAAGTTCTGATATCCCAATCCTATTTTTAATCTTGACTGTAAAGACTCACAATTGTCTTTCAAATTGGTGCAACCATTCTAATGTTCCCTTCGTTTCTGGGTGGGACGCCAGGAACTTGATTAATTCCGAAAATATTCATAACTTCATTGAATAACTTTGATGTAAAATTTGAACCTTGATGCACCTGTACTTCTGTGAGTAGTCTGTATCGAGTTTAGCAAAAAGAAGAAACCGTGAGTAGCACCTCTGCATTACTTTTAGCCATGATACTGTGTAATGAAATGGTCACTGGAAATGTAGGAGACACAATCATTATTCTTATTAAATATCGATGCCACTTTCTGCAGTCTGTTGCAGTCCAATGTATTAATTAAGCCTTTTTCCAAAAACGTTTTGCAAATGCAACAAGGTATTAAATATTGGATTAGTGGTGCTGGAAGAGCACAGCAGTTCAGGCAGCATCCAACGAGCAGCGAAATCAACGTTTCGGGCAAAAGCCCTTCATCAGGAATAAAGGCAGTGAGCCTGCAGCATGGAGAGATAAGCTAGAGGAGGGTGGGGGTGGGGAGAGAGTAGCATAGAGTACAATGGGTGAGTGGGGGAGGAGATGAAGGTGATAGGTTAAGGAGGAGAGGGTGGAGTGGATAGGTGGAAAAGAGGATAGGCAGGTCGGACAAGTCAAGGAGTCAGTAACTGAGGTGAAAGTTTGAAACTAGGATGAGGTGGGGGAAGGGGAAATGAGGAAGCTGTTGAAGTCCACATTGATGCCCTGGGGTTGAAGTGTTCCGAGGCGGAAGATGAGGCGTTCTTCCTCCAGGCGTCTGGTGGTGAGGGAGCGGCGGTGAAAGAGGCCCAGGACCTCCATGTCCTCGGCAGAGTGGGAGGGGGAGTTGAAATGTTGGGCCACGGGGCGGTTTGGTTGATTGGTGCGGGTGTCTCGGAGATGTTCACTAAAGCGCTCTGCTAGGAGGCGCCCAGTCTCCCCAATATAGAGGAGACCACATCGGGAGCAACGGATACAATAAATGATATTGGTGGATGTGCAGGTGAAACTTTGATGGATGTGGAAGGCTCCTTTAGGGCCTTGGATAGAGGTGAGGGAGGAGGTGTGGGCACAGGTTTTACAGTTCCTGCGGTGGCAGGGGAAAGTGCCAGAATGGGAGGGTGGGTCGTAGGGGGGTGTGGACCTGACCAGGTAGTCACGGAGGGAACGGTCTTTGCGGAAGGCGGAAAGGGGTGGGGAGGGAAATATATCCCTGGTGGTGGGGTCTTTTTGGAGGTGGCGGAAATGTCGGTGGATGATTTGGTTGATGCGAAGGTTTGTAGGGTGGAAGGTGAGCAGATCTTCCGTAATTACACCGGCACCACTCCCCACCTCTTCCTCCGCTACATTGATGACTGCATTGGCGCCACCTCGTGCTCCCGCGAGGAGGTTGAGCAATTCATCAACTTCACCAACACATTCCACCCTGACCTTAAATTCACCTGGACTATCTCTGACACCTCGCTCCCCTTCCTGGACCTCTCCATCTCCATTAGTGACGACTGACTTGACACTGACATTTTTTACAAACCCACTGACTCCCATAGCTACCTGGATTACTCCTCTTCCCACCCTATCTCTTGCAAAAATGCCATCCCGTATTCCCAATTTCTCCGCCTCCGCCGTATCTGCTCCCAGGAGGACCAGTTCCACCATAGGACACACCAGATGGCCTCCTTCTTTAGAGACCGCAATTTCCCTTCCCATGTGGTTAAAGATGCCCTCCAACGCATCTCGTCCACATCCCGCACCTCCGCCCTCAGACCCCACCCCTCCAACCGTAACAAGGACAGAACGCCCCTAGTGCTCACCTTCCACCCTACAAACCTTCGCATCAACCAAATCATCCACCGACATTTCCGCCACCTCCAAAAAGACCCCACCACCAGGGATATATTTCCCTCCCCACCCCTTTCCGCCTTCCACAAAGACCGTTCCCTCCGTGACTACCTGGTCAGGTCCACACCCCCCTACGACCCACCTTCCCATTCTGGCACTTTCCCCTGCCACCGCAGGAACTGTAAAACCTGTGCCCACACCTCCTCCCTCACCTCTATCCAAGGCCCTAAAGGAGCCTTCCACATCCATCAAAGTTTCACCTGCACATCCACCAATATCATTTATTGTATCCGTTGCTCCCGATGTGGTCTCCTCTATATTGGGGAGACTGGGCGCCTCCTAGCAGAGCGCTTTAGGGAACATCTCCGAGACACCCGCACCAATCAACCAAACCGCCCCGTGGCCCAACATTTCAACTCCCCCTCCCACTCTGCCGAGGACATGGAGGTCCTGGGCCTCTTTCACCGCCGCTCCCTCACCACCAGACGCCTGGAGGAAGAACGCCTCATCTTCCGCCTTGGAACACTTCAACCCCAGGGCATCAATGTGGACTTCAACAGCTTCCTCATTTCCCCTTCCCCCACCTCATCCTAGTTTCAAACTTTCACCTCAGTTACTGACTCCTTGACTTGTCCGACCTGCCTATCCTCTTTTCCACCTATCCACTCCACCCTCTCCTCCTTAACCTATCACCTTCATCTCCTCCCCCACTCACCCATTGTACTCTATGCTACTCTCTCCCCACCCCCACCCTCCTCTAGCTTATCTCTCCATGCTGCAGGCTCACTGCCTTTATTCCTGATGAAGGGCTTTTGCCCGAAACGTTGATTTCGCTGCTCGTTGGATGCTGCCTGAACTGCTGTGCTCTTCCAGCACCACTAATCCAGTATTTGATTTTCAGCATCTGCAGTCATTGTTTTTACCAAGGTATTAAATATGCCGATTGTAACACTGCCGAAAAGTTTCCGATTACCTCACACATATGGTGTGCCCGGCAATAATCACGTACATCCTTACACAATTCAAGACAATAAAAATGCATTTGTTTTTGAACTTGTATTTTCTTGACTCCCAAATGACCTGCTTCTTGTGATTAATGCATTACTCGCAAAACCTTCTTTCTGCCACGCATCCTTAATGCTACTTGATGGACCTCTACCTCTTTTGCATCCTCCTGGTGGTCTCAATGTATGATCTCCACTTTCTCACCAAGGCTTCGTTTTCATGGTAGTGGAATTTTAGTATCCGTGCACAGTCTTATTATGATTCTGCGTTTTTATCGAACTGCTTTAGACTTTCCATTGTCCATTAAAAACCTGATGATTCTGAACAAAAATATCAACTTTGTTCCCCAAATGTTTTTCTTTTGCCTTAAGCATTTGATCAGCTACAGTCTCTAATATCTGAATATGAAATTCTTTACATTACCTGTCTGATTTCTCCTCCTGTTCTTTATTTTGCTTTTAGACCTTGTTATCCCACAGTGAGGAAAACTCTCAGCATATGCATAGTGACCATAGGTCCATAAGACTTTGCCTCGTCTTGGGCAAGGTCAAGAGTGACAAAGGGGTGAGGGTGCTTATTTGGGTGAGGGCCAATTTATCGAAATTAGACAGGAACTGGAGAATGGGCGAAAGTGAGGACTGCAGATGCTCGAGATTAGAGTCAAGATTAGAGTGGTGTTGGGAAAGCACAGCAGGCCAGGCAGTATCTGAGGAGCAGAAAAATCGACGTTTCGGGCACGGGTCCTTCATGAGGAGCTGTAAAATGTGGATTCGGAGCAATTAATTGAGAGCACATCTACGGCTGCGACGGGGAGGCCTTTAAAGACCAGTTCATAAAAGTGCAAGACGTGCATGTCCCTGCAAAGCAGAAGGATAGGAAAAGCAGGTTTCGAATACCTTTTATGATAAGTGAAATTGTACGTTTAGTCAAAAGTTGGAAAAATAACGAAATATAGGTCTCGGCAGTGACAAACTGACGGAGCCCTCGAAGAGAAGGAAAAATGAGAAAGGTGCTTATATTCGGATTTATGAATGATAAAATGGGCCACGCAATGTTTTTAGCAAACACAGTTAAGGAGAATCCCGAGAATTCTTAGGCCTAAAATAAAAGTTAGAAGGTAAAAATAAAAGAGGAGGCCCAGACAAGAGCAAAGGAGAGAAGTTATGCGCGGAGCCAAGAATTGAGGGAGAAGTATTTCATAATCTTTATATCAGTATTCACCAACGAGAAGGATATGACTCATGTTGACATCAGTGAAGAGTGCGGGAAATCTCACAAATCGGCAATATTTTCATGAAGGAAGTGATGACTCTCCGAAATTCAATCAATACAGACAACTGCCCAAGTCTAGATGGGGGTTATCCCAGATTACTGCGATAGGCAAGGAAAGAAATAACTGGGGCATTAGCTGATAACTTTATAGCCTTTTTGGCAACAGGTGAGTTTGCAGAGAACTGGCGATTAGCTCGTGTTGTTTGCTGAAGAAAGGAATTATTCATAATTGATGAAATTCTCGGGCTGTAAGCCTGAGGTAAGTGTTGAGGAAGCTTTAGGAGAAAATACAGAGGAATAAGATGTGTGCACATTTGGAAGAAAATGGAATGGTTGCTCACAGGCAGTTTGGGGAAGGGCATACCTCACCAACCTACGAGAGTTTTTTAGAAGAGGCAACAAGGATAATATATGAGGTAAGGGCTGTGGATATAGTTTATATGGAATCTTGTAAGGCATTTGATAAAGTCGCACAGCAGATTGGTAGGAAAACTAATATCACATGATATTCGGAATTGGCAATCTAGACACATGTAAAACTATTTTGTTGACAAAAGACAGAGGTTGTGAGTGAAAGGGGATTTATCAGAGTGGACACAGAGAACTGGTGGTCTTCTGCACGGGTCAGTTTTAGTTTCCAAGCTGTTTGTGGTATGTATGAATGATCTGGAGGAAACTGTGGCTGGTCTGGTCAGTACGTTCGTAGACGATATGATATTCAATTCAGTTGCTGATAGGGCCAACGGTTAAGAAAGAATAAACATGATTAAGATAGATTAGCGACTTGGGCATAGAAATGGCAGAGCATTTTATTCCAGGCAAGTGCGAGATGATGCATAATGGAATATCAAACTGGTGTGATTTGTATTGTAAGTGGCAGGACCTTGAGAAACATTAACATTAACATGGATCTCGTTGTGTAGGTCCACCGTTCTCTAAAAGTGACAACGCATGTGGCCAGCGTAATAAAGAAGGTATATGGCACGTTTGCCTTGATTGGCTAGGACATGGAGGACATGTTAAACCGTGTTGCAGCTCCAAAACACGTTATTAGGCCACATTACGAGGACTGTGTGCATTTTTGTCCACATCACCAGAATGACGTTGGAGCTTTAGAGAGATTGAAGAAAAGGTTCAATAGGATGTTGACTGGTCTTGACGGCATTGCCTATGAAGCAATGTTAAAAAGTATAGAGTAAACCTGATCGCGGTCGACAAAATTATGAACCGCATACAGAGAATGGCTAATAAATGGCATTTTGGTTCAGGATGAGAGTAGGAAGTTTTAAGGGAGATGTGCCAGGGCATATTTCACACAGAGTGCTTGGAGCCTGGAACTCACTTCCAGAAGAGGTGGTGGAAATACGAACATCAGTGATATTTCAGAGGCATTTGGATATTTCTGTGAAGAGGGAGGTGATAGAGAATTTGGAAAGGATAAGAGGAGACGGTGTGATATTTTTAGTTTCGTTGGGACATGATGATTGGCACAGGTTGAATGGCCGAAGGGCCTGATCCTGTGCTGTCCTGGTCTTTTGCACTTCGTTCTTCTGTTCCTGTCGTACCACTTTTGTCTTCTTTAATGTGGCTTTTAAATTACAGTATCCGTCACTTCCAAATGTCATCTCGCCAAGTATCAACTGTATATCCAGAACCAGAAATTTCTCACATACTCGTATCACCACTTCAACTCATTTCACTGGACTCCCAATCTCCTCAATGCTCTTCTCAACATGAATTCCACATATTATTATCTTTCCTTGGAATATGCTTTGAACTGACGTATCTCCTCATCTCTCACAATCGACAACTGACTTGCTCCTGTTTGGCTAAAATCGTAATTTCTTTTCTTACACCATTTGTCATTCGTAAGTAAACCTTACCCACACAAATAAATTCTTGTTAGAGGTTTCACACATTCTTCTTGAACAACCTCTGGCCAAGTTGTGATTGTATATTTGCTTATTGGTGTGACAATGCTTTCCTTTCCCATATTCAATAAAATTCACTGGCTTATCTTTTTTCTTCCACATCCACCTTATCACTGCATTGTCTAAAACACCAACATCGGTTTTCAATGTGATTTACTTCCCTACCGTGGAAACAGCTTATGATTTTTAGTCGTCTTTTTCCCTCTCGGGTTTCCTTATTTCCCCTATAGTAAATTATATTATTTAAAATGGGATCTCCTTTTCCTTTGCCACGTGAGGATTTCTCCTTTCCGTAATTTCTATCCCTCACAGATTGAAATCAATGTCAGAAGTCAAGCCTTGCTTTATGAAGGAACTTACAGTCACCTGATATTTCCGCAGTTAAGCTTGCAATCTCATCTCCCAAATCTTCCATATGAACTCTCAATCCTTCAGAAAGTGAATTTTTGGACTCCTGCAAAATCATTGTTTCTCAGAAAGCGTCATACCTTTGATCTGTTTTAAACGCCATTATCGATCCACATGGTTTATTTGACTCCTTGCTTTAGCTCATATGCACTTCAGATCATATTTCATCCCTCATTGTTCTTCCCAGATTCCTCCTGTAAGAGTGATTCAAACATCGCTTGGTCTTCATGAAAGTTATCTTAAATTAACAATGACCATGTGGTCATGGGCCAATTCATCTGCTCAACTACATTGTCAAATGAAATGAATAAGGCTCCCACAACCTGCTCCTAATTTTAGCCAATTGTTAGACATATCTAAACCCATCGCCGCCTGACATATGGCGATGACAGAATTCCGCTTGATCAGTGTTTCCATCACTACCTTTACCTTTATACCCTACTTTTGCCGTATTCAGTTGTATGAATTGTTTTCAGTTACAAACTGCGAAGTACAAATTTTTTCCTTTCCACCTTACTTCTGTTTTGTCCGCCCTTTCTATTTCTCTCTTTTTCTTTGTTTTCAAGCTTATTTATATCCCCTTTTACTTTCCCTTTGTGATGCCAGGCGTGTACTTTCTTTTACGTTTACCTTTACCATTGTCTCCACTTCACGCTACTTCATTTGCAATTGAATAGTAGTAATCTTCAATGATTCAGATATTAATTTTAAAGGCCGAGCCATTTCTGCAGTTATTTCTTCTTTTTTGGCAGGGAATGGCAACTCCACCTACAATTCAGAAAGCTTTGCGCGCCCTCATCGTGTAAAATACACAAAGCGACTGTTTCCACTCCCAGGGTCTGCACGGCTGAAGGAGTCATTATTGAAAAGGACAGATATTGTTGAAGCGACCGAATGCAAATCCCGAAGTTTAAACAAAAAAAACTAAGTTTGCATTTGACACCAAAATTCGAGGAGAAGTGACACTGAAGACGGTTAAATCAGATTATTCCAGGATCTTGACCAGATGGGCCAATGGGCTGTGGGGTGGCAGATGGAGTTAAATTTAGATAAATGCGAGGTGACACATTTTGGGAAAGCAAATCTTCGCAGCACTTATACACTTAATGGTAATTTCCTAGGGTGTTTTGCTGAACAAGGAGACCTTGGAATATCGGTTCATAGTTCCTTAAAAGTTGAGTCACAGTTGGAAAGGATAGTGAGAAGGCGTTTGGTATGGTTTCCTTTATTTGTGAGACTTTTGCGTACAGGACTTTGGAGGTCATGTTCCGGCTGTACAGTTAGGCCGCTGTTGGAATAGTGCATGCAATTCTGGTCGCATTCGGAAAGATGTTGTGAAATTTGAAAGTGTTCAGAAAACATTTACAAGGACCTTGCAAGGGTTGGAGGATTTGAGCTTTCGGGAGAGGCTGAACAGGCTGGGGCTGTTTTCCCTGGAGCGTCGGAGGCTCGGGGGTGACCTCATAGATGTTTACAAAATTATGAGGGGCATCCATCAGGTAAATCGGCAAAGTCGTTTCCCTGGCGTCGGGAGTTCAGAACTAGTGTGCATTAGTTTAGGGTGAGAGGGGAAAGATATAAAAGAAACTTATGGGGGAACTTTTTCACACAGAGGGGGGTACGTGTATGGAATGAGCTGACAGATGAAGTGGTGCAGGCTGGTACAATTGCAACTTTTAAGAGGCATTTGGATGGGTATATGAATAGGAAGGGTTTGGAGGGATATGTGCCAGTTGCTGGCACGTGGGACTCGATTGGGTTGGGATATGTGGTCCGCATGGACGGGTTGGACTGAATGGTCTGTTTCCACGCTGTACATCTCTATGAATTATGACTCTATCAGTCACCACCCAATGCATTTGTGTCCAATAATCCTAATCCCAACCTTGGAACTAGAGTTTCTGAAGACGGCAAGGGCTCAAGTTTATTTCTGACTCAAACGAAATAGCCTCAAGATACTCGTAGGACATAGGCGAGATATTAGATTTTACGGTGTCATATTTTAAAGTTAATTTGAATGCATGGCATTCCACACGAAATTCGATTGGTCAAAGTATTCGACGTTTAGCCAAGAAAAACACACGATTATCATCCGGCAGTAAAAATCTAGACACAATAAAACCAGAAGAAAATATTGGCTTAACTTTAACTCTATCATTATATAAACTGTTACCAAATAACTCTTCCAATAAAATCTCATACACATACAGTTGGAAAAGGCTAATTCTGTAAAACCCATTGCTTCACACACCATTCCGGCAGCAGAAAAGAACTAAAGTTTTTCAGTGTAAATTAATGAGGCTTAAGAGCTTCCACATCAATCTTGAAAGCCCTTGCATCTGCAGAACTCAAAACCCAGTAGTCCTAGTTCTTTCGGAGCTTGACCCCACCCTGCTCTATTGTTCCAACCTGCAAAATAAAAATGTGTCAACTCATTAAAGCTGATGAAAAGCTCATCATAAAAGGTTGACTCTCCTCCTCCTCCGATAATGCTTGACCTGCTGTGCATTTCCAGTGCCACATTTTTCAACTCCAAAGTGTTTAGCCGATTTGTTTTAACTATATTGCTTTTCACCTCTAGTCCAGCCTTTTAAAAATATAATAAAAGGACAATATCCTCCTCTCAAAGACATATTATTTGCCATCGTCAAAATGTCTCGGGTCAATACTGATCCCTCCTGAAGCTCACTAAACTTTTTTTAACAGCACATTATTGTAACTACATATGTCCGATCTCCTACCAAGTTTGCATCCATCTTAACAGATTGTTTCCAATTTCATGCACATTACTTTCACACTTTTTTATGACACGTATTCGAAGTCTTTCTGAAAGTCCAAATAAGCCACATCACCCATGAAGTTCTTGAAATATGTTTGTACATTTGTAAAGCATGGGTGGTCATTGAGAGTTGTACAGCACTGAAATGGACCACTTAGTTCAAATCCATCAGTTCGACCACGCATCCCAGTCTAAAGTCTTCCCACTTGTCTGTGTTTGGCTCATATCTATCAACGTACTTCCGATTCATGTCCCTGTCCAAATATCACATGTTGTTTCTATACCTGTGTCTTCCACTTCCTCTGGCAGTTTAATCATAAATATACAAACCTTTGTATGAAAACATTTTCCCTCTTGCACTTTCAACTCTTTGCCCGTTCACCTTAAACTGATGTAACCTATTGTTGAAATTACCTACCCTAAGGAAAAGGCCTTTGATATTAGCGTCATCAGTGCCCTTCATTATTTTATAAATCTCAATAATGTCACCCAATCAATCTCCTCCGTTCCATGAAAAAAACATTCCACTCTGTACAATCTGACTCTGTAACTCGGCTGATTCTGTCAGATTCTACTGATGTTTTCAAACGACAGTGCAAACGAACAGTCGTTGACGATGGTCTCTAACATCTTCGCGATAACCAAAGTCAGATTCACTGGAGTATAATTCCCTTTTTCTCACTGCCATGTTTTTAGCAATATGGTCACATGACCCAACTCCCAATTTTGAGGAAAAGATTCGGTGTCTAAAGAATTCTGGAGAAACGCCACGATGGCTTCTATTATTTCGAATGGCAGGTCATTATCAACTCTTGGATAAAGATTAGCAGAACTTGGAATTAATCAGCCTTCAATCCTATCAATTTTGCGATACGATTTCTCGATAGGCATTGTTCTTCTTCAGCTTTTTCCATTTCATGAGATCCGTGATCCTCATCTATCTTCAGTGCAAAGTGCCAAGTTGACGATCGAAACTCCTCCTCCTCTGCCTGTATCCAGAATGAGAGATCGCAGTGTTCAGCTCATTTGATTTACTCCAAGCAACATCAAGAAATGTTTGATAATCGAGACAACATTCTGTCAAACAGCAGTAAAGCTCCAGAACTTGTTGCTTCCCTCGCCAAGCTGTTGAGTACAATTACAACGCATATATCCAGACGGTGCCCAGGCACACAGACGGCCCAGACAGTGCCCAGACACACAGACGGCCCAGACACATCGACAGCCCAGGCACACAGACGGCCCAGATGGTGCATTGACACACAGACGGCCCAGACACACAGACGGCCCAGACACACAGACGGCCCAGACTGAAGCCCCGACACACAGACGGCCCAGACAGTGCCCAGACAGAGACGGCCAGATAGTGCCCAGACACACAGACGGCCCAGACCGAAGCCCAGACACACAGACAGCCAGACTGTGCCCAGACACACAGACAGCCCAGACAGAGACAGCCAGACGGTGCCCAGACACACAGGCGGATACAACGCAGGCGGATACACACATACAACGCAGATATCTAACTGTATGAAAAGAAAAGTGTATTTTCTACATGGAAAAGGTAAAACAAGTATAACCTGGCTACATATCACTGCGGGTAGAAAGTGAGGACTGCAGATGCTGGAGATCAGAGCTGAATATTTGTTGCTGGAAAAGCGCAGCAGGACAGGCAGCATCCAAGGAGCAAGAGAATCGATATTTCGGGCATAAGCCTGAAGAAGGGCTTATGCCTGAAACATCGATTCTCCTGTTCCTGGGATGCTGCCTGACCTGCTGCGCTTTTCCAGCAACACATTTTCAGTACATATTACTGCACCAGCTCTAAGTCCATAATCAGAATAATCTTTAATATTCTGATTAAGCAGCACCTACTCAGAAATAATCTGCTCGCTGGATCCTATTTGGGTTCATTCAGAGACACTCTTTTCTTGAACACATTCCATTCTTTTTTCAAAAATGGGCGCATGAGCTAATTCTAGATGTGTGGTGAATGTGACGCCACTAGACATTGTGGCTGCATTGCAAAGAGTGTGGCAACAAGTAGCCTGAACATAATTGGTATAAATGGTAATCAGAGGAAAGAAATCTCTGCTCG
Source organism: Chiloscyllium punctatum (assembly GCF_047496795.1). Lineage (NCBI taxonomy): Eukaryota > Metazoa > Chordata > Chondrichthyes > Orectolobiformes > Hemiscylliidae > Chiloscyllium > Chiloscyllium punctatum. The sequence goes on along the minus strand of NC_092781.1, from coordinate 22,993,802 downwards.
TTGGATTTTAGCTCGCACGGAGGAAGACTGTAGTGCTCATTGAATGTTACTCATCTGAGTTGCAAGGCCTTTTTACCAAATGTTCCTTCAATTAGCAATTACATTCGATTTATAATTGGGGATGTTTGTCGATTATTCTACAATAACCAGCACCATTCATGATTCCTCAGATTCTGTAGGCAATTGGTGGTCAATGCGAAGTGATCTGGAGAATATACAGGCTTGCGCTTCCAAATGGTAAGTAAAACGACAGTAAATAATAAGAACAAATGGAACCACTGGCCCTTGCATTTATTGACGTTATAATAACTGAATTCCCCACGGTTCCCAACTGGGTATTGTTATTCACTCGCAACTCAACGGCCTCACTGTATGAATACAATGGGGACAAGTGACGGCCAGATACCATGGATACTGCAGCGATTAAGTCAGTTCCTAACTCAAAAAAGCCTGTTAACTGTTTAAAACGATAAATCAGGATTATTATGGAACGTATTTCACTCCAAAAATACTCAAGGTCCATGAGACCAACTGAACAAATTAGTATGTTGGGTTGGGTCAATGCCATTTGCAACATTGTATAGGAGGTGCAGGATAAATTGAAAACAGACATGAAATATATTTTGGCAGGATCTTCTAACCTCACGAACGCTTTCTCTTCAAAATAGAAGAAGGATCAGGCACATAGTGAGGCAATCATTTGCAAGTTCTCCTCCAAACCAATTACCATTCTGACATGGAAAATTTTGTCCCTCATTCACTGGGTGGAAATCCTGAAACTCCATCCCTGTGACTGACCCTGTAGCATCTGGTCTGTAATAGTTTAAGACGAAAGCATAGAACAACGTTCGGGATCGGTAGCACATGTTGGTCAGCCAGCGTCGTCCATGCCACAGAATCAAATAAAGGAAAGTTATCTTTGTTTTATTTTGTGACGGCGGAAGCTTTCCTGTGTGATTTAAATTTGTCAAACATTTTTGAACAACATTAGGTAGTCCTGTGTCTCACTGAAAGAGAGCTACTTCAGTTTGCAGCTGTTTGCTTGTCTTTACAAGACGTCACAAATCCTTTCAGTTCGTTCCTATGTTCCAGAAAAAAAACTTACTTACCTGCTCTCCATTCTTCCTCTTAAGTAATCCTTTTGGTCCTTCATTATTAACTGATAAATTGGTCCCAGTTCAGAGGTTTTTTTCTTTGCTTGTATCTCTGCATGCCATTATTTTGAACTGGTAAAAAAGCCTCAAACTTTCAGCCCATTCTTGTTTTCATCAATTTTCTCTTTTGGTCAAATGCCAGACAGGAATAAACAAACTTTTAGCTTCACCCAATTGCTCTTTGAATGTTTACCACTGCTTATTTAATATCATTCCTTCAGTAACATTTTCCAATCCATCATAACTAATTGAAGGCTCACATCATCTTGCCACTTGAATTTCATGTTCTGAATCAAAGTCGGAAATTCAAATCCCTCTGTTTTGACATTGATTAAAGTTCTCTCATATTCCACTGCTCATAAGCAAAAGGTCTCCCACAATATTATTTATTCACTTATCATTTCCTCATAATCAGTCGTGGCTGAACTGCTCTCTGTTTGTTTCTTCAACACAACGGTGCGGAAAATTTTCTCTGCACGCTGCATAAAATCATGTTGTATCGTATTGAAACTAATTAGGTGATCAAACATAGTTATAGATGTTCCTTTACTGCCCAAATAACTGATACCTCGTTTAATAACATTGCTAACATCAACACTGCAGTTTTTCTAACCCACATGCCGTCTGCAGTAATATTTCTCTGACTAAGCTTGGTAGACATCAATTCTGCTCACAAAAACTCTACACTGACCTGCTATCCTGTTTCAGTACAGATTTCATTTGCTGTTTGAAATGGAATGAAACTTCGACATCTTTTCTCTTAAGTCGGCTCTTCCTAAATACCAGATTTCAGGACACATTCCTGGTCATCCTGCTACCATGCTCACTTTATCCCATCCAAGTGAGAACTTTGACATTCGTTTGTGTGGTGACGTTTCCCCTTTAGTTGAATTGATCCTTCCATTTATGCAGAGTTTTCAGGCTTACTATATTTTTCAAAATTAATTTGCAGACTGCTGCTTTTTAAGACTTTATCTCTCTTTCATTCTGACAGTTGACGTCTATGCTTATCGTTTTCCTTATTAACATTTGGATTTTCTCATTTTGTCCTTGATTCTTCTTCCTCGATGCTTTGTGTATTTTTGTACACGATTCTGTCGATTTAGTTCACGCACTTTTCAACCACTGGTGCAGTAATCTACTGTGGGTTTCAGTCTCTCTCTTCCCCAGGTGCACTCGATCCATGTTGTATTTGCTCTATTTTCTGCAAACCATTTCCGAATACTCGAGGCATCTTAAACTCTAGCTCAGTCCGTATCGTTAGGCATGTCATCATGCCATACGCCCTACGACTTATATTCTAAACCTCTTATGGAATGAGGAGAGATACTGAGAGATGAAAATTACTGGGGCTATTTCTCAATTTGCTTTCTATCTTCCTGCATTATGTTTTAGGTCTGTGCTTTTTGCATTAACGTGCAACGTGAAAACTGGCTGATTTCTCTTCACTTTCAAGATGCCCTGTTGCCGCTCTGGGCACAACGTTTTTCTTGCATTGTCTACTGGTTCGCCTAGGTTGACTAATGTTTCACATTTCCTTTCTGCCTGTGGAGTCTTAATCTGCGCTATGGACACCTTGCTTTCTCTGAACTTCATGGATAATCCACAATATCCCGAGTCACCGCTTCAGAAAAGAGGGGGGTTCGACCTGATGATTGCAGAGCATATACGCAGAGAAAATATCATGAAACAAAACAAATAGCGCAGGACTTTTCTGACTCTCGAATATTTTTGGATCATGATCAGTCATCAAATACAAACAAGGTGATGGTGTTCACAAAATAAGTAAGAAAAGGAAGAAGAGTATGCATAGCGTTCGTGAAACCGACAAATGGTTAATTGTGGCTGATTGTGAGTTTTAGTGGCAATAATTTTCCCTTCATCAATACATTGAACAATGATTCAAGGACTCGTAGATAAAATACGAAAATTTCATCAGCCAACATAACAGGAATTGATGCAAATGGGCAACATCTGTGTTCTCACCAATCAATGCAGCCCAAGTCCGAAATTGTATGATGAAATCTCTACGAAGAATGCATTTATTTGTTCAGGACCTGTTGCCATTGGTGAGTGGCAACTCTTGTCCTGTTATGTTGAAGTCTCGGGTATGGTAATGCCGTTTAATGTCATTTGGAAATTGGATCAATCTCACTTAAGAAATAGGGTAACAAGCCTGGCGCTTCTGTGTGAGCAATTTCTGTTACCAGTTATTAACAGAAACCTGATTGCAGAACTTTTCTTTTTCTACATGGTCACAAACCACTTCAACAGTCTTGAGGTCATTTTACTCTCAATGAGAGAGGAAGTAGATACAGGAATTTTGACTTACTGCGCAGTAACAAGCTCGGAAAGCTACAGGTGGGAACAACAGAGCTATCACGGAGTAAAGACAAGTTAGTTGACGTTAATTTATCAGAAACGTCGATCAATGGCTTGGCAAAAATAAACAGAACAAATGGAGGATAAAGTCATCAATTTTAGTTCAGAAAGGCCAACCGATCTACAACAAAAAATATGAAATGCTGAAGATGCTCCATTTATAATCATTCACAGAAACGAATTTCAGTAAATTACAGAATGTTACTATTCTAACAATGAAGTCTTAATTTTGCTAAGGACAACAACACAGAAGCAGAAAGTAGTCGGAAACTAATGAATCACGCACCTTACTTCGAGCAATTTGGTATCTAAAGCCCGAGCCTGCCTGACTGGGAACCGTCCTGAACACTTGATTTAAAATTACATTTCACCTTTTATTGGTAACAATTGAGAAAATGCTCATTGGCATAATCCCACATACGCACATTGCCTTCTGATCAAAAGATAAACCCGTTGTCACGCCCCTTTAGAAAGTTGGGGAAGAATGTCATTGAAACAAATCGTATTCGTCAGAGTTTCTCAAGGCAAATGTTGAGATGATTCTTCCAGTCGTGGAAGAATCTAGACGCAAATCGCAGACAAACAAATTGAAGTTAGACGAATTTAAGACAGGAACAGGGAGGAATTTGTTGCCTTAGAGGTATGTTTACGTTTGAAAGTCTATGCTACGCAGCATTCGGGTTTATGTAAGACTAATGTATATAAGTTGTTGACCAACAGAAGAGAAAAGGATCACATGGAAATTGCTGAAATGAAAAAGAAGAATGTCGGAGAGCCAAGATCCTATTGAAGGGGGCATGCTGTGGAATACGAATGGCCTATTACTTTTTTTTATTTCTTGTTGTACAATTGGCTTATGGAAACGAACACGAAGAGAAGTCAGTGTAGACATGAAAAGCGAGATGCTCTCCTTCTTTCCTGTGGAAACTCATTAAAGGATCCCGGCTGTAAATCAGGAGATGAACTAGTGATGGACCTCAGATTGACAGACACCCTGAGAATAATTCAAGCACTTAGAGTAATGAAGATTACGAAACTAAGACCAGCCCAGAGTGAGGACAGAGGCTGAACACTGTGCTTTTCTCGAGGTCATTACAGCTAACGACATATTGGTTAGGCCACAGCTGGATTATTACATGCCGATCTGAATCCAATTTATGAAAGGGAGGTGTTTTTACTGGAGTTGGCACAGAGGAGATTTACCAGGATCTTGTCTAGGCTGGAGAGTTTCAGTTATGAAGCAAGACTTGCTTGTAGTGCTGAAATCCACATTATGAGAGAGTTGTTTTCTTAATGGAGTTGATACACAAGAGATTTACCACGATGTTTCCTGGGTTGCAAAGGTTCGATTATGAGAAAATACTTGACGGATTGTGGTCGTTTTCCTCAAGGCAGTGGAAATTGAAACTGGAACCTGAAAGAGATGTGTAAAATGCTGAGGGTTTAGTCATATAGATCAGAAGAAAGATCACGGATCCGTGATATGGGGCATAAATCTCAAAATCGGGGCACAGGCCATAGAGGATGTTTGAGGAAAAGCCTTCTCATGATGTTGGTTGTGGGAATTTACAGATGACAGCACAATTTTTGCGTTATTATCTGATAAGGACTTCATGCGGTGAAGTTCATTCTTTATGTGTTATACACTTCTGTGACTGAATGGCTGCCAGGTACCTGCGTCTTCTGTGTTTCATGAATGTGAAATGGTGTGATTGAGTGTTCTTTCGGCAGTTTGACTGAAATCTGTTGTAGATTGATGCCACGCAAAGCATGCTTTCACTTTTCGTAACGGCTGATGTTATTATGAAGAACTCATTGCAATACAGTCCACGGTGAACCCTCAACTCATTGAAGAACTCATTGCAATACAGTCCTCGCTGAGACCTCAGCTCTTTTTGCCTATTCCCATGCAGAATTGAAACATGGGAACAGGAAGGGGAGAGGAGCCATGCTCCCCCCCCCCCCCCCCCCCACCAGTTCCATCGGCAGCCAGTAAGACTCTTTTCCTGTGGGCGCATACAGAAAGAGATTGAGAATCCCATTGGATGTCACAATACCGTGTAACACTGATACACTAATACAGAAAGCCATACACACAAACAGAGAATGAGAGACAGAGAGGGAGTGACGAGGTAGAAAAAGGAGAGAGATCATGAGAAATGATAGAATGGACAGCAGAAAAACAGAGTAAGTGCGAAGGAGAGAGAGAGAGACAAGTACCAGGCTCAGTGAGGTTATGATGGGGGTTTCAGTAAAGGGGTGAGTGAGAAATGGAAGGCGACAATTTAGAGGCAAATTCATTAAGTCAAAATGAAAACAAGCAGATAATGTCATTCAACTCAAATCTCTTCAGGCAAAAGAAAGGCGTTCCATCCCTCATCCACCCCTCGAACAGGTTGAATTGGAACATATGGTCGTGCAGTCCGTTCGTCTCTTGAACATCGTTTCTCATTCATATAAATTATTTGGACGAAAGAAAAGGCATGGTTATTAGGTTGGCGGATGACACACAAATTGCCTGCATGTTGGACAGTGAAGAAGCTTAACTCAGATTACAAAAAGATCGTGACCAAATGGTTTATTGAGCTGAGGTGTAGCAGATGGAGTTTAATTACGCCAATTGCGATTTATCAAACAAACACGGGTAGGGCATATATAATTAATGGTAGTGTCTTGAGTATTGTTAGATATCAACGAGACCGAAGATTCAGGTCCCGAATGAGATTAGATTATTTTACATTACTTACAGAGTGGAAACAGGCTTTTTGGCCCAACGGGCCCACACCGAAACTCCAAAGAGAAACCCACCCAGACCCATTCCCCTACATTAACAAATTGAATTCTTTGAGTTTAAGTCACAGATACAAGCTGTATTCATTTTTCAGTTCTTTGAGTACAGAAATTGGGACATCATGATGAGGTTGTGCTGGTTGTAATGAGGGATTTTCTGGATGACTGTGTAGAGTTCTGGTCGCACTGCTGTAGGAGGATATTAGTAAATTGGAAATGATTCAGAAAAGATTCACCACGATGTTGCTGGGACGTTAGATTTAGCTATAAAATTTTGGATGAATTGCTTTGGACTTATTTCACTGTGCCATGAGAGGTTGATGGATGATCTCATAGAGATAAATGAAAGTAGGATGGGCATGGATTCAGTGAATAGCAGATGTTTGGTTTTCTTAGTTTCGGGAAATTCAGCATTAGTAGACATATGGGCGGCACGGTGGCACAGTGGTTAGCACTGCTGCCTCACAGTGCCAGAGACCCAGGTTCAATTCCCGCCTCAGGCGACTAACTGTGTGGAATTTGCACACTCTCCCCGTGTCTGCGTGGGTTTCCTCCGGGTGCTCTGGTTACCTCCCACAGTCCAAAGATGTGCAGGTTAGGTGAATTGGCCATGCTAAATTGCCCGTAGTGTTAGGTAAGGGGTGGGGGTATGGGTGGGTTACGCTTCGGCGGGGCGGTGTGGACTTGTTGGGCCGAAGGGCCTGTTTCCACATTGTATCTAATCTAATCTAAATATCTTTAAGGTGCGTGGAGTACATTTTAAAAAAGGCATGGGGGCAACGTTGTTACGTAAAGAGTGATTTGCATGTAGAATGAATTGTCAGCGAATTGGTGCATGTAAGTGGTGTTGCAGCATTTAAAATTATTTGGATATTGACATGAAGAGGATTTTTTGGATGGAATGAAAATAAAATTGCAGTTAAAACTCAACAGTTCTGACAGTATCTGCAGAGACAAATTAGAATTAACGTTTCGCGCCGAGTGAACCTTCCTGCGAGAGTGAGACAAACAGAAAAAGACAGATGAGCATGGGAAATAAAGTGAAAGAAGACTGTTTTAAGATGAGATAGTAAAGATCAAAAGGTATCAAGGGCAATTTCTACACGGTGGATCAGCAAGCGAGGAAGAAAAGCAAAGAGTTTGTGAAATGAGGAGCGACAGACAGCAAACACTTACCCAGAGAGACAGGCAGACAGACAGAGATAGAGACACACAGAGACAGACACGGAGGGAGACAGTCATACAGAATCAAAAGTGAGCAGAGCGAGAAATGGGGACAGGTTGAGAGAAAGGGAGAGAGACAGAGACAAACAGGGAGAGCAATAAACTGAGACAGATAGACAGATAGATACAATGAGGAACAAATAGTGTGAGGCAGATAGGGAGACAAAGACACAGAAAAGGGAAAGGGAAGACAGAGAAAGAGCAATTGAGACAGTTGGACAAACACAGAGAAAGAAAGACTGAGTGATAGACAGAGAGAGAGACAGAAAGGTACAGAAAGAGAGATGACAGCAGATAAAAATTGAAATGAAAGAAGGATGGCAATGGTCTGAACTTAAGATGCTCAAATACCCTATAGCGAGTCTGAAGTCGTTCCTTCCCTGTGCATGATCAGAATCATTCTGTGGGGAAAAAAGTCCTCCAAGATGTGACAGATTAGGGACTAACGGCAAAGCTGTAGCTCATAGAGGGAGGAATATGGTGCGAATTCCTATTCATTGTACACTGAGTCTGTGAGTTGTCACTAACTCATGAACAGGAGGACGGAAGGTGAAGTGATGGAGCTTTGTGTGAGTTCGAAATGGTTTATATATGTCACATTTCTATGTGTACCGACGACACAGACTCCCGTGCAGCGTGGAGTTGGGAGATAATAAAGTTAATAGACTAACTTCATCTTGGGAAGAGAGACCAGGCATTTGTGACAGCGCAGTGTGTGTGTGGTTGTGGTGGGGGAAGGAATGTTGGTATCTGAATTCTGATCTGAAGTCAGAACAACACCTTGGATTTCATACAGGGCACATGATTCACTTAAAACACCCTCAGTCAGCAACTCCTCCTGAGTCTCGACATCCGTATCCCTCTCAATCACCTGAGCCCACTTTCCACTATCACTACATCGTACACCATCTCAGGTGCTACAGCGTAGTAACTTCAGTGACAATTTTCCACTCTCCGTCAGTCACTAAATCCAAACCCCGTGTAGTCATTGCATCCTTCTCCACTCACTCTGTACCTCACACACTCCCAACTCACCACATTTAATTTCAATCAATCACTGCATCTCACTCTCTCTCATTCGCTACATTCGACTCTCTTGAGTCAATCGATCTACGTCACTATCGTGCACGAGTTCGTACCATCGTTATTCTCCATCTCATACGCTCCTCATCGACGGCATTCCACTCTCTGCAGTCGCTACATCTCAGTCACTGCATCCCAAGGCCCCTTTGAGACTAGATTCAATTTCCCACAATCTCAATATCCTACACTGCCTCAGTAACTACATCCCGTCCGGCTCAATCGTATACCCAACTCTCCCGATTTCACTGCATCCCAATCCCCTCAGCTCAACAGTTCCCTCCTCAATGTCAGGGCGTTATCTCATCAACTGGCTCCAGACCAGGGCTAATACTTCCAGAACAAATCGTCCCATCGGATCCCAGTGCTTTTTGCATGATTTGCAAAGCAAGGTTTCTACAACGGTCATGCAAATTGAAGTTTTGTACTGAAAAATGAAACATGGAAATAAACAATGGTCCATTGGTATCGAGATCAGGTTTAGTTATTTATAGTGAACGCTAACTGAGCAGTAAGATAGATCTGAGGGAGTTTGGGAATGGGAAAAGATTGCCCATGACTATTCACAGTCTTTTGAAATGAACCTTGGAACATTGAAAAAAAAATGTTCAAATAACCAATTTTAGTAATTCATGGGTTGTTGGGCTGACAAAGTAGGCACAATTGGGATTAACCATGGAGACAAAAGAAAGAAGCTGCGGACTCCCTTATTCAGAAGCCACGGGTTTATCACAGTATCTGGCAAAAAGTAAAACGTAAAGGAATATTTTTATTTTGCCAGACAATCTTGACAGAAGAATAATGTTCTGTTCATGTGATATCAGAGGCAAGAATTTACAAATAGCACATTCAGCAACATGAACAAATAAAAGAGAGGAGGAAGCAAGATTGGTCACATGTTTGTGTGATCGGGACACTCAAAAGTGGTTGGCAATGTCCAATTCACTTCACCGGTTGGCATCCATAGTGTTTCACTGGTAATCTAATGGAGCTAGTGCGGTTATGTTCGAGCAAAAGTGCCAGTGATTAACCAGGAACAGAAATACTATCGAAGTATTTAACATCAGCTGAATAGGGGGCAGACATGTGAGAAAAGATACATCGAGATGCTTTGACGCAGTGATCTTTTACTTTCAATTCAGTTTTTGTTTGTGTTAATTTCTGCGACTTGGGTGTCGCTGGCTGGCCAGCATTATCTGCTCCTTCCTATTTGCCGCTGGCAAGGTCGTAGTGAACTGCCTCCTTGAACCGCTGAAGTTCACTTGCTGTGGGTTGATCGACAATGCTGGCAGGTAGAGGATTGAAGGATTCTGAACTAACGCCTGTGAAGGAATGGCGATATATTTCCAAGTCAGTGTATTGAGAGACTTGGAGGTAAACTTGCAGCTGGTGATGCTCCCAACTGTCTGCTACTATTGTCGGGATGAAAAAGTAAAGAATCACCAGAAGAGTTCTTCAAGAAGCAGATCCTTTATTTGCAAACAAACAATGTGACGCGCAGAATGCAGATTCTCGAATGCCCACGATCCTCAGGGTCCGTGTTTGTTCATATATTCTTTTATTATGGTAGCGTTGTTATCAGCATGTCCAGCTATACTAATCAAAAGTACCTCATTCTAGCTACACAATAAACCAGTAATGTTAGTGCCCATTATCTGTTTAGTTGTCCACTGTACATTTTCCTACATTCTGCATAATGTTATTCTAATATCACGTTTCAATATTTAGTGTCAGCATTTGCAAAAATGGCCTTTCAATACAGACCCTACTTAATATTTTCCTAATGTCATGATTAGATATTTACTGTCAATAGTCTCAAGCAGGCTGACTCTAATAACTATAACTTAGTTATTTAATAACATGTCATAACATTTGTGGTCCTAATCCTGCCAGAATGTTACTTAGCAGGTGAGGCAAACTTTACTAACTGTGTGATCGCATCTTGCTAAGTGCTGTAAGAGAATTCCACAATTCGTATCCCATTCTGCATTCCACAAGTCGCCAGTGGTCTTCATGCTTTACCTCTTTCTATGCTTTCTTTATTTTCCATATTTCCTCCCTTTGAGACTTACTGATCTCACCTAGAGAATGAGAACAATATTTTCAGGCCCTCTTGCGTCCAATACAAACAATGTCGGTCACAACTTGGACGAAAAAAATTTGGAGTCTGAGACTTAAAGCGTTTTGGGGTACCTTGGTCCAAAAGTCTTTCTCAGAGAAAGTGAGGACTGCAGATGCTGAAGATCAGAGTTGAAAAATGTGTTGTTGGAAAAGCGCAGCAGGTCAGGCAGCATCAAAGGAGCAGGAGAATCGACGTTTCCGGCATAAGCCCTTGTTCAGGAATGAGGAGGGTGTGCCAAGCAGGCTACGATAAAACGTAGGGAGGAGGGACTGGGGGAGGGGCGTTGGGAATGCGATAGGTGGAAGGAGGTTAAGGTGAGGGTGGTAGGCCAGAGAGAGGGTCGGGTGGAGAGGTCTGGAAGAAGATTGCAGGTCAATAAGGTGGTGCTGAGTCCGAAAATTGGGACTGAGATCAGGTGGGCGGGAGGGGAAATGAGAAAGCTGGAGAAATCTGCATTCATCCCTTGTGGTTGGAGGGTTCCTCGGCGGAAGATGAGACGTTCTTCCTCCAGCCGTCGTGTTGCCATGGTCTGGCGATGGAAGAGGCCAAGGACCTGCATTGCCTTGGCGGAGTGGGAGGGGGAGTTAAAGTGTTCAGCTATGGGGCGGTTGGGTTGGTTGGTGCGGGTGTCCCAGAGGTGTTCTCTGAAACGTTCCACAAGTATGCGGCTTGTCTCCCCAATGTATAGGAGGTCACATCGGGTATAGCGGATGTAGTAAATGATGTGTGGGGAGGTGCAGGTGAATTTGTGACGGATATGGAAGGATTCCTTGGGGCCTTGGAGGGAAGTGAGGGGGAGGTATGGGCGTAAGTTTTGCATTTCTTGCGGTTGCAGGGGAAGGTGCGGGAGTGGAGGTTAGGTTGGTGGGGGGGGGGGTGTGTGTGTGGACCTGACGAGGGAGTCGCGGAGGGAGTGGTCTTTCCAGAACGCTGATAGGGGAGGGGAGGGTCTGTTTGGAGGTGGTGGAACCTTTCCCCCATTTATCAGAATAGAAAATAAAAGTCCCAAGATTCTTCACAATCTCGGACCCACACGTTTTTCAGCAGTGTCATCTATGGCCCCACGTAGGCATATCCGTTGCATCGTGGCAGTCGTCAGATCATAATAGCGGAGCAGTGCGGCTCCCTCAGAATGGGAAGTACTTCTGGCGTAGCTGAAATGAGCACAAGTTTCTGTGTCGTGATGCAATCTAAAATAAGACTTAATAAGAGGTAAGCCACAACAAAAGACGAAGGTGACAACAAGTAAAACCGCGCCTATAATCTTGACTAATCCTACTCCCCTAGGTCCTAATATATTATTAAACCAATCAAAAGCCTGCTGACCAAAACCCCACGTTGTATTTTACTTCCTGTCGTAGATTAATTAGTTTTGCTTGATTTAGTAAAGGTCGCCCAGGGCGAGTGTTGCTATGTATAAAGGGACGGCAATACTCCCCAAACCTCACACTAACCCAGCCTTTTTCTGCCAGTATCCAATGTAAAGCCTATCTGTTTTGCCGTGTCATTTTAGTACTGGCCCCCAATTGTTCTCCCAAGGAACCGTCAGTAAAATTGATACATTTCTGCTGAATGTAATAAATATAATTAATCCATTCTGCATTCTTGCTGAGCCCTATAATTGTGATAAGAGCCTCTCATCCTGCTGCAATCTCATTGAAGGCCTTAAGCCCATTAGGAACACCTCTTGGCTGTCCCATGCTATCAATCCGAGTTGTTGAATCAGGGAGACACCTTCACTTAGTTCAGCACAAATCTGACTATGACGTTGAGTCAAACTGCGCGTGTTGTGATATAACTACTTAGTGTAGGATCATGTCCCGGGCAGAGCTTCAATTCTTACCACATAGCCACCAACTATCTGCCAGTTAGATGCATTGAGAATTTAAGAGAGCTCCAAATGTGGTGTCCACCTCGAGATCAATCATATTAGACAATAGACAATAGACAATAGATGCAGGATTAGGCCATTCAGCCCTTCGAGCCTGCACCGCAATTCAATATGATCATGGCTGATCATTCCTAATCAGTATCCTCTTCCTGCCTTATCTTCATAACCCTTGATTCCACTATCTTTGTGAGCTCTATCTAACTCTTTCTTGAATGAATCCAGAGACTGGGTCTCCACTGCCCTCTGGGGCAGAGAATTCCACACAGCCACCACTCTCTGGGTGAAGAAGTTTCTCCTCATCTCGGTCCGAAATGGTCTACCCCGTATTTTTAAACTGTGTCCTCTGGTTCGGCACTCATCAATCAACGGAAACATGTTTCCTGCTGCCAGAGTGTCCAATCCTTTCATAATCTTATATGTCTCAATCAGATCCCCTCTCAGTCTTCTAAACTCAAGGGTATACAAGCCCAGTCGCTTCAGTCTTTCAGTGTAAGGTAATCCCGCCATTGCAGGAATTGACCTCGTGAACCTATGCTGCATTCCCTCAATAGCCAGAATGTCTTTCCTCAAATTTGGAGACCAGAACTGCACACAGTACTCCAGGTGTGGTCTCGCCAGGGCCCTGTACAGCTGCAGAAGCACCTCTTTGCTTCTATACTCAATTCCTCTTGTTATGAAGGCCAGCATGCTTTTAGCCTTCTTCACTACCTGCTGTACCTGCATGCTAACCTTCATTGAATGGTGTACAAGAACACACAGATTTCTCCGTACTGCCCCTTTACCTAAGTAGATTCCATTGAGGTAGCAATCTGCCTTCCTATTCTTGCCACCAAAGTGGATAAACATACATTTATCCACTTTAAACTGCATCTGCCATGCACCTGCCCACTCCCCTAACTTGTCCAGGTCACCCTGTAATCTCCTAACGTCCTCATCACATTTCACCCTGCCACCCAGCTTTGTATCATCAGCACATTTGCTAATGTTATTGCTGATACCACCTTCTATATTATTAACATATGTTGTAAAAAGCTGCGGTCCCAGCACGGATCCCTGCGGTACCCCACTGGTCACTGCCTGCCATTCCGAAATGGAGCCGTTTATCACTACCCTTTGCTTCCTATCAGCCAACAGATTTTCAATCCAATCTAGTACTTTGTCCCCAATACCATGCGCCCTAATGTTACTCAGTAACCTCCTGTGTGGGACTTTATCAAAAGCTTTCTGAAAGTCCAGGTACACAACATCTACTGGATCTCCCTCGTCCATCTTCAGAGTTACATCCTCAAAAAATTCAAGAAGATTAGTCAAGCATGATTTCCCCTTCATAAATCCATGCTGACTCTGTCCTATCCTGTTACTATTATCCAGATGTGCCGTAATTTCATCCTTTATAATAGATTCCAGCATCTTTCCCACCACTGAGGTCAGACTAACTGGTCTATAATTTCCTGCTTTCTCTCTCCCACCTTTCTTAAAAAGTGGTATAACATTAGCCACCCTCGAATCCTCAGGAACCGACCCTGAATCTATCGAACTCTGGAAAATAATCACCAACGCACCCACGATTTCCCGAGCCACCTCCTTCAGTACCCTGGGATGTAGACCATCAGGCCCCGGAGACTTATCAACCTTCAGACCTAACAGTCACTCCAACAACAAATCCTGGCAAATATAAAATCCCGTAAGTTCAGGTCCTTCAGCCACTGTTACCTCAGGGAGATTGCTTGTGTCTTCCCCAGTGAACACAGATCTGAAGTACCCATTTAATTCTTCTGTCATTTCTTTGTTCCCCATAATACATCCCCCTGTTTCTGTCTTCAAGGGCCCAATTTTAGTCCTAACCATTTTTTTGTTTGCCTTGCACATGCCTAAAAAAACTTTTACTATCATCCTTTACAGTCCTGGCCAGTTTACCTTCTTACCTCATTTTTCCTCTGCGTATTTCCTTCTTAGTAATCCTCTGTTGCTCTTTAAAAGCTTCCTAGTCCTCAGTTTTACCACTTATCTTTGCTATGTTATACTTTTTCTCTTTTAATTTTATATGTTTCTTAACTTCCCTCGTCAGCCACGGCTGCCTATGCCTCCTCCTGGGATCTTTCTTCCTTTTAGGAATGAACTGATCCTGAAACTTCTGCATTATATACAGAAATATCCGCCATTGTTCCTCCACGGTCATCCCTGGTAAGGTATTGCACCATTGAACTTTGGCCAGCTCCTTCCTCATTGCTCCATAGTTCCCTTTATTCAACAGAAGAACTGTCATTTCCGACTGTACCCTCTCCCTCTCAAATTGTACATTGAAGCTTAATGTATTATGGTCCCGACTTCCCAAAGGCTCCTTCACTTCGTGGTCTCTGACCAATTCTGGGTCGTTACACAATACCAGATCCAGAATTGCCTTCTACCCGGTCGGGTCCAGCACCAGCTGCTCTAAGAATCCATCTGAGGCACTCCACAAAGTCTCTTTCTTGAGGTCCAATACCATCCTGATTCTCCCAGTCTACCTGCATGTTAAAATTCCCCATAACAACTGTAGTAACATCTTTGCGACAGACCAATTTCAGCTCCTGATTCAACTTACAACCGACATCCAGACTACTGTTTGGGGGCCTCGAGATGACTTCCAAGAGGGTCGTTTTAGCCTTAGTATTTTGCAGCTCTATCCACACTAACTCTACATCCCCTGACTCTAGGTCCCCCCGCGCAAGGGACTGAATTATCTCCCTTACCAACAAGGCCACCCCACCCCCTCCTCCAGTCAGTCTGTCCTTACGATAGCACGTGTAGCCTTGAATATTCATTTCCCAGGCCCTGTCCACTTGAAGCCACGTCTCAGTTATCCCCACAATATCGTATCTGCCAATTTCCAAAAGAGCCTCAAGCTCATCCATCTTATGTCTATTGCTTCGTGCATTCATCTATAGTATTTTTAATTTGTTACTGCCCTCACCCTTCCCATAAACCCCTATTTCACTCAACTTTGCAGCATGATACCTTTCCAAGTTTTCTGCCTCCTTGATACAGTTGTCTTTCTTGACTTCTCTTGTTCTAACTTTCCCTTCAATTTCGTTTTTAAGCATCCATATTGTCCTCTCCCCCCGACTACTTAGTTTAAATGTAGCGGTGTTGCAGTAGAAAACCTGCCTGTCAGAATGCTGTTCCCTAACCTATTAAGGTGCAAACCGTCTCTCTTGTAGAATTTATGCTTGCCACAAAAT
Source organism: Chiloscyllium punctatum (assembly GCF_047496795.1). Classification (NCBI taxonomy): domain Eukaryota; kingdom Metazoa; phylum Chordata; class Chondrichthyes; order Orectolobiformes; family Hemiscylliidae; genus Chiloscyllium; species Chiloscyllium punctatum. The sequence goes on along the minus strand of NC_092781.1, from coordinate 22,977,938 downwards.
ATACCTCAGTGATCCAAGAACTTAAATCTTTGCTTCCTGCACCCAGTTCCCCAACACAAGTTCAAGTCCATTATCTCCCTGTTTCAGGCCACACCTGCCCGAGGAACTGGGAGCAAACCGGAGATAACGACCTTGGACGTCCTGCTTTTTAGCCTTCTTTCTGGTTCTCCGAAGTCCCGCTGTAGAATGTTCCTCCTCTTCTTCCCGACATCATTTGTGCCGACATGTACCACCACCTCTGGCTCTTCACCCTCGTCCTTGGGGATTTCCTGCACTCTGTCCGCGATAGGATTTATGCACATCTGGATAAGAATAATCTGATCAAGGATAATCTGCATGGTTTTGTGAAAGACAGGTCGTGCCTCACAAACCTTATTGAATTCTTTGAGAAGGTGACTAAGGAGGTAGATGAGGGGAAAGCGGTAGATGTGGTATATATGGATTTTAGTAAGGCGTTTGATAAGGTCCCCCATGGTAGGCTACTGCAGGAAATACAGAGATATGGCATTGAGGGTGAGTTGGAGGTTTGGATTAGGAATTGGCTGGCTGGAAGAAGACAGAGGGTAGTAGTTGATGGCAAAGGTTCATCTTGGAGTGCCATCACTAGCGGTGTTCCGCAAGGATCTGTTTTGGGACCATTGCTGTTTTTCATTTTTATAAATGACCTGGAGGAAGGGTTAGAAGGTTGGGTGAGCAAGTTTGCGGATGATACGAAAGTCGGAGGAGTTGTAGACTGTGAGGAAGGATGTGGCAGGTTACAGCGGGATATAGAGAAGCTGCAGAGCTGAGCAGAAAGGTGGCAAATGGAGTTCAATGTAGCTAAGTGTGAGGTGATTCACTTTGGTAAGAGTAATAAAAAGATGGGGTACTGGGCTAATGGCCGGATAATTGGTAGTTTGGAAGAGCAGAGGGATCTTGGTGTCCATGTACACAGATCTCTGAAAGTTGCCACCCAGGTAAATAGTGCAGTGAAGAAGGCATATGGCGTACTGGCTTTTATTGGTAGAGGAATTGAGTTCCGGAGTCCTGAGGTCATGCTGCTGTTGTATAAGACTCCGGTGCGGCCGCATCTGGAATATTGTGTGCAGTTTTGGTCGCCATACTATAGGAAGGATGTGGAGGCACTGGAACGGGTGCAGAGGAAGATTACCAGGATTTTGCCTGGTATGGTAGGAACATCCTATGAGGAAAGGCTGAGGCATTTGGGGGTTGTTTTCATTGGAGAAAAGAAGGTTTAGGGGTGACTTGATAGAGGTGTACAAGATGATTAGGGGGTTAGATAGGGTTGACAGTGAGAACCTTTTTCCACGTAAGGAGTCAGCTATTACAAGGGGGCATAGCTTTAAATTAAGGGGGGGGGGGTAGATATAGGACTGATGTTAGGGGTAGGTTCTTCACTCAGCGAGTCGTAAGTTCATGGAATGCCCTGCCAGTAGCAGTAGTGGACTCTCCCTCTTTATGGGTATTTAACCGGGCATTGGATAGGTATATGGAGGATAGTGGGTTAGTGTAGGTTAGGTGGGCTTTGATCGGCGCAACATCGAGGGCCGAAGGGCCTGTACTGCGCTGTAATGTTCTATGTTCTATATTCTATGTTCTATATATCTTTCACCCTGGCACCAGGAAGGCAACACACCATCCTGAAATCCCGTCTGATGCCAGAAAAACCCCAGTCAGTTCCTCTCACGATGGAGTCCCCTATTACCACGGCTCTGTGCGATGTCCGACTCTTCTGCTCTGCCTCTGCGCCAACTTTTGATTGACAGACCTGGCCGCCTTGCGAACTGGCAGTGTCATCAGTCTCTACTGTTTCCAAAAGCTTCAACTTGTTCCTGACAGGTACTTCTCCCAGGGTGTCTTGCACCTGTCTCCTCCCTGCCTTCCTCATCGTCTGCTCTGTTCTGCTCTTTTCTGGTCTGGTCGGTGTAATAACCTCACTGAAGGTCTTGTCCAGAAAGATCTCGTTCTCTCGGATGAGCCTAAGGTCCTCGAGTTCTTTCATCAGCTCTCCAATATGCTCGGTCAATAGCTGAATGTGCTAACACTTTCCACACATATACGAGCCAGATACACCAGAGTCGTTGACCTCCCACATCAAGCAGATAGCGCACTGAACCAGCTGGGCAGTCATGTCTTCACCCTCTTCAACTGTGGCGTTATCACTTCACTCAACCTCTTTGTCAAAGACTCCTGAGCTGAAGCCTCACTCTTCAATCCAAACTTCCTTAGACCCTCTTTTTGTGGCAAGTCTGTGGACTCTTGATTTAGATTAGAGGAGGAGGGAGGGAGAGAGGGAGGCCCCACCTTGTAGGATCTGGGGTTTAGAACACACCCACTCTAATAGCAATCACTTACCTTCGCGAACGGCTTTGCGCTCCACCTGAACTTCCGCCTAGCTCCCGCCGCTCTCTGCTGTGGGGGACTGAGAGGCAAGGCAACTGGCAGTGCACAGATAAAACCCTGGAAAAGGGAGGGGATTGATGAACAGAATTCAGTGTGTAGACACCTCCTTGACCGAAAGAGAGTGGTCTGAGAGAAACCAACCAGTGTACAGACATCACTCCGACAGAGTGAAGTGTCTGAGAGTAAGAAGACAGTGTTCAAATATCTTGCTGATAGACAGGTAACTGACAGGCAGCTGTAAATGTACAATTATATACCTTGAGGAAAGGTTGGAAAAGACAGACGCCGGGCTGCAATTGCACATCTCTCTGGGAGAGAGTGGATTAAGAGATATATGCCATTGTTTAGGTGCCTTTAAAAGAGAGGGCGTGGTCTGCAAGACACCAGTCAGTGTGCATGTATCTTCAATAGTCAGTTGGAATCAGAGAGGCATCATTCAAAGCTTAGAGAGATGGAGAGAAAAGAGAGAAAGGGAGAGATTGCAGACGGACACCATTCAGTGTACAGACATCAGTGTACAGAACAAAGAAGAACATTAAAAACGCAAGAACAGACCCTCCGGACCTTCAAGCCTGGGCCAATCCAAATCCACCGTCTAACCCTATCACCCAATTACGACGGATATGATTCCCTTACTCATGCATCTGTTCAGACGCATATTAAACTATCTACCGTGCTTGCCTATACTGCATCTGCTGGCAACGCATTCCAGATAGCTACAAAACTCTGCATAAAATAATTTCAGCATGGATCCTCCTTGAACCTTTCTGCCCTCAACTTGAACCTCACTCTGGGGAAAAAAATCTATCTCTACCCACCCTCTCTATACCCTTCAAGCTTTTTCAGACAATCAGGTCCGTCCGCTTTCTCCAATGAAAGCAACCCGAACCTACTCAATCTCTCTTCATAGTGAGTACCTTCCAAACCAGGCATATATCCTTGCCCTTCTCTACACCTCTCCAAACCTTCCACATCCTTTTGTATACCGTATTCCAAATGCGGCCGAAACAATCTCTTGTAAAATTTAACCTGACCTGCTAGCTCTTATAATCAATATCCCGTCCGAAGAAGGCTTGATTCCTCATTTATGCTTGTTCTGACTCTCACGAAATTCCTCCAAAGCTTGTTCCATTCTTAGCTACCGGGAACTTATGTACGGCTTCACTTTCCCCTTGGCTCGTCGAACAATTTCTCCTTTCCTCCGCGGTTCACGAGTCTTTCCTTTCTGACCAAAGGGACATGCCTATCCTGCACAACCTTCAATCTATCTTTGAAAGACTCCCACATATCAAATATGGACTTCCTTTAAATAGCTTCCCCCACTCAATATTTCCCAGCTGCTGCCCAGTTTTGATATAATTGGTCTTGGCCCAGTTTACTTGTCTTGCTTGAGGATCGCTCTCATCTTTGTCTACAAGTACTATATAACTTACAGAACTGTTGTCACTCATCCCAAAGACATCCCCCACCGCAGATCGTACCAACTGGCCTCGTTCATTCATCAACACCAGGTCCAAAATGGCCCCTTCACTATTCAGACAATTGACATACTGCCCGAGAAAATCTTCCTGGATTCTCCTTGTAAATTATGTCCCATTCAGACTTCTGACAATAAGTGTATCCATGTCTTTTATGAGGAAATTATAATGCACCATTACCACTAATATGTTGTGGTTCCGTTCGCCGAGTTGGGAATTGGTGTTGCAGACGTTTCGTCCCCTGTCTAGGTGACATCCTCCGTGCTTGGAATCACATCACATCATCGCCCCCAGCAGTACCCAAAATGGTATAACGTTAGTGAAGAGTGATGGCCGAGGGGACACCTGCACTGCCTTCCTACGCTTTCTCTGGCTTTTGGTCACCCATTCTTGTCTCCCTCAGCAATTCTTATCTGCAGTGTGACCAACTCGTGCAACATCCTATCCTCGACCTCCTTAAATATGTGCTACCTCCTTACCTTCCCGTAAAGCTCCTGATACCAAAGAAAACTCTGCACTGTCTCTTGGTTCTCCTGGACAAGAAAAAGGCCAAGGGAATCGACGGAAAATACTTATACTGTTCATTTGCCTTCCCGGCAACCTCCTGGTACTGATGTCACCTCTGCTCTTTTCCCCGCTGCTCCCAGAGAGAAAGAAAAGCCTTATGCATTCCTGTCAATCACTGTCTCTGATGATTAGCCACATTACGTGCTGACACTTACTCCCACTCCCTGCAATTTAACCAGCTACACCTGATCCGGCACCCGACAACATGAGTCTGCAATTTACCAGTACAGCTTAGCAATCACTATACTTCATTCTGTAAGTTACCCTCAGGACGCCATATCACTTTATCCCCATAAATCTGCACATTACACCCATGGTTGCGCAGCACACACTCAATGTTACTCAGTCGAAATCGCAGGATGACCTCTAAATCATGACTTAATTCTTGATAATTTAACCAAGATCGTCTGCAAAGTCACTAATTTGCAAATTACACACATGACATCCTATCTATCTGCAATGTACTCCACTATGTCCTGTTTATCACTCCTTATCATTTTGTAAATTAATCCAAGTATATCTAATAAAGTACTGCCCACGCCATCCAAATCTTCCAGAATAACGTCCCATCAATCATTCCCTATCATTCAGCAAGTACCGTCCACGATGTAGTTCAAGTCATTTCTTACTACTTTGTAAATTACCAACATGATAGTGTATCTGTATTTCCCTCTGACTCTATAAATTACTCACATGAAGGTCTGTCACTCTCAATTTGGCGACGCCGATGTTAGACTGGGTTCGTGCAAAGTTAAAAATAACACAACACCTGTTTATATTCCAACACGTTTATTTGGACGTGCCAGCTTTCAGAGTGCTCGTCCTTCATCAGGTGGGTGTGAGAATGCAAAATGTCTCCACAACCACCTGATGAAGGAGTAGCACTCCGAATGCTAATACTTCCAGACAAACCGGTTGGACTATAACCTGATGTTGTGTCATTTTTAACTGTGTTCCACAGACTTTGTTTTTCTGTTTTCCCCCATGTTGCGACATTCATCACACCATTTTGCTCTGTAAAAATTGAGACATATTCGAACTCGGGCCTAATGATTTTCTGCATGACTAAAGGATGTGAAATTAGTCACTCCATATCACTCAGCCAAGTAACCCCAAGCGATTCTGTCAAGAATTCGTTACCAATCTGTAAGCTACCCCCATATGTTTTACAACAGTAAAACGCTGGTCTCATGCTTTTGTTTGTTATAATTATAACAATGTCGAGGATCGACTTTCCAATTTATGCAATTCTGTTCTTCTTGATCAATGTGGATTGCTGTTAGATTGAAGTAATGTAAATGTAACAGCACTACTCTGAAGCAATAATTGTATCACTTGTATCACACAAGGAGTCCTGAACGATGCAATTCAAGGTATTGAAATAATGCTTGCCAATGAGTTCAGAGAGTTTCTTCTGATATTTTTAAATGTCTGCAATTTTGATTGTGTACTTAGTGAGGAATGGACAGTGTCGCTCTTCTGTGCGCGCGCACACACACACACGCGCGCACATAGACATGCATAACAGGAATAGTTGAACAATCGCTCCACTGTTTGAAAGGAAGATTGTTGATTCTCATTGCAGGCACTGTAGGGTGGGGTGTGTTGAGGATAGAATCAGACGTGCTGGAATCAAAGAGTGCGTACCAGTTCAGGATCAGTTATTAGTTTTAACACTAATGGAAAGACACCATCTTATATTCGGAGGGCATAAGCTTCCGGGCATATAGCTCACAAAGAAAAGCTGTTCTGATATCTAGGAGCCATTCAGTGATGTTAGAAAATGGAATGCCTTCGGCATCACGACCTCCGTAAACCAATCAGCTGTATGTTATAACTGATTCTGAAGAAAGCCTATACATTTGATGCCCCTAATTGTTGAAATGTTTTCGGCAATACGTTAGAGACCACAGAAGTACTGACCCTGTCGCTTTGTGCCTCCTACAAAAGTGTTAGCAAAAAGGGGAGAGATAAAGAGGAGTAGGATATCCTGATAAGTAAAAAGGTTGTTTCAGTGATTCGCGTGGTCTGGGAGTATTGAAATGCTTGCCATATTTCACGTCCACCCAGAACAACATAGTTTATTCCATTTTTCTATGTCTCTCTGGATTTGTCAGGGAGTTTCACCAGACGCTTAAAGTTAAAAGCGATCCAGTGATGTTAACGTTAATAATTGTTAACCTGTTACTGACATCTTCTACTCTGACAGATATCCATTCTTGTTCAGTACAAAAATGTGGTCTCTGCCTTCAGTAATCCTGGATTTGAAAGATTGGTGGAAATAGGCATTTAGAGACTTAACTATTTTTCGAATTTCTCAACACTTTTAACTGTGGAAGGGCAAATTCAGATTTCCAGTGCGCTGAACAGTAAGACCAATTACTTTTCTCCTCTTTTTGCCTGGTCACCAAGGGACTGCACGATCGAGGGTGTACCACATAGAATTGTGATGAGGAGACATTCCTGCAACCAAGCAGTAGTGACATGGTGAAATTCTCTGCCACTGATAATGACTGAGAGAAACATAATCAATATTTTCGCGAATATGTTAGATGTGGTTTGGGGTATTAAGGATCAAAGGAAATGGGAATAAATTTGAGAAAGGAATTGAATTAGCTGATCAATCATTATGCGGTTAATGTCAGGCCATGCTGGGAGAGCCAAAGATGTTATTCCTGCGTCTATTTTCTCGCTTTCTTGGTACATCCAAATGAATGGTGAAGCTCAAATAAGAGCGAGTGTAGTAAACCGATTGTCATATTGATCGATGAAGTGCAAAAACTACAAATTTGCTATCAATCAACACCTCTCTGAAACGACCTTGAACAATGAAAGGTGGAAAAGGCTGGCTTAATAATTACTGTCTCTCTCTCTCATATACACACAGACACACACAGACACACACTCACACACACACACTCACACTCACACACACACACACACACACACACACACACACTCACACACTCACACACACACACACACACTCACACACACACACTCACACTCACACACACACACACACACACACTCAAACACACACACACACACACACACTCACACACACACACTCACACTCACACACACACACACACACACACACACACACTCAAACACACACACACACACACACACGTACAGAAGAAGCGGATGAATTTCTTCCAGACGGATATCAAAGATGCCAGCATCACAAATGAGGCAAGCCACAAGTCTTATGGACTCAGTGGTAAGCACTTATTCCTCAGTTATTCCTTAAGGATCCGTCTTCGATTCCAACATCAGCCGCCTATCTATGTGGAGTTTGCACCTTCTCCCTGTGTCTGGGTGGGTCTGTTTCCTCTCACAGTCCAAAGGTGTGCAGATTAGGCGAATTGGCTATGCGAAATTGTCCACAAGTTTCAGGGAAGAGTAAGTTACGTGTGTTAGTCAGGGCAAATATAGCGTAGGAGAATGGTTCTCGATTTGTGGGATCTTTGTGTGGACTTGTTTGAGCAAATGGTCTGTTTGCACGTAGTAGGGATTCCATGGTTCTATTTTAGAGTCAGGCTAACAGCAAGATCAACCTCGTTACGAACAGATATACTCATATTCGTTCAGTCAGCAATCTTGCAGTTTCCCGTGATCTCAGTCAACTGGATGGATTGTTTATACTGCAGTGGGTCTCCAGCATCAATCACCACACCGATTGCTATTGCCACGAGTGTCAATTTCCAGATCTCGCCACAGATCTGAGGTGTGGTGAGCCACGAGTTCAATGGACTGCCAGCCGTTATTCTCAAAGGAGAGAACAGCTGGAAAGTCATCAGCTACTATAGTGACAGCATGCATCTAATTGAAACAGATAACATTGCAATGAAATGGAACAGACATGGTTGGCATTCACGAGGAAACTCCAATCTGGCAGAGCAGCAATGACATAAATACACGAGAGATACTGCATTTATCTGCCATTCCATATGAATCTGCGAGTGATGAAAGAGGCATTTACCAAACCCATCCCATCCAACAAGTTCTAAGCTTATCTGAAAGCAAATCTAATTCACTCCTAATAAAAGCGAAGAAAGCGTGAGAGAGGCAAAGCAATCAAGTTTAAAGGTGCGGTTTCTCTGGTCTCTAGAACAAGCTACACAAAGTCTTGGGGGAGATATAGCATTAATGCATTAATTCGAACAGTGTGGTTATCTTCAATTGGAGGTAAATAGTATCTTGTATGACTCAAGTTGCTTGCACGAGTAAAGAACTGAACTAAAATATGCCGTGGAATGGGTGTTTAAACAAATTCAGACTTTCATGTTGACAAATATTATGAATATCGAATAAATTGTAGAAATGATGAGGTTGACATGTAAAGAGGATGCGATTCCAACAGAAGTAGAGACTGAGACGAAATAAGGATAAATCGACAATGAAAAGGAATTAGAGGTTCAGATATTTTGTGGACTAGAGGGAAGGTTAAAACAGAAAGAAGTGTCACTGATGGGAAGTGAGCTTCAATCAGATCAAAATGCAATGATACACAGAAAGGAAGGAAAGTCAGCGATAAACCATGAAATATTCAGTGAATGTGTGTCAGAGTAGAAATGTGTTTGGATGAAATGAGAGAATGAATTTGAAAATGAGAGCCCAGGAGAGACAAAAACTAGGTTGGCTTGAAGCTCCAGATCCAATAATTTAAAAATGAATGATCAAGATATGGAGAAAAATGCAGCGGATATAGGAATAGGGGTGTTTTTTTTCTCGAAGGAACCTGCGTTTACTGGAGTAGGTAACAAAGCGTCTGAGGGCTGTAAGGGCTCCAGGGCATTGCAGGAGTTGTGACAGTTTTAAGGGATGTAGAAACTTAGAGAGGCAGGGAGACACCAAGTGACTGTTGATGTTTACTGTGATTGCGCCTGTTGAAAGTTGAGACGTATGGTGTGCTTCTGGATGGACAGATGCAGGAAGAAGAGCCATCGTAGGCGCTGGCGAAAGTTAGAGTTTTAGAGATTGTTGCATAGTTAGAGTAGATTTCACTGACATGATATACCAGAGGAGCTGGATTAGGTGATCGTGGTGAAGGGATTGTTCCAGGTGCTGAAAGATTTTACATGGATAATGCATACTGTTCTGTTTGGACTATTCCTTGAAAAATTCAATTTTGCATTTTCAGAGATAAGACAAGCGATAGAGTCTGGAGACAGAACTGTGCAATACTGTAGCACCTGGACCAGTGAAAGAGTCCTGAAGAATACATGGCTGCTGGAAGTTATGGAAAAAAACACTTTATGGAGTTGGAGCGATGGAAGAAAGATGCACAAAAACAGAGGATTGCAGGATTTGGAACGGATTGCCGATATGGTATTGAATGAGAATACAGGGACTGAGTGAAACCAGATAGGGTGTGTTGGAGCAGCTGGTAGACATTTCAGTTGGAGAGAAGACTGTGGGATTTAAAACGAAGTCTTGAATTTTCTATTGAATAGAGGACAATACACAGAGAGGGACATTTATGAGAGATACAGATTAAGTTCTTTATCGTTGTCTTTTCCTGCAGATGGTCAATTTCAAGTTTCGGGGGCACTTTTAAGCTGAGAGAAGACAGGTTTGGAAAGGACTTAGGAGTAAACCTTTTCTTACATAGTTGGTTTGCAGGTGGAATTACCTCAAGACGAAATGGCTAATGTGAGGACAATTACTACGTTTAAGAGATATTTGGCGTGGACTGCTTGGACTGAAAGGCTTCTTTCCATGCGGCACGGTTCGACGATTCTATGACATCACTCGAGGCAAAACGTTACCTCAAAGTCTTGAAGGGCCGTGAGAATATCATTTTAACATAGAGAAACGGAAGCTTCTCACAGATGATTCAAACGAGGATGAAGCAGTAAGGATAAGGATAATATAAAAATTTGGAAGCATTCTAGGGATGGTGAAGCTTCAGAGTTTGTGACATTACAAGGAGACTAAGGAGAAAATATATCGTGTGAAATTTATAGCTGTCAGAGTAGATTGATAGCAATAGCATTATGGCATTGAAGATATTTGCAGAGGCGGGTTGCTGGATCAGCTGGAAGAGGTAACTAAGGCATGGGGTTGTTGGTGGCTACTGAGGAAGGTGTTTCGAAGGATTCCATGTGCTTTAGAAACATGTGAGTTCGTACAGAAAAGGACATTAGCATGTCTGGAGGATGCAACCAAGATTGAAATTACAGCGAAGGCTTTGGGAGTTAAAGGAAATATGGAAGATTGCAGCAGTTAGGGGATGTTTGATAGATGGTGATGTGTGCAAGAAACTTGAGGGACTTACGGAAGTATGAGGATGGCAGACAAAGGAGGTTTTATAGATGTGCACTGTTGCAGAGAGATTGAAACAACAGAAGTGCTGCAGAGGTTTTGTTCTGATTTATTTGATTGAGCTAATTATTTGGGAGTCTGATTGACTTTTTCAAATAAGGGATCTTGTAGGTATCAAGCATATGACAGAGATAGAAAGAGCCATACTGGCCAGAGGAGATGAAACATACATTTGCATTGGTAAAGGGCAGCTGGTAGTACAGTCTTGTAGGGAGTAGCTTTGGAAAATTGACAAAATACAAGCAAAAATGAGCTTACTTAGTTCAGCATAATGAGAAACAGAAGCCTGGGTGCATGCAACAAGCAGACGGGCAGCATTACGAATTGGGAAGTGTGCGACTTCAGGAGTCGGCAGCTGCAGTTTTGCTCACGATTAAAACCTTCATAAAATATGAAATGAGTGAGGACAAGGAGAATTGTTTTGTAATAGTCGAGTCAGTGTAATGCACTGGAATGGGTAAAGTCGTCAGGCTGACACAGGAATGGACATTCGTGACGTGGTAGATTTGAAAACGACAATGTTGATCATCGTACGTTTGCCCAAGGCACAAGTGTGAATTGCCTCTAAATGCTTCATCCCGAACCCATTGATGGAGTGGATCACGGAATGAGAAATGAGCCATCAAAACAAGTGTGCGTGTTCATCAGACCTTGTTCTGAGCTTATGACTATTCAATCTTGTCCCCTGTTCAGGAACTAACTAATTCAAGCCGAGCTCCTCACCTTGGTTTGTCAACATTGGACCATCACATCGCTTCACAGCAAATTATCAGGACGTGACTTGTCAGACGGGAATGAAAAGCAGCAGGAGTAGAAAGAATTAGACTCACAAAATCTATTTCGCAATGAAGAAGATGTTTCGCACATTGCACAGCATTTGCCTTCATAAGAAGGCGACACCTCCAGAACGGACGTGAGGAGCTGGGAACCGAACCAGTGGAGGTGGATGAGAGCTTATCGATCCTACTTCATTTTGTGCACTGCAGGAAACATGGTGACTGCCCCCCGGACCTGTTTAGATCTGATCATCCGAAGGTCTGTTCTTGGGCCTTGTTCAGGCTTGTCATGCATGACTCGTCTTCTTAATTTCAGCTCACCATTAATTTCAGGTACACACAGAAACTGTTCAAAAACAATAGCTTAAGCAGGACAACTGATTAAGCATAGTGCAACATAATGACTTCGATGCAACATATCAGCTCTGATCTCTCTGACTTACATCGTCAGCTCCAGGAGCTAATTGGCGTCATGCTCCGCAGATTTCTAACATTCATTTGTTCATCCCGGCCTCCCCATATGTTGTCTTGCACCTATTGTGCAGTTCTTTGGTGTGGTTGGATATTTACTTCATTTCTGTCACAAGGATTGATTTTGATTGGATCTCTCCTGCATAGTATCCAACAATCACTGTCGATGTTGTTCTATTTTGTAACTTCATGTAAAGTAATCCCAGTTGTTAACATCTCTTTCGCATTTATGTCGTCCTCCCATATATCGTTTGTAAACCCTGATCCACAAACTCTCGCAGTTTCAATGTTGCTCTCATTTGTTTAGTTGGCATATTAGGTGAACATTTTATGTAAAAATAGCTTCCAATGGGTTCCTGAGGTTCTCTCGGAACCTCGGAATAGATGCCACATAGACAATGGCGCTCGTGCAGCAATTCAAATTCCGCAGCATATATGCAACTTGTTTAAAGGTATACTCACCATCACTATCTAAAGAGTCATCAGCATCAAAGTAATATAAAATATACCACAGCCACATAAATATGAAGCTGCCAGATATGGCAAAGAGTAAAACCACACACTGCCTTCTATTCTCCATCTCTCGATCACTAGAATTATCTCCTTTACTCTGACACTTCAGTCCCTGACGGACACGACTGGCGACTATAATGTGCCTTACTGTCAGAACATTGAGGAACAGAATTAAACCAAATGGAAGTATTGGGGTTAGAATCTTCTCAAAATTGTTAAAACCTCTCCACACAGGATCATCATAATATGCATCGCTGTTTGAACAGTACCATGGTACATTATTAATGATCTCATAAGGTACAAATCTAAAGTAGATAGGAATATTTTTTAAACACAGCAGACTGCCCGTTGTTGCCAAAACCACAGTTGCAGTTTTCTCAGTGCAGTATTTGGCTTTGAGTTTCTCACAACAAATGGTGACATATCGATCGAAGGTGAATGCGATGGTGAACCAGACAGAACAGTCTATGACTACACGGCGCAATGCATAGCGAACACTACACACAGGAGTGATGTCCAGGAACGATGTTGGGAAGTAATCATTCTTGATTTTACTCAGTATAATCTCAATGACAACGACCAAAAGATCCACTGTTGCCATAGCCAGGAGATAGCGAGTGGTGCAGGTCGAGATTCCACATCTTCCCCGAGCCAGAATTGCAATTGTCACTAAATTGACTGGAAGAGAGAGAACGACAGAGAATATAAAAATATTTTGAAAAAAACAAACATTCATCATTTTGAGAATTTGAAGTAAGGGTTACAGCTTAGCATCACAAATGTGTGGAACATTGTGAGAACAACAATAATCACAATCAACACACTTGTGACACGCACTGTTCTTTCAATGAACGCAAATGATCATGAAGCAGACTGTTTAAACAGGAAATAATGCAGATAAGACTTTGATCGAGAAAGAACATCACGAGTGGATCGGTAACGTCGCACTGGATTCAGAACAATTCCCGTATATGTTATGGCCATTATTAAAATCGTGCGAATTCCTAGAAATGGAGAGCATTCTTCGATGAAAACATTCCCTCAAATATTTATATCCATTGCACTTTAAACATTCTATATGATTTGCCACACGGGGCATAAAACATTGAAGGATTCCAATTTTAAAAAAATGTTTGCTGACACAATGGAAAGATAATGAAAATATATTGGACAACTTCTGCTGGATAACAAAGAGAATCGTGCTTAGATTAACAAAATAAAAACATACATATGTGACGCTCAGTTCACAGTGTATAGTAAGGGACTCAACTCGAAAGTAATCTGGATAAATTGTTGAAGGTGTCTCGTATAAGTGCAAGAGTCTGACATTCCATCGAACATAGGACATAGAACAGTAGAGCACAGTACCGACCATTCCGCCCTCGAAGTTGTGCCAACCTTTTATCGTGCTCTAAGACCAAACTAACCTATATACCTATATTTCACTCTTATTGACCCAAGAACCATTAAATATCCCTAATGTATCTGATACTACCACCGCTACTGTCATTGTATTCCACACACCAACCACTCTCTGAAATCTCGCCGAAACCTTCCGCACTCACCTTAATATTGGCGCTGTCATGATAGCCATTTTACTGGATCACTTCCTCTCTTCGTCATGTACACATCGATAAAATCATCCCTCAAATTTCTTAGCTACAGTGAGAAAAGCCCCACTGCCCCTACCTATCATCACAAGACATGTCTTCCAGTCCAAGCAGCATCCTGGTAAATCTCCTGTGTATAATTTCTAACGCTTTCACATCCTTCCTATAAATAAGGTGGAGAGAATTGAACACAATATTCCAAATGAAGTCTCACCAGGGATTTATAGAACTGCATCAAAATGTCGCGATTCTTGAACTCAATCCACCGCTAATGAAAGACAACACAATGTCCGCTTTCTTAAAAAAATCTACCAAATTGAATGGAAACTTTGAAACGAAGGAGTTTGTCCAATTTGGAAACATTATAGGTCCATCATTCAGAGAATAAAATGATGAAGTACAACACAGTGAAATCTCTTCAAATTGTTTAGGCATTTGGGAGCTCGGCCTGTACAGCATATGTGATCTTTGGAAATATTAGCATACACAAGAGTAGGTACTAAAAACAGACTTTCCGAAACAGTTCAAAACGGAATATCATTTGCTCCAATGTTGTGTAACTATCACTTGAAGTAGGGGGAACGAAAGCATTTTGTCACAAGAAAAATGAAACAGAAAAGTGTCTGAATGTTGTAAAGAAAACCCAACTACAGTTATTTCCGGAAAAGCCCAGGCGGTCTGGCTACATCTGTAGAGGGAAATCAGAGTTAAACTTTCACGTTCAGTTACCCTTCATCAGAATTGAGATGGGCAGATGTCGATCATGAAGCATACTGAATGGCAGGATATGTTGTTAAGGTTGGTAGAGCAGGAATGGAGGTGGAGCTCAGTGGCGCATGAAGACAGTCAGAGCCCTGTTCATTCAAACACCATGTTTTATGTTCTGAAAACCGTCACATCAATTTCCGGCATGAAGAATCATGCATAATTTATTTATTTAATAAGTGGTATCATTCATGGCTTAATGGTTACCAGGTCTTTGAACAGGAAATGAGGCCACATAGCAGAGTGACCAAAATGTGACTGTGCTCAGTGTCCGTACAATGTGGTGCACCAAATCGATGCAAACAAATCCCGAAGGATAGTCCATTGAACATACAGTCACTGGTATCAAGGATCACAAAGCATTCAGGCACACAGCTTGAGAGTTAATGATCCTCAAATTAAACTGGTGTGGTAAACTGGCGCATTATCACTTGTGAGGCATGCTGTACTGATGCAGCTGATGATAATGCTTAAAAACCTCAGTCCTTGGAGCCAGAACTGTCTGGGTAGATCGCAGGTTTTATTTGTCATTTTCGGTTTTACTGTCGAATCAGACAGCGGGTGTTCTCACAACAGGCTGGCAATGCACATTCAACAATATAACACAATGGACCCTTCCACAACAACAACAACAACAAAATACGCTGTGCAAGTACCCCTTTCTTGAAATGAACACAACGTAACTGTTAGGGTAAAATCTCAACACATACACAATGCAATGTCCCATTCAATGCCCAATGATCTTTGTCGCGTCAAATTCTACAGATATTGCAGACACCTTCACAAATGTCTACAGAATTCTTCAGATTTGAATCATTTCCTACAGACTGTGAACTAAGCATCGCGTAAGTATATTATTACCATCGTGGAAACAAACACTACAACCTCAGTGAGGACTCAATGCCGTTTATATGCTGAAGCGTTTGGTTCATCTGATGTGTTCACAAAAGAGTACCATTTCGTAAAAGTTACTCAAAAAACCAATGCTATTTTCCAGTGTCATCCACTGAAGTCCTGAAATAGTCTGCAATTAAATTATTAAACGCTCCTTCTCCTTGTATTTTTAACAGTGTCGAATGTGTAGTCTTAGCAAATATCGATTCTACTGTTAAGAACCTCGTCTCACTGCCTGGCCATGATTTTGTCTGATTGATCATGTTTATCTCCTGATATGTACTTTCTAAACCTCAAGAAAACAAATAATGGAACAACCATCTGCTGACTTAAATTCTCCAGATTTTCAACTTTTTTCTTTTTTATGATTTTTGTTACATGAATCTGTTCGAAATATATTTCTGAGCCATCAGGAACTCAAAGACACAATCAAATGTTTTGCTCAGTGCAATCACTGTACGCTTCCTCGTCGTCCTTGCAATAATACTTGCTTATTTTACTTGATTGACTGCTGATAGATTAAGCATTAAAACCGTAAATCTGGAGAGCTTGAAACAGTTGAAGCAACAGAAAATAAGCACAGAAATAGCTCAGGGACATCTGAAATGAAACGAAGTTTCAAGTAACGTTATTAATCATAGGGTAATGCTACAGACTACGTGATACACAATTGACAGGATGGAAGTTCATTACAACCTACCGGGAAAACCAATTGCGCCTAGAACAATGTAGAAAATTTTCCTCACTGTTTGAATTGGAAGATGCATGTTCAATTTTAACGGACTTGTCCCTTTCTTCTGCATAGAATCCCGTTAACTTTGATTCTGAGATGGGCGATTTGCAAGGCCTCAGGTTTATACCCGTTAGCACCTCCGCAGGGATATTCGTGTTGCAATGTTCAAGTGTTGTTTGTCTTGAAAACCTGGTTTAAAAAAGCAGATGACAGCAGATGAGATAATTCCCCCGATGTTGGAATATGTTTACTGTGAGGAGTAAATTGTAGGAAAAAAAAATCACAACCCTTCACGATTGGGTAACATTGGTCCCATAATGTAACTAACCAGAAATGGCAGTGATGTTAAAAAATGCAAATGTCGTTTTGCACACTAGCATTTCGAAGTCGAAACAACCTTGTATCAGTCATAACCTTCACACAATGACAATTGAATGAGTGAATTACTACCATCAGAGAGCACTCTTTTCTGGATTCAGGAGCGTCACGGCTCTCTTTAGCTGTCGAGAGTCAATTGAATATTTCAGAAAGTCACAGTCAGCAGGAAGGAATGCCGCCATTTGCACGGTCTTATTCAGATTTGTGTTTGGGCAACTCAACCAAACTCTCCCCCGCGAACCATACCACAGACACCCCTCACTTTTCCAACACGAGCTTGCTCCCTTCTTCTCTTTACATTTATGGCTCACTTCAAAGTGATTATATCTAGCTTCGCCTGAAAATTACCTGGAAATTCAATTCTGAATTCTCAGCATGTGCTTCCAGAATATCGGTTTTTCATCATATCGCTGCTGACTCTTACTAATCTTTGCAAGTCCTCTCTCTTCCAAAATTGATAGGAAGAACTTAAACAGAGTCGGAAAATCCAGAATCTGTGTGGGTAAATTGAAGGCATCGCAGAGGAAATTACACGCTGATTAGAGGTATTCACAGGCCTTCTACCAGCAGTCAGTTTGTGGCGAAGATAACAAATCAGGAGACAGGAAAAACATACATGGATAAAATATATCACAATAATCATGGGTAACTTAAAACGTGCATGTGGAGCACAAAATTCAGTTTGCTAGCCAATCTAAAGATAATGTATTTGTGGAGTAAATATGTTTCTACGCCTGGAAAAACGTTTCACAGAAACTCTGGAAAAGACGGAATTCTTTATTTGGCAAGAGAAGTATCAAATTAGGAATACAGCTAAAGGAGCACAGATTGTGTAGTGGCCATACGATGATCGAATTCAGTTTGAGACAGGGAAAGGTCTCAGATATAACAGTATTACATTTGAGTGAACACATCTTCGAATACCTCACTGAGAAGACAATCAGAGTTGTTTGGAGGTGGAGCTCTGCAGGAAAGAATGGACAGAAGAGGTGTATTGGTTTGAATTTGTGTAATAATTTTGGATAAACTAATCCGAAGGAAGAAGAAACAAACTAAGGGCAGGACAAGTCAATCATATCACACAACGGAAGTCAGGGACAGTAATAACAAATGAAGAAGTACACGTAGTGTTAGAGATTAGTAGGAAGTTAGGCAATTGTGAAGCCTTCAAAACCCGTAGAGAGTAACGGAAAAGCAATACAGATGGAATAACATGATAAGTTAACAAATGCTGCGTACTAGTGGAAAAGAGAATTCCAAGAGTATTAGATACCTTAAAGGAAAGTTGCAGAGTGATGAGAGTGAGCTACTAGCAATTAAGGCTGAGCACATCATCATGGGAAAAAGAAACAGCAGAGGAAATAGACAGGCATATTGAGTTAGTATTCATGGTGGAAATATCCAGCAACAAGTAGACTGAGAGAGCTGGCCTGTGTGCAGGTTATCACTAAAGAGAAAGTTCTGGTCAGCTAAAATGTCTGAAGGAGAATACATTCCCATAACTGGACGGATTGAATTACAGAGTTCTACACAAGACAGCTAAGGAAGTTGCTGAGGCATTGCTGGCGATGTATTAGGAGTCGGTGGAGTGGAGGAGAGTGCTAGATGATTGGAAAATGACGAATGCAACAGCCTTGTTTATGAAGGAACGTAACGAGAAGGCAGAAACTGATGTCGGGTAGCATGACTTTGAGTTGCTAACGTTTTGGAGCCTCTTCTTAAGAATAAGATGGGGAAAACTTGAAAGAGCCGAGTGAAATGTCGCCAAGGTGTTAATTGGATGATTGGGTGAAGCTCCAACAACAGATAAATAATTTCCACAGAATCCATTTCGAATCAGGTCTCCATAATTGCCATCACTTCCAGGTAAAGTCATTCCCACCACTATCGATTGTACAATTTTGACAAGTTGTACCAAATTCAAGGTATACTGCAGAAAGTCATCACGGTTCCTCAGCCTGCATATTCTAAAATGAAAGCCACTATGCTCTCCAGGGGCAGCGTCGCTGTTACTTGAAAATATCACAAATACGAATTCTCCGCCTTACTCAAAATCCTTACTTTTAATTATTATGTCGCTCCTTCACTGTTGCTGCGGCAACATCCGGGAAGCTTTCCCGTGAGAACACTGTGGTTTTCTGTACTCCTCTTGGACTTGACAATTTTATAAAGAATACTCTCACCATTACATATTGCAGGCAACTAGCGACAGGCAATAAATCCTGGGCCCACCACTGATGTCATATCACGGTCTTCCTTCAACTACCATGAGTATTGAGGAAGAACTGGAGGTTTTTTAATGTCTGGGATGCTTATTTGGACTGTGATTGATAATAGGGAAGGGCTGTTGTGTTGGTGAAGGCATGTTGACATTTGGCAGTTCATGAGTGTTGGGTGATAACGTTTGGATTTGGCAATGCGGTGTTGTGCTGAACGTGCTTGGGGACGTCGAGATTGGTCATCGTAGGGCTCTTATATTTTGAATCCTAATGATCTCAGTATATAATTTGTGCACGTAGGTAAACTACCTGAACTTAGAAAAATAAAATAACTTAAACTTTAAAGACTCAATCATTTGACGGTTATGTTTCAAGCCTGGGACAAAACTTCGCATACGTAAATTTTCTCTTTCCGTGCTGTATGTCAGTTGCTGTGGTGCCCTGGTGCACCTCATTGTCTGATGCACTGACTGTTCACCTGCTAAAACATAGTAAATTATGATTGAGTATCCGCCTCTGCCAAGTATTGCTCAATAACGAATATTCGATAGAACAGAATGCCTACTCTATGGAAGCAACTTATTCAGCCCAAGAAGTCCACATCGATCCTCTGAAGAGCATCCCACCACAACTATTCTGCTAGTATTTCACTTACATTTCCCACAGTTAACCCAGTTAACCTACAAATCCATGAAGACTAATGACAGTTAATCATTGAAATCTAGCCAACTTGAACAACTTTGGAGTGAAGCAGGAAACCGGATGAACCACTAGAAATTCTCAACGGCACAGCGGAATGTGCGTAATACTTGTGGTGTGTCAGATAATTCACAGAAATCTGAGTGATAAAGTACACATGCACTTGGAAAGATTGGGTTTGATTAGAATCAGTTTCCATGAGAGATCATGTGTCACAAATATGTAAGAGTTCCTTGTTGAAGTGTCTCTGAAGATCCACAATGGCACGGCGAGAGTTATAATCTATGGATTTTTGTAAGGCATCTCATATGATTCTACATATTAGGACGTTATGTAAAGTTAGTTTGCATGGAAATCATGTAGAGCTAGAAAATTGGATCAACAATTAGCTGAATGGAACAGAGCAGAGGGTGATCGTGGAAGGATGCTTGGCAGACTGGAGGCCCGTGGCTCGTGGAGTATATCAATCGTCGGTGCTGGGACCATTGCTGATTGTTCTGTAAATCGGTGATTTGGATGAAGATGTGCAAGACACTGAGTTTGCTGATGACACGTAAAAAGCAATACCGCGAACGGTAAGGAAGGTTGTCCAAAATTGCAGCAAGACCTTCATCACTTGTGAGTCGGGAAATGCCAAATGTAGTTTACTATACATAGTGTGAGGTCGTGCATTTTTGAAAAGTCACAATGATGTAAAAATTTCATGGTGAATGGCATGACCATAACGATTGTAGTGGAATAGAGGGACCTTGGAGTTCAGGTGCAGAGTTCTCTGAAAGTGGCTTCACAGGTATCCAGCGCAGTGAAGAAGGATTTTGGAACACTGGCTTCCATTCGTCAAGACATTGAGACAGACGTTGAGAAGTTAAGTTAACTTGTGCAGGACGTTGGTGAGGGTTAACTTCGAGTATTGTGTTCATTTATGCTAACCTTGCTAGAGGAAGAATGTTATTAAAATGAAGAGAATGCAGAAGAAATGTCAAAGTTGTCGGAACTCAACGGGCTGAATTATAATCGGAAGTTGGACAAGGTGCATTTTTTTTCTTTAGTCCGTTGGAGACTCATGGGGGCTTTATCCAAGTCTGTGCGGCACAGTGGCACAGTGGTTAGCAGTGCTGCCTCACAGCGCCGGAGACCAGGCTTCAATTCCCGCCTCGGGCAACTGTCTGTGTGGAGTTGTCACATGCTCCCCGTGTCTGCGTGGGTTTCCTCCGCGTGCTTCAGTTGCCTCGGATATTTCAAAAATTGGCCATGCTAAATTGCCTTTAGTGTTAGGTGACGGGGTAAATGTAGGGGAATCGGCCTCGGTGGGTTGCTCTTCGGAGGGTCGGTGTGGACTTGTTGGGCGGACCAGCCTGTTTCCACACTGTAAAGAATGTAAATGTATAAGATCATGAGAGGCATGGACTGGCTGAATACACTCTGCTACGCCCCCCCCCCCCCCCCCCCCCCATGAACGTAGAAACACGGACAAAAGAGCAACAGATTAAGTTTAAAGTGGAAAAATTAAAAGAGAACCTGTGGGGCAACTTCTTTTTCCAGTAGGTGGTATGCATTTGCAAAGTCCTGCGAGCAGAAGTTGTTGAGGTGTGTACATTTAAAACACTTAAAAGTCATTTGGACAAAGACAATGGTGTGAAATGTTTAGAACAATATGGAAAAAGCGCAGGGAAATTCAGATTAGCGTAGGTGGACATTTTGGTCAGCACGGATGTGCCTAACTCTCTGATGTAGTATCCTTTGATTCTATTAAAGTATGCAGGTTTTGACAACCTTATGATATTAAGTAAAGTAATCTGCCGCTCCAGTCGAGATTCACAATCGCTTCCCACTCCTACTTCACAGAATTATTTTCGCTCTTTGTTTCAACTCCTTATGAGTCCACCCGAGATTCACTGGTATTCCTGCGAATTGTCCTTGTCGTTTGCACACACTACCCACCACCACTTCTATTTGATGCTGACTTTCCCTATCACAAATTGGTGGGAATCCAAAAGGCATCTGGCAGCTGTTCATGCATTTGAGTTGATTTAATTTCTCTAAACGGGTTTCCAGCCACACAGTGAGCACTCAGTCATCATACTTTTACATTGTTCAGACGTCTGAAGGCCAACCTCACCCTTGAGAATGATGTCGGGTTTCAAACCCAACACAACAAGGCGCAGCATGCGGATGGGTATCCACAGAATTTCAGATGCAACGGGTTTCAGAGGAGAGTTAAAGGTCTCCTTGTTTTCCCTTCTCTTATGAAGTTTCAATATGTAAACTTCTGATGTTTGAGGACTTGGCTTAACAATGGAGGAGCATGGAGCTGAATTTCCAGTTTTGCAAATTTCGTGCTTGCTTTCCTTCACGTGTGGATGTAATTTTAAAAACTGCATCCTTTAACGCAGGTAAAGTGCCGGACGACGAGGGTTGCTCATGTTATCCCCAGGATAGGTAATAGGTACGTTTCAGGCAATTACAGACCAGGGATCCTAACGTGGTAGGGAAAGTTGCTGGACAATGTACTCAGTGACAAGATTTATTTATAATTGGCATCTGTGGCAGGCAATATGTTTTGTGCCGACTTAATAGAGTTCTTTGAGGAAGTGACCAAGTTTATAGATGAATGAAGGGCTGTAGATGTTATATACATGGACTTTAGTAAGGTGTTTGATAAAGTTCCCGATGGTAACCTCATGGTTACAGAGAAGTCTCATGGAGTGCAGGGTGTTGTCGCTAGGTGGATAAAGAATTAGTTGAGCAGCAGGAGTTAGAGAGTAGTCATTGAAGGGAGTTTCATGAAATGAAGAAAGGAGGCCAGTGGTGTTCCACAGGGATCAGTGCTGGGGCCACTGTTGTTTATGATATACATAAGTGATCTGGAAGAGGGCATTGATCGACGATCAGTAATTGGCAGATGACACGAAGATTGGTGGAGGAGCAGAAAGCATGACAGGTTGTCAAACAATACAGCAGATAATAGATAAATCGGAGAGTTGGGCGGCGAAGTGGCGGATGGTGTTCAATCCCGGCAAATATGAGGTGATGCATGCTGGAAAGTCAAACTTTCGAGCAAAATATGCTGTAAACGGAATAGCCTTAGGAATAATTGATGAGCAGAGAGATGTGGGAGTTCAGGTCCCTTTTACCTTGAATTTAGGTGCAGAGGTCGGTGGAGTGATCAAGAACGCATATTGTTTGCTTGCCTTCATCGGACTAGGTATTGAATATATGCGCTGGCAAGTCATGTTAAATTACTACAAGACTTTGGTTCTGTGGCATTTAGAATTCTGTATGCAGTTGTGGTAGCCATATTAGCCAACTAAAGTGGACATTTTGGAGAGGGTTCAGGGATGGTTTACGAGGATGTCGATTGGTATGGAAGGATATGTCATGAAGGCAAGTTGAGTAAGTTAGGATTGTTTTCATTAGATTGAGGGGGGCCTTCATTGAGGTCCACAAAATCATGAAGGGTATAGACAGAATGGATAGATGTAAGCTGGTTCCCAGGGTGAGGGATCCAATAACAGGAGCTCACAAGTTCAAAGTGAGAAGTCAAAAGGTTAAGGGATACACACAGAATGAAAGTTACACAGAGGGTAATACGTGTCTCAAACGCGTTGCCAACAGAGGTAGCAAAGGCAGGAACGGTAGATTCATTTCAGGTGCATCTGGCGGGTGAATAGGTCGAGAGAAGAGGGTTACAGCTGCTTTAGAATTTGGTATTAGATTTAGACAGTAGATATGGATCAATCAGGCTTGGAGGGCCGAAGGGCCTGTTCCTGGGCTGTAAATGATCGTTGTCCTCTTACTTTCAGGTCTGTCTGTTGAATAAATAGCTTATGTTTTCCTTTCTGATATTTACAATACAATGAACCCAGCAAATGTCAACTGTCACAGAAGAGCGAGTAATTTTTCCGTTTCCACAACAAATATTCTGTTCTTTTACTAAGGTGCATTCGGACTATCTTGCTAATATGTTCAAGGGGTAACCTACACATAAAACTGAGAACAAAAATAAAAACTATAAGCGATCCAGTGGGATTCTCTCTGATGTCCAACTTGATTAGCAGTGTTGTGGGTTTCGATTATCAAATCTGCACACGTTTTAGGAAGATAGAGTGTGACAGTCAAACCGTTACATAGACATAGTGTCCTGAACCATAGAAACAGGTCATCTGTCGAACATTTTAGTGCCGACAAGATATTCGAAACTGATCTCATCCCATTGACTATCATTTGGCCCATATCTCTGTGAACGCTTCTTATTCATGTTTCCGCCTTTTTAATGTTTGAATTGTACCCACTTCCATTACTTCTCTGGCAGCTCATTCCATATGCGCACCACCCTCTGCTTGAAAACATTACCCCTCGGTTCGCTGTTAAATCTTTCCCGAAGCACCTGAAAGGTATGACCACTTGTTGTGCACTCTTCAAAAGTGGAAAACTAATCTCATCTCCTCACCCTGTACATGCCCATCAAAAGGTCACTCATCATCCGCTTGTGCTCCGGAGAGAAAAGTCTTTTCAGCCTCGCCCGAGAGATTACCATCTCGAAATCCAGCACTACAGTACACTTTCGATAGTAGGCAGACCGGAAAGTAATCGTTGTATTTTAAGTCAGCCTTATCAATGTCCTGTACAACTGCAGCATGACATCCGAACTCCAATACTCAATGCACTGCCCAATAAAGGCAAGGATTAAAAAAACACGTTCTCCACTGCCCCGTCTACCTGCGACTGAATTTTCAAGGAATGATGAACCTGCACTCCAAGGTCTCTTTTCGCACCAACCCAATTCCGGAAAGTACCATTAATTGCATAAGTCATGCCCAGTTTGCCTTTCCGAAATGCAGCAACACACACTTATCTTTGTTAAACTCAATTTTTCCACTCCCCTCTCTGCAATTGTACATCTGATCCAAGGTTCCGTTGCTTTCAGGCATAGTGGTTTTCACTGCCCACCACAGCATTTGTTTTGATGTAATCTACAAAATTAGTAACCATACCTTCGCTGGATTGCTCAGAATGGTAGTCCAATCGCAGATGCCATTTCACCTGTTAAGGAAGAAGAAAAGAAGATGCAGTTGCATTTAAGGAATAATAGGACGCTGGGAAGCTGGGATCCTCCGCTAATTAGTCTCCATTATTTAAAGTCCACATTGCCCGCAATTATAGTAGTTAAGACGGTTTAGAGGTCACTTGATTTTGTCTGTCGTGTCAGAGTACAAGAGCAAGGTGGTAATGTTGGACTTCTGAAGCTATGTGCGGATCTGGTCACTTCCCTAAAGGAAGCATGTGATAACACTAGAGGGCGTACAGGCAAGGTTCGTCAGGATGTTGCCTGGAATGAAGAAAATGTGCTCTAAGTCGAGACGACATAGACTTGGATTGCTGTCTATCGAGCAGAGAATACTGAGTTGGCTCATGACTGAGGTGTATGAGATCATGAGGGCTTTGGACAGAGTAAGTGGAGAGCAGCTGTTCCTTTTGCATGATGGATTCAAGATTAAAAAAAAATTACACAACACCAGGTTGCAGTGCAACAGGTTAAATTGGAAGTAATAGCTTTCGGAGCGCTGCTCCTTCACCAGGTGGTGGTGGAGTACCCCACAATCGTGTGATGAAGGAGCAGTCCTCTGAAAGGTAAAGCTTCCAATTAAATCTGCTGGAGTTGCGTGATCTTTAACTTTGTACACCTCAGTCCATCACCAGCATCTCCAAATCATGAAGGATCGGTAATGAGACTGCAAGGTGCATCAAATTCAGCGGGCATTGGAGAAAATAAGTTTTTTTTTCACTCAGCATGCCACGGAAAACTGACTGAGGAGGTAGTGGAAGCCGAAAACGTCACAAAAACATTTGGATACAAATTCAAACATCATAACGTTCAAGGAGATGGCGGCACACCAGCTCAGAACGGGCGGATTGATCGTTCTGTGGTTACCACTGCTGCCTCACAGCGCCAGAAAGTCCCGCTTAATTCTGGCCTCGGGCGATTCTCGGTGTGGAGCTTCAAGGTCTCCCTGCATCTGAGTGGGTGACCTGCAGGTATTCCAATTTGCAAACACAGTCCAAAGGTTTGCAGGGCAGATTGATTGGCCGTGCTAAATTTCCGAGTTGATACTGGGATGTGCTGTTCAGGAAAATTAGCAATGGCACATATAAGCTTACAGGGATCCGGTAGGGAAGTGAGTCTTCAGAGTCTCGGTGTGGACCTGTTGTGCCAAATGGCCTGTCCCTACATTGTAGGGATTGTGCGATTGTAGAAGAAATGAAAATAATTGACACAAAACTGTATGGAAGGCTTTTGTTTCCATAAAACAATTTTTGCAGCCTGTTACGTGCATTGTCGCCTGAGGCCTGGCTGATGAATTCGGTTTTCATAGCCTGATCTTGCACCGCTGTCTTTATCTGCTTCTCAGGCCATTAGTGCTACTTCACTGAATGATATATTAATTATTGGTAAAACTAGACAAGCTGAACCAGCAGGACAAGATAACATTGAGTTTTGCTGACATTCAGGACGCAGGTCTGGACAATGTATGGAAAGCTTATGACTGCCCCTAGGTTGCATATATATTTGGCAGTGGGTGTACATTTTCTTAAAAACTTGTAAAATACTGTATTTTCTTGGAATTGTGTGCGATTTCGTTCTGAACGAAGATGTAATTCCACATGGCCATGGACTAAGTGGTTGTTAATTCCTCAAATCTCCTCTCCTCACTCATTTATTTTAAAAGTTTCGAGACACGGTATATCTTTTTTTCCCCAACAATGATATGGGACAAGCACTGGAGATCGGGATAAGCGCACTTTCACTGTTAGCTACGTTGGTGTGGAGTTGATGTTATCTGCAGAATAACAAGTTGTGAAACCACAAATCTAGGAATGCGTTCGAAATTCATGGCCAAACCGTTTATGTAGATGACAACTGGTGATCCAAAAACCAATCCTTCTGGAACACCACTGCCCACAGTGCAAAACAACAACCATCTATGACTACCCTTTATTTCTACCTTCAAGGCAGTTTTGCGTCTAATTGTTAACCTTACTGTGGATTGTATGTGATTTAATCCTGCTATACTGTCTGGTATGTGGAATCTTGGCAAACGCTTTACTGAAGTCAAGAAAGCAAAATATACCACTCTGCCTTCATCAATATTCTCAGTCACTTCTTCAAAACACGGCTTCACATTGTGAAGGAGCAAAAATGATCTTTTGGACAGGGATATGCACTTCTCCTCAGATATGGCAGTTCAAGGAGTGCTTACCCCTTACTAAGGATTATATCTTCAAAAAATGCTGCTGGTTGCGATTCCTATCAGAGCGGATGGATCGGTTGGAGAGATAGAAGCAATGAGGAATTTGCAACTGCAACAGTATATGATTGATGGTAGTTATAGGAAGGGGGGCAAGTCTCAAATGCAGTCACATAGATGGGTTAAATCCAGAAAACGTAAGAAAGGTAGGCAGCAGTCTTCGGTGACGATCTCCATTTAAAACAAGTATGCGAATTCGAAAAAAATGTAGAGACTGATGGATTCTCGGCGAACATAGCACGAACAGGCAAGTTTCTGCTATTGAGACTAGCTCTAGTGCAATGAGGGATACGTCGGTTTCCAAGAGATCAACTGTGTTAGGGGACTGTCTAGTCCGAGGTGCAGACAAACGTTTCTGTGGCCAGCAGTAAGAACTCAGAATGGTGCGTTGCGACCCTGGTGCCAGGATCAAGGATGTCTCTAGGGAGGATACAGAATGTTCTTAAGGGGGAGAGAGGACAGCAAGCGGTCACTTGGAACCAACGATATAGGAAGGGAAAACCTTCAGAGTCGGAAGGGAGATGACAGAAATGTAGGCAGGGATTTAAAAAGAAGATCCTCGACAATAGTAATATCTAGATTCCTCTGGGTGCTACAAGCTAGGGAGGGCAGAAATACGAGCATAGAGCAGATGAATGCATGTATCGGAGAAGGATTAACATTTTTGGATCATTGGAATGTCTATTGGCGTAGAGGTGACCTGTACAAGAAGGATGGATTGCACCTAAATTGGAAGGGGACTGATATACTTGCAGACAGATTTGCTAGAGCTGCACTGGAGGATTTAAACTAGTAAGGTGGGGTGGGGCTGGGACTCAGGGAGATAGTGAGGAAAGAGATTAATCTGAGACTAGTACAGTGGAGAACAGAAGCGAGTGAAACCGTCAGAGCAGGCAGGGAGAAGGTAGGACTAATAAATTAAACTGCATTTATTTAAATGCAAGGAGTCTAACTGGGAAGGCTGCTGAACTCAGAGCATGGTGAAGAACATGGAACTGGGATATCATAGCAATTACAGAAACATGTTTAGGGTTGGACA
The DNA here is from genome assembly GCF_047496795.1 of Chiloscyllium punctatum. Lineage (NCBI taxonomy): Eukaryota > Metazoa > Chordata > Chondrichthyes > Orectolobiformes > Hemiscylliidae > Chiloscyllium > Chiloscyllium punctatum. Next base: position 22,949,753 of record NC_092781.1, on the reverse strand, counting down.
CGACTGGAAGCTTAACGTTCCAGTATACAAAGGCCAAAGGAAGGATGGAAAGGGAGGCAAGAGAGGAGAGGATTTGGTGTTTTTGAAAAGGGATACCATTGGGAGGGACGTTACTGTACTGAGGAACGATATTTCCTGAAATACATCCAGCAAATTTATTTGTGTGGAACTGAGGAATAAGAAAGGGATGATCACCTCATTGGGATTGTATTATAGACCCCCCTATTAGTCATGGAAATTGAGAAACAAATTTGTAAGGAGATCTCAGCTATCTGTAAGAATAATAGGGAGGTTATGGTCGGGAATTTTATCTTTCTAAGTATCGACTGGGGCTGCCATAATGTTAAGGGTTTAGGTGGAGAAGAATTTTTTAAGCGTGCACAAGAAAAAATTCTGATTCAGTATGTGGATATGCAGGTGCAAAATTTGAACTACTATTGGGAAATAGTTAAGGGTAGGTGACATGCTTCAGTGGGGGAGCACTTTGAAACCAGAGACCATAACTCTATTAGAGTTACAATACTGATGGAAAAAGGAAAACCAGATCTAAAGGTTGAATTCCAAGTTAGAGAAAGGCCAATTTCGATGGTGCCAGGCTAAATCTTACGAAAGCTGATTGGAGGCAGATATTCACAGGGACAGGGACAGTTGGAAAATGGAAAGCCTTAAAAAATGAGGTGAAGAGATTCCAGCGAAAGTATGTTCCTGTTAGGGTCAGAGGAAAGGCCGGTGTACATATGGAATGCTGGATGACCAAGAAATTGTGGGTTTAGTTGATGAAAAGAAGGATGCATATGTCAGGTATAGACAAGATAAATCGAGTGAATCCATATGAGAGTATAAAGGCAGTAGGTTGATACTTAAGAGGGAAATCAGGAGGGAAAAAAGGGCACATGAGATATCTTTGGCCAATAGAATTACGGAAATTCCAAAGGGTTATTACAAACATATTAAGGACAAAAAGGTAATTAGGGAGAGAATTCGGCCTCTTAAAGATCAGCAAGGCGCCCTTGCATGGAACCGCAGAAAGTATGAGATACTAAATGAATATTTTGCATCAGTATTTACTGTGGAAAAGGACATGGGAGATACAGAATGTAGGAAAATAGATGGTGACATCTTGAAGAAATGTCCATATTGCAGGGGAAGAAGTTTTGGATGTCTTGAAGCGCAAGAAGGTGATTAAATCCCCAAGGGCCTGATCAGGTGTAGCCGAGAACTCTGTGGAAAGCGAGGGAAGTGATTGCTGTGCCTTGTGCTGAGATATTTGATTCAGCGACAATCACAGGTGACGTGCCAGAAGACTGGAGGTTGGCTAACGTGGTGCCACTGTTTAAAAAGTGTAGTAAGAACAAACCAAGGAACTATAGACCAGTGAGTCTGACGGGGGTGTGGGAAAGTTGTTGGAGGGAATCCTGAAGGAGACGATGTACAATTATTTGGAAAGGCAAGGATTGATTAGGGATGGTAAACTTGGCTTTGTGCGTTGGAAATCATGTCTCACAACCTGATTGAGCCTTTTGAAGAAGTAACAGTGGATTCATGAGGGCAGAGCAGCAGAAGTGATCTATATGGACTTCAGTAAGGCGTTCAGCAAGGTTCCCCATGACAGACTGGTTGGCAAGGTTGGATCTCACGGAATAAAGAGAGAATGAGCCATTTGGATACCGAACTGGCTCAAAGGCCGAAGACAGAGGGTGGTGGTGGAGTATTCTTTTTCAGACTGGAGGCGTATGATCAGTGGAGTGCCACAAGGATCAGTGCTGGGTCCGCTACTTTTCGTCACTTATATAAATGATTTGGGTGTGAACATCGGAGGTATAGTTAGTAAGTTTGCAGTTGACCCCAAAAGTGGACAGCGAAGAAGGTTATTTCAGATTACAACAGGATCTTGATCTGATTGGCCAATGATCTGAGAAGTGGCAGATGGAGTTTAATTCTGATAAATGGGAGGTGCTGCATCATTGTGAAAGCAAATCTTAGCAGGACTTGTACATTTAATTGTAAGGTCCTCAGGAGTGCTGCTGAACAAAGAGAACTTGGAGTACAGGTTCTTGGCTCCTTGAAAGTTGAGTCGCAGGTCGATAGGATAGTGACAGTGGTGTTTGGTACGTTTTCTGTTATCGGTTAGAGTCTTGAGTACAGGAATTGGGAGGTCATGTTGCGGCTATTCAGGACATTGGTTAGACCACTGTTGTTATACTGTGTGCAATTCTGGTCTCCTTATTATCAGAAAGATGTTAAACTTGAAAGGGTTCCGAAATGATTTGCAATGATGTTGCCAATTTTGGAGGATTTGAACTACACGGAGAGGCTGAACAGTCTGGGGCTGTTTTCCTTCGTGCTTCGGAGGCTGAGGGGTGACCTCATAGAGATTTACAAACTTATGAGGGTCATGGATACGACAAATAGACAAACGAATTTTCCTGGGGTAGGGGCCTCTAGGACGAGAGGGCATAGGTTTAGGGTGAGAGGGGAAGGATATAAATGACACCTAAGGGACAAGGTTTTCACGCAGAGGGTGGTATGTGCATGGATCGAGCTGCCAGATGATGTGGCGCAGGCTGGTAAAATTGCAACATTTAAAAGGTATTTGGATGGGTGGATGAATAGGATGAGTTTAGAAGGATATGGTCTTGTTGCTAGCAGGTAGGACGACATTGGGTTAAGATATCTGGTCGGTATGGACCAAAACGCCAATTTCTGTAGTGTACTTCTCTATGACTCTGTGACTGTAAGTGAAGCATGATTTCCGACGCAAAAAATCATATTGACTGCAGTCCTTGCTGTTCGAACCTCATGAAAAATGTTCCCCTCAGAATCCCATTCAATAATCGATCTATCACTGACGTCAGGCAGAGATGTCTGTCGTTCCCCAGCATTTTCTTGCAACCTTTCGGAAATAATAGCACAGCATTACTTGTCATCCAGTCTTTCAGCACCTCACCTGTGACCGTCGATGATACTAATATTTTGGCAAAGGATCCAGCATTGCCTTTCCTGGCTTCCCACAAGCGTCTGCGATACAGCTGTTGAAGACCCGAAGACGTATCCAATCTTACGCCCAGTGAACCGACGAACACTAAATCGTCTGTAATGTGGATTCTTCTCAAGACATCACTATTAATTTCACAACGTTTTATAACTTCTATGCCGTTCTGCACATTTAAAAGAAAAAGAAGTGAAATAATCATTTAGTGTCTTACCCATCTCCCGTCGTTCAGTACGTAGAAAGACTTGTTGATCCTTCCAGAGGCTATTGTCTCCATATTTACTGTTTTTACCCTCCTGTATTTGTACAATCTCTCTGTATTCTCCTTAACCTTATTTTGCATGGAAATCATTTTTACCCTTTTACCACCACTCTCCCCAATTTTCCCAGAGGAAATGCCAGGAATTCCAAAATGGGTCAGTGGCTCATGCGCATTCATGCAAACCATTTAGTGATAAAGAAAACATATATTGTAATTAAATGAAACATATTTACCAGACTCCGTTTCTAACCATCAAATGGCCGAATGAAAAGCTGTGACCTCATTACTAATGAACAAGTTATAATATGGTAAGTTACCACGATTTGGGAACCCTTTCTGAAAATTTCGATAACAATCAGCATGACATGGCGGCTCAGTAATGAATTATTAGTTTTTCCAATCGTGCATACACTCTGGGAGTGAGATTCTATAATTGTATGGGATGACAACCCTAGATTTAAAAATAACAGCAATTGTACATATGCCAGTGAATGTTGCCTCAAAACGTATTGGCTGATTTGAAATGGAACAGAATTAATTGTAGATCAAAATTGCTAGACAACAATAAATATTAAGAAATAAGAACATGTTATTTAAAGAGTAAATATCAAAGTAGGCTGAAAACATTTATAAAGTTGTTTGTGAAATAGTGCCAGTAGATTTGAAAGAATCAGTGAAGGTGAGGTTAAATGAACTCCTGAAATCAAAGATACGCTTCAACCCAATCGAAAAAGGTTTCCAAAAAGTAGGAGACAGCAATCACAATTAGAAAAGGGGGCGGTGATGGTTTAGTGATATTATAGGTGGACTGTTCATCCAGAGACAAAGTTAATGTTCTGTGGACCGAGAGTTAGATTTCCACCTTAAAATGAAATCTGAGCTCAACAATCTGGAATTAAGAGTCCAATTATGTCCATGGATTAATTTTTGACACTCGGAAGAAAAGTAATGAATGGTTGATAAATAACGTTTGGTGAAGTATAAGGCTAATCTTACCCGCTCTGGCCTACACTTGAAGCGTGACTCATAACAATGTAGCTCATTCTTAGCTTCCCTCTGGGTAATGAGGGATCTGGAATAAATAACAATCTGAAACACCACACCCTCATCTGGTGAATGATTAAAAAAAGACACTGAAGGGGGTTCACTGACACTTTCACTGGATTGACGTTGTCTTGATTTGAACTGAAATACACAATGCATAAGGCGAGAAGCGATATTTTTCATCCGCGCTTGAAATCAATTGATATCAATTTCGTTTGAGTCAGAACAATGCAGAATGAGTCCGCGCTCATCTTAGAAAGGAGAACGGTAAAATGGAAAGCTGTGCTGGTGCAGTGATGAGTACTGCTGACTGGTTTAACTCTCGTTCCAAAGCTGGTAGAGCTTGTACGGTACTGGATGGTCAGTGTTCTTCCAATAGGCCAGTGATAAGAATATTAAGTGAATTGGCCTTGCTTAATTGGCCGGAGTATAGTGTGTTTGGTTGGTTAACTATATAAATGTCAGTATTTAATAATATGGTGGGATGCTTCTCGGATTGTCGATGCAGATATGTTGAGTCAAATGTCCTATATATGCACATTTCAGTGACGGTACACCTTCAGAGATGTTTTGTCACTTGAGGAAATTACTCCTGCTGGTTAACGACAGCTCAATGCAAAATAAACTGGTTTGAACAAACCGACCAGAATATTGGTAAGGAATTTGCAAGATAACATATGAAGGTTGTTTTTTGGATGTGGGGGGCAGGGGTAAGAGTGGTTGTAGTGGGATGCATTGTAGCCTGCAAGAATAGATAATTAGGATCAAGGCCTGATCTTATTTAAGACAGGAAATTTCCTGTTGCAGATTTCTCAGATCATATTTGGCGTCAAATTATTTTTATGCGTTATAACATGGTATCAATCAAGTCGATATCACACAACGAAAAATCTGTTAACAAGATGAACAATATCAAATAGATAAGGTTGCTGTGAGGAAGTAGAACATTTTATTCATCTACATGTTTGTGTTTGATAGAACAATCAATAAAATCCGTATTGACCTTTTCCACAATGATCAATACCATTGACTTTGCGGGATTATTTTCTGAGTATGAGTGAATTCGAAGCCTGGTTCCTCTCGTGTCATGCAAAAATCTTCAATCAATGATTTCACAAATAAATTGAGTGATAAAGGAATTTCTACTCCTCACATGTCAAGTGCGAAGTGGAAAGTGATTCGAATACTTCACAGAGAATCAGATTAGACATAACGGGCCAATACACTTCCTTCTGCAGCGTAAGTGACTGAAAACCATGACGTTTGTTCTTAATCTGTAATTTTCTTAACAGTGGTGAATAATATAGTTCTTTTCTCATCTATCCAGTCTCTCAAACAATAAGTTAAAGTTACGTATGCAATTTCCCGCCTCTTACAGCTAAGAAAATAGAGTTCAAAAGGCTAATACTTGTTGTGCCAAAGAAATCACTGGACAATAAAGCTCATTTTAACTAGTTGTTTACATTGAAACTACATGCAATTTTCCAAAGCGAATCGCACCGATGTGACGGCTGATGCACCAGCAAGCACAATATTGTAAGGTGAAATTAATCTTAAAGATACATTCAGGGAAGAAACCATAATGAACGATTTAGCGTGGAATTGTTTCTTATTTCTCATACAATACGTGCTAAGAGATTCTTCCCATTTGCCTTTTAGGACATGTTGAGTAAAGACTGCAATATTCGCAATATTTGGAGTGGCATGGTGGTTCAGTGGTTATCTCTGCTGCCTCACAGCATCAGGATCCCAGATTCACTGCCAGCACTGGGCAACTGTCTGTGTGGAGCGTGCCCATTCTCCCCATGTCTGCGTGGGTTTCCAACGGGTGCTCCGGTTTCCTCCAACAGTCCAAAGATGGGTAGGTCAGGAGAATTGGCAATGCTAAATTATCTATAGTAATAGGTGCGTTACTCAGAGGGGAATGGTTTTGGGTGGGGTACTCTTCGGAGGGTTGGTGTGGACTGGTTGAGTTGAAGGGGATGTTTCCACCCGATAGGGAATCTAATCTAAAAATGCATTCAGCAAGATCTTCGCAAAAAAAAAGAAATACGTTGATGGCATAATAGAAGGTGTTGACTTCTAGTCAATACTGGAGTATAACGTTTCCACTTGTCTAACGTATCCAGAGCTTATTATAGTCATATATTAGTCCAGAATTTGATTAAAGACACGTATGATCAAAAATGATTCAGGAAAATGGAAAATAGCACATCGAAAAGCAAGGAAAATCAAATAATTCTGAACTTGAATGTCTTTCAGTATTCACGTTGTCAGAAAAATTCTAATGTCGAGAAAGAATGAAAAATTCACGATGACTAGTTTTCTTGAAATAATTGATTTAGTTTTCCCTTTTTTCTGTATTTATTTTCTCATTTATTGGCTTTCGGTATCGCAATGGAGATGATTATACATTTCAGTTATTCTCTGAACTTCTTTTGGCTGGCTGCATCGTAAATGAGTTTCGAAAACAACTCAAGAACTTTTGGAAAGCTGGACTTTTACTGGCGATATAATTAGGGAGTTTTCGGTCGGTCTGGTCATAATTCCTGGTTACAAATCTCGTAATCACATAATTCACAGCATTCGTCAACCAGAGCAATATACAACTTATTGGTACAGAGAGGAGGAAAATGTTGGATTTCATTCCGTTCTCAGTCTCTGGATCACTTTGATTCTCACTTCCGCAAGATCGATATCAGTGAGATTTCTATTGGTCTTTAACGATTGTCGAGTAGTTATTGAATTAAACAATTAGATCAGACAAAACGGAAACCAGATAACTGAGGTGGCGTAAAGCTAAACAGACGCTATTTCTGCGGGTGAAAGGTAATAAGCAGATCTTATGTACTCAGAAGACAAAAGGTGACGACAAATGTAATTGCTGTTTTTTTGGTGAAATACTGTTATTGAAATTTCTGGCAGCTGATTACGACAAATCACTCACATGGTAAGGACAGAAATCTTCAAACAGGTTAATCGAGTGAGTCAGCAATCAGATATTAAATGACATGTGTAGGACAAGAACGAAAATGAAGAGATGGTACACCATAAATTTGATAATAATGACGAATGGATACGCCATTGTCATTGCCACCAATGAAACAGAGATACACTTGGAAGGGCCACAGACTCCTCTTGTCAGAATCAGGATTGTCATCAAGTTCTCTGTAAGAGAGGAGGATCAGACAATTGATATTCCAGTGACAGAAAATAGGTAACTATTTTTAGTGCATGAATCCACTGAGTTTAACTATCAAAATGAGCGAACGATCCACATATTGAAAAAGATATAGAAGACATATCCCTGCACTGACTGACAAGATGGTCACCAAATCCTGTGTATCCTTTGTCCAGGCACTTCAAAAATTTACATGTCAAATCATTTTTAAAGAGTGATGTGGATATTACAGAAACAGAATTGATGTGTTTATTCCACTAATAATTCACTAATGTCCAAAATGAAGAGTGAACAAGAAAACGTTTAGACAGTTTAACAACTGACATTTTAAAATATCTCACCAGGAAGGGCACCCAATGCAAGAACTGGGTAGTAATTCACTTTCGCCTGAATAGCAGCTTTGTATATTTCTTTGAGAGAAAAAGTTTTTTTTCTGTATTAGCTGAGAGACTCTGATTGATGCATGCCTTAAGTAAAAGAATGATCTCTGTATTTGTAGCAACATCACACCTATCGGAAATCAAGCATGTTGATGCATCCTTGACATTATTAATGGCAGTTAACAAATCTAATCGTGGAAATTATGTCCACCGAGGAAGACAACAGTGAATTTGATCTAACTTGTTGAATAAAGTATTACATACAACTCAAAAGAGCAGTCTCACGGTATTGATTGGCCGACTCCTTCTTATGATTGAGAGATGGGAGGTCCTTCCATCACTTAACATATGGTAAATCTCCCACTTTTACCACGTCAAATTACAATCTTGTACGTATAACACTCTCCACTTCAAAAAAATTTTGGAGCTTCTGAACACTTCATTTCCTGCTTCTTCAGTTATCATGATCGTAATATGTTTTCTTCACTGGTAAATCTACGAGTGTCTGAGAGTGTTAATCACTAAATTTTGCTGCGCTTTAATTTGGAAGAGGAGATGGTTCGAGTGCAGGCAAGTTATAATCCCTCAAATGGGATAAAAAAAAGAGAGAAAGGAAATCCAGAGTTCCTTTGACGAGAAAGAGATGCAATCAGTCCAACAGTTGCAGTGTTTTGCGATTGGCAAGAGTTCACACATTATAATGTTCCTGACAATCATCTCGTCCATTCGTCTATCACATCTTTGCAAGTGATTCTGTGCCTACTTTATTTGACCACAGATGGATTAGTTGGAATGTGGTAAATCGAAGTTCATGAAAGCTGCTCCATACGTGCATTCACATGTTGTAGAATGAAATTCAGCCAACTTTGCAGATCCAATGTGAGTGGGAGCAGCAGCGGAGGTAAAGGCGAACCAGGAAGGCTACAGGTAAGGTAAGGCAGATTTTTAAAATTACTTACCGGTAGTGGCCAGCGGTGTTTCACCTCCACAGTAGGAGCGGGAGCAGCGGCCGAAGTGACGTGGACCAAAGAGGCTGCCGGGAAGGAAAAGAGTGAATATAATACTTACACTTCGACGCCAGCGAAGGTTTTGAGTGGGAGCAGCAGCGGAGGTAAGGAGAACCAGGAAGGCTACAGCTGAGGTAAGGGACATTTTTAAAATTACTTATCGGTATGGCCAGTGGTGTTTTTCCTCCACAGTCGGAGCCAGAGCAGCGGCGGAACTGACGCGGAGCAGAGGGGCTGCTGGGAAGGAAATTAAGAGACCATATATATTTGCAAGGCAGCACAACCCGTGGCACGACAACTGTAGTGTCTCCAACGCTCCCTCCTCCTCTAACCAAGTTAATTAGGTAAGGTTCATTTCTAAACTTACTTTATTGAATATAAGTTTATTGCTTGATTTTATAACAATTGAATTAAGCTTTCTTGTTTAGTATTGTGTGGGCGTTCAGATAAGTGGGGTATGCATGCTAGGGCAGTTGCTTGCTGTTCGTGTAGCATGTGGCAGGAGAGTGACATGGCACATGTCTCCGATGGCTACATCTGCGGGCAGTGCACCCAACTCCAGATCCTTCAAAACCATGTTCGGGAATTGGAGCTGGAGCTGGATGAACTGCAGATCATTCGGGAGGCTAAGCGGGTAATTGAGAGGAATTACCGGCAGTTGGTCATTCCTGAGGCTCAGGATAAGGATAGATGGGTTACAGTCAGGGGGAGGGAAGAGGATAGACAGTCAGTGCAGAGATCTCCTGTGGACATTCCCCTCAACAATAAGTAACTCGTTCTGGATTGCTGGGGAGGATGACCTACCATAGTGGTCAGTTCTCTGTCACGAAGCCTGACACTATGGCCTAGAAGGGAAGGGGGCAGAATAGTAAAGCGCTAGTGGTAGGAGATGCGATTGTTAGAATTTACAGGAGATTTTGTGGTCAGGATCGGGATTCCCGGAAGGTATGTTGCCTCCCTGATGCCAGGGTCCGGGACGTCTCCGATCGGGTGTATAAGATTATGGAAGGGGAGGGCGAACTGCCAGAAATCGTGTTACATATTGCCACCAATGATATGGCCAGGAAAAGGATTGCCGATATCAAAAATGATTTCAAGGTTTACTATCGGTGCGATGAGAGAGCGAGGCGAGGAACAGGGAGCGGGCGCGGTGGTACAGTGGCACAGTGGTTAGCACTGCTGCCTCACAGCGCCTGAGACCCGGGTTCAATTCCCGCCTCAGGCGACTGACTGTGTGGAGTTTGCACGTTCTCCCCGTGTCTGCGTGGGTTTCCTCCGGGTGCTCCGGTTTCCTCCCACAGTCACAAAGATGTGCAGGCTAGGTGAATTGGCCATGCTAAATTGCCCATAGTGTTAGGTAAGGGGTAGATGTAGGGGTATGGGTGGGTTACGCTTCAGCGGGGCGGTGTGGACTTGTTGGGCCGAAGGGCCTGCTTCCACACTGTAAGTAATCTAATCTAATCTAATCTAATCTAATCTTAACACGTGGCTGCACAGCTGGTGTAGGAGAGAGGCCTTCAGATATGTAAATAATTGGGTTGCCTTCTGGGGAAGGTGGGATCTGTATGGGAAGAACGGGTTGCAACTGAACTGGAAGGGGACCAACGTCCGGGGTGGAAGGATTGCTCGAGTGGTTCAGGAGGGTTTAAACTAATATGGAAGGGTGGTGGGAACCTCAGCGATATTCCGGTGGTGAGAGTTCATGGAGATGAGGCAATAGAAAGAGGTAGCGCAGCCAGTGGGAAGGAATTTCTTGGGAAAGAACCAATGGATCATTTAGAGTGTGTTTGCTTTAATATAAGGAGTACCAGGAATAAAAGTGATTAGCTTAGAGCATGGATCAGTACCTGGTGCTATGATGTTGTGGCCATAACAGAGACGTCGGTTTCTCAGGGGCAGGAATGGTTCCTAGATGTTCCAGGGTTTAGAACATTTAAAAAGAATAGGGAGCGAGGGAAAGAGGAGGGGGGTGGCACTGCTAATCAGAGAGGGTATAACAGCTACAGAAGTTACCATTATCGAGGAGGGTCTGCCTACTGAGACAGCATGGGTGGAAATTAGGAACAGTAAGGGGGATGTCACCTCGTTAAGGGTTTAATACAGACCTCCAATAGCAGCAGGGAGCTTGAAGAAAGCATTGGTCGGCAGATTTTTTAAAAATGTGAATGTAGTAGGGTTGTTGTAATGGATGACTTTAACTTTCCCATTATTGTTTGGGAACTTCGACTGTCAGGCAGGACAGATCACATCTGTCTTTACTGAAGAAAAGGACCTTGTCACTACAATGAAGACATTGAGGAGCAGGTAAGCATGCTGGAAGGGTAGAGGTTGAGGAAGCTGATGGGCTGAAAATTTTGACAATCATTAAGATTGACAAGTTTGCAGGAGCAGATCAGATTTGTCATCGGCTGCTTTGGGAAGCGAGAAATGTGATTGCTTCGCCGCTTGCGAAAATCTTTGATTCCTCGCTTTCCACCGGAGTCGTACCTGAGGACTGGAGGGAGGCAAATGTAATTCCTCTCTTCAAGAAAGGATATAGGTAAATCACTGGCAATTACATACCAGCCAGTCTCACATCTGTCGTCTGAAAGTTGTTAGAAAGGATTGATGGATAGGATTTATGACCACCTGGAAGAGCATGGCTTCATTAAATGCAATCAGCACTGCTTTGTGAGGGGCAGGTCATGCCTCACAATACTAATTGAGTACTGTGAGGATGTTACGAGACAGGTTGATGAGGATCAAGCGGTGGATGTGGTGTATGTGGACTTCAGTACGGCATTTGATAAGGTTCCCCATGGTAGGCTCGAACAGAAGGTCAGAAGGAATGGGATACAGTGAAATTTAGCTGTCTAGATGAAGAATTGACTGGTCGACAGAAGACAGCGAGTGGTCGTGGTAGGAAAGTATTCTGCCCAGAAGTCAGTCGTGAGTGGCGTTCCACAGGGCTCTGTTCTCTGGTCTCTACTCTTTGAAGTTTTTATTAATGACTTGGATGAAGAGATTGAAGGATGGGTTAGCAAGTTTGCAGACCACACAAAGGTTGGAGGTGTCGTTGAAAATATAGAGGACTGTTGTAAGCTGCAGCATGAGATTGACAGGATGCAGAGATGGGCTGAGAGGTGGCAGATGGAGTTCAAACTGAATAAATGCGAAGTCATGCATTTTGTTCGGTCGAACTTGAAAGTTGAGTACAGGATTAAAGATGGGATTCTTGGGAGTATGGAGGAATAGCGGGACCTTGGTGTGCAGGTACATAGATCCCTTAAAATTGCCACCCAGGTGGACAGGGTTGTTAAGAAAGCACATGGTGTTTTGGCTTTCATTACCGGGGCATTGAGTTTAAGAGTCGTGAGATCTTGTTGCAGCACTATAAAACTTTGGTTAGACCGCACATGGAATACTGTTTCCAGTTCAGGAGGTTTACCAGGATGCTGCCTGGAATGGAGGGCTTTTCTTACGAATAGAAGTTAACTGAGCTCGCACGTTTTTCATTGGAAAAAAAAGGAAGGGAGGGACCTAGTTGAGGTGTTCAAGATAATAGGAGGCATAGATAGAGTTGATAGCCAGAGACTTTTTCCCATGGCAGAAATTGTTAACACGTGGCGTCATAAATTTAAGCTGTTTGGTGGAAAGTATAGAGGGGATGTCAGAGGAGGAGTTTTACGCAGAGACTTGTGAGAGGATGGAATGCGTTGCCAGCAGCAGTTGTGGTAGCGACGTCATTGGGGATATTTAAGGGACTGCTGGAAATGCATATGATCACAGAAATTTGAGAGTTCGTACATTAGGTTTACCTTACATGAGGATCAATGTTCGGCACAACATCGTGGGCTGAAGGGCCTGTTATGTGCAGTTCTGTTCCTTGTTCTATGTTCTATGTTCTATGTTCTAAAGATTATAACCATCCATTGCTGTTACCTGCTATCGGTTGCACGTGCAGTGAGCATTTTCTGTCTTTAATCTTAGAGTCTGATATCGTCACAGACATGGAGATTTAAACATATAAAATATTCCTTAGGCGCCCTCGTTCTTGTCGATTAGATGTACTAAATTAATCGACCCACATTTCCCTGCCTCAAAGTCTCTCAGCTCTTCCTATTCATGGATTAGAGTGGTGACAGAAAAACACAGCAGTTCAGGCATCATCCGAGGATCAGGGAAATCGACGTTTCCGTCAAAAGCCCTTGATCAGGAATACAGACAGTGTGCCTGAAGGGTGGAGAGATAAATGAGAGGAGGGTGGGGATGGGGAGAAAGTAGCATAGAGTACAATAGGTTTGTGGTGTTGGGGATGAAGGTGATAGGTCAGGGAGGATGGTGGGGGAAGGTAGCAAAGAGTACAATGGGTGAATGGGTGTGGGATGAAGTTGATAGATCAGAGAGGAGGGTGGACTGGATAGGTGGAAAGGAAGATAGACAGGTAGGACAAGTCATGGAGACAGTCAGTGCTGAGCTGGAAGTTTGGAACTGGGTGAGGTGGGGGAAGGGAAAATGAGGAAACTGGTGCCGTCCACATTGATGCCCTCGGGTGGAAGTGTTCCGAGGCGGAAGATGAGCCGTTCTTCCTCCAGGCGTCGAGTGGTGAGGAAACGGCGGTGACGGAGGCCCAGGACCATTCCTATTCATGTACTTATCCAGTTACCGTTTAAAATATATAATTCAGCCTTACTCCACGACCTCCTCTGGCAGGTAATTCCATGGATGGACAAAAATCTGCGTGTAAGTATTGTCCCTAAGGTTCCCGCTGAAAATGTGTTGCTGGAAAAGTGCAGCAGGTCAGGCAGCATCCAAGGAATAAGAGAATCGATGTTTCGGGCATAAGCCGAATTCCTGAAGAAGGGCTTATGCCAGAAAAGTCGATTCTCCTCTTCCTTGGATGCTGCCTGACCTGCTGCGCTTTTCCAGAAACACATTTTCAGCTCTGATCTCCAGCATCTGCAGTCCTCACTTTCTTCCCTCAGGTCCCCTTCAAGATTTCCCAGAACAACCTAAGTAAGGCCCTCTAATTTTGGCATCGCCTACACTTGGAAAAACAAGACCTCACCTAATCATTGCATTATGGGCCAGGCCAGACTTCCTCAAAACATTTCAAGAATGGACCCGAGATCCTAAATGTGCTCGTTCTTAGAAGCAAACGTCAGTCGATATTTCACGAGTGATGCAGCTGGCCCATTCACTTAGATTTTAACAAAACGCAATTGATTCGAATCGAACACAAAGTAAAGAGAACAGAATGTGGAATAACTTAAGGTATTCGAAGATCGAACTGAAGATCACAAATTAATGATGTTGTCCTAAATTCTGCAACATTCCCCATAAACATACCATAGAAAAAGGCAAAATTAAACATAGGGTCTTAGAGGAGAGAGATGTCACAGAGATTCAGCATGGAGAAACTTCTCCAATGTATTTGTTTCCTTTGTTTGGCATCTGCAAAAAAAAAAACAACAACTGACGCTTTGTGAAAACCAAACCAAACCAAACCAGAATAAACCTGAGATGGAGGAGCTGTTAACACCACTGTCAGAGTGCATTTCTATTTTAAAACTTTCAAGCGTGTTTCCCGAAGCAGAACCTGTTAGCTAGAATGAAATTGGCATGAAAATCCATCCAAACTACATACTCCAGAGCCTGTGTCTCAACGAACGTTCTCAAAAAAAAGCAACAAGAACAACATAAACATAGTAAATGATGTCACAATGCTGCTCTTGTAAAAGGTGACTTTGTCCTTGAGTTTTTCTTTTCAAAAACGGATAATTGTCCATAGCCAATTGTGTTTGAAATTCGAATTCTTCATTGGGGCCTTGCTGTTTAGCGAACACATAGAGTTTCAGGTCAGAAGGTTGAATCGTTCTTTGCAAAGCTGATATCGACAAGGTGGCAAGGCCAAGTCTCCAGCTGTACAGTTCGAGTGTGAGTTCAATAAAAGACACGGGGAAACTGGAAGTCTTCCCTCTGTGCTTCTGCCTTTCTGATTTCAAACATTAAGATTCCTGTGTCATTTTATTTACTGTTTGTGCTAATGTACTTCGAACCAACTAATGTACTCCGGGAATGTCCAATATGCACCGAACTGAAGACAAATAATAATGTTACGATGTTACGATCTGGGATACCTGGTTAAAAATGTTTTGAGAGGTCAGTTCTGGTCGAAAAAGATTGAGATGTCGCCCAGTATTGAAACAGCGAGTGCGAGATGTTCGAGTTTTTAAAAAATATTTTGGTGTTGATTTGGTTCATTTAAACAACGCGCGGAGAGCAATGACTTTTACTTTTTGGAGTGTCTGGGCGTGGAAGAAGTGACTTTTGGTAAACCTCTGTCTCACCTGGAATGAGTGTTTGGGGCTCTGGATTGAGGTGAGAAGTGGTGTACCGGTCGGTTTTACAAAAGGCTAACAAGACCAAGCTACGAAAAACAATAGACAAGCCGTGTTTGATTTTACCACTTACCTTGAGATGGTCTTAGCAGTAGCTTGGCATTTAGGTGTGCTGGAAACGCCATCAGGATCTGGACAGATGGCAATAATTCAAATGCAAATGAAACAGGTTGAGTTAGAAGAGAGGGAGGTATAAAGGGCAGCAGAAATGAAACAGCTTGAGTTATGATTAAAAACGGAAGAGAGAGGAAAAGAACGAAGAGAAAGAACGAGAAAGAATTTGAACTTCAGAAACTGAAGCGTAAAAAGGGAAGTGAGCTTAGAAGGCTTTAGATAAAGGCTGAAGGGATGCTTTTTGTGGAACAGCAGAGAGCAAAAAACGGCATGGTTTGCAGAGAACAGGCTGATGTCAATGGGTTGGTCCATAATCTACGATTTGGCTTCCCGAATCAATTTAAATCCATGTGAGATAGAAGTTAGGAAATGGAAAATCGTCTCGTGGAAAAGGAAAGCTGGGACTTCGTTACGATCATAAGGAGAACGCACCACAGATGAAAAAGGAAATCCTTGAAGTGTACAAAGGAGGTAAAAAGCTCTGGTATTTTCCTTGCAATAAAGTAGGCCACATGAAATCACGGTGTTGGCTGTCATGAAAAGCATAGGAAAGCCAGGCATGACAAGTCAGGGTAAGTCTGGAAGTCTTGGTGGAGTGGGAAAAGAAGTCATATTGGAAACCAGAAAGATGTATGTGAATGCACAAGCTGATCAGCGGTCGGTTCAGGACGAAGTGCCAGATCTGCTTAAACAAATATACCCGCAAATGTAAAATGTATTTACTAAGACCAGGATTAGCAGGGATAGAGTTAACAATATTAAGAGACATAGTCTGTGATGCTGAAGGATGCACTCCTAAAACACTATTGCCAGAAATGGTACTGGTAACAGGCACGGTGAGACAGAAATTGGCCAATTATGTAAGGTGTTGCTCGTGTGTCCAGAAAAGCGTGGTAAATACTTGGGAGGTGCACTGGACAAACTGTCAGCCCCAGGAAGTCAATTTATTCTTGCTGAATCACGACCTGAGATCTGAAGTGGACAGAGACTTCGGAGTTCTACTTCAGGATTTTCCCAAGGTAAAGTTGCAGATGCAGTCAGTCGTTAGGAACAAGAGATTTAAAGAAAAATTGCAGATTGCTGGTCTCCAATGTCAACAAGGAGGAGACTGATAGAAGCAAACACGCCAGGGAGTATTTGGAAGTGGAGCTGTCAACGTGTCGTATGTAACCTATCTTCAGGAATGTAGTTGGGGTGAGTGGAGCCGCACCAAAGAGGGCATGTGGAGTAGGGAACCGGGTGTTGAAGTCGGGATTGGTGAACACAGGTAGAGGGATATATGGTTGGTTTCTGGAAGGACGAGTCGATCAATAGAATTGAAGAAAGAGGTATGTGTGGGAAAGGGAGGCGGGGAATGGGAAGGTAGGTAATATGAATTTTGAGTACTCAATGTTGAATCCTCTGGGCTGTAGGTTGCCCAGGCAGAATATACGGTGTTGTTCACCCCACCCGACTCCACAGCCAACACATCATTTGAAATGTTTCCACCAAATCCAACTGGGCAACAGCACCAAGAACATCAGCTAGTTTCCACCCCTCTCTGTCTTCCTTTAGCCACTTATTGGTTCACGCCGCCTTCCCCACCAACTTGCTGGAATCCCAAGGTACTCCTCCCCATAACTAGAAAAGATGCAAAACCGACAGGTACATCACTTCCATCCAGAGCTCAAAACAGTCATTCCAGGTGAGACCGAGGTTTACCTACCTCTCTTTGAAAGTAGTTTATTGCATCATGTCATTCTGATGTGATCTTTTCTGCATTGGGAAGACCAAACATACACTTAGAGAACGGTTTCAAAGAGCAACTCAGCCGAGCTGGCAAGGGTCGACCCGAACTCCCAGTTACCGCTCATTTTTGATGCATCTTCCACCCCCATTCAAAAATGACCATCTTTGGTTTCCTCCATTGTGTTCTGAAGGTGCATGTGAAACTGTCCCATGAAGAGCTTTGATAGGCTGGCAAGGACTCAGAGGAGAACACAGTACTGGAACACATAAAATTTAAAATTTGTTCGAACAGCTAGGTTCTTGCTGTGAGACAAAAACATATTCAGCCAATCGGTTTATATTCTGTCCGAATATACCAACCTCCAACCAAGTTTGAATTCATTATTTTGACAATATTAAAACCAATTAACTGATCCAATGTTTTGTGACATAAATATCAGACATTTTGAACAGTTAGCCCGAGCGGTAAAGTACTGCCAAGTACCAACAAGTAGAGCGAGACTGCTTTCAGAAATATCTGCTCCCTCAAAGGTACATTTATCTATCAACGACCTGTCAAACAGAGTCCCTATGAAAATGAAAAGAAGACGAAGAAGAAATATGGAGGAAATTCGGCAAGCTGACTGGTTTTTAACCGTGTTTAAACCTTTTATAAATCTGAATTGTTTTTTTTAATCCGAGCAGTAATGTAGAGGGGAAAGTAAATGATAGGGTTGTGAATGAATTGTAAATAATTGTTAGTTAATTGTATTTGTTTTATTTGAAAAAAAGTTGTTAATTTTTACTTTAATCATGAACAGTTGGATTAGATTACTTACAGTGTGGAAACAGGCCCTTCAGCCCAACAAGCCCGCACTGCCCCGCCAAAGCGCAACCCACCCATACTCCTATATTTACCCCTTACCTAACACTACGGGCAATTTAGCATGGCCAATTCACCTGACCTGCACATCTTTGGACTGTGGGAGGAAACCGGAGCACGCGGAGGAAACCCACGCAGACACGGGGAGAACGTGCAAACTCCACACAGTTAGTCGCCTGAGGCGGGGAATGAAGCCGGGTCTCTGGCGCTGTGAGGCAGCGGTGCTAACCACTGTGCCACCATGCCGTTGGGGTAGATCGCTGCCTCTCGAACTTCAACAGATTCCAGCACGGTGTGGATCTTTTCTGTGCATGCTGGTTTCAATTAGCAAAGACGTTTACCCGTGTCCTAACAATTTGCAGATGCGTCGTCCGGGACTTGGACAGGTTGAGTCTCGGATTCGTGATTTGAACACATTTCGACAGATCCAGTCTGACATTTGTACGGATTTGAATAGATGTCGGTGATGAAAAAGCCCAGTAGTTTTTGAAACCTGCAAGATAGTATCCTGGATTTTTAATGAAACATAGTTGAGACAAGTTGTTTAAGTTCGGTGACTTGTGATTGATTAACTTAAAATTATTTTAATGGTTCTTAAAGTTCCTGAAGAGGTTACGGGATTTAAAGATGATTCTCAAATTTGCCAAGAATTTTTAGGAGGAAAGAAAATAGCCAAACTTCGAGAATTAACAAAGAAGTTCGATTTGATTTTAACCAACGAGAAAACAAAAGCTGAAATTATATGGGAATTACTCGAACACATAGGCGTATCAGAGAAACAGACAAGTGCAGTCGGAATAGAAAAGTTTAAATTGCAGTTGCGAAAAATGTAGTTAGAAGATATACAAAGGGAAAATAAAAGAGAAAAAAGAGAGAGAAGAAAGAGAGACACAAAGACAAGGAGAGAGAAGAAAGGGAGAGAAGAGTTATGGGGGAAGGGAAGAGAGAGTGAAGGCCCTTAGCTGAGCAAACAGAGAGAGAAAAAGGGGAGAGTCAAAAGCAGAGAGAATTTGAAAATGAGAAAGTGCAACTTTTCAGTAAAGTTAAGGTAACAGGATAGAGATTAAAAGAGAAGGTCGTGACATTTTCAAATACGTCAAACGTCTGTCTCATTTTTTTGATAAATATGTTTAAGCCGCCTTAATTCCATTTTTATAAAATGCCAAGTAGATGGAGTGGTCCGATGTTAAATGTGTAATGCTAGTTCAGTCTAAACCGGTATATGGAACACATTATTTATTTGCTGCGCTCTCTGCTGAGGGGTCAACAGGTTATGAAGAGATCAAACAGAATATTTTAAGTGCTTATGAATAGCTATCATAAGGGCACAGACAGCGGTTCAGGAACACAAAGAAGGAACCAGGTGAGATTACGTTGATTTGGAAAGACTTAAACGGAGATATTTTGATAGAAGGCTTCGTGCTTCAAAGGTAGCTAAGCATTTGAGGCTACAAGAGGGATTATCCTGCTGGATGATTTTAAAATCTCACTTCTAGATATCGTAAGAACTCACGTGGAGGAACAGCAAGTTTAGGAATTGAGACGGGCAATACAAGTAGCAGATCAAAAGACAAGCTTCCGGTCAAAACATCATCCTGTCAGTGTGAGAAGGCGCTAACCTACACTTCCAAATCAAGAGGAGAGAACACTGGTAAGTGTTTGCCAAAATTAAGAAAAAGGAGCTCAAGAGGGTGGAAAAGAGGTGAAACTCCTCAGGTTTTTTTCAATGTAATGGAGTGAGAAACAGAAAGTTATATTACCAGTGGTTTCAGAATGGCGCTGAGAAAATATGTTTTCACTGCCAGCAGGTGGGAAACGTAAAGTCACTCTGCTGTTCGTTAAAAAAAAGGAGTTGCGCAATAAGATGTGCTGAAAGAAGCTAAACCAGTGGCATGAGTGCAGGTAGTAAAGGAAACCACAAAAAGAGCCGAGGAAATGCAGGAGATTGCAAAGTTGAGGCAGGGGCTAAGTATGAAGTTAGTGCCCGGTCTCTGCAAAGAATTCTAATATCTGGGTAAAGATAAATCAGACAGAATAATTGGAGAAGAACTGGAAGATACAATTTTGACAGATACAGGATCAAAACAGTCGCCGATACTAAGGGATGAGCGAATATATGCTCTTTCTGATCTGACACACGAAATTTGTGGTAATTATTTGGATAGATGGGCAGACATTCAGTGTTCCTTTATATAAGATCAAGTTGGAGTGCCAACTCAAGACTGGGGAAGTTGCAGTTGGAGTGATTGACAGAATGTCAGTTCAAGCAAGTCTCTTTGTACTTGGGAATGATTTGGCAGTTTCCAAGGTGGGGGTGACTGCTCTTGTTGTGGAGAAGCCAAAGAATGACACACAATCGGAAGCATGAAAACACAACATCCCGGTATTTTCCCAGACTGTGTAGTAAACAGATCCACGATCCTAAGTCACAGCACGAACAGAAGACGAAAGTTAAAGATGAAGGAATCCAGGTTTAGTTAGCGGAAACCCTGCTGACGTAATGGTGCAGGGGAATCTTGGACATAAGAGAGTTAGAGAAAAGGGTTTCGTTCTGAAAGGCTAAGAGACTTGCAACGCCAAGACAGCACAATATTGAAGCAACGAATAGTCCAGCCGGTCATTATTTGAAAGATAGAATCCTAAGACGGAAATTGAGACCATGACAGTGCAGAGGAGAAATGGACTGAAGTGCACAAGCTTGTGTTGCCAGTAGCATGCAGGTACGAGGTATTACGCTAGCGCACAAACTGCCTGGAGGAGGTCACCTTAGGGTACGACTGACTCAGGCTTAGTGTCCAAAGTCATTTATATTATCCGGGAATGCACAAGGTTGTGGTTAATTTTTGCCATTCGTGTCATACATGGGAAATGTTATGTCAGTCACAGACAGTAATACAAGCAGCACCTTTGTTGCTGATTCCCATATTTGAAGAACCGTTCACTTGGGTTATAAGTGCTGATGTAAGTTCCCTCCAAGAACCAAGTGATGGAACGAGAACATTTTAACATAACAGAGATGTCTACCACATTTATGGAGGAAATTCCATTGCGGAGTTCCAAGGCAGGAAGTGTTCTCCAGGAGTTCGTAGCTCTCTTCACACATCCCAGTGGGATTCCTCTGATCAACGGTCTATTTTTACTGCTAGGCTGTATAAGGACGTTTGGGTAGCTTATGTTTCGAGCACTGGAAATCCCAGGAAGTTTTAGAAAGGTGGCATCAGACCTTGAAGATGATACTGTCAGGATTACTTGAATGATTGGTATAAATGCATCCCATTCGCATTGTTTCTGATTAGAGATGCCGCAAATGAATCTACTCAGTTCACTTCCTTTGAGTTAATTGTCGAACATCAAGTGAGAAGCTATTTAGAGTTAATTAAAGAAAATTTGATAGGACCAAAGCCGGAGATTTCACACTTAATTTTTGTATCGGAGGTGAGGAAGAGGTGAAATCAAGTTATGTGAGTTAGCTAAACAGGACCTTAAAAGAATTCAGTGTAGAATGAAGCAGGTGGCAGTTAAAATATCTGAGACTTGGAAGATTTCCCAAGATGGTGAGGAGCTTTTACTGTTCCAATTGACTAGAGATCCCTCCAAAGCCAGCTTTCGTGGTCCCTATAAAATTGAGAGAAGGATCAGTCAGGTGAACTATCTTGTAGAAAAGGTAAGGCATCGGATATGTCATGAGAACTTGTGACAGCGTATTGTACTAGAGAGAAAGAACTAAAGATTCTTATGATAGTTACTGTCCCACAGTGTGAGAAATCAAATCTTGATTATGTTGATTTTGCTGTATCTGAAAATAGTTTTAAAAGATCCTTGAGGAGTGGGATCGGATAGTCAGCTAACTGTTTCATGAACGTAGAATGCAGTTGAAATATTCGTTAGTGCAGTATAAGAACATATGTAAATATCAGATCGAGAGGATTAATGGTATTGTTCATAACGTAGACTTGTGGAATACTGCTCCGATAAAAGAAAGGTTTTATAGACTTAATCCTTTCCAAGCCAGACGTGTCCAGAGGATGTGGCGGCCATCCACGATGAGGATATCGTGGAAACAAGCTGGAGTGACTTGAGGTTGCTGATCGTCTTAGTTCCCAAACTGAACAGTACTCAACTTTTCTACATGGATTATTGGAATCAACGCTGAATCAATTCCAATGCGTGGATCAATGCAGTTACAAAATCGGACTCCTAACCAACTTGCAGGATTGAAGGACTGTACCGACAAAGTCGCACAAGCTCGTTACAATACGAAGTTGGATGTCGTACCTAAATACTGGCAGGTATCTTGAGCAGAGGCAGCAAAAGAATTTTTTGCGTTTGTTACCCTAAATGGGCTATATGAATAACCCACCCAGCACATTCGAAAAACTCATGAACAGAGTTGCTGCTAGTTTAAAACTGTGCAATGTATTGAAATGATGTCGTGATCTTCGGCAATTTCTGGAAATATAACATGGTACAGTTAGCAGAGAAGCAAAACTGATAATAATCATAAACAAAAGTGAATTCGCGATAGCAGAGATGATATTCTTGGGATACAACATCGGTGATGGAAGGTTGACCCTACAAAACGCAAAGACGAAGGCCATCGAGAAATTTGCACGACCAACCTTGACGAAAAGGTACTTCACTTCCTACTCAGTGGATTCGATTGGACGTGTCGGCAGTACAGTGACACCGTCCATCAATTTGCAGAAGATGAACACAAAGTCTGTCCATTAAGTGAACATACAAATTCCAGTCGGCCTTTGACCATTTAAAGGCGATATTAACCACCTCAGTAGTTTTAGCTACTGCAAACATTTCAAAAACTTTTAATGATGCCATCGATGCCAGTGATATCGAACTTGGAGCTTGACTGACCCAGGAAGATGAGGACATGATATGATTGAAAGTTGGTTACTTTTCAAAGAAGCTCAACAGCCACCAGAGGAAATACTCCACGATCGAAAAAGATGTATTGTGTTTGGTACTGGCCTGACAACATGTCAATGTCTATTTCATGGTCAATGTGTCAGAGACAGTTGTGCACAAAGATTACAATACACTTACATTCTGAGAACGGTTCGAAAATAAGATTACGAGGCTCTTTCATTGGAATCTTATGTTGCAGACTTTTAATGCAAAAAGCATTCATTCTGCGTGTCGTAAGAATGTAATTGCAAATGTGTTATCGTGAATTTAACCGGTAAAGTTTAGATGAGACTTGTAATTTTCTAATCTTTTATTTGAAACACACACAAACGCACACACACACATACAAACAAATTAAGGTGGACTTATATTCAAGTTATCTGCATGTTATGGTAATGTGTTTGAAGAACAGAAAAAAAATAAAGGCCCCTTTTCATTATTTTGTTTCATATTTTCATAAGGCGTGAGATCGTCTCAAGCTTTTTAGGGAAATTGTGCATTTAAGAGAGTGTCAAAGCGGGCAATGACTTGGAGAAGAACACAGAATACTGGAAAATTTGTAATGTAACATCTGGTCGAACTGCTAGCAGTACCTGTGTTGCTGTGAGACAAAAGCAAGTTCATATTTGTCCAATCATTTCAAATTATGCCCCACGATAAAACAATCCAAACATGTTTGAATGTAGTAATTTGATAATATTAAAGCCAGTAAAACAATCCGTTGTTTGGTGTACAGGTCAGACATTTTGAATAGTTACCCAGAGCAGCAAAGAGAATTGCCAAGCACCAAACACCACAGAGAGACTGCTTGCAGAAATATCTGTTTCTTAAACGTACATTTATCTAACTGTGAAAGAGAATTGCTATGAAGAAAAAATAACATAGAGGAAAATCCAAAGAGAACAGCTGACTGGTTTTGAAACGTGATTATATTTCTCGTAAATCGTAATCGGGATTTTTCTTTTATCATACCAGTATTGCAGAGGTGACGGGAAACTATAGTTTTGAAGTAATGGCTTGTAAAAAGTTGTTAGTTAATTATTTTCTGTTCGACTTTAAAAAAAAATACAGTTATTAATTTTTCTTTGAAATAATGACTTTTTTGGGATAGATCTATGTTTCTCAAATTTTAACAGACTAAAGCATGGGATGAATGCATTCTGTGCTGCTGAATTCGCAGGTTTTAATTAAAAGAAGAGTTCAACCCGTGTCATAAAAATTGTCAAAACAAACAAAACCACAAACTGGAGAAACATCATCTCACCTTCTGCCTGGGCAACCTCCAGCACGGAGGACTCAACATGGGGTATCCCATTAAACGTAACCTCGCTTTACTGTCCCCTATTCCCCATCTAGCTCTCCCCTTCCCTTCACTCCGCCAAGCCACCAGCCGAATTAATTCCTCCCATTGTACAACTCGGTCGTGCGCTCTACCTCTGTTCTCCTAACCCTCCTTCACCAACCTGCCCCAGCACCCCCTTTGCCCGTAACAACTCCCAACCGAACCCCAGTCCTGAACAAGGGTTGTGCCAGAAGCGTTGACTTCTGCACTTCCTGATGCTGCCTGACTTGCTGTGTTCTTCCAGTTATGAATGGAAATGCAATGATGGCTTTAATTTTGAGAGGCCCTCATATCTCAGGAAAGATGTACTGGCCATGTAGCGAATTCAGAGGACGTTCGCGAGATTTATCACGGGAAAGAACAATTTAACACATGAGGAATGTTTGAGGACTACGGGTTTATATTCGAGGGACTCTTGAAGGTAAAGGAGTAATCAAATTAAGACAAGTAGAACAAAGAATGAGTAGATTTAAAGAAGATGTTTCCATTGGTAGGAGCGACTGGAACCCATGGGTGTAGTGTCGGAGAAGATAAGAGACCATTTTGAACAGAGATAATGAGAACTCTCTGCAGCCAGAAAGTTTTGAATCTATCAAACTCATTACCACAGATGGCTGTGGAGGACAGTTCATTGTATATGTTCAAGATTCAGACAGTTGGTTCTCAGAGTATCAGGTGTTTTGGGGTGAAAAGTTTTGAGAAATTCTTCCAACATGTTTGAACGGCGGAGCAGACTCAGCAGGCTAAATGATCCAATTTCTTTTCCTGTGTCTTATGATCTAACCGGCTTCAGTTGCTCAAAACAGAGTAGGTTGAGGAGAAAGTGGACGCGACGATGCAAGAAGATGTCATCAAGCTGAGTGAAAGTGATTGGAGCTCGTCGATCGTGCTTGTTCACAACGTGAATGATACTCAATGATTCTGCTGAGATTATCGGAAGGGAAATGCAGTGAAATTATACCCAATTGCAAGGCTGCAGAATGGTTTGGAAAAAAAAAATAGAATGAGCTACTTGCATCGCAACGTTGGAATTACTTTCTGGTTACCGTTAAGTACTTTTGTTGGAGTGAACAAAATAAGTTTCTGCTTTTGTAACCCCAAACGAGCCACATCCATTTCGGGCAGGTCAGGCAAAATCCAAGGAACAGTAGAGTCGATGTTTCAGGCATAAGGACTTCAGCAGGAATGTTTCGTATTTATGCCCGATACATTGGCTTTCATTCTTCTCAGATGCTGCCTGACCTGCTTTGCTCTTGCACCACCATACTTTTCCACTCTTATTCTCAAGAAGGTGTAGTCCTCACTTTATCCTGTATCATTATAAAGTCATGTCCTTTGGATTGCAAAACATACTAGCTACTTTTCAAAGACTAATGAACACTGTTGTGGCAGGATTGACTTGCTGTGTTGTCTACATATTTGACTGAATGTTCTTGAGCCATTTGTGGATACATGGAGTATTATCGCAGAGCTCTTTGGGAGATTTACAGAAGACAATGTTGTTCATATACATCGCTGGAACAGAATTGGCAAACGTGGAATCGACATTCTTAGTTCACAATGTCAGACACTGAGGATCGTGAAGACGAAGGTCATATAAGAATTTCCAAGATCATCACTAATGAAGGAAGTGCAAGAATTTTTGGGATGAAGAGGATTTTACCAGAAGTTTGTACCAAACTGTAGAAGCATGGTGGCACCACTGACGGACTAGTTTTAAGAAAGAAACAGCACAGTTACTTTGGATAGAAGAATTACAGGGAGCATTTGAGAATGTGGAAGCACTGTTAGCCACTGCATCAGTTTTAGCCATGCCAATTTCTTGAAACCCTTTACATTCAAAATCGATGCAAGTGATTTTTGGGTTGGAGCTGTGTTGTTACAGAAGGATGAATGTGGTTTTAAAGGCCAATAGATAAATACTGAAAACACCTCAACATTCAACAGAAAATAAAAAAGCTACCACTGAAAAAAAGTTGTTGAGTTTTCTGATGTCCTTTCATCATTTTAATATTTACATTGCAAGTAATGCATCAGCGATGGTTATGTACACTCATCATAAGCGTTTGACGTTTCTGGAACGAATGAAGAACAAGAACATCAGATTATTCCATTGGTGTCTTACGTTACAAGAATACAATTTACATATTGAATATCTTGCAGAAAATAATAGTGCGCACACGTTAATCGTTGCTTTAAACGAAAGCAAAGAAGGTTTACATTAGAAAGAGGTGGTAGAGTTCAGTGTTAGATGTGCATAGAATAAGCATGAAATGCGTAAATCTAGAGGACCTATGAATCTCGCAACAAATGCATTAAATTTTTAAAATTTAAAATAAAATGAAACTATGTTTTCACAATAATGATACGATGTTGAAGGAGGGGAATGTTGCGATGTTTTATGGAAATACTTCTGGACTGGGAGGCAGGACGTTAGAATTTGGTAATCATATAATATTGCTGTTTTTAAATCGCTGGGCGAAAACAGCGCCTTGCACCTTTAAAAGATGAGGTCCTTTCGATCCTCAGTTACTCAGAAAGGATGTAGGTTTGAAGGTGCACAGAGAGAGAAAAAAAAGCTGTATAGATAGCAGTGGAAGCCACAGTTTTGTTTTGTTTGGAAGTATCACGTGCTGAATTTAGTCAATTCTTTAAAACCAGGGGCATTGAGGCTAAAAACACACTAAATGTAGATCTGACAGCTATCGCAATGTTGCACCAATCCCATTGTATGTTATCAAGGGTATAAAAGAAGAGGGCAAATGGACAAAGACAGGAGAGCCACTGCCATCCGCGAAGTGAACAGCTCTCAGCTCTTAGCTCTTAGAGAAAGACTAACCGAAGCCAAAGGTCCCTATCAATTAGGCAGTTAATGTTTCTGACAAAATAATTCGATGGAGAAAGTATTCCTGTCAGAAAGATTCGACGGGAATGGCACTGAACATGCTGCAAGGCGTAGCCTGGCTGCAAATTTTGCATATTTACATTTATGTTATAATTAATGACTGGGACTTTTATTTATTGAAACAGTATACCATTAGATTCAATTACTTACAGTGTGGAAACAGGCCCTTCGGCCCAACAAGTCCACACCAACACGCCATAGCGCAACCCACCTCGGCCCATTCCCCTACGTTTATCCCCTCACCTAGCATTGTAGGCAATTTGGCAGGCCAGTTCACCTAACCTGCACATTCTTTGGACTGTGGGAGGAAACCGGAGCAAATCCACGCTGACTGTAAACACTCCACACAGTCAGTCGCCTGAGGCGGGAATTGAACCCGGGTCTCTGGTGCTGGGAGGCAGCAGTTCTAACGACCGTGTCACTGTGTTCGAGTTGGGAGCATAATTTGAAGGGATTTATTTGGTTTGTTAATAGTTTAGTTATTTTGTTCTCTGTTATAAATAAATGAAATTTATTTATCAAATGCAAAGTGAGTGTCGGGGTTTATTATAATTGCCAACACTTTTCTGCCAGTTTGGGAACTGTTTCCACAGGATGCAGGTTGAGCTGTTCCTCTCTGGGTGTTTCAATTTTAGGCTTTTGTGAGGGAGAGGTTTTCGAACTGCGCTTTATAACAATGTTTGTGAAAGTGACACTGAGAGTGTTTAAGGATTGCAGGAGGTTAGAGAGATTTCGAAAGGCATGAATTCAGGCTGGAATTACAGAGTTAAGAGTGGAGGTGATGACAGAATTATGGAGCAGGCATCACATATAGGAAGAAGTGTCGATGTTGGAGAAGGATAGAGTAAAATGTACCACTATCGAGCTGCTGGAAGTTACACAGACAGAAAGAGCCTGAACATGTTACATTCATAGGGAGGTCTGGAATAGCCGCTGGAGTTCACAAAAGTCGGTGTGTCAGGGTTGCAAGTTGCAAAAAAGTGTTTGGCAAGGTACTGGAAGTATTTACAAAGACTGGGAGGCTTGTTGCAGGTGGATGAGGTTACAAGGTTAAAGTAAATTGTAGGGGCTGGAGAATATTATAGGTATCAGGAGGGCTTGAATAGCGTTTGCGAGTTAAAGTAATCCAGAGGACAGTAAATGCGAGAAGAAGTTACAAAGATAGGAAGGAGATGTATGGGCGTGAGGAGGTCACAGATTTAAAGACGGTGTAGGAGCTGGAGGAGTTTGTAGAGACAGGAAATGAGGTAGATTTTTGCAGGAGGTATGGAGGTAAGTCAGGATGTAGCTGCTGGTTAATGATACTGAGGTAAAGATAGGTGTAGTTGCTGGAGGATGTTAGAGGTGTATGCAGCTGGAGTTGCTGGCAGAGGCTGAAGAGACAGGGAGGAGTTTCGGGGTTAGAGGAAGTTCCAGGAACATGGAAGTGGGTGGATGCTTGTGACAATTACAACGGTGCAGACGGTACATAGGGGTTGAGATTAGAGATACAATAGGGAATGTAACTGTTCCAGGAAGTTACAGACGTAGGTAGAGAGTAAATGGTGAATGACGATGTAGAGGTATGGAGGGCTGTACATGTCAAAGCATGTTGCGAAGGTGGGGGGTATAGGAACACCAGGAGATGATAGAAACGGGGATATACAAGTGCAGGAGGAGGTTACAGAACGAAGGAGTTGTGCAGAGTCTGGAAAGTGTCTGGAAATATGGAGGAATGCAAACATGTTTTGAAGTTACGGAAATAGTGAGGTATGTCTGGGCTGGAGAACAATGCAAAGTTGGAGAAGGTTATACGGTCTGGAATAGTTTTTGGGAGTCGGGAGTGCTGTTCAGGCTGGAACAGCCCAGGAGGATATGAGTGGTGAATAGGCTGGAGGAAGGTACAGAAATAGGATTGGTGCACATGCTTATGGATATTGCAGAGGTAACGAAGACTGTAAAACCTGCTAGAGTTTACAGCTATAGGGTGTGTGTATCGGCCTGCAAGATGTAACAACGTCACAGAATGCCGTAAGATCTGGGAGAGGTTATGGAGATCAGGTGTACGGATCGGAGGAGGTGACAATGTTAGCGTGAGTGTACAGATTGGAAGAGTTTACTGACGTGGAAATGGGGCATGGACTCGAGAGAGAGTAGAATAAATAGTGAGGAATGCAGATGATGGAGGAGGATAAAGAAATAGGATGTAGCTGGAAGAGAGTCCAGATATAAAGAAGGGTATTGTTGCTAGGGGAAGGGAAATAGGGAAGGGACTAAGTTATTGCAGACACTCGACTGATAGGCGTGGGTGTGGGGGAACATGAAGGTTACTGAGATCCGAAGGGGTGAAGGTGCTGGAGGGCATTTTTAATGCAATCATCGAATATTGGCCTGGCCTGCTCGCGTCAATTCCCTACCACTAGCTGTTCCGTGAGAAGGTAGTGCTGAGATTGAATCACTGCCGCCCGGCATTCTCCTCCCTCCAATGATGGACATGACAAGATCGATTGAAAAGTGTGACTTGACAACAGCACAACTGGTTGAGGTATTTGGGTTCTGAAGGACATTGCTGCAGGACTGTGGCTAAAGTCTATAGTTTGTAGGAGGTAGGGGCAAGACGGCGCAGCAAGCGCTGTGGCTGGTATACCTATAAATGTGGTGAAGTTACCAAAGTGGCCTTCAGACACATCTGAAATCATAAGCAACAGAAGACAGATCAACGAAAGCGAACTCACAACTAACGAATCCAACCTAATTGATGCAATCCTGTCACATAGAGGCATGGATGTTGGTGGGCAATCAATCAACTTGCTGGAGGTGGTTCCACAAACATAGCTCTCCTCAATGATTGAAGAGCACAGGACAACAATAGAAAAGATAAGGCTGAAATATTGACAACAACGTTTAGACAGAAGTTTCGAAAGGATGATTTAGTTCAGGCTCATCCAAAGATCTCCTGCATCACAGACAGCAGTCTTCAACTCATTTGATTAATTTTGTTTGATATCTCCGAATGGCAGGAAGGATTGGACAATGCAAAGGCTGTGGGGCTGACAACATTGTATTCAAAGTATTCGTGCAGGGCTACAACAGATACCTGAGTGACAATGTGCAAAACGATCTGGATGTGTCCTGTCCTTAAATACATGCATGCAAACACACACACACACACACACACACACACGCACACGCACACACACACACATACACACACACACACAGCCTTATAAATAATTACTGCTCCATCAGTCTAATCTAGCTCATTAAAAAGTGGTGAAACATGTATCCTACAGTGTTATCAAACAGCACTTTCTCAGCAACAACCTGATCACTATAGCTCAGTTTGGACCCTGCCAAGGCTATTGACCTCATTGAAGCCTTGGTTTAGAGATGGAGAACATACAATAAAAAGGTACATTCCAGTGTTGTGGTCAGAACAATTGCAGTTGTCATTAGAAATGCATTTGATCGAGTCTGGCATCAAGGACCAATGTAAAACTGGAGCAAATGGCAATCAGGGAAATGTCTACACTGCCTTAAATTACACGATGTTCAAACAATAATGTCAGTGATTAAATGAGAGTAGCCAGCTCAGCTTCATGCCTGCCCTGCAGCTGTTCCTCAGGGAAGGTGTTTGTGAGAAAATTATTGATGAGAACTGAAAAGCTGAGTCACCATCGTCCTAGATGATGATGGGATTGATCTCTGGTTAGACAGAGACGAGTGGTGATAATTTCACTGGTGAGTCATGCCGCTTTATGCAAAGGAAGATTTTGAGAGGGACAGTCTTTTATATTCACCCCAGTTAGTGGAGGAAGTAAACCCACACTGTTGACGTTACTTTGTATTATCAACCATCCATCCAACTGACTGAGTGAATCAAGCCTGAGTACAGCTACTTTCGGTCAATGATTTTCAATCTGTCCAGAGATGGTCTTGTGCACATCTGGAACAGGAGAACGTGATTGTCCTTATGGGCAATTGAAAACTGGGTATTATCAAAGGATGTCGGACATTCAGTAATGGTACTTGACTGTTAATAGTTAGAGCAATTCAGAGAACATAAACAAAGAATGTTCCATGGATGAGAAGGGCCATCAATGCAGTTGGACAATCCTGATTGAGTACTGACGTTGTGGAGCTTGTGCACAATTATTATAGTTTATAAAAGATTGAGTTTAAGACGCTTTTGTTGCACGAGTCCATCAACGTTCTTACAGCTTCTCTCCGGATCAGGTCCTAGGTGCAGAATTAATAAGCTTCGGTGGCATACCATAAGTCATCAGCAAAGATAAACTTGTGACGCATGATTGTTGGGCGGATCATTTGTACATATTTCCAAGTGCATTTGGATCAGCCCTGAGCCCTGTGATCGTCCATTGACCAGCTTTCCCCATGCAGTGTTCCCCTATTCTTTCCGAGCTGATTACAACTGGACTGTTTTTAGTAATTGTGAGAATTACTGCTCAGGTCCATTTTGAAAGCTCTCTGGCCAGGTTTTGGAGGTAGTGAAGAGGTTCTGGAGAACTGTGTATGAATCCAGCCTTTTTAAAAAGCTGTTTTGAACAGATTTGATGACAGCAATGTGGAGTGTTTACTGATCTGAACATAAACCAGCTGTTTACTACAGTTGCTGAATTGTGTAATAGGCGTGTGCACGGCTCATGTAATCGTTGTTCACTTCAATTGTTTTCAGCGGAAAGGCAATGATGTTCAGTTTATTTTGAATACTTAAGAAATAAAGTGATAATAAATCTTTATCGTGCAATATGTAAATGTAACCTGCCGTATGTTTCCAACAGACGAAACAAGCAAGAGTCAGACACTTTCTGTGAAGCAGGATTCTGTGAGCAGGAGTGTGTCCCAGGCAATGTCATTTCCTGGTAGGGTCCGATTGACAAGGCAGAACTAGGAAGATGGGGAAGGGAGTGAATATTCAATACATTTGTAGGGATTGACGTTGGATCCTATGGTTGCTGGTCGGATCTGTGGCAGATTATGTGGGAATCAATAAAAGGGAAACATGCAATTGAGTTTATTGTCGCCAATCCGCCTGCTGCAGACACACCTCTCCAGTTAATAGATCAGATAGAGTGCTGACTGCACAGTTCTTGTGGGGAGGATGGGCCGTCTTCACATTTTGCCGACTATCCATCATGTTATGTAGCAACTCTTTTGCTGAATGCAACAGATGTTAAACAGGCAGAGCAACGAATGCCGAGATGTCCATGAGGAGCAGTGAGCCATCAGCAGCAGCAGAAGCGTGCTCTATATAATTCATGCAGTTTACAACCTCACGGCCAGACATATCTTCCACTTTACTGTAACTCTCAACTCAAGGATCCAAACTGGTTCAATGTGGAATGCAGAAAATCATGTCGGGAGCATTATCAGACAGGCTGAGATATGAGGGGTCTGAATGGAAAATCTTTTATTGCCTTCAGCGACAAAACAGAATGACCCACACAGTTAACAGCATAAGCAGTAAGTGAGGACAGCACTCAGTGATCAGTGATCCCACAACGAATGGTTCAGAACTCTATCTCTCATCTTGTCACATGGAGCCAGAGAACATGTCGGACAATTTCTGAGACAATTAGAGAAGGTTGCTGGGCAGCAAAAATGAAACCCGCAGTTATGAGAGGGGAGAGCACATCAGGGGGAAAAAAAGAGCTGATGCATTTGTGACAAACAGTCAGAAGGCCTGAACAGATTATCATGTTCGGTCTCCTTATGTTCGACTCAGCATCACAGACCCCGATCTGACCACCGTCCCGTGCCATCCAATGTTGTGATCATCACTGGAATCCCTACCATCAACATCGGGGGACGTACAGATTAGATTAGATTACTTACAGTGTGGAAACAGGCCCTTCAGCCCAACAAGTCCACACCGCCCCGCCAAAGCGCAACCCACCCATACCCCGACATCTACCCCTTACCTGACACTACGGGCAATTTAGCATGGCCAATTCACCTGACCTGCACATCTTTGGACTGTGAGAGGAAACCAGAGCATCCGGAGGAAACCCACGCAGACACGGGGAGAATGTGCAAACTCCACACAGTCAGTCACCTGAGGTGGGAATTGAACCCAGGTCTCTGGCGCTGTGAGGCAGCAGTGCTAACCACTGTGCCACCGTGCCGCCCACAAATTGATCAGAAACTCATCTAAACTCACCACATCAATTCAATGATTACAGGAGCAGGTTATTGCAGCGTGCAAATAGACGGTCTTCTCTCTCTCTCTCTCTCTCTCTCTCTCTCTCTGTCTCTCTCTCTCACACTCATAGACACACACCCTCACATCAGCTGGCACTCATAGACACACACATACACACACACACACACACACATTCACATGCACACACACACAGAGGCAAACATTCACAGATGCACACTGTCACTACTCTGTCACAGACACATATGCACGCACGCACAAACTCACTGATGTACACTGTCTCTCTCTCTCTCACATACAGACACACACACACACATACGCACACACAACATACACTCACACAAACACAAGCTCTCACACCCTGCTATGACATGGGGCAAACCCTCCTGCTTAATTTAACAACAGCAAAGCAGAAATGCTTTATCCCGTGCAGTAATCTGTAAAAAAAAAATCTGAGTGTCCAAGATGTATTTAAAATAATAATGATCAACTTTCTTACCTAAATTATAGCAGAGAATAACTAACGAACAACTATTCACAAGTTGTGAAACCTGAAAGCAACAACACCCCCAGATTCTATGGACTACCCAAAGTGCACAAACCAGACATCCCACGCAGACCCATAGTATCACTACCAGGGACACCATCACACAAACTGGCCAAAGAACTACAGCAGAAACTGAAACACCTGATCAGCGGATCCAGACAATCTATACAATCGACACAGGAATTCTTGGACATCATCAGAAGTATACACATAGACAAGGAAGAAACTATGATCTCATTCGATGTAACGGCACTGTTCACCTCCATCGACAAAACACTAGCCAAAGAAACAATAGCCAACCTGCTGGACAGACATAACAGACAACAGGACGTTGAACCTATCAACAAAGACGGCATACTTAAACTACTGGACTTGTGCCTCACAACTCACTTCACATTCAATCACCAAATATACGAACAAATCAACGAAACACCCATGGGCTCACCGATCTCTGGACTCATAGCAGAAGCAGTAATGCAAAGGTTAGAACAAACAGTCTGACCACAACTTCAACCCAAACTCTGGGTCAGATACGTGGATGACACCTTTGTAATATTTAAAAACTCAGAAATAGAGAACACACACCAGATCATCAACACCACACTCACAGGAATCCGATTCACGAGAGAGGAAGAAAAGGACAACCAACTCCCATTCCTAGACGTGATGGTACAGAGAACACCGAACGGAGAATTCACCACATAGGTTTACAGGAAAACCACACACACAGACCAAGTCCTAAACTATGAAAGCAACCACCCCAACACACACAAACGAAGTTGCATCAGGAGACTATTCAAAAGGGCCACAACACACTGCAGCACACCAGAACTGCAAAAAGAGGAAGAGGAACACCTATACAAAGTATTCGCCAAAAACGGATACACTCGCAATTTCATCAACAGATGCCTAAGGGAGAGACAACGGAACGAGGACATGCCGCAACCCAAAGGACTAGCCAAACTACCATACATCAGGAGCATTTCTGAACTGACAGCCAGACTACTGCGACCACTAGGACTTATAACAGCACACAAACCAACAGCCACGCTCAGACAACAGCTCACCAGAACAAAGGACCCAATACCCAACATGAGCAAAACTAATGTAGTGTACAAAATCCCATGCAAGGACTGCAGAAAAGACGACATCGGACAAACAGGAAGATGGTTAACGATCCGTATACACGAACACCAACTAGCCACGAAACGACACGACCAGCTATCCTTAGTAGCCACACACACAGACGACAAGCAACATGAATTCGACTGGGACAACACTGCCATTATAGGGCAAGCCAAACAGAGAACAGCCAGGGAATTCCAAGAGGCATGGCACTCATCCACAGATTCAATCAACAAACACATCGACCTGGACCCAATATACCGTCCACTACAGCGGACAGCTCGAACTGACAACCGGAAGCGACAGAGACAGGCCACTATAAATACCGGAGAAAACAGCACAGAAGCGCTTCACAGGAGGCTCCCAAGCACTGAGGATGCAACCGAGACAGGGGACGAAACGTTTGCAAGACAAATTCCCATCTCGGCGAACAGAACCACAACAACTATTCACAAGTCCTTACTCTAACTTATCTTTTGTTTTCCCTACTATGACACGACTCTAAAAACTCCCAGTTCGATTTTAAAATCAAGACGTCTTATCTGAATACCAGGCAGCTTTTGTTTCTCCTATTTGCATCTTCCTGTGACTTACTTTCTTTTTCTGAGGAATTCTACTTCACAGTTTACTGATTGTTAAAGGTGCTTTGAAGGGAGATCGTTTTCAGACGGGCTGTTTACACGCTGATCTTGGCAGTTCTCTTTCCCAACTATTCATGTTTTCATTGGTCCTATATCCCCAGAGCATCGATTTTGTCATTGGCTTTTAAGATTGCCAATACACTAAATTCAAACTGGACTAAATTTGGTATTTTTCGGGGTTCAAAAAAACTGATGCGCCTAATTTGAATTTTTTTTGGTTTTTCAGCTACTCCAGTATTGTCTCATTGAGTGAAATTGGTTCTATCACTGTTACCTTTTAACTTTCTTATAAGGTATTATTCACTCACATATTCATAACGCCGACCTCTTAAGAATCAAAAGAACCATCATAATGAAAAGAAAGCTTCATTCTGTTCCCTACTTTTTAAACATAACCATAAATTTAATATAAGTCCACCCATCTGCTTCCCACCTGCAGATACATAAAAAAAGACAGATTTCATCTAAACTGGATCAGTGAAATCTGCGATAACGCATTTGTAATTACATATTTCCGATCCGCAGCATGAATGATATTTAAATTAAAAGTCTGCAACGTCATACTCCAATGAAATAGTATCATATTCTTATCTTTAAAGCGTTCGAAGAATATATGCAGATAGTGGTCAGTGTACACAACCGTGTCTGACACATTGTTCGTGACACACACATTAACATGTTTTTAGGCTAGTACCAAAGTCCATCATTCTTTTTCGATTGTGGAGTGTTTTCTTTGGTGGATGATGATCTTTTTGGAAAAGCAACCAACTGTCAGTTCAATCCCGTCCTCGTTTTCATGTCGTAGTAGGCTCCACCTCCATTCTCACTCGCATCAATGGCGACTTTAAAAGGTTCTGTACCATTTGGTATAGGTAAAATTGGTTTGGTAATTAATATTGATTTCAAACGGTCGAATGCCACCTGGCATGGTTCAGTCCACCAGAACTTTGTGTTCTTCTCAGCAAATCGGTTGATGGTTCCACTACACTGCTGAGGTTTGAAACAAACTTCCGATAGAATCCACTGAGTCTGAACAATTGTGCCACATCTTTCTATGAGGTTGGTCGTGAACATTCCTCGATGGCCTTCGTCTTTGCCTTCCGTGGGGTCAATCTTCTTTGACCGATGTTATGTCCCACAAAATTCAACTCTGCTTTCGTGAAATCTGTTTTATTTATGATTGTCACCAGTTTTACTTATCGTTCTACCTCAAAGAGCTCTGCCAACTGCACCATTTCATTTTTCACGGACAGAACAAAAATCACTAAATCATCCAAATAGACAGCACTGGATGTCAACCCAGGCACAACTCTGCTCATGAGACTTTGGAAATTGGTGGGTACGATTTTCATTCCAAATATTTTCACTTGAAACTGATATGGCCCGTTTGGGGTCCCAAATGCAGAAATTTCATTCTCAGTCTCTGAAACACCTACGTACCAGTAACCTTTCATGCAATCCAAATTGATGATGTAACCGGCTTGTCTGACTTTCTCGATACAGTCCTGCAAACTCGGAATTGGATATGAGTCTGAATTTGTAATGGCATTGACATTCCGCTAATCCACGCAGAATTTTTGTGTCCCGTCTGGGTTGGAACTAAGACGATCAATGAACTTCACTTAATCTGGCGTGGATTGATAATATCCTCTTCAAGCATGGCTTCCAGCTCCTTCTGGACCTTTCCGGTTTTGAAGTATAACTCCGATAGGGGTGGTGTTTTATTGGAGCAATACATGCTTCGTCTTCTTCATGTAAAATGGCATTAGTCCTCCCCACGTGATTCTTACATACGTGTTCTGCAGGAACAAATCTTTCAACTCCGTTCTATGCTCCTGTCACAGACAGCTTACTAACCTATCACACTCCTCAAGAACTTTATTTTCATTTTATAAATCTATTTTGAAGCGCTACAAAGTCCATATCGTCTGGATTTGATTCCTCACGATTCGGGCTGGTAATGAACACATGTTTCTACAGTCCTTTCTCTCGAGTATAATATGGTTTCAGCAGGTTCTCGTGACATGCTCAATAACATTTTTTTTAATCTGGAATCTTTACTAAATCGTTTACCTGGCTCATTTTTTTCTCTACTTGATAGCGACCAGTTACCTGGTTTTGAAGGGCTCTCCTGTTACTGGTAACAGCATTAACACGTTATCCTCTTGGCAAAAAGTCCGAGTCTCAGCTTTTATCTGCTACCTGCTTCATTCTGCACTTTGACCTCTTCAGGTGCCGTTTAGCTAACTCATCTACTCAATTTAATCACTCCCTCATCTCCCATGTATAACATAAGTGTGAGATCTCCTGCTTTGGTCCTGTCAATATTTCTTTCATTAATTCAAAAGTGCCTCTCACTTCATGAACGAATATTCTCTCAAACCGAGTAAACTGAATAGATCCATTTGGGACACTTCTACTTGCAAACAATACAAGATGGGATGCTTGTATTCCAATGATTCGGGTAATCCAGACAGTATGCTATCAACATGGTCTTCAAGGTCTGATGCCACATTTCTAAAGCTCCATAGAGTTCCGGATGATCCTACACTGGAGTTAAAGCGTTGTATAACTAAGCTATCCATAACCTCCTTAAACATCCAAGCAGAAGAAAATGTTCATTGGTCCGACTGAAATTTTCTGCGTAGCCAATACCCTCGTGAAGAAAATTGGGAAAGTTGTTAACAACTTTCAGTTCTCGGGAGAGGACCAACACAATCCATTATAAATCGTGTGAAAGGTTCTTCATATGCAGAAACTAAGTACAAATGTCTTAGGTTTATTACCACCTGTGGCTTCCTTACCATTTGGCATGTATCAACCGTACAACAAAAATCAAACACTAAGCTGTGCAGTCTAGGCCAAAAAAAAATGTTTTTGTACACTAGTCTGTATATTTCGTACCCTTAGGTGACTTCCTACATGTCGTTAATATGCTACCCTGAACAACTCCTGTCTGCATACTACCAACAACACAATCTGGTGCACTTCGGCCCATTTCTCCTCTGCACTAATCTGCCGTGGTGACAAGTTCGGATGTGGGATCTTACCTTTCAGATAATAACCCTCCAGACTATACTCTGCCTCCTTTTCAAAGTACGCATCTGTATTATATCTTTTCCATTCTAGTCTTGCTGTTGCAAGTCCCTTAACATTTCAGGACTAAATACTTCTGTCTGAACATCTGCCTGTTCACGATTTTCCTGCACTATTGCGTCAAAGAGGTGGTGCACTAACTGAACCTCAACTCATTCCTCTTTCTTTTTAATTTTCGCATTGTCCTGTGACTTCTGATAGTGCAATCTATTAGCTGCACAGTCTGACTTATATCTGCAGTTTTATTTTTCCGTCTTCATTGGGATTCTTCGCAATAAGGGGAGTCACTCCCATCCAGCATCCTGCCAAATCATTCCCAAGAACAAACTAAATTCCTGGAACTGACCCTATCTCAATCACTACCACTGTAACTTCCCCAGTATTGAGCTGGCACTCCAATCTGAGCTTACATAAGGAACTGCTAAATTTCTTTCCATTTATCCCACAAATTACCAGACTCTCAAGTAACAGTTGAAAAAGTGTGCATATTCAGTCATCGCTCATTATCAGCGACTGGTTAGATTTTGTATCTCTCAAAATTATAACTTCAATCACTTCTCCCACTGTTCTTTTTGAGCAAACGTTTTAGGTGCTTAATCTAGGATAGAAGTTCGGCACAACATCGTGGGCTGAAGGGCCTGTTCTGTGCTGTATTGTTCTATGTTCTATGTTTCACACAAGTACGAATTACTTTGAAATCAGGGACTAACTCCATAGCCCCTGGCTAGACTGTGGCACTCTCCTGCAGCACCTTGGATATTCTTGGTGTCTCTTTTACTACCAAAACTAATGGGCACTGCCTTTGTTACCGTCAGCACATCTTTTCCAAAGGGTACTTTCTTAAACGACCTTCTGAAATCAGCGGCACTGTAATTTAATGTGAAAACAGGAAATAACACCACGAAAGGAAATGACATCACCAACCCAAAGAAACCGAAACACATAAATAGAAAGCAGGAATTTTCACCATTGCTTCGCCTGAGGTCCACTGATGATATGATAGTAAGGTAACGAAACGTCTGGAAATGAACCTTTCAGCTCAGCGATCAAACCAATACCAAAACCTCAACCTGAGCTACAAATCTTCTCAAAACTCACTTTATGTGTTGTCACCTGAGGCCTTTCGCCACCTGTCCATATTCTTCGGCTTTTTGACATTTTGTGCTAAAAATCTGATCAGTGCTCTCGACTCTTGATTTCATAGTGTAGAAACTGTCCTTCTCTCAACTTCTGTCTCTCATAGGACAACATTCTTCCGGAAGCTTGTCTTATGTGCCAACATATACTCACCTGCTAATTCTGCTATCCTTCTCACTCGTTGAACTTTCTGTTCCTCCATGTGAATCTTACCTGCGCTGAAAGTGAGTTTTTAAATATCGTCCAGCAGAGTAATTTCTCTTAGCGCATCAAAAGATTTCCCTGTTTTCAAAGCACGCATCCATCGATCAAATTAAATATGTTTAATTCTTTTGAACTCAGCATATGTCTGAGCTGGTTACTTCTTTGTGTTTCTGATCCGCTATTATTTGTTTCCGATACCAATTCATAAGCACTTAAGATACCTTGACTACCCTCTTCATAACCGCTTGCAACCGTATCTGACAATGCAGAAAATGGCCTCACTAGCTATGCCTATTAGTTTAGTCTGAACTAGCATCACCCATAAATTCTCGGACCACTCCATCTTCCTAGCCAAATTTTCAAATGGAACAATGAAGGCTTCAACATCTTTCTCAGCGAAATGTGGCAGCGTTTTGACATTATATCAGTGCCTTCTCTATTAATCTTCATCCTGTTAACTTTACTTTGCTGTCAAAGTCGCAACTTCCTAAGTTCAAATCGTCTCTCTTAATGCACAGCTAACAACTTTTTATCTCTTTCTTTTTTCATCTGGCTCTCTTTCTCTCTTTCCTCTGTCTCTCTTCCTCGCTCTTTCTTCTCTGTCTCTTTGCTCAGCCAAGAACCTTCTCTCTCTTTCCTTTCTCCTCACTCTTAATCTCTTCTCTTGCTCTTTCTCTATCACTTTCTTCTCTCTCTCTCTCTCTCTCTATCAGCCTCTGTATCTATCTCTCCACAACCCACCAGTCCTCTCTTTGTTTATTCTCTAACACGATTTTCCTCAACTGAAATTTAGGTTTTTCTACCTCGGCTGCACTCGTCTGTTTTTCTGACACACGTAAGTGTTTGAGTTACCGCTTTACAATTTCAACTTTACCTTTGTCCTTGGTTACACGCAAATCTAACTTATTTGCTGTTTCTAAAAATTATGGCCGTTTTCTTTCCTTCTAAAATTTCATGGCAGATTTGAGATTCATCTTCAAATCGCAAAATATATTTTTAGCAATTTTAACTTAATCCACCACAGGTCACCGAAATTAAATGCATTTTCTCCTATACATTTTATTTGAAGATCAAGGACACCAACATGCAATTGTTTAAATCTGCTCCGATTTTTCGGACTCCCAAATCTAATCAAATCTGACTTAACCAGTTCAAATCATGGACATGAGCTTCCAAAGCTCTTACACTACGGAGTAACCCACCTGCTTAATATTAAACCAGCAATGGAAAGAAGATATATCCCATGGGGTATCTGTGAAAAATCGATTGGTCACGAACAATTTAAAATAAAATTTTCAACATTATTTCTGAAATGATAACAGAGAATAAATAGCTAACAATTATTTATAAGTCTTTACTCTAACCTATCTCTTACTTTCCGTTCGATAATACCATTCTGAGAAAACTACAATTAAGTTTTACAAAACAAATCTTCTATCTCAAAACCAGATAGCTTTGAGTTCTTCTGTTTGGAATTTCCTCTGCCTTCTTTTCTTGTTCTTAGCTATTCTGCTTGTTAGGTTCCTGATCGATAAAGGTATTTTTAAGCGAACTATTTTTCAAGCAGTCTTTTACGGGATGGTGGCTGGGCAGTTCCCCACCCAATGTTCAGGTTTTTTATTTAACTCGGTCATATACCCCACAGCATCCGATTGTGTCATTGGCTTTTAAGTTAGTTCATATACACAATTCAAAATGAATTAGAATTTGGTATTTTTCGGGGTATAATTTAACTTATTGGCCAAACTTGAATCTCTTTTTTGTCGTTTCTGGGGACCCAGCTACTCCAGCAACTGAAGCACATGTAACATTGAGAACGCTTTTGCTGTCACTGTTAACTTTGAACTCTGTTAAAAGCGTATTTTTCACACACATCTTCATAACACTAACACTCAAACAAACACAAAGACATGCACACACACACACATATGCAGTGTCTTTCTCACACACAGTTACATGTGTGTGCACTTACACAAACACACACAGGTGTACACTGTCTCTCTCTCTCTCCAACACACATAGACACACTCTCACATGAGCGAGCACGCACACACACTTGCTCAGATATACAATTTCTATCTGACACACATGCATACAGACACACGCACGCACTTGTGTACTCACACACACTTAGAGATGTACATTGTCTTTTTCTCTCACACACACATGCACAGACACACGCACACAAGGGCACCCAGGTTCCTCTGCACATCAGCACACTGAATTTTTCTCCAGTTAAATAAAAGTGTATTTTTGCTGTGACTCTTAGCAACATGGATGAACTAACATTTCCCAACACTGTACTCCATCTCTCATACACTTGCTCATTAACTGTGTTGGGGACCTCGGTTTGATTCATTAAGAGACTGCCTGTGTTATGTTTGCGCATTCTCCCCGTGTCTGTGGGGGTTTCTCCGCATGCTCTGATTTCTTCCTACAGTCCAAAGATGTGCAGGATTGATGGATTTTCCATGATAATTTGGTCATCGTGTCCAGGGATGTGTTGATTGGGTGGATTAGCTATGGTAACTGCAGGGTTACAACGGAATATAGTAGATGGGGTGAGTCTGGGTAGAATTCGCTTCAGACTGTCGTTGTCGACTCTATGCGCTGAATGGCCGGCTTCCACGCTGTAGGAATTATGTGATAATGTCTGCAATTCCATGACATCCTTTATCAGATGTGTGATGACAGAATTGATAAATGTACAGAAAAGCTTTAACACAAACAGCTGACTACTCTAACAGCAAGCATAACCAACTTTTACGTATGGGTTTGTAATTCATTGACACAAGTTTCTTTGCATTCAGAAAAAATAAATGCAACAGCCTCCTACTACAATGGCCAACTTCGCCAAAAAGTAACGAATTCACAATACATTGGCTAAGAATAACTCTCAAGACACAAAAGCCACACGCCAGACGCAGTGTAAATACAGCAGCCAAGTGCTCATGTCATCAGCATAATTTAAAAGATAACCGTAATCTTGGAAAGACACATCCACAAAAACATAACCACCAAACAAACGAGGGCTCAGACATAAAGGCACTGGGACCTGCTACACAAATAAACAACTGTAGCAAGAAAGCCGAATGATTAAAACGTTTCAAAGTATTAATGGACTCTCTTGATTGGTCAGAATTATAGAAAATTCCAGAAAAACGTCGACAAACTTTCAAAAACAGGTTTTGCTTGCAGGTTTGTTTGTTGAAACTTCTGTATGCCTTCTGAGGAGAACAGCATGTGAAGATTCAGAGAGCAACTTACCATCCGGAACGAAACAGAAAGAGAGCAGTGGCGGGGGTGGGGTTTGGGTAGGGGAGAAAGGGAGAGAGGAAGACAGAACGCAGCTTTGCAGACTCAGAGGCAGCGCCAGAGGTAGAGAGAAAGACCCTGGGTAAATCTACAAGATTCTGTCTGGAAGGATTGTAAGCTTAAGATATCAACTAGGATTAGACATCGTGTGCCTCTATTTGGAAGGTATTGTAACATATTTCATCACAAAGAAGAACCTGATTATATTGGTATCACCTTGTCTTCTTATTGAACTGACTGTTTCAGTACTGTGAAAAGTGGGCATACCCATTCAGAACATTTAATAAGTTGTCGAAATTGATTCAAGGGGAAATTAAACAACAGCTTCATCGCTGGAGTGACCTCGTGCACTTCCTCTGAACAGCCTCAAAAACAATCAAAACCCTCAATCTCAATTATTATCCCACTCTTATCTCTATTACTTTGGGAACAACTGCGAAATTCAATTTGCCTTCCTTGTTGGCTGCCGTAGCAGTAATGTTAGAGTGAGGTCAGAGATAGATCTGGATGGAGAGGGAAAAACAGATTGAGGTTAGTGATGCCTCCATTGTAGGAAGCCCATCTTGCTCACTGATACCCCTTCCCTCAGGAAAGGCAGTATGTTCTCTTCATTTGGTCCTTCATGTGACTCCGTATCCTGGAATATTAGTGCTAGGAATAAATGCTGTCCTCGACAGGAAAGCACATATTCAATGTGTGAGAGGATTCACATTTCAATCAGTGACTGAAATGTTCTTGTTGAAAGAGGCAGCTCCTA
Organism: Chiloscyllium punctatum; assembly: GCF_047496795.1. Lineage (NCBI taxonomy): Eukaryota > Metazoa > Chordata > Chondrichthyes > Orectolobiformes > Hemiscylliidae > Chiloscyllium > Chiloscyllium punctatum. Next base: position 22,905,651 of record NC_092781.1, on the reverse strand, counting down.
ACCTAGTGTACAGAATAACGGCTCTGAGATATATTTTCAAACAAGGAACGAACTGACCCGATGCAGCATCAGTTGAAATAATTTATAATCTTGTGATTGGGCTGATAGTACTTGAGTGGACAGTGTATTGCTGGCAGATTCCAGATACTGTTTTTGTTATTTCATCATGATGAACTGAGCAGCAACATTCCTCCATAATCGGGTTAAATGGTTCTTGTAATTGCCATATCTTGTACAGTACCACCCTATTCTGAAATAGATCCCCATTTCAATAGTTTACTGTTGTTTTATCCTTCCTGCCATTCTGGTAAATTGATGTAATATTACTGTTTCCGACGAATGCTTTCTTTTAACTCACTTCCCCTACCTAAATCCCATCAGAGACTCTGTAACTCCACTTGACATAGTTTGAATGACCACGCATGTGTGTTAGTGATTTGAGCAGCAATGGATTCAGTACGTGCATCTAAATCATTGAGAACAATGGAAATTAAGCGAAGATCCTACACTAACCTCTGTGGCACTCCACTCGTTTCAGCTTTTCAACCCATGCACCTACACATCTGTCCCTACATTTGACTGCTTTCTGGCTGAAACACAGAACCAGTATTGTTCCCTTTGCCATCTTAATGTTCTCATTCTCCATCGTGTAATATGCTCAAAAATTGAATATGCAATATTGTTTCTGCTTATTATTTCAGAAGAAGTGATTTTATTTCCCAGTAGTTCCCATGGGAGGTTGATGAATAGTCTATTACACGGCCACAGTATCAGCTTCAAAGATTGAATAAGAGAAAAACGCACGACTTATAAGCAGCAGCCACCTATTAGGACGTCGACTCTGCTGTACTGTTCCTTAGAATCTTTACATTATGGCAACAGGCCCTTCGGCCCTGCAAGTAACACTGACTCCTCTGAAGAGCGAGACAGCCAGCCAAATTCTCCTTCTTTTTCCCAGACGAATGCACCTAAGCTTCACATCCATGAACACTTCAGGCATTTTGGCCTTGCCAATTCATGTAACTGGTTTAGTTTTCGATTGTGGAGGGAACTTGGAGTACAAGGTGGAGAACGTGTAAAATCCACAGAGGGAGGCACGCGAGGCGAGAGTTGAACCTAAGGTCATGATTGTTGTGAAACAGCAGCGCTGACCACTCAGCTATTGTGCGGCCAGATCACAGCTGGTCTGATTATTGCTGAAACCCGTTTCCTGTCTGTTTGAAATAAGCATTGACTCATCTGTCTATCAAAGAACTCTGACGGTCAGAATTCAGTATTTTCCCTATGCTAGACTTCACTCATTCTTGGAAGAAATTAAGCCTGACGTTGCCGGATAGTCTGAGTCATAGATTGTGGCGCTGGAAAACCTCAGCAGGTCAAGGCAGCATGCAAGGAGCAGTGTCAGCCCTTCATCAGGCATGCAGAAGGGAAAGCGTTTTGAGAGATAACTAGAGGGGTGAGGGTGGTGTTGAGGTAGATGGGGAGGGCGTTTTGAAAATGTAGGTGGGAGCTAATTATGATAGGTCGGTGGGGAGGGAGGAGAGGAAGGTGGGAAGGAAGATGGACATGTATGACAGGGCAAGAGCACAGTGCTAATTTGGAGGCTTGGATCAAGAATGAGGTGGGAGGAGGGGAGAATTGTAAACTGGTGAAATCAATTTCAATGCCATGTGGTTGGAGTCTACCGAAGCGGAGATGAGGCTTGCTTCCGCCAGTTGGCAGTGAGATGGGTATGGTGGTTGAAAAAACCCTTGCATGTCCTTGAGGAATGTTAGATTGTGTTGAAGTGGTTGTCCACAGATGTGTCTGGTGCGTGTGACTCAGATATGTTCCCCGAATCACTCTGTGTGTTGACAGACCAGATGTAGTGGAGAATACATTGAGAGCAACGCATGCAGTAATAGAGTGGGTGGATTTGCAAGAAAATCCCTGCGAGATGTGGATAGGTCCTTTGGCACATTGGACGGAGGTGAGGGCTGTGTGTCAAAGCAGGTTTTATACATCTTATGGCGCAAAGGGAGGTACCAGGTAAGGTGGTTTGGTGGGGTGGTAGGGGGCGTGGACCTGCCAAGTGATTCACGGAGGGAAGCACTTGCGGAATTCTGACTACAGTTGAGTCTGCCTACAGTTTGTGGAAACGGCGGAGGATGATAGGCTGGTGGTCTGGAAGGTGAGGAACAGGTGAGTTCTGTCCATTTTTCGGTTGGGGGTGTGGCGTTCAGGTGTGGGGTTGCGCGAGGTAGAAGAGATGTTTTGGAAAGCGTTGTTGATCACGTGGGCGGGAAATTGTGGTCCCTGAAACAGGAGGACATCTGGGATAACAAACAATTTCAACGAACGGAATTTCGCATCTCAAATGATCAGTAAGGCTCTAAAATGCATCTTCTCCACTTTCCAAAAACTTCTTGAACCCCACCTCTTCAACCGTAACAAGGATAGCACCCTGTGTCCTCCCCTTCCACTATATAAATTTCTGTCTACAAGGCAGCATCCTCGGCCATTTCTAGCACGTATAAACAGACCCCGCCACCAGATATATTTCCCTCCCCACTCCTCTCTGCGTTCTGCATAGGCCATTCACTCCGCGACTCTCTGGTTAGGTCTGCAGCCACCAACAACCCAGCAGCCATTCCCGGCACGTTCCCCTGCCAATGGAAGAGGTTTAAGACTTGCAACCACACCTCCACCCTCATCTCTATCCAAGGGCCTAAAGGATAATTTCACATCTGGCGGTGATTTTCCAGCACGTCCAACAAGCTCATCTGGTGCGTTTATTGCTCTAGCTTTGGTCTCCTCTATACTGGGGAGACTTGGCGCCAACTAGAGTAGTAGGTGATCTCTTCAGAAAGCCTTCAGAAAATTCAAGAAATCTGTCTGCATGCAAACCTTGCTTTTCAACATTGGTGAATGTTTTTCGGAAATTTCTATAACTCTGGCCAATCGGGAGAATCAATTAATAATTTGAAACATTGTCAATTATTTGGATGAGTGTTTATTTGTTTGAGCAGCCATGATTTGGACGTGCTGGTGTTGGACTGGAATGGACAAAGTGAAAAATCACACAAAACCAAGTTATAGTCCAACAGGTTTATTTGGAAACATTAGCTTTTGGAGCCCATCACCTTTCAAAGGTGGTTGTGCAGAATAAGACCATAAGACACAGATTTTATATCCAAATATGTACAGTGTCATGAAGATGATATAATACATTAAACAATCTTATATCAAGTCATTCAACTTTTAGAATGGCATGTGTTGCTTTCTATGTTTTTATATGTAAAGCGCAGGACATCTATTAAATAACATTATCAAGCAACGTCGCTCTTCGAAAAATAAGTGTCATCTCAGCTCAGACAATGCATTAAGTTGTGAGGCCTGTCTGTGTCCCAATGCTGCGTTAGTCTGGTTCTATTTATAATGTGGAATTGACGGAGTTTTACATGGATTCATGCTGTTTTTGAGCAAACTATAATGTGATCGTACAGAAACAAATTGACCCTATAAACTCATATGTCTGCGGGGGCAAGAGAGGCAGCGTGAGTGTGTGCATATGAGTGTGCGTGCATGTGATAGAGAATGTGTGTATATGTGTGCGTGTAGGCTTGGTTAAATGTTTGTTGGTGTGATGGGTTATCCGCCTGTGAGAGTGTGCATGAGTCAGAGGGAAAGTGGGATGTGTAATTGTGTGCATATGTCTGTGTATGAGAGAGGATCTGCATGGGTCGGCAAGTATGTAAGAATGTGTGTTTGTGACAGAGAGTTTATAGTGCAGTGGGGTTCCCTGCAGTGTGGCTTGATGTGGTTGTCAATCGCCACATCCAATAATGCAATATAATTCCTCACCTTGCAAGATGCAGATTCTGAATCAAATAAATCTTCCGCAATTATTTGAAATAAGTAGAATAATTCTCTAGAAATAAGTCACCATGGGTAGCTTGGTGTTACAGTGGCATAGTGGTCAGCACTGCTGCGTTGCAATACACGAGGTCCCAGTTTAATGCCAACCTCGGGCAGCTGTTGGTGTGGAGTTTGTCCCCTCTCCTCGTGTCTGAGTGAGTCCTTTTCCCACAAACCAAAAATGTGCACGTTAGCTTAATTGGCCATGTTAAACTGGCAATTTAGCATGTGTAGGTGAGGTGAACCTTTAAGGGGGAAATGAGTCTGGATGGGATGCTGTTCGGTGTGTCAGCATGAACTTGTTGGGCTGAAGGCCTGTGTCACGACAGTAGGAATTCTCATTCTAAATCTGGAATAAAATCATTCTTAACTGTTCCAAAAGTTCCAATAAATACAGATCTTCACACTAGGACAAGAGTGCCTTCCACATGCTTTAGAACTGATTTTGAGACACACACGATCTGTACAGGAGCACACGAGCATTATTTATTCTCTGTTCCCTGCAGTGCACTGCAGTTGTACAGAGAAGAAACCTAAAACATCTGACAAAAGTTCAGAGGCAAAAGTTTCAAGTGAGATGGGGATGTGAGGCCAGGGAGGGATTTACACGCAAAAGGATGCATAACTGTCAAATGTTGGAGATGTTTGAGCCGGAGTCCAAATTATCAATGAGGCCTGCAGTGATAGGGAATTCAGACTTCAAGTGAGAACTGGAATATGACAGAAAACAGAGTAGGAATAAATGTGTCATTTTCATGTTGCCATTCAGGTATAAATGAAGATCATTTCTTGAGACATCGGCATTTATAATCTCAATAAATGATGAGAAAATGATATCATGTATTATGTTTGTTGAAAATACAGTGACACTAAAAGACAAGGAGGACATTGGAACACTGAGAAGGAGTGGGACAGTTTCAGTGGGTGAAAGTACACAGAAATGTCTGTGCATGATAATGGAGATAAGAGTGAGCCATTGTTCATTCATTTCAGTCTGGAAAAGATTCCACCCATCGAATTTTTTTTAGATGATTATGCTAGTCCAATCAAGAGGCAAAAATAAGCCTTTTCACCCTTTCATTGCCAATATATTTCATTATACCCTTGAAAATTTTTCTCATCTCAGACCGTTATAATTTTGACGAATTAAACATTGCCTTGGCATCAGTTCAATCCCTCATCATTGTATCCTTGCTTTCCAGCCATCATTTGGTCAATCGCTGCTGCACTCAAATGGTCGTGGAGTCCAATCTTCTGAGTAGCTTTTGTTTTTCCGTATTTGTAAAGTTGTATTAACGTCAAATGGCAGCAGTGGACAAAGCTAAAATGACTGACTCACTCATTCAGAAACATCAGTCTTGACTTGACAGAGTGTAGGATGGTATATTGCCTCAACTGTGCCTGGAGTCGACAATGCCTCGACAGCACATCAACACACATTGAGGTATGGAGTTGGCTAAGGTGTGACAGGGATGGGAGCGAAAATGTTGGAAAGTGAACAGCCCGAAGTCCTGGTGCACAAGAACACACAATATTTGGTAACGAACTCACTCTTTAAAGGCCGGCATCCTGTCATTAATCATCCTTTACTTGCACACTTTGTCATTGGCCTATCATTCAGTCAGACATTCAGGATCTTAATATCCCTGACACTCATGCTTTTTTTAAAAGCCGTTGCTCCCTCATTGGATCAGAATAACAGCCATAATCAGAAAACTCAAATTTTTTGACGTCCAGCTGGCTGGACGCATGACAATAACAGGTATAAACAGCGATGAACTCCCATAAGCAAAATTCAGCAAATTGGCAAGAGATTGAAAAGCTGAACCTTTGTTTGTCTAAGCACGGATTGGGTCGATGAACACATGCCTTGAAACAGTGGGGCCAGGAGGAAGGGTTTTGGATGTGTGAATTATTGGTGCTAATTCTGGATCTTGTGCGATCCGAACACTGTGGAAGCGTGGGTTTTGCTATATTCGGATGGGGATTGCTACTCTTCTGGGGAAGCATGATACCGACATTTTGAAAATTTTATTCAAACAGTGTGAGGATTGACGACCTTTCATCAATCTCAGTTTGGAAGTAAATGACGCTGCTCACTTGAAGGAGACAATCTGAAATTGACGGGAGAAAAGGAACCGACCGGGATCCATGATGACGTTCTGTTTCATAATCATAATGCTCAGGATGAAAACAAATGTCGGACACATGCCTCACAGTTTCAGGAACTGAGTTGATCATGGGGCACGACTTTTTAATTTTAGGAATATCCTCAATAATGTACACATGAAGTGACACAGTTATTGTCGAAATCTCACTTGCCATTTTAAAAATATTAGTTGATGCTAGAGGTATTTGGACAGAAAAAAATACATAAAAGCACGAATTATTACATCTCGCAGGTTTAAATTAATACAAGGGAACAGATGCAAACATTCAACAAGTTAATATACTTTCTTCAAAAAATACGGACACAGTGCAATACCATGCATTTACAAGATTGTTGCATTGGGGAAGAGTGATCATAAAATGCTTGAATAGTTTATTAAAATGGAGAATGAAGAATTTCAGTCTGAACCTGGGTGCTGAATCTAAGTAAAGAAATAATGTAAAAATGAGCGATGATGGATTGAGGAACGTGACTAAATAAGTTCTCCATGGATAGACTTTTGCCAAAAAGGAAGAGACGACTGTATGATTTTCAAAAATTAATCAGATGGATCCAGGTCAACAATCAGAGAGGAAAAGTGAGAGTAACAGCCCTGCCTGATTATAGATCTGATCAGGAAGCTCTCTCATTCCCAACCAATGATTGACGCTGCACTAATAATTTGGTGTAGAACAGTCGCATTCACTTGTGGATTCCCTTCCAAGAGCACAGTTTGAAAAGAACATCGAACAAATATGCGTATCAGACCCTATGAAAGACCTTCTCCTGGTCGAGGCTGATGAGGCAGGCTCCGAAGTCCCCTGTCCTGCATGTGAGCGGTTCCATCCCTGGGAAGAGAGAGGCTTTCAGGAATCGTGCTGCCAGTACAGATCACGTTTGTTCAGGGTGAGACACTGAGCTCAATGCAGAACTGATCCGGTTGGTGATGAACTTAGTTGGGACATCTCAATTTACATTCTGCAAGGAAATTGGTCGTCTGTCATCCCTTTTCTGATGTTCAGTGAAGGAGAAAGATACCGTTCCTCATGGATTCACAAAGGCTACCTTTTAGACACGTATTGTTGCCCATTTAAAGCAAATGTTGGCCAATCACGTCTCACAGAATCAGAATACAATTTGGCTGGCAATCCGTCACTTCCAGTAGTCCTATACTTTTCTGAGGACTCTACGGTCTTTATCAGCTCAACCCAGGAAAACGGTTGTTGCGGCCTCTCCCATGTGCTGTCACCTTAGAACGACATGGTCGGGAGGAATGACTAAGAGGCTGTGCTGTCTGTGGGCTTCATGTCATACAGTCTGGCATGAAAGAATTCCTAATCCTCAGCATGTCAGACTAAGATAACGTTACAGAGCCGTCTTCTGCCTTCAGGTTCTGAGCACAGAGCTCTCCTTATCCACCTTCTGGAAAAGCAAAAGGGAGCACGTTTCATCTTGCTCCACGGTGTGGTCCCTGGATCAGGATATTTTCTTAGTAGGTCTTCCTGGCTCTTCACTTCCTTAAGATCCTCCCTGACATCGACCCAGGTTGTCGGCAGCTGGCATGTATTCAACACGCTTTGAGAACATACGTAGGGATAATGATCATCAAACTTCCAGCTCAGCACTGTCCCCTTGACTTGTCCGGACTTGTCCGACCTGCCTATCTCCTTTTCCACCTATCCACTCCACCCTCTCCTCCTTGACCTATCACCTTCATCTCCTCCCCCACTCACCCATTGTACTCTATGCTACTCTTTCCCCACTCCCACCCTCCTCTAGCTAATCTCTCCATGGTTCAGGCTCACTGCCTTTATTCCTGATGAAGGGCTTTTGCCCGAAACGTCGATTTCGCTGTTCGTTGGATGCTGCCTGAACTGCTGTGCTCTTCCAGCACCACTAATCCATTATCATCAAACTCGAGTTGAGTCTGTTCTTCCGACTTCCAAGGTTTCTGCTTCTTTGATAGTTTGTGAAGTGCACCTGGAACCGCTCTGATTTTTTGGCATTCTTTTCAGATTTGAGGTGGAGTTGCCATTGTTGCACTTGGATGGAGAATGTCAGAAGATACATGACACCAGATTATGGTGCTGATGAAGGGCTCTTGCCTGAAATGTCGATTTTCCTGCTCCTCCTATGCCGTGTGACCTGCTGTGCTTTTCCAGCAGCACTGTAATCTTGATCAGATTATCGCCGTTTCACTTTATTTGAAACCACAAGCTTTAGTGTGAATTCCGATGCTCTTTTGGCAATATATCCTGAACATTTCTGACTTCAGTAGTTTGGTGCAACTATGTGTTTAGTTTAATTTAAATTCTGTTTCTATCTCAGGACAGGTGTTACATAAAACAGTACTGAATACTTTAATTTTCCCTCTGCAACTGACCAGTCTCAAAACAAGTTGCTTCCTTTTTAATATCTCAGTTCCAGTGTTTCATTCAATGCATTTCAATGCAATCAATCAAGATAATGGGTTTCTGTCCGCCGGCCTGCCACACCAACACGAGGAGTCCAGTTCCATTTTCACATGCTGCTTCCAGAGACGTCACTGATGCAATATTCCTCCACCGTCAAAACACAAGCAAATGAAGACAATGGTGAAAGTGAGAGAGAAGAGAAGAAAGAACGATGCGACTGGACTGGTGATCAAAATCAAATATGCTCAGAAGCTTCGATGCTGCCTACACTGCCAATGCTTGCCATCGTAAAACAAAGCAAGGGGACGTGGGAGATTGACCAGTGCTTGAGTGTGTCTCCTGTGAAGTGAGACTAGAGAGTCTGGGATTGGTTTCATTCAAATCCAGCGCCATCACGTTGGTGTTATTCAATGATCACTCTCTCCTGCTGGCCATCAAGGGAACGTGCAATCGACACGTGAAACTGTTGCTCCCAGAACACATGGAGACTCTTTAAAGGGAATACACATTTTGGACAAATTTAAAGCTCCTCTTTGATTCTCCATGAAACTCGAGAGAAACGTCCAATGTGAGTGTCAAAAGGATCATTATCCTTAAATATATTCTCAAAGCGTGCACAATATATGCCTGCTGCCGACAATCTGGGTCGATGTCAGGGAGGATCTTAAGGAAGTGAAGAGCCAGGAAGATCTTCTAAGAAAATATCCTGATCCAGGGACCACACCGTGGAGCAAGATGAAACGTGCTCCCTTTTGCCTTTCCAGAAGGTGGACAAGGAGAGCTCTGTGCTCAGAACCTGAAGGCAGAAGACGGCTCTGTAACGTTATCTTAGTCTGACATGCTGAGGATTAGAAATTCTTTCATGCCAGGCTGTATGACATGAAGCCCACAGACAGCACAGCCTCTTAGTCATTCCACCCGATCATGTCATTCTAAGGTGACAGCACATGACAGAGGCTGCACCAACCATTTTCCCGGGTTGAGCTGATAAAGACCGTCGAATCCACAGAAAAGTATAGGACAACTGGAAGTGACGGATTGCCAGCCAAATTGTATTCTGATTCTGTGAGACGTGATTGGCCAACATTTGCTGTAAGTGGGCAACAATGCGTGTCTAAAAGGTTGCCTTTGTGAATCCATGAGGAACGGTATCTTTCTCCCTCACTGAACATCAGAAAAGGGAGAGATTTGACAGACGACCAATTTCCTTGCAGACCGTAAATTGAGACGTCCTAACTAAGTTTATTATCAGCCAGATCAGTTCTCCATTGAGCTCAGTGTTTCACCCTGAACAAACGTGATCTGTACTGGCAGCACGATTCCTGAAAGCCTCTCACTTCCCAGGGATGGAACCGCTCACATGCAGGACAGGGGACTTCGGAGCCTGCCTCATCAGCCTCGACCAGGAGAAGGTCTTTCATAGGGTCTCATACACATATATGTTGGATGTTCTTTTCAAACTGTGCTCTGAGAAGGGAATCCACAAATGAATGCGACTGTTCTACACAAAATTATTAGTGCAGCGTCAATCATTGGTTGGGAATGAGAGAGCTTCCTGATCAGATCTATAATCAGGCAGGGCTGTTACTCTCACTTTTCCTCTCTGATTGTTGACCTGGATCCATCTGATTAATTTTGAAAATCATACAGTCATCTCTTCCTTTTTGGCAAAAGTCTATCCATGGAGAACTTATTTAGTCACGTTCCTCAATCCATCATCGCTCATTTTTACATTATTTCTTTACTTAGATTCAGCACCCAGGTTCAGACTGAAATTCTTCATTCTCCATCTTAATAAACTATTCAAGCATTTTATGATCACTCTTCCCCAATGCAATAATCTTGTAAATGAATGGTATTGCACTGTGTCCGTATTTTTTGAAGAAAGTATATTAACTTGTTGAATGTTTGCATCTGTTCCCTTGTATTAATTTAAACCTGCGAGATGTAATAATTCGTTGTTTTATGTATTTTTTTCTGTCCAAATGCCTCTAGCATCAACTAATATTTTTAAAATGGCAAGTGAGATTTCGACAATAACTGTGTCACTTCATGTGTACATTATTGAGGATATTCCTAAAATTAAAAAGGCGTGCCCCATGATGAACCCTGTTCCTGAAACTGTGAGGCATGTGTCCGACATTTGTTTTCATCCTGAGCATTATGATTATGAAACAGAACGTCATCATGGATCCCGATCGGTTCCTTTTCTCCCGTCAATTTCAGATTGTCTCCTTCAAGTGAGCAGCGTCATTTACTTCCAAACTGAGAATGATGAAAGGTCGTCAATCCTCACACTGTTTGAATAAAATTTTCAAAATGTCGGTATCATGCTTCCCCAGAAGAGTAGCAATCCCCATCCGAATATAACAAAACCCACGCTTCCACAGTGTTCAGATCGCACAAGATCCAGAATTAGCACGAATAGATTAGATTAGATTACTTACAGTGTGGAAACAGGCCCTTCGGCCCAACAAGTCCACACCGACCCGCCGAAGCACAACCCACCCATACCCCTAACCTAACACTACGGGCAATTTAGCATGGCCAATTCACCTGACCTGCACATCTTTGGACTGTGGGAGGAAACCGGAGCACCCGGAGGAAACCCACGCAGACACGGGGAGAATGTGCAAACTCCACACAGACAGTCGCCCAAGGCTGGAATCGAACCTGGGAAACTGGCGTTGTGAGGCAACAGTGCTAACCACTGAGCCACCATGCCACCCTAATTCACACATCCAAAACCCTTCCTCCTGGCACCACTGCTTCAAGGCACGTGTTCATCGAAACAATGAGTGCTTAGAGCAACAAAGGTTCAACTTTTCAATTTCTTGCTAATTCGCTGAATTTTACTTATCGGAGTTCATCGCTGTTTATACCTGTTATTGTCATGCGTCCAGCCAGCTGGACGTCAAAACATATGAGTTCTCTGGTTATGGCTGTTTATCTGATCCAATGAGGGAGCAACGGCTTTTAAAAAAAGCATGAATGTCAGGGATATTAAGATGCTGAATGTATGACTGAATGATAGGCCAATGACAAAGTGTGTAAGTAAAGGGTGATTGATGACAGGATGCCGGCCTTTAATGAGTGAGTTCGTTACCAAATATTGTGTGTTCTTGTGCACCAGGACTTCGGGCTGTTCACTTTCCAACATGTTCGCTCCCATCTCTTTCACACCTTAGCTAACTCCATACCTCAATGTGTGTTGATGTGCTGTCGAGGCATTGTCGACTCCAGGCACAGTTGAGGCAATATACCATCCTACACTCTGTCAAGTCAAGACTGATGTTTCTGAATGAGTGGGTCAGTCATTTTAGCTTTGTCCACTGCTACCATTTGACGTTAATACAACACCGAATTGACTTTACAAATACGGAAAGACAAAAGCTACTCAGAAGCTTGGAGACCACAACCATTTGAGTGCAGCAGCGATTGACCAAATGATGGCTGGAAAGCAAGGATACAATGATGAGGGATTGAACTGATGCCAAGGCAATGTTTAATTCGTCAAAGTTATAACGGTCTGAAATGAGAAAAACTTTCAAGGTTATAATGCAATATATTGGCACTGAAAGGGGAAAAGGCTTATTTTTGCCTCTTGATTGGACTCGCATAATCATCTAAAAAAAGTCGATGGGTGGAATCTTTTCCAGACTGCAATGAATGAACAATGCCTCACTCTTATCTCCATTATCATGCACAGACATTTCTGTGTATTTTCACCCACTGAAACTGTCCCACTCCTTCTCAGTGTTCCAATGTCCTCCTTGTCTTTTAGTGTCACTGTATTTTCAACAAATATAAAACATGATATCATTTTCTCATCATTTATTGAGATTATAAATGCCGATGTCTCAAGAAATGATCTTCATTTATACCTGAATGGCAACATGAAAATGACACATTTATTCCTACTCTGTTTTCTGTCATATTCCAGTTCTCACTTGAAGTCTGAATTCTCTATCACTGCAGGCCTCATTGATAATTTGGACTTCGGTTCAAACATCTCCAACATTTGACAGTTATGCATCCTTTTGCGTGTTAATCCCTCCCTGGCCTCACATCCCCATCTCACTTGAAACTGTTGCCTCTGAACATCAGTCAGATGTTTTAGGTTTATTCTCTGTACAAGTGCAGTGCACTCCAGGGAACAGAGAATAAATAATGCCCGTGTGCTCCTGTACAGATCTTGTGTGTCTCAAAATCAGTTCTAAAGCATGTGGAAGGCACTCTTGTCCTAGTCTGAAGATCTGTATTTATTGGAACTTTTGGAACAGTTAAGAATGATTGTATTCCAGATTTAGAATGAGAATTCCTACTGTCGTGACACAGGCCTTCAGCCCAACAAGTTCACACTGACACACCGAACAGCATCCCATCCAGACTCATTTCCCCCTGAAAAGTTCACCTCAACTACAAATGCTAAATTGCCAGTCGAGCATGGCCAATTAAGCTAACGTGCACATTTTTGGTTTGTGGGAAAAGGACTCACTCAGACACGAGGAGAGGGGACAAACTCCACACCAACAGCTGCCCGAGGCTGGGATTAAACTGAGATCTCGTGTATTGCAACAGAGCAGTGCTGCCCACTACGCCACTGTAACACCAAGCTACCCATGGTGAGTTATTTTCAGTGAATTATTCTACTTATTTCAATTAATTGCGGAAGATGTATTTGATTCAGAATCTGTATCTTGCAAGGTGAGGAATTCTATTGCGCTATTGGATTTGGCTATTGACAACCACATCAAGCCACACTGCAGGGAACCCCACTGCACTATACACTCTCTGTCCCAAGCACACATTCTTACATACTCGCCGACCCATGCAGATCCTCTCTCATACACAGACATACGCACACAATTACACATCCCACTTTCCCACCGACTCATGCACACTCTCACAGGCGGATAACCAACAAACATTTAACCAAGCCTACACGCACACATATACACACACTCTCTATCACATGCACGCACACTCATATGCACACACTCACGCTGCCTCTCCTGCCCCCGCAGACATATGAGTTTATGGGGTCAATTTGTTTCTGTAGGATCACATTTTAGTTTGCTCAAAAACAGCATGAATCCATGTAATACTCCGTCAATTCCACAATATAAATAGAACCAGACTAACGCAGCATTGGGACACAGGCAGGCCTCACAACTTAATGCATTGTCTGAGCTGAGATGACTCTTATTTTTCGAAAAGCGATGTTGCTTGATAATGTTATTTAATAGACATCCTGCGCTTTACATATAAAAACACAGAAAGCAACACATGCCATTGTAAAAGTTGAATGACTTGATATAAGATTATTTAATGTATTATCACATCTTCATGACACTGGATATAATTTCTGTGTCTTATGGTCTTATTCTGCACAACAACCTTTAAAAGGGGATGGGCTCCGAAAGCTAATGTTTCCAAATAAACCTGTTGGACTATAACTTGGTTTTGTGTGATTTTTCCCTTTGTCCATTCCAGTCCAACACCAGCACGTCCAAATCATGGCTACTCAAACAAATAAACATTCATCCAACTAATTGACAATGTTTCAAATTATTAATTGATTCTCCCGATTGGCCAGAGTTATAGAAATTTCCGAAAAACATTCACCAATGTTGAAAAGCAAGGTTTGCATGCAGACAGATTTCTTGAATTTTCTGAAGGCTTTCCGAAAAGATCATCTACTACTCTAGTTGGCGCCAAGTCTCCCCAGCATAGAGGAGACCAAAGCTAGAGCAATAAACGCACCAGATGAGCTTGTTGGACGTGTTGGAAAATCACCGCCAGATGTGAAATTATCCTTTAGGCCCTTGGATAGAGATGAGGGTGGAGGTGTGGTTGCAAGTCTTAAACCTCTTCCATTGGCAGGGGAACGTGCCGGGAATGGCTGCTGGGTTGTTGGTGGCTGCAGACCTAACGAGGGAGTCGCGGAGTGAATGGCCTATGCAGAACGCAGAGAGGAGTGGGGAGGGAAATATATCCGGTGGTGGGGTCTGTTTGTACGTGCTAGAAATGGCCGAGGATGCTGCCTTGTAGACAGAAATTTATATCGTGGAAGGGGTGCTATTCTTGTTACGGTTGAAGAGGTGGGGTTCAAGAATATTTTGGGAAGTGGAGAAGATGCATTTTAGAGCCTTATTGATCACGTGAGATGCGAAATTGCGTTCGTTGAAATTGTTTGTTATCCCAGATGTCCTCCTGTTTCAGGGACCACAATTTCATCGCCCACGTGATCAAACAACGCTTTCCAAAACATCTTTTGTATGTCGCGCAACCCCACACCTGAACTCCACACCCCCAACCTAAAAATGGACAGAACTCACCTGTTCCTCACCTTCCAGCCCACCAGCCTATCATCCTCCGCCGTTTCCACAAACTGTAGTCAGACTCCACCACCAAACATATATTTCCCTCCCACCCTTTCAGAATTCCGCAAGTGCTTCCCTCCGCGAATCACTTGTCAGGTCCACGCCCCCTCCCACCCCACCAAACTTTACCTGGCACCTCCCTTTGCGCCATAAGATGTATAAAACCTGCTTTGACACACAGCCCTCACCTCCGTCCAAGGTGCCAAAGGATCATTCCACATCTCACAGAGATTTTCTTGCAAATCCACCCACTCTATTACTGCATGTGTTGCTCTCAATGTGTTCTCCACTACATCTGGGAGACTGCATGTCAACATGCAGAGTGATTCGGGGAACATATCTGAGTCACACGCACCAGGCAAAACTGTGGACAACCACTTCAACACAATCTAACATTCCTCAAGGACATGCAAGTGTTTTTTCAACGACCATACCCATCTCACTGCCAACTGGCGGAAACAAGCCTCATCTCCGCCTTGGTAGACTTCAACCACATGGCATTGAAATCGATTTCACCAGTTTACAATTCTCCCTTCCTCCCACCTCATTCTTGATCCAAGCCTCCAAATTAGCACTGTGCTCTTGCCCTGTCAAACATGTCCATCTTTCTTCCCACCTTCCTCTCCTCCCTCCCCACCGACTTATCATAATTAGCTCCCACCTACATTTTCCTAACGCCCTCCCCATCTACCTCAACACCACCCTCACCCCTTTAGTTATCTCTCAAAACACTTTCCCTTCTGCATGCCTGGTGAAGGTCTGACACTGCTCCTTGTATGCTGCCTGACCTGCTGAGCTTTTCAAGCGCCACAATCTTCGACTCAGACTATCCGGCAACGTCAGGCTTAATTTCTTCCAAGGATGAGTGAGGTCTAGCATAGGGAAAATACCGTCAGAGTTCTTTGATAGACAGATGAGTCAATGCTTATTTCAAACAGACAGAGAAACGGGTTTCAGCAATAATCAGATCAGCTCTGATCTGGGCGCACAGGAGCTCAGTGGTCAGCGCTGCTGTTTCACAACAATCATGAACTTAGGTTCGACTACTGCCTCCCTCTGTGGGTTTTACACGTTCCCCACCTTGTACTCCAAGTTCCCTCCACAATCCAAAACTAAACCAGTTACATGAATTGGCCAGGCCAAAATGTCTGTAGTGTTCATGGATGTGAAGCTTAGGTGCATTCGTCTGGGGAAAAGAAGGAGAATTTGGCTGGCTGTCTCGCTCTTCAGAGGAGTCAGTGTTACTTGCAGGGCCGAAGGGCCTGTTGCCATAATGTAAAGATTCTAAGGAACAGTACAGCAGAGTGGACGTCCTAATAGGTGGCTGATGCTCAGAAGTCGTGCGTTTTTCTCTTATTCAATCTTTGAAGCTGATACTGTGGCCGTGCAATAGACTATTCATCAACCTCCAATGGTTACTACTGGGAAATAAAATCACTTCTTCTGAAATAATAAGCAGAAACAATATTATATATTCAATCTTTGAGCATATTACACGATGGAGAATGAGAACTTTAAGATGGCAAAGGGAACAATACTGGTTCTGTGTTTCAGCCAGAAAGCAGTCAAATGTCGGGACAGATGTTCGGTATATTGGTTGAAAAGCTGAAACGAGTGGAGTGCCACAGAGGTTAGTGTAGGATCTTCACTTAATTACCATTGTTCTCAATGATTTAGATGCACGTACTGAATCCATTGCAGCTCAAATGCGAACACACATGCGTAGTCATTCAAACTATGTCAAATGGAGTTACAGAGTCTCTGATGGGATTTAGGAAGGGGAAGTGAGTTAAAAGAAAGCATTCGTCGGAAACAGTGATATTACATCAATTTACTAGAATGGCAGGAGGGATAAAACAACAGTAAACTATTGAAATGGGGATCTATTTCAGAATAGGGTGGTACTGTACATGATATGGCAATTACAAGAACCATTTAACCCGATTATGGAGGAATGTTGCTGCTCAGTTCATCATGATGAAATAACAAAACCAGTATCTGGAATCTGCCAGCAATACACTGTCCACTCAAGTACTATCAGCCCGATCATAAGATTATAAATTATTTCAACTGATGCTGCATCGGGTCAGTTCGTTCCATGTTTGCAAATATATCTCAGAGCCGTTATTCTGTACATTAGGTGCAGAGCTGCCTCTTTCAACAAGAACATTTCAGTCTCTGATTGAAATGTGAATCCTCTCACACATTGAATATGTGCTTTCCTGTCGAGGTCAGCATTTATTCCAAGCACTAATATTCCAGGATACGGAGTCACACGAAGGACCAAATGAAGAGAACATACTGCCTTTCCTGAGGGAAGGGGTATCAGTGAGTAAGATGGGCTTCCTACAATGGACCCATCACTAACCTCAATCTGTTTTTCCCTCCCCATCCAGATCCATCTCTGACCTCACTCTAGCATTACCGCTACGGCAGCCAATAAGGAAGGCAAATTGAATTTCGCAGTTGTTCCCAAAGTAATAGAGATAAGAGTGGTGTAATAATTGAAATTGAGGGTTTTGATTCTGTTTGAGGCTGTTCAGAGGAAGTGCACGAGGTCACTCCAGCGATGAAGCTGTTGTTTAATTTCCCCTTAAGTCAATTTCGACAACTTATTAAATGTTCTGAATGGGTATGCCCACTTGTCACAGTACTGAAACAGTCAGTTCAATAAGAAGACAAGGTGATACCAATATAATCAGGTTCTTCGTTGTTATGAAATATGTTTCAATACCATCCAAATAGAGGCACACGATGTCTAATCCTAGTTGATATCTTAAGTTTACAATCCTTCCAGACAGAATCTTGTAGATTTACCTGGTGTCTTTCTCTCTACCTCTGGCGCTGCCTCTGAGTCTGCAAAGTTGCGTTCTGTCTTTCTCTCTCTCTTTCTCCCCGACCCAAACCCCACCCCCGCCACTTCTCTCTCTCTGTTTCGTTCTGGATGGTAAGTTGCTCTCTGAATCTTCACATGCTGTTCTCCTCAGAAGGCATACAGAAGTTTCAACAAACAAACCTGCAGGCAAAACCTGTTTTTGAAAGTTTGTCGACGTTTTTCTGGAATTTTCTATAATTCTGACCAATCAGGAGAGTCCATTCATACACTGAACCGTTTTAATCATTCGGCTTTCTTGCTACAGTTGTTTATTTGTGTAGCAGGTCCCAGTGCCTTTATGTCTGAGCCCTCGTTTGTTTGGTGGTATGTTTTTGTGGATGTGTCTTTCCAAGTTAACGGTTATCTTTTAAATTATGCTGATGACATGAGCACTTGGCTGCTGTATTTACACTGCGTCTGGCGTGTGGCTTTTGTGTCTTGAGAGTTTTTCTTAGCCAATGTAATCTGAATTCGTTGCTTTTTGGCGAAGTTGGCCATTGTAGTAGGAGGCTGTTGCATTTATTTTTTCTGAATGCAAAGAAACTTGTGTAAATGAATTACAAACCCATTCGTAAAAGTTGGTTATGCTTGCTGTTAGAGTGGTCAGCTGGTTGTGCTAAAGCTTTTCTGTACATTTATCAATTCTGTCTTCACACATCTGATAAAGGATGTCATGGAATTGCAGACTTTATCACATAATTCCTACAGCGTGGAAGCCGGCCATTCAGCGCATAGAGTCGACAACGACAGTCTGAAGCGAATTCTACCCAGACTCACCCCATCTGCTATATTCCGCTGTAACCCTGCAGTTACCATAGCTAATCCACCCAATCAGCACATCCCTGGACACTATGATCAACTTATCATGGAAAATCCATCAATCCTGCACATCGTTGGACTGTAGGAAGAAATCAGAGCATGCGGAGAAACCCCCACAGACACGGGGAGAATGCGCAAACATAACACAGGCAGTCTCTTAATGAATCAAACCGAGTTCCCCAACACAGTTAATGAGCAAGTGTATGAGAGATGGAGTACAGTGTTGGGAAATGTTAGTTCATCCATGTTGCTAAGAGTCACAGCAAAAATACACTCTTATTTAACTGGAGAAAAATTCAGTGTGCTGATGTGCAGAGGAACCTGGGTGCCCTTGTGTGCGTGTGTCTGTGCATGTGTGTGTGAGAGAAAAAGACAATGTACATCTCTAAGTGTGTGTGAGTACACAAGTGCGTGTGTGTGTCTGTATGCATGTGTGTCAGATAGAAATTGTATATCTGAGCAAGTGTGTGTGCGTGCTTGCTCATGTGAGAGTGTGTCTATGTGTGTTGGAGAGAGAGAGAGAGACAGTGTACACCTGTGTGTGTTTGTGTAAGTGCACACATATGTAACTGTGTGTGAGAAAGACACTGCATATGTGTGTGTGTGTGCATGTCTTTGTGTTTGTTTGAGTGTTAGTGTTATGAAGATGTGTGTGAAAAATACGCTTTTAACAGAGTTCAAAGTTAACAGTGACAGCAAAAGCGTTCTCAATGTTATATGTGCTTCAGTTGCTGGAGTAGCTGGGTCCACAGAAACGACAAAAAAAGAGATTCTAGTTTGGCCAATAAGTTAAATTATACCCCGAAAAATACCAAATTCTAATTCATTTTGAATTGTGTATATGGAGTAACCTAAAAGCCAATGACACAATCGGATGCTGTGGGGTATATGACCGAGTTAAATAAAAAACCTGAACATTGGGTGGGGAACTGCCCAGCCACCATCACGTAAAAGACTGCTTGAAAAATAGTTCGCTTAAAAATACCTCTATCGACCAAGAACCTAAGAAGCAGAACAGCTAAGAACAAGAAAAGAAGGCAGAGGAAATTCCAAATAGAAGAACTCAAAGCTACCTGGTTTTGAGATAGAAGATTTGTTTTGTAAAACTTAATTGTAGTTTTCTCAGAATGGTATTATCGGACGGAAAGTAAGAGATAGGTTAGAGTAAAGACTTATAAATAATTGTTAGCTATTTATTCTCTGTTATCATTTAAGAAATAATGTTGAAAATTTTATTTTAAATCGTTCGTGACCAATCGATTTTTCACAGATACCCCATGGGATATATCTTCTTTCCATTGCTGATTTAATATTAAGCAGGTGGGTTACTCCGTAGTTTAAGAGCTTTGGAAGCTCATGTCCGTGATTGGAACTGGTTAAGTAAGATTTGATTAGATTTGGGAGTCCGAAAAATCGGAGCAGATTTAAACAATTGCATGTTGGGCTACTCTCTCCCCACCCCCACCCTCCTCTAGCTTATCTCTCCATGCTTCAGGCTCACTGCCTTTCTTCCTGATGAAGGGCTATTGCCCGAAACGTCGATTTCGCTGCTCGTTAGATGCTGCCTGAACTGCTGTGCTCTTGCAGCACCACTAAGTCAGTATTTGCTTTCCAGCATCTGCAGTCATTGTTTTTACCTTTCTAGTTTGATGAGCTGACGTTGAGGATTATAAACTAGTGAATTGGCATATATATTTCAGAACTGTAAGGTCATTCGGGGATATTAGAGGTAGAGACGGTTTTTTATAAAATTGGATAACTATCTATCTTGTAATTTAAATATAATAAACCTCGTCTCACTATTCGTGTATAATGAACTCCACTAAGTAAGCAAGTGAATCAGATTATATAGACATGAATATTACAGGGGATAGTGTCAGTGTCTACAGGGAAATTGCCAACCCACTGATTAATTATTTTGCCTTGGTTTATTCCAGATGAAAGAATCAACAAGTAACGTTTCAATAACGTGCTTTCGGGGAGGGAACTTCCATCCTTAGCTTATCTGACCTCGGTGTGACTCCAGACAAACAGTAACATTTTGGACTCTGAGGTGCGTTCTGGAATGAGCAATAAATGCTGTCGTCAACAGTGAAGATCTATTCCCACATAAGACCACAGAAATCATGCTGCAGTTATAGAAATCACATTTTACAGATCTCTTGAAGTAGTGTAAGCAGAGGCAGGCAGCACACCTCAGAAAGAATGTATCAACCTTTGAGGGAATACAGTGTAGATTTGCAAGAATCATACCTAGACTTTCGGGATTTAATTATGAGGAGAGGCTGTCCAAATCAAGCCTTGTTTCTCTTAAAATTAAGAGCCAGATTGGATAAAAACAATCTAATTTCACTGTTTGATTATTCTAGAGCAAAAATTCTTTGTCCGAGAATTCAGGCCAGTGTGTTCAGGAGAGGTTCAAGAAGCACTCGCACATAGAACAGCTGTTGGATGATTGTTACTCTCTGGCACAAATGGCATGAATGCTGGATCAGTTGTTAGTTTTAAATCTGAGATAGATTCATTTTTGTTAAGCACAGGTATTAAGGGATAAGGCAGATGTGCAGTAAAATGAAGTTAACTCACACATAAGCCACTGCGTGGCAGTAAAGGTTAAAGGGGCTAAATTACATTTTGTCATGTCCGTAAACATCGTAACCTCCTCCTATATCATATCCATGTTTAGTTTAGATAACTTACAGTGTGGAAACAGGCCCTTCAGCCCAACAAGACCACACTGACCCTCTGAAGAGCAATCCCCACCCCCCCAAACCCATTACCCTGCATTTATCCCTTCACCTAACACGACAGGCAATTTAACGTGGCCAATTCACCTAACTAGCACATCTTTGGTCCATGGGAGCAAACCGGAGCAACCAGATGAAACACGCTCATCCTTCCGAAAATGTGGTGTTCAGAAGTAGTCAGACCTCAGTTTTATCTCGTGACAAGTCATTTGCTCTTAAAGATGTCAAATCAGTTCTCTTACCCATTATGTTGACTGAAACGGTGAATTTTATAAGCTTAACAACATTTCCCTTCCCATTGTCCTCTAACTGAACGTAACATGGCTTTTTACAAGCCTGCCTGACCTACCCCGTCACTTTCCAAAAACGGTACTCTCCAAGTCTTGATGTCATAATGTCCTATCCAGAATTGGGGCAGTTTATCTATATTATCTCGCCATACCAACCATATTAGAATTTCGTGACTTCCTATATTATCTGCCAAAGGTTTGCCAATTTCACTGGTTATCGGTGTAAAACGCACCCGGAAATATCCTACTAATTGACAGAGAACAGCTGAAATATTTTGATTAATGCAAGCAGCCCTGTATAAAATACTATTCTACAGGAGAACATATAGCCAGAGTTGATGATTTCACTGACAGATTCGCTTTTAAATTCAATTGTCAAAGCATTGATTAGTTTTCAATGATTGAATGAGTGTATTGTTGGCTTAAAGACACCCAACAAGACTGGGATGGATGGACGCTGTTCAGTTCCTTCTCCAATTTGATGCACTGGAAAAGGAGCCATTTAGTTTTGATTCCTCTTCGAAGTTGCTGCCAGACGTGTTGGGGTTTCGCAGCAATATCTGTTTTTTGTTTCGGATTTACAGCATTTATTTTTGATTTTATTCCGTCCCATATCCAGCCTGTTACACAGGATAAGTCCATTCAGCCGGGCGGGGCAATGACCTCGTGAAATTACCGCTAGACTATTAATGAAGAGAGCCAGGTAGTATTCGGAGGAACAAATCTCACAGTGGAATTTGACCTCAGTAAAAGACTGGAAATAAAGAGTCAATGTTAATCATAAATCCAACGTCGAATGTTAGTTCCCGTCTCCTTTCGAGAGGGAAACTGTTCTCCTTATCTGGTCAGGACGACATGCGACTCCAGACTTACAACAATGTGAATGATACTTAACTGCCTTCCAGACAATTAGATGGGCAATAATTGCTCGCGCTGGCCAACAACACTCTCATCCCTTGACGGAATGAGAAAAAAAAAACCCTTTTTGAGACTGGTGCATAAGATGAGATGGCAAAGAGGAACAGTGGAAGGCAATTTTTCCATTCCAATTTGGGAACAAGATCAGAAGAAGGGCATAGCATGAGTCCACACTGCTCTACATGAAAGAGCTGATACAGGAGGGAAAAGAAAGGTGTGAAAAGGGTGGGCGAGTACGAATATAAATGACAACTGGATAGGGACTAAGGGAGCAGTCAGTGAGGTGGAGAGAGGTGATCTTGGGATGTAACGCAAAATGTATGCAAGTAGTTATTGTGATGGATGGAATGAGAGTTCAAGCTCAATTCTGCGGTTTGAAAATCTGAATGCATGAGATCATTTATTGGTAGCTCATCCCCATTCCCCTACAGTGACACGTACTGAAACTGGATATTCATCTCAGTAATCGTAACCTCTTCCCTATTTC
This sequence comes from Chiloscyllium punctatum, assembly GCF_047496795.1. NCBI lineage: Eukaryota > Metazoa > Chordata > Chondrichthyes > Orectolobiformes > Hemiscylliidae > Chiloscyllium > Chiloscyllium punctatum. The sequence continues at coordinate 22,882,669 of NC_092781.1, read as the reverse complement.
GCAGCTCTATCATATCTATATCCCTGTCTGTCATCCATGATCTTCTCGTGTTTTATGCACTCCCGATTACTCTGCCATTCTCTCTCTCCCCCAACCCACGTATTTAAGCTGCTTTTTTTGTCTTCATTCGTCTTATACCCTGCTGTTTACTTTCTCCACTCCCCGTTGGGTCGTCGTTAGTCGTCCACAACTACTCTTTACTTCACCCGATAATTATCTGGATTTGATCCTCTCTCCATGTATTTGACTATCTCTGTCTTCCACTGTATTCAAACCTCTCCCTGTTAAGCATGTTGAAACCCTGTCCCTATTGCTTTCCATTTACTCCTCTCACAATTGCTGTCAAAAGAACTCACTCTATTTAAACCACGCACATGACAATCTGAAACACTATCTTCCTATTCAACCTTCACCTAATTGCTCTCGAATGAGGTCTCTCACTCCTATTCTCCATTTTATCCCATCCACGCTCTATTTAACTCTAATCTTTGCCCTGCAGTTGGCGTCTCCCAGTTCTACTGTATTCAATACATTCCTCATGACACTCTATTCAGATTTTCCTCCATTGCTCTATTAACCACATTCTCTGCCCCCTTATCATAATACTCTCTCTACTCCCCTGAATTAAATACTCCCTCTCTTATACTGAATTTCATATTATCACTTTCCACAAAGGCAAGTAACCTGTCATCAATTCACACTACGTTTATGCTCACATGACACTGATCCAGCTGGAAGAAGCTGGTTTTGTGGAGTGAGCACAAACCCTGAATATGGTGTTTATTTATTTTTCAATTTTCATTAAACAGTTCACAGTTTACAAAACGGTGAATATTAACTGCTGTATACAGAGAAACAGCAATTGTACAAGGGAGAGGAGCAGCAAAGCCAGACCCCAAAACCAGTTCAACCAGTTTTCAAGGAAATGAGGAACCTCAAATCCAAGATTCAATGATTACAAAACAGTAACAATGATATTTTCTAATACAAGACAGTCCAAAGAAAAGAGAAAAGCACAGACTGTAACCAGTCAGTGAAACAACAATCCCTTAATGAGAACTGAGTTATACCTGAAACACTGTGCATCACGAATTTAGAGATCAGTCCTCACTAAAGGAATACTAGTTAACAAAGCTGGCTAAATATTTCAGCCAGTTAAGGAATCAGGTTCCCCACCCCCACCCAACAAAAAAGAGAAGCAGAAACCAACTGCAACAGTAACACACTGACTGTGGCACAGCCGGCAAAGATTCAGTCCCACAAATTGAGAGGACACTGAATCTCCTCTTCTTTTTAAATTAATTAAACAAGTCACAATTTACAAAGTAATTAACTTTTACAGCTGTACACAGAGAAATAGCAATTTTACAAGGGAGAGAAATGGAAAAGCCAAGCCCCAAACCCTGACATTCAACCGAGTTTCACGGAAATGAGGACAAACCTCAAATCCCAGTATCTATCATTGCAAACAGAAGCAATGACATTTGTAGATATAAGACAGTCCAATTATGTAAGAAACGGAGCATACAACACAGACACTCAGAAACCCCAGCATGTCCGCCCACCCTCCTTCCCACCTACCGGGCACTCTAAGGCAGCATGCCCTTACGCACCTTCTGGCTCTCGGTCCACCCCATGCCCCTTCCAGTTCTCGGTCGGCCCTCTTTCACTTTTCACTAGGACAGCGCGCTCCAGAACTTGCCTGAGATGACAGTGGTCAGTTTGGCATACCAACCTTCCTGCTTGCCTAACCGCTCTCAGCGGGTTCTGACCACCTCTAAGACAGACTGTCCTTTCAGGCCTTCTGGCTCTCGGCTGCTCTGACGCACCTTCCGACCAACTATAGGACAGCCCGTCCCGATCACCCCTTCTGGGACGCTCAGAACAGCCTACCCATCTTCTGGCTCTCGGGGTGGCTGACATCAGGGTGGCTTACTCACTCTCCAGATTTCGGGACAGCCTACCAACTTTTTGGATCACAGGATGGCCCACCCACTCTCTGACTCTCAGGTATGACAGCTTTAAGGGTCACATAAATCAGTGAAGGTGATAACCCCAACAAACCAAATGACAGAGTTCATTACCAACGAACAGAGTCCTTTCTGGTACATGGAGTCCATTAGCATAGACAGTTCTCTTCAAAATGTACAGTCCATTCGCAAGAACAGTGTCCACTCCAATATACAATATGCATTGTCGGAAATAGAGTCCAGTCCAAACTGCAGAGTCCGTTGCTAAAAACAGTCCACAACCGAGGGCAGAATCCACTCCCGAAGGCAGCAATTGCACACCCTACAGCACACAGATATTCAATCTCCATGGAGTCCTGGCCTATCCTTGGAGAACCGGACCCACTCACATGAATACAGTATATTGTAAAGGTGCAGTTAATTCACAGGGGTGTGGTCCACTCTGAAGGAAAGGTTTTCTCCCAAACCCCAAGGTAAAGCAAGTGCTCGACTCCCAGCACAAACAAACTTGTTCCATCTTCAGAGGCCAAGTCCCAGGGCTAGGCCTCCCCACCAGAACAGCTCATCTAGTAAGATGCATTTTCGCTCTTTCCAAACAACAAAAAAAGTGAAGACACACACACACACAAATTAAAACTGAAGTTCAAGCGGCAAAGCCCTGCCACAAAATCAGTATTGTCCTTTTCTCAAAAATGAAAGAGAAAAGAATAACACACAGGCTGCAACACACAGCCAGTGAGATAACAGTTCACTAATGAGAAATAAGTTACACTTGAAACACGTTATGTGCATCAGGAGTTCAGAAATCATCCATCACTAAAGGAATAACAGTTAACAATCTTTCTAAATAATGCAGCCAGTTCAGGAATCTGGGTTTCCTCCCAAAAAGGAGCAGAAACCAACAGTAACAGTAAAACACTGACTGTGGCTCAGCCAGCACAGTCAGTCCCCTAAACTGAGGAGACTCTGAATCTCCTGTTTATACCTGTCAGCCAGGGCTCGCTGATTGCCCAGGTTAACAGCCCCAATCAGGGTAAATATACTGAATGAGATTCATCTCGCTGATCTCATTACAATTCCTCCAGCATCCGCTGACACGAAGAAGAAAGTGAGGCCTGTCGATGCTGGAGATCAGAGTCCATAATATGAGTTTGTAAAAGCATGGCAGGTCAGGCAGTATCCGAGGAGCAGGAGAGTCATCGGTTCGGGCAGGAACGTACATCATGGTAAATCTGCCAGCCATTTTTCAGCTTTCTCCGTTGTGGCAATTGACTGCAAACTCAATTGTCAAGGAGCTTGAGTTCCGAGTCTATGAGCTGCGACACGTTCATTTCTTAGCTTATGGTGAAAGCTTATCCTTACTCCTGGAATTGTGTAGCAGTATCACAAACATGAAACATTGTGCATTTTCCAGCTCACATAGAAAATAAAATCAGCCGGTGTGATTGAGAGCAAATTCGGGCCTCACAGGAGGAAGGCGTGTAACTGGAAGAACTAATCGGATCTGCTGGTCCTTCAATCAATCGGAACGAAGCAATGGAGGTGGTAAAGTGTCATGCATGACCAAATTTCCCGCATGTGTTTGCGGGCAGGTGTATTGCCTCTGTGACTCATGTGACCAGATGAGTGTGGGAGCTGCTGAAGTCAGTGAAGGGTGAAGACACAGACATTGGAAGAGACATAAAACCAGCGCATTCTGTGAGGTTTTCTGAATGATTTATGAACATATGCCGATCCGAATTTGAACATCTTCATCGCATTTTTGCAGTAAAGGCATTAGACACCGGTTGCGGCCGCCATATATTCTGGTTGCATTGTCCCATATGTTGAGTGGAGAATGGTCACTTCTCCATTGCTTCCTTTCGAATAATCATCGCTGTTTTGCCAGAGGATTTCAGGGAGGAAGTGTTCACTGTTTTGTCTTCGCACTTGGGTGAGAATAGTGAGGAAGTGTTCACTGTTTTGCATTTGGAAATGAGGAGGAGAAACAGTGTTCATTGTTTTGGACAGAGGTGTCGGGGTGTTGAAATAGAGTTCATCGTTTTAAAGTGGGGCGTCGGCGAATGTAACAGTATTCGCTGTATTGCATTGGAGATTGGAGTAGTGAATGGAAGATGGTAACTGTGTTGCATAGAATCTAGGATGGGGTTGGGAAATTATTCACTGCATTCCGTTGGGAACTGGGAGCAGTCAGTGTTCAGTCCTGCACATTAGGATCTGGGCATGAATGCTTTATGTGATAACGTGTGGCACGGTGCATTTACTACCTTGCTTTGTCACAGCAAAGAGTACCAAGGGCAATGTTTGTCTCTGATCAGTGATAGATATTTTTTCTAATCACAATATAAAGTGTATGAAATGAGAAGGACTTGCAGACTCAAAGCAAACATCTGACAGACACTCTGTTCAGTCGGTTATGAATTTCATCATCCCATTGATTGTGAAAGAAATATATTTAATTATTTCAGTCTGTTGGAAAAGTTTTCAAGTATTGGTTTGGCTCTGAGTGTTGCAAGGTATGTACAATCATGTTTTGACTATCATGGAGCACGTGGGTCAAAATGTGTGGCAGTGGAAGGCACAGCAGGTGAGGATCCATCGAGAAGCAGAAGACTCGACTGCTCGTGCATATGCCCAAAACGTTGTCTTTCCTGCTTCTCAGGAGCTGCCAAACCTACAGTGCATTTTCCAGCACCATACGTTTGGACTGTGGTCCCCAGCATCTGCAGTTCTCACTTTCTCCAACCCTGGAGTATGTATCGAGTGATATGTACCGCCCCCCGAGTAGTCTTCCACAATCCAATTTAAACCAGTGAACATAATCTCTTGCCATGCCGAGGCAAGTTGTGTTTTCCTGAGGCAGAGCATAGTGCAGACTTATCTGAATGGTAATTTAACTCCTGAGGGGCAAGCGATCAGAGCATGTTAAGCAGGGACAAACATGTGCATTACGACATAGAAAGAAGCCGGTTAGCCCATCACGTCCAATCTGGTTTTTGGAAGAACAGCCCAATATAACTCAGCCCCGGTCTGTCACCAAAATCCTGCACATTTATTTTCCTCAGGTCTGTTATAATTTCTGTCATCGATCACTGATCGTTTCCACTTGCAGCACTCTAATATGAAGAATGTCTGCATATTTCCCAATCTGTCCTGTCCACTGAAACAATTAACCATCTACCAATTTATCAAAATCTTATGTATTATATTAATCTTTCTGCTAAACCTTATTTGACATTGTTTCGTTTTATTGACAACGCTACATAGATCTTTTAGACTCTTGTACAGCTCTATCGAAATAATTTCATTTTGTTTTGTGTTAAGAATAATACAACTTCACCAAATCAATCCTGTGACGCTATCTTTTATACAATCAACCATTCCACTATATCTGTACCTCATACACTCAAAGGCCTTCATATCCTTCCTTACCAGGTATATGCTGACCAAAATTGAATGCAATGATTAACTGAAATCGAACAAGATCCATGGTCAGATGCACCACATAGTTGCCAGTAAACAGGATATTTTATCCATATACAAATAACTCCAGCATTCCGTCTCTTTCTAACGGTTCCTCAGCCATCTTGCCACACTCACCACCATCAACGTCTCTCCCACCTTCATGTTTAAGTCCTTCTATCGCCATCAGTCCTTGAGAGTTTGCAAAACTAACCCTGACTGCGTGTGTGTGTTTACAGGCCGGCGGTAATACAGGTTCCTATTTATTTCTACAAGTATCTGAAACAGCCATCAATTTTCCTATTTACAACAGTTATCAAACTGCCGTGTGTGGGAAGACAAGTTGCCACATCAGAGAAATAGGTTTGATATTTCGACTGCCCATGTTCCATCATCTGAGGCATGGGCCCACTGGTGAGATCCAACAGGTCCCAAGACGTTTAAAACGCATTTTGACAGGTACTTGGACATCATGGTTGGCCAAATATTGGCAAAGGGAGTGGATCAGTTTTGAATATCTGATCTGTGCAGACGAGATGGAATGAAGGACTTGTTTCCATTGTGTGTGCCTCTATGCAGTTGGAACACTGCTGCCGTGTAGTAACAGGTATTATTATTATCGCCAAACAGAGGCTATGGCCAAGATGAAGATTCCTTCCATCTGAGCATCCCACTCTGATGGGTTTCCAAGATCATGTGCCCCCACTTCTACCCTATCAGTTCTTGCAATGGTTCTGCCAATTCTGAATAGTCGTCCTCCAAATTGCAACAATAATGAAGTAATCCTAATATTCACCTTGCCCCGTTCACACTGTGTGTGTGTGCAGTTTAAATTCGTGAACTTCTGGAGCTGGGACAGTTTAAAACCTACTGGGACAGCCCTCTCTTCCTTCCTGGTTTGATGTCTTCCCCTGCCTTCCCAACTGCGCTTTCCATGAGTTATCTTTAACTCCAATCTGGCTGACCTGACTCCATTGTCTATTTAATATCTAGATACCGTCTTTCTCACTGACTTATGCGATGAATTTGGCTAGCTTCATCCGCCAGGCATGAGGGGAATATTGCTGGACTATTGCAGAGTCACAGATGTAACTGGGTGCATATTAAGCTTTCCTCTGCTTAATACCTGCTTATTCAGGGATTTCAAATCCACAGGTAATACCAGATCTCATTCACAATATCAAAGATTGAGAATGTATTATTGAGAATGTTGGAGGTGCTGACCATAGGGATACTCTTTTGTAGCAGATTTGTAATCAATATGGAGACGGGATGAGCTGTCTGGTTTCCATCACTCATTTTGGGATACTCTCAGTCTGACTATTTCCTGTTTCTCTATATCTTTTACTGGAAAAATCTCCAGTCCCAGTTTTAATGGAATTTAGTGGGGAGAGGCCTCTCGATGTTTACAGGGTCAACAGAAAACAACCCACATTCTGGCTTGAGTTGTCCACACCGCTGAGTGGTTCCTAAATGTAACTCACCATGTTCCCTGACTGTCCCAGTCTCCCTGCGATGCAACTTCTGTGGACATTTTGCCTTTACTTTTTTTTTCCTTTCCGATCCGGGCCAGAGGATCCCGACGTTATAGTTTGTGTCTTTCAGTCAACAGTTGCCCATCATTGATAAAAAAAAAGACAGGTTTCAGAAGGCCCTTTTTGCATTTACACACACCTATATCTGAATATATATTGCAACATATCCAATGTGCATCAGGCAGGTTCATTACATCTAGCTTCTTCAGATTCACCTCCAATTGTTGTTTGAAGTGCTGAGGGGCAGACCCATTTTGGTAATCAATACAGTTGCTTCAGTATTAATATCATACACTGCAGGTTCCCTACCAGCAAGTCAATATTTACTCTTGGGCTTCTTCCCCCCTCTCCCTAGTCCGCTACTTTGGGCATGTGTGCATGACATGTCAATTATCATTGGTGAGATTGTGTTCCGCAACAAATTCAATCATTTGCTCCCAAAAACACCCCATGATTCGAAGTTCGTTTTAAGGGTTGGTATTCATTCACCAATATGTGTCGTTCTGCAAGCGAAGCGTTGGATTACTTTCTGTCAATTTTTTATGGAGTGGAAAACATGGAAACAAATCTTCAGTCGAAGTCTTCCATGTTAAGTAGACGTCCTAAAAAAAATCTAGTCGATTTGCCACCATTTGATCCATAAGCCTTTAATGCCTTCCTATTCAACCCTCAGTCCAGATACAAATTGTCCCAGTTTCCAATACCTAATTTGAAAGCTCATTCCATGCACGCACCATAGCCTGCATGAAAGCCTTTACCTTTCGGTCCCTTTGAAGCCTTCCCCTCCCACCGTCAACGTATGCCCCACAAGTTTTGAACTCTCCAAACCTGGGAAAAAGAATTTGGCTTTTCATCCATCTCACTCATGATTAGCGACAGCTGTTTCAGCCTCTCCCTTAAGTTGAAGCCTTCCGACGCTGGCCACATTGTTGTAATTTTTTTTGAACCTTTTAAAATTACATAACATGTTTCCGATTACCGGGTGCCATAATTGAACACATTATTCTAAAAGATTCCCAATAATTGTCCAGAATATGAGCAATATGGCATAACAACTCCTATTCTCTATACTCTGTCCAATAAATTAAAACGTATCAAACACATTTTCCCCTATTCTATCTGCTATATTTCTATACTGCTATTTTCAAGGAATTATACATTTAGGTGTCTTTGCTCGGCAACACCTCCCGGGACATTACCACGAAGTGTGCACAACATACTCTATTTGCTTTTCGAAACTGAAGCATCTCATATTTATCTAAATTAAAATCTATTTGCTGCACCATTATTGGATCGAATTGTGAGTCTATTTTCAACGAACCTGTGTGTCTTTGTACAGTCACACTTTCCAGGACCTTATCCAAAAGTGAATATATCTTGCACTGATTTGCCTTTCTGAATGGAACACCTCACGTTTATGTAAATCAAACTCCATTTGTGGCCCCTTGGACACAATGATAACTCCCTCTGCTGTCCACCTCCCCACTAATTTTGAAGTCACCTGCAGACTTACGATGCACCCTGTATTCACATACAAATCATTCATATTAATGCCAAAAATGTTCTTCTTCATATTGCCTGTCCATATTCCCTGAGTGTCCCATTCACCCTGCAATGCAACTTCTCTGGACATAGGTAAAAACAATGACTGCAGATGCTGGAAACCAGATTCTGGATTAGTGGTGCTGGAAGAGTACAGCAGTTCAGGCAGCATCCAAGGAGCTTCGAAATCGACGTTTCGGGCTGATGAAGGGCTTTTGCCCGAAACGTCGATTTCGAAGCTACTTGGATGCTGCCTGAACTGCTGTGCTCTTCCAGCACCACTAATCCAGACACTTCTCTGGACATGTTGTCTTTCCTTCTTTTCCTTTCCCATCCTGACCAGAGGGCCCACACGTTATTGTTGGCGACTTTAAGTCAGCAGTTGCTCATCATTGCTCAAGAAAAAGACAGATCTCAGAAAGTTCTTTCGGAGTTGATGCACAACAGCGCCATAGGAACAATCTCCAGGCATTACACAGCAGCGGGTCATCAAATCCTTTGTTGTCCCTCTAACCATACGTGTGTGTTCCACTTTGGATCACTGTCCTCAATTCCTTTTAACCGGAATGCGGCACTTGATAACTAACCGACAGTCTGTCCCATCTGGCAGCTTGGTTTTGTGCTGACAAGTCTGATAGCCGCTACCTTCACTTGTTCAGGTTTCTCACTGTTAATATTTCTGACAGGTGGCTCTCAGAATTACAGCCGGCTGCTCATTGTTATCATTTTCTTCTCTTACGAAGTGGTAGTCGAACCCCTCTGCTATTTAAAGCAAACACGCAGATAAACTCGTCTCGCCTCGACAGCTGTTCAACAATGAGAGAAAGAGAACTCACAACTTCCATGACTAACATAAAAAAAGCTTGTTCTTTTCTGACTCTAATATTGAACCTAAGAAAAAGAAAACCTTTCAAAAATCCAAGCCTGTATTTCTCTTAAATATTTATTATCTGACCACAAATCTATTTTTTAAAATGTTGTTCCAAATGATTGATGGGCCGCTTGCTGAGATATTTATATCAACACTATTCAAAGAGAAGTGTGGAAGACTTGAGTTTGGTACCATTATTAGAGAAAGGTTCGAAGTAAAAACTCGTGAAGTATAGACCAGTGACCCTGATGTCAGTAGAAGGCAAATTGTTGGAGTATATCCAGAGAGACAGCAATGCATATATTTGGAAAGGAAAGGACTGATGATGGCTAGTAAAAATGGCTTTGTGCGTTGGAAATCAGGTCTGACGAACTTGATTCAGCTTTTTGATAAGTAATAAAGAGTTTCAATGAGGGCAGAACAAAGTCGTTATCGAAATGGACTTCAGTAAGGCGTTCGTCATAGAACATAGAACATAGATGTTGCGCCGACCGAAGCCGACCTAACCTACACTAGCCCAATAACCTCCATATGCTTGTCCAATACCCGCTTGAATGACCATAAAGAGGGAGAGTCCACCACTGCTACTGGCAGGGCATTCCATGAACTCACAACCCGCTGAGTAAAGAATCTACCCCATGGGAGACTGTTCATCAATTTTTGATCTCATTGAATATAGGGAGAATTAGCCGTTTGGATATAGAACTGGCTCAAATGTAGAAGACAGAGTGTGATGGTGGAGGGTTGTATTAAAGACTGTAGGACTCCGAACAGTGAAGGGCCACAAGGATCGGTGCTTGGTTCACTACTTTTCGTTACTTATATAACAGATTTCATTGAGAATATAGGAGGTATGATTCGTAAGTTTGCAGGTGACACTGCCGTTTGAAGTGAAGTGGACAACGTCAAAGGTTACCTTAGATTATAACGGGATCTTGATCAAATGCACCAATGGACTAAGGAGTGGCAGATGGAGTTTAATTTAGATAAATGCGAGGTGCTACCTCTTGAAAAAGCAAATGTTTGTAGGGCTTATACACTTAATGAAAAGATTTCAGGGACTGTTGCGGAACAAACAGACTTTGAAGTGCAGCTCTTAGTTCCTTGAAAGTACATTCGCAGGAAGGTAGTGTAGTGAAGAATGCATTTGCCAATCTTTCTTTTTATTGGTCGGAGTGTTCAGGATAGAAGTTAAGAGGTCATGTTTCAGCTGTACATGATGTTGTTTAGGTAGCTATTGGAATATTGCGTGCAATTGGCCTCTTTCCTACCAGAAGTATGTCGTGTAACTTGAAATGATTCATAAAATATTTGCAATCATGTCCCAAGCATTGGAGGGTTTGAACTATAGGGAGAAGCAGAGTAGCACGGGGTTGTTTTCGCTGGAGCGTCAGACGCTGAGGAATGACCTTAAAGAGGTTTTTAAAATCATGAGGAGTGTGGGTAAGTTTAATATACAAAGTATTTTCCCTATAGCGGGGGAGTCTAGAACTAAACGGCATTGGCTTACCTTGATAAGGTAAATAAATGAAAGGGACCGAAGGTGAAACTATTCTGATGGAAAGTAACACATGTATCGAATGAGAAGCAAGAAGAAGTAATGGAGGCTAATACAATTGCAAATTTTACCAGTAGCTCATTTTCTGTTCTATTCCATCATCAACTTCCTGTTGCACTACAGCTCCCTGTTGGATATCGCTGGTATTGTTTGCAACGTTGAAGGTCTGCAAAAAAAAATGATGGAGCTAATATTGGTGACGGGATCAATACTACTTTCATATTCTGAAATGCTTCCTGACATATTTCTGTCCACCCAAAATTTTGTTCTTTAGCAAATGTGTTTGCGGTGGTACCACACGTTTTAAGTCTGGAACAAATTTTCGGAATAAGCCATAAAGTCTTAAAACGCGAAGCACAATCCCTTGACCCTTCACCTGATAGCTTCGCACATACCTCACTGGATCTGCCAAGCAGCCCAGCCTGAACGAGCATTAATCACAAGTTCTCAGGATGCTCCGAATGCATGGCCAAATTTTCAAATTAGAATAATTAAGGTTGGACATATTTCTCCTCAAAATGGAGCAATGCTTTAACATATTTGGTTTTGTCACTGCTTTCTCCCTCCAACTTCTTCCTGTTAACGTGACTATCCTGTCTACGTCTGGACTTCTGATGTTATTTTTTTCTCTCCCTTTCTCCTTCTCTCTCGCCTCGTCTTTCTTCTCTGTATTCGTTTTTGCTCAGCCAGGATACCTTCTCTGTCTTTCTTTATCTTGTAACTCCATTTGGCTTATTTGCAATTTACAATTTTCGAACTCTCCTGCTTTTCTCTGTTTCTCTGATGCACTTAAGCGCTGAAACAACTCCATTACACATTCAGCTTTCATTTGCCCTTATTAAACCCAATTATAACCGACTTGCTGATTCTAAAGTTATATCATTCCTCTGTCCTCTTGAACTTTCTTGGCTGATTTGGGAAGCATTTTCTAATCACAGAAGCTCTGTCTCAACGCTAGGAGTCATTTCCCACACTTTTAATTGAACCCAACAAAATAACGACATAAAACAAATTCTCTCAAGTAAGTTTTATTTCAGGATCTCGGAATATAATTGGCAAGTGTTTAAAATAGTTGGGTTGGTTTGTGCCACAAATCGGTTCAAATCTCTGCAAATCCCTGACAGGATCTGTTTAAACCTGACCATATCTCGGACGCTGAGCTCCTAAACTGTTACCAAGCAGTGAGAAAACCCCTCCTTTAATGAAGTAAAACATCGAGAAAATTTCGCCTCCCTTTGTAATGTGTCAAATTGTATGCAGCAGAGAACACCCAAATAATTTAAAGGAAAAATATGAATGTATGTTGCTAACACTAATAATGAACACTGATTGAAAAAAAAGTTTCATTTTTTTTCTAACTGCTCACGACCTGACGCCAAATGCATAGAAAAAAATGCTGTTCCAATAAGCCACTTACTAAAATGCATTTTCAGCTTTTGTTAAAAACTTCACATCTTTTGTTTTTGCCGCAGTCTTCAGTTCTCATGCTGGTCTCCCTGGGTTGTCTTCTTTCTTATGACTGTTAATGGGCTTTACATGAAAAGATACCTTTGATTGAGAGATTTTTTGTGTTTTTTTAAATGCACAACATTACATTGGCTTTTAGCTCTCCGGCATTACCTCTCTGTGTGGCAGTTGCTGTCTGACCACTTTTAAAATATCCTTATTCTTATATTCCCGCAAAGATCCGATCTAATCATCGGTTGAATATTGGCAAAACAATACAATCAAACTTGATTGAGTTATAACATATGGGGCAGAATTTAAACTGATTGCGTCAATTCAATTTGTGATCGATACTGCAACCAAAATTCGGTTATCAATTTTACAGCTTTCACATATATTTAATTGTCCAATACCCTTCAGGACTTCCATTCCTTTGTACAAAAGTTCATGTAGCATCTCAGTTCAGAAAAAGATACAGTACACGCTTTCAACTTCAAAAACGTTCTCCCTTCTACGAGACTGCCTGCTCTAAATTTGGGGCTTCCAGGCTAGAGACCTTCCTGATCAATTTACCATGCCAGCTAAATCAGTTGGTGGTTTACTGAACCCAGCATAACTCCCATCACCACCTTAACTTGTTTCGTACTGCAATGTACAGCCAGAAATGAGGGCACGGTGTGCCTTTGCACTGAACGATGTTAACATTAAATGCACTCATGCAAATGAGTTCCACGCAGTCACTGATGTACCGTTCAATTAACCTCCGTGCAGCACCGATTTTTCTAGGAAAAATATCAAAGTATATTCTTGAGACAATAATTCGATGTTCAAGACGCCTACTAAACTGTACCGTTAGATATGCTTATTTTGATTTTTGAACTCCATAAAAACAGAACATATACAGTGATTATTCGAATACAAAAATGTGAGCTTTATTCAATACACTTAATAACAACTTGACATTCTATTCGCGTTGTGTAATAGCTAAAAGTGCACTGAGATGAAATAAGTGAAATTAGTGATCGTTCAGTGAAAATATCAGGCAAAAATTACTGCAATTCATTAATTTTTCACATTATTATTTGCACCAGTTCCTGCATTGGAAATTCCATCTTATGCAATGCTTGCAAAATATTACGGTACTTGTTAAATTCAAAACTGAAGTAATGAGATGATGTCAGAAAAAAATGTTGAATTGATTTTAGTTTTACTGTGTTAAAGACTTTACAGAATATTTGGATTTGTAGGACGATCCCTTTATGCATGGAATCATTTTCTGCTGTTTCAATTACCCACGGATTACCGTGCCCGAACATATTATTTTGAACCACGAGCCTGCCAGGAAGGAACGTTTCCCATTGAAATGAATGGCTTTCCTCGTATCCAAGGTTTCGGGTTTCTGCTGTGAGTCCTGGACCTTATCCCTGAGGGTGCGGGTGTTTAATGTATCGTTGGATTATCAGTCTGGAAGTCATTACATATACTGAAGTCATTACATTACATTACATATATGTCAGCACTGAAGTACAAAATAAATTACAGGTGTTCTATACTTAGAGAAATTCGAAAGCAATTGTCATTATCAATCTACCACTTAAAATATAATAAATTTGATTTTCTGAAAATGTTTTCGCATTATTAAGAAAATTAGCCGAAGCAATACATGGGTTGTAAATATGTTTATTCAAAATAATGCACACATTTTTTTCCAGGAATGTAGGACAGGAACCAATTATACATACACTGCTCATAAACGCTTGAAAACTACTTAGAAACAGTGACCAATCAATTTAGAATGACTCGATAGCTACAGGTTAACAGACTTACTCTTGTTGGCAGAAGACATAGATACCCAGACGGGACCTCGGCTTCGGGATCTGTCAAAAGAATCAACGGAATGCGGTCTATACAAAGCAAGGTTATCTGTTTAATAAAACGAGGCAATCCGACGCAATTCTGTCCAGCAGCACAGGTACTAAAGCTTCTTTGCTCCGTGGCGAAATTGTGCAATGACAATTGAACAATAAGAATTTTAATTTTTAAATAAGAAACAGCACAACTTTTCTCAAGAAAAAAACCAATCAACTGGAATATGGTAACATGATTGACAGTAGTCTAATACAACGATATTTCCTGAGGAACGGTTCTTCCTGAGGAACTGAAATCACCATCTTAGATCGAGGTTAATTTGAACGTTTGACAAGGGAAAATAATTATTTTGTGAAACACTGATATTTTGTCCTCTTCCTCTTGCCAGTGTTGGAAGATGCGTGTTATCAAAAGGTTTACTACAAGTGTCAGAGGAGTTCTGAAGGTAATTTTCACGAAAACTCCCTTGGTTCCACTGTGTGGCCCCTCGAGGGCAATTAAAGGTCTAATGTCGGGGACCGACACAAGGAAAGCAGTTTCGATTCGGGCAGTCACTAGCCCAGTGATTTAGGCCGGGGACGGACGCCTCGTCAAGTCTCTCTGCCAAACTCACAATCGTGGACTCGAATGGGTGCAGGGCCACGACGATGAAACACGGGTAGTTGTTGAGATGCCTCCGCTTGGACTACGAATTCCAAACTTATACGGATTAGTGGTATGTCTTCGTTCTGCTGTTTCAACAAGGTCTTGTTATTCTGATGGAGTTGATCAGCGGTGGCTTCAACACTGTCCAAATTGTTTGTTTTGACTGCTGTCACTACAGAGGGTGGCAGGCAACTCAATAGCCTAGAATTATATTGAGCATGGACAGCATTTAAATTCCAAGCTCGATCCCAAAATAGTTCTTATAACATTCTCAAAAACGTTCAAGGAAATCTTCAGCAGACTCCTTATTTTTGGGTTGATGTTCAAGGATGCAGGTAAAATCAATAGGTTTTTCTAGTGTGGTGGATGCAAAAGAAAGGATATCATCATCTCGTTGCTGACCTTGGACTGCAGTGTTAGAGAGGGCAGAAATTTTATTGTGACCAATACATGTATTTAAAGGGACATATTCAGAGCAGATAAGGACTTGCTGAAGAAGAGCCCAAAGATCCGGGGCAATGCCATCATCACCTTTAAGTGAAGTGTTCAGAAAATCAACGAACTGCTGAGGAGTCTTGTGGCGGTCTGGTGCATGACTGAGGATGGACAAAATCTCATTTGATTTCCAGGGACAGTAAAAATGCATAGTGTCATTTTGACGAGGTGTCCCATCCTGAGTGTTCGGCAGTTCTCTCATAGGGAACATATATAATGTGGGTGCTTCGTCTTTCGAATCATCATAAGAGGTATTTAAATACGTTTCTAATTGCTGAATGAGTTGTTTATTAGACGATCTGTGCTGTTTCACTCTTTGCTAACTGCGAGTGTTATAAACAACAGTGTCAGTGATCTGGGGACGGGGTGGGGGAATAGGAGTTTGTTTCAAAGTCACTGGTGGCTTCTCCTTTTGTTTCTGTTGACGGTTTGCTCGAGCACATTCATCTTAGAGGACCTCAATAGATTTCATGGCACCTTCAGCAGTTAATTCAATTCCCAATTTAGTGGCATTGTCCTGCCATGAGCACAAAACTGATTCTTTATGAGATTCATCACAATATTGTCTCCACCGTCCAATTAGTCCCTTTATCTTGCAATTCACGTTCCTTTGCCAAATCATTTGCTTGGCTGACTTGATCAATTGAATACTGTCAAGGCCACCTATTAGCCACTTCTCATCCACCAATTCTTCATGTAATGTGCCAGAAAGTTTTCGAATGGTTTGGATTTTTCGGGTAACTTCTCACATATGTTTACTAACGGTGAAGATAGATCTTCCGTCTTATCTACAGATTACCCATCTTTAAAAATTTCATTTCATAGTTACGACTCAAAAACCTTTATTATCCAACGGCCCGTCGCACACAATGATTTAAGTGCCAATTTAAATAATGTTCGTCCAACCGAAATAGATATATCACCTCCAAACGGTTCTCAACACGCTCTCTCTTTGTTTTCAGATCCGTGTCTTGACTCTGTCCTTAGATGTCACTCTCCCCGCCGCTGTTATTTTTTCCTGCCTATAATCTCTCTCTCTTCTTTTTTTGTATCTATTCTCTTTCTTTTTTTGTGGAGTTCTCAACTCCTTAATGGTCTTCGACCTTTTTCCTCTCTCTCTCTCTCTCCCTCGCTTTCTCTCACTCTCAGTCACTCACACACACACTCTCTCGTAAACTTTACATTACTCAAGAGATGAAAAAAAGGTGCATTAACTGGAAGAATACAGTACAGTCAGGAATGATCGCAGTAAAATAAAATCATGCTGCGAACTTTAAAAATTTGAAACAAAACAGAAAATGCCCCAGAAACCTCGCCAGTCTGGCGACATCTGTGTGGAGAGAAACAGAGTTTATCCTTGGAATCTGATGTTATTCTTAAACAGAACAATGCATAATTATCTGCAGTAAATCAAAGGGGTGTGTGTTAGCATTTGCAGGAGATACAGATATGGTCCATAAGTGTTTGGACTGTGGCTCCAGATGCAGTGTGTCAGTATAGGGATTTGAAGGCTGCCCCAATTTAGTGTGTCAGTATTTACTGGGAAATTCCAAAAAAAAGTAGTTTTTTTTTATGAAGACCTCTCATGGAAATTGTATGGTTTATGTGGACGTGCCATGGGGAGCATTTAACAGGAAGCTTCCCAGAGTGTGTCATCATTCAGCCTAGATCCTGGGTCTGTGTATTGTGTGTCAGTGTGCAACAAAACTCCACCGAGAGAGCATCGTGAATCTCCAATGAGTATGTCCATGTGAACATCGGTCAGGGGGTGGGGCGTCACTGTGTTAGAGACGTACACAAAGAGATCACAGGGAGTCTCCAGTGACTGTATTACAATTTGAAACAGTGCCAACGACAACATCAGGACTCAGCAACTCTGAAGAGAATGTTGAAATTTACAGGGAGTGTAACATAATTTCCAGGGTATCTTTGGGTATGAGTCAGTATTCATAGAAGCCCCTGTAACTGTGACAGTATTTGCTACGGGTTCCCTGGAGTTGTGTACATCTTTCGACAGTGTGAACATGAATGAGGTGTTATTTACAAGGTGATTACCAAGATTATCCAAGGTCTCTCTCACACACACACGCACTGTGTCTCTCACCACGCTCTTTGCCTCAAAGACACAGCTCAGTCTCTTTCTGTCACATACACACTACCACGGTCTTTCTTACACACTGTCTTTCTCACACACACGCTGTGTCACAAGAATTCAGTCCCTCTGTTTCAAACATGCACACAATCACTCTCTCATAAACACGCTCGCTCTCTCCCTCCCGCACGCACTCCACAACATACTCTTTCCCACGCACACGCTCTCCGGCGCAGCCACTCCACTCCCGCATGCATCTTCGCTCCCGTGCAACCTCTCCCCCACGCAGACAATTTCATGTCTCGCCTCTCTCATGCACAGAATCTCTCCTGCACAGTTCTGAAATCCACATAGAAACAAAGCTGCAATTTCAAACCATCAACAACACTTTTTGATTCAGAAGACGAAGCATTATTTTTCCTGGAGCTGCACACATTATTTTCACACCAATGAATACAAGATGTAAGTGGGACTGAAATTAACAAGCAAAATTGGCGAGATTACTTGTAATGGGTTTTTGAGAATGGATATTAATCAATTTCACAGATATTCTTCACCAGGTTGCATGCGTCTGTTTGTATGACTGAACGTTTGTGAATTGTACAAAAGACCATGGGTATATTAAACAAATTACTTCCTCTGTCCCAATTGAGCGAGGGAGGTAACATCACTGCCCAATTGTCTCATCGATATTTCATCAGCAAAAGCTGGGAAGCATCTGATTAATATAAACTGTGCTAAATATTAAACTCGTGGATGCCATTTAATGCTCACATGGTCTGTATGTGTCTGTGCTCTTTCTTCTGTGTGTCTGTGTCGATGAATGTGTGTCTCTGTAACTCTGTGTTTATATAATTGTGTCGAATTATCGGTGTCATCGTCGATATGTGTGTGCATCAGTGTATCCGAGTGTGTGTATTAGTGTGTTTCTAGTGTGTCTTTGTACAGTGTGCTCTCTGTTATTTTGCAGGTGAATCTTATGTAATAAAATCAACCCATTCCGCCCCTTTGTTTCTTCCTACTCCTCTTGTGCTTCAAGTGATGGAATAGTCATGTTGATGTGAAATTCCATTTCTGTGCTTCTGGATGTCTGTGTCTGTGCATCTATCTCTGTTTGCAATGGGACTAACTGGAGGGAACTTTGAATGAATGAGTGAGTGAGTGAAGGAAGGAAGAAAGAATGGACCAAGTTTCTTTCCCTCCCTGTTGTGTCTAGGGTTATGCAATGCCATAGTCTGTTGGCTCCCATACGTCCTAACAATATCGACGGAATTTTTGTTTGGCATTAAGATCACAGCCCGTGAATCTCTCCAGTTGCGTCATGTTGTTCTTCAAACAATGTCTTTGAAGACATAGACCAGTTTTGCCCCTTCGATATTGCCTCTCAGAAATGAAAAGGAAATGAATAAACTCATTCCTGGTACCAAACGTCTCTACTTTTGATGAGTTTTTGCACTTACAAACTGACAGTTTGATTACAAAGCGTCACAAATTGCAAAACGTGCAAAGCAGTTCATCATGTCTCATGACAAAACCGTTAATTCGAAGGTGCCTAGACAGAATTGGAATGAAAATACATCATTAAAGTTGTATTATATCGGGAAAACTGCGGTAAGACAAATCATTTCCACATTACAGAAGGAAACTTTACATTTCTGAACATAATCATATTACACTATGAGAAGCCTCAGTACAATTCCACTCCTCACCATAATAGCACCCTGTATGTATGTCTGTGCATGTGTGTGTACCTGAATGTATGTCTCTGTCTCTTGATTCTGCTCTAAGCTTCACTGTCTCTGAACGCCTGACCGTTTATTCCCTTGTGAGTTGTGTGTGGAGAACAGAGGAGTATGGCATGTATCACTTAAAACACAAAGTAGCAACGAGAGAGAGAGAGAACCATCAAATTTATGTCTTAATTTTCGTTACATCTTCCTTTCTCCCTCACTTTCTCACGCCTTGCTTCCCTTTCCCTTTCTATGTCTCTTCCACTTTCTATTCTTCTACGTCCCCTCTCTCTGTCTCTCCAAATCTCTTCCATTAACTGTTAATCAGTCTTTCATCTCTCTCATTGCCTCTCTCCCTCTCTCGCTCTCTCCCACTTTCTCTAACTCCTTATCTTTCCCCTCCTCTCTCTCCCTGTCCCTTTGTCCCGCAATGTGTTTCTCTCCTTCCCTCTCGCATTTTCTCTCTCCCGAGGCTGTTGCACTATTTCGAAAGGTCATGTCAGATGTTTTTTCTCGTGGATCCCGACCTTTCTGGCCCGGTGTTTCAGCATGGAAGTGAGAAAGGAAACACAAAAAGTGAAGTGGGACTATGATCAAGATTTGGCTGCTAACACTAAAAGATATTGGCATTTGTGAGCAGGTCATTGTTGTGAATGTGTTGAGAGAGTGTACTATCGAGTTCCTTTACATAATTTCACTGACACTTCAAGTATATCTGACAAGATGAAAATGGTATTGAATGGACTTTTACTGCCTTTTGTGCTCAGAGCATTGCTGGGAAATTGGACACCTTTCTGGGAAAATTCCAGGACTGTAGATAACCTGTCAAGGCTGGGATTCTTGCATAGTTAGCACTGGAACATGAACCTTCAATTTTTTTTGCCTGAATTGACAGGGCTTACACCATTTGCAACATTCAGTTCATTCAACCGTTTCTTCATTTTACTGGAAGTGAAGCAAATTCGTTTAAGACTGCCATCGTGATGCTGCCGTTCTCCGAAAGAGACACGAAGGGAACATGCAAAATGTACACCTATGTTATCGACCTGTCCTGCACGCCGGTCACTGCACCTAGGTTACTGCAACAACAATAAATCAAAATAACAAGATGGTTCATTAAAGTGATACGTTTTATTGAGGATGCATACAAGTACTTCTGCCCGTGGAATGAAGTCCTTTGGTCGCCTAACATCGCGTTTGGGAATATTTATGGAGCTGACTCCTACTGTTTTTGCTTCAGTTGTCCATGTCCATTCAAAACTCCCCCTGGCAGGATGGCAGACCTCAGACCTGGTCTGCTGCATGGGTGATACCTCCGCTGTAACAATTGCAATCTGTTTCAATGGTTTGTCCTTCAGTTATTCTTACGGTTAACACTACCAGATTTTTACACACAATCCTTTCTATTGCATTGGCCTGTGTGGTCATATCTACACATTTCCCCTTTCGTGGTCTGTGATTCCATCCAGCACTGTTGCAAAGGCAGTGGCCTTCAGACCTACAACCAAACTGTTCCACTCACAAAGGCCATCATACACTCTCTTTCTTTCCCCTAACATTGGCCTGCTGCATCAAAACTGCAGTGCTCCCTGAACAACAGGCGTTGTCCTCACACACAGTATGATCTCTCGCAGTGTCCTTTATCCCCAGACAAAACAATCCACTAGCAAAGAAAAGTGAGAGAGGATTGCTGGAAAATCTTCAGAAAATGAGAGTTAGAGATGGTGGGAGGGCCAAAGAGTGCACGAACATATGGCAAGGTCATAAGAATTGTTTTCAATACTCCAAATGTGGCCTTACCAGTGTCTATTTCAGCCACCGTATGAGGTCCCACCTCCTGTACTCAGTGCTCTTACCTTTGAAGGCAAGCATGATTAATGCCTTCTACACTGTCGAGCTGTGATTCCAGTTGGAAGGAACTATGCAGCTTTAACCCGTACGTCTCTCTATTTGATAATACCCTCCAGGGCACTACCGTTTATTACGTAAATCCTGCCCTGTGTTTGTCTAACAAAATGAAACACCTGACATTTATCTGCATGAAGCTTCATCTGCCATTTCTCAGCCCACTGTCCCTGTTGATGAAGATATTCTTGTCCTCTTAGATAATCTTCTTCACTGTCCACAATATCACCCATTTTAGTGTCATCTAAATCTTAATATCCATGCTTGGTATAATTCCCGACCAAATCATTTATAAAAACAACAAACAGCAGTGGATCTAGCACAACAAATTTCTATCACCACGCTCTGCCACCTACAGTTAAGCCAATTTTGTCTTTAATTGACCAGCTCCTCATGATCTCCTGTGACCTAGCCTTATTAAACAGTCTGCCATGTGGAACGCTGTTGGGCCTGACTAATGTTTTATGGAATTAACATATACTGCTTTACCTTCATCTAACGTCTTCATCAACTCTTGAAAACCATTCACAGCGGTTTTGAAACAACGTCTCGCACACACAAACGGTCCTTAATATCCCTAAACAGTCTTTGAGTTTCCAAATGCATTTAAATCCTGTCTCTCAAAATGTCCTCCAAACACTTAGCCACCACTGACATCAGTCTCGTCGGTATGTAGTTCAATGGCCTTTCCTTGCAGCTTGATTAAAACTAATGTCGCCACATTCGCTGCCTTCCAGTTTTCCATCACCTCACCCGTGACTGTCAATGATACAAATAATAATGGAAAATCGGCAGATTCTGTAAATCAGTAACAAAAACAGAAATTGCTGGAAAAGCTGAGTAGGTTGGGCAGCATCTGTGCAGAAAAATCAGAATAAATGATTCGGGTCCAGTGACCCTTCCTGAGGAATCTGAGGAATGATCCTAATATGTCAGCTAGTGGCACCGCAATTTCTTCCCCAGCTTCCCACAATGACCTGGAATACACTTAAACAAGTCCTGGCTGTTTTGCTATGGTTAGACCTTTTAAGACCTCCACCACTTCCTCTTTAGTAATGTGACCTCGTTTCAAATCATCACTCCATGTATTTAGTTCCTCGTGTCCCATGTCTTTCCATGTCTTTCTACACAGTATTTACTGACACGTTATATTCGTGTAGGATTTCCCATCGAATAGGAACAGGCTGGAAGGGAGCGGAGTGGAGAATGTTGAGTCCTTCTGAAGAGTGAAACCAGTATGTTCAGGCGCTTATAGACCGTGTTGTTGAACTGTTAACTTTGTTTCTTGATTTGTACTGCATATTTTTCGGAAGGACGAAACTGTTTTACATTTTAATTTTGTTTCTTTATTCTTATTCTGGACCTGACCGGGAGGCGGGGGCGGCAGTTGGAGGGGAATGGTACCGTTGTACATAAGATTGCGCCACATTTGGTGACTTATACAATTTTCACTGTCCTCATATGAATACATGTGACAAAACAATTAATAAATCCACTTGATCTCCTGTGCTTCCCCACAGAGGTAGACCTTTTGTTTTTAGAGGATTTTATCCTCTCCCTAGTTTCTCTTTTGCCCTTGGTGCACTTGTAGAATCTCTTTCGATTCCTTTTATCCCGACTTGCCAAATAGATCTCATGTCTCCATTTTATCCTCCTGATTTCTTTCGGAAGTGTACACCTACATCCCATATGCTCATCAAGGGATTCACTGGATCTCAGTTGCTGATACCTTCCATTTTCTTGACCAGAGTCTCAACATATATTGTCATGTCCTGTTCCTACTCCTGCTTGCATTCTCTTCACACGAACAGGAATATACTGTCTCTCAATTCTCGTTATCTCGCTTTTGAAAGACGATCACTTGCAATATGTACTTTGTACTTCAAGCAGTTTCTCCCACTCATCTGTTGTAAGTTCCTGCCTAATACCATCAAAATTGGCCTTGCCCCAATTTATAACTTTAAGTTGTGGACCATGCCTGCCCTCTTCAATAAATATTTTCAACTAAGGGAATTATTGTAATTGAACCCAAAGTGCTTCCATTCGAAAAGCTCAGTCACTTGCCCTGCCTTATTTCCCAAGAGGAGAAACATTTGAGGTCGACATCAGATCAACAACGATTTTATTGAATGGCAAGGCAGGCTTGAGTGTCGAATGTCTGCATATGTCTACATGTTGTTCTTCTGTGCACATTTCTTTAACTATGTGTTTGTATGTGTGCTTTTGTGCATTTATGTACGTGTGTCGACATCTGCATCTCTGAGCATTTGGTTTTATGCATCTCTAAATATTTGGTCTGCACTGTGTTCTAGTCTGGCGCGATTGTTGTGTTGGACTGAGCAGAGATTGCTTGAAACAGAGCTCTGTTCTTAATGGTTATCACCTCTGGGTTTAGGGCGTCTGGCTGTTTCTGTCAGGTGGATTGAAAATATGACATAAATACACATTTCAGCTGATCTGACAATGCCTTTAATTTATGTTTTTATCCTGTGACTGGATCCACCGTCTCTCACTCCATTCATGTTGAAGTGCGACCATGCGCAGTACATCGTGTTGGTGAGTACCCACTGTCCTGGCAGCAGCCACAGTCCCGTCATTCAGAAGCAGTCAGCCATTCCCATCGTCTTCGGAACTCCACGTTGAATGAAAGGATGTCCTCTGGATTACTGGATTAGTGGTGCTGGAAGAGCACAGCAGTTCAGGCAGCATCCAACGATAAAGACCGCTGCTTTGAAAGACGGCTCAAAATACCCTCCCTCTGACCACTCCCCACCACCAGCTAACAACACCAATATATCCCGTGTGTTCTGAGAGCCTTGGGGCAACTGGGAACGTCAGGACGATGAAGCATTACTCCTGAAGTCTGAACAGGTAAGAGTGAACCCTTCAGTACACATTATATCACTACGTCCTGTCATGTCTCTTCATTTATGTAATATACGCCATTTTATTCTTCCCGAAAAACAACAAAGGTTCACAGCAACTCATGTTAAAATTCCATCTGCCAAGTTGGTGTCCATTTCTTATCCACTACATTCTCTCTACATCCTCTTGATAACTTATTTTCCTGCCCGTTTATGTGTCATTCACAAATTTAGTCCGATTAAGTGTGCAAAGAGCTGGGAACACAACGCTGGTCACTGTGTCACAACATTTAATAATTTCTGTTGAACAAAAAGAGACTAATTTAACCCTGCTTCCGGCTCAGGAACCATTCCTCCCCATTTTCTTGTGCAGCAGCTGTGAAATGCTAAATGATCCATTCCATTTCCAGTGCAACAAACATGAGAGATTTAAAGATCTGTTTCAACTGCTGAGTAACTGCCTCGAATGGCTGAATAGTCTCATTTAATTACTAGATTAGTGGTGCTGGAAGAGCACAGCAGTTCAGGCAGCATCCAACGAGCAGCGAAATCGACGTTTCGGGCAAAAGCCCTTCATCAGGAATAAAGGCAGTGAGCCTGAAGCGTGGAGGGATAAGCTAGAGGAGGGTGGGGGTGGGGAGAGAGTAGCATAGAATACAATGGGTGAGTGGGGGAGGAGATGAAGGTGATAGGTCAAGGAGGAGACGGTGGAGTGGATAGGTGGAAAAGAAGATAGGCAGGTCGGACAAGTCCGGAGAAGTCAAGGAGACAGTGCTGAGCTGGAAGTTTGAAACTCGGATGAGGTAGGGGAAGGGGAAATGAGGAAGCTGTTGAAGTCCATATTGATGTCCTTGGGTTGAAATATTCCGAGGCGGAAGATGGGGTGTTCTTCCTCCAGGCGTCTGGTGGTGAGGGAGCGGCAGTGAAGGAGGCCCAGGACCTCCATGTCCTCGGTAGAGTGGGAGGGGGTGTTGAAATGTTGGGCCACGGGGCGGTTTGGTTGATTGGTGCGGGTATCTCGGAGATGTTCCCTAAAGCGGTATGCTAGGAGGCGCCCAGTCTCCCCAATGTAGAGGAGAGCACATCGGGAGCAACG
Source organism: Chiloscyllium punctatum (assembly GCF_047496795.1). NCBI lineage: Eukaryota > Metazoa > Chordata > Chondrichthyes > Orectolobiformes > Hemiscylliidae > Chiloscyllium > Chiloscyllium punctatum. Next base: position 22,857,589 of record NC_092781.1, on the reverse strand, counting down.
GATACAATAAATGATATTCGTGGATGGGCAGGTAAAACTTTGATGGATGTGGAAGGCTCCTTTAGGGCCTTGGATAGAGGTGAGGGAGGAGGTGTGGGCACAGGTTTTACAGTTCCTGCGGTGGCAGGGGAAAGTGCCAGAATGGGAGGGTGGGTCGTCGGGGGGTGTGGACCTGACCAGGTAGTCACGGAGGGAACGGTCTTTGCGGAAGGCGGAAAGGGGTGGGGAGCGAAATTTATCCATGGTGTTGGGGTCTTTTTGGATGTGGCGGAAATGTCGGCGGATGATTTGGTTGATGCGAAGGTTTGTAGGGTGGAAGGTGAGCACCAGGGGCGTTCTGTGCTTGTTACAGTTGGAGGGGTAGGGTCTGAGGGCGGAGGTGCGGGATGTGGACGAGATGCGTTGGAGGGCATCTTTAACCACGTGGGAAGGGAAATTGCGGTCTCTGAAGAAGGAGGCCATCTGGTGTGTTCTATGGTGGAACTGGTCTTCCAAGGGAGCAAATACGGCGGAGGCGGAGAAATTGGGAGTACGGGATGACATTTTTGCAAGAGGTAGGGTGGGAAGAGGTGTAATCCAGGTAGCTATGGGAGTCGGTGGGTTTGTAAAAAATGTCAGTGTCAAGTCGGTCGTCACTAATGGAGATGGAGAGGTCCAGGAAGGGGAGCAAGGTGTCAGAGATGGTCCAGGTAAATTTAAGGTCAGGGTGGAATGTGTTGGTGAAGTTGATGAATTGCTCAACCTCCCCGCGGGAGCACGAGGTGGCGCCAATGCAGTCATCAATGTAGCGGAGGAAGAGGTGGGGAGTGGTGCCGGTGTAATTACGGAAGATCAACTGTTCTACATAGCCAACAAAGAGACAGGCATAGCTGGGGCCCATACCTGTGCCCATGGCTACGCCTTTGGTCTGCAGGAAGTGGGAGGATTAAAAGGAGAAATTGTTAAGGGTGAGGACCAGTTCAGCCAAACGAATGAGAGTGTCAGTGGAAGGGTACTGTTGGGGACGTCTGGAGACGAAAAAACGGAGGGCTTAGAGGCCCTGGTCATGGCGGATGGAGGTGTAGAGGGATTGGATATCCATGGTGAAGATGAGCCGTTGGGGGATCTCTCCCACCCACAGCTTCCAAACTCATAGTCCGGTAACCCCACAATACTGAACTCATCTCTACCTACCTTGACACTGTCCTATCCCCCCTAGTCCAGGAACTCCCCACATACGTTCGAGACAACACCCACGCCCTCCACCTCCTCCAAGACTTCCGTTTCCCCGGCCCCCAACGCCTCAAATTCACCATGGATATCCAATCCCTCTATACCTCCATCCGCCATGACCAGGGCCTCCAAGCCCTCCGTTTTTTTCCTCTCCAGACGTCCCCAACAGTACCCTTCCACTTACACTCTCATTCGTTTGGCTGAACTGGTCCTCACCCTTAACAATTTCTCCTTTTAATCCTCCCACTTCCTCCAGACCAAAGGCGTAGCCATGGGCACAGGTATGGGCCCCAGCTATGCCTGTCTCTTTGTTGGCTATGTAGAACAGTTGATCTTCCGTAATTACACCGGCACCACTCCCCACCTCTTCCTCCGCTACATAGATGACTGCATTGGCGCCACCTCGTGCTCCCGCGGGGAGGTTGAGCAATTCATCAAGTTCACCAACACATTCCACCCTGACCTTAAATTTACCTGGACCATCTCTGACACCTTGCTCCCCTTCCTGGACCTCTCCATCTCCATTAGTGACGACCGACTTGACACTGACATTTTTTTTACAAATCCACCGACTCCCATAGCTACCTGGATTACACCTCTTCCCACCCTATCTCTTGCAAAAATGTCATCCCGTATTCCCAATTTCTCCGCCTCCGCCGTATTTGCTCCCAGGAAGACCAGTTCCACCATAGAACATACCAGATGGCCTCCTTCTTCAGAGACCGCAATTTCCCTTCCCACGTGGTTAAAGATGCCCTCCAACGCATCTCGTCCAGATCCCGCACCTCCGCCCTCAAACCCCACCCCTCCAACCGTAACAAAGACAGAACACCCCTGGTGCTCACCTTCCACCCCACAAACCTTCGCATAAACCAAATCATCCGCCGACATTTCCGCCTCCCTCAAAAAGACCCCAACACCAGGGATATATTTCCGTCCCTACCCCTTTCCGTCTTCCGCAAAGACCGTTCTCTCCATGACTACCTGGTCAGGTCCACACCCCCCCTATGACCCACCCTCCCATTCTGGCACTTTCCCCTGCCACCGCAGGAACTGTAAAACCTGTACCCACACCTCCTCCCTCACCTCTATCCAAGGCCCTAATGGAGCCTTCCACATCCATCAAAGTTTTACCTGCCCATCCACGAATATCATTTATTGTATCCGTTGCTCCCGATGTGGTCTCCTCTACATTGGGGAGACTGGGCGCCTCCTAGCATACCGCTTTAGGGAACATCTCTGAGTCACCCGCACCAATCAACCAAACCGCCCCGAGGCCCAATTTTTCAACCCCCCCACCCACTCTGCCGAGGACATGGAGGTCCTGGGCCTCCTTCACTGCCGCTCCCTCACCACCAGACGCCTAAAGGAAGAACGCCTCATCTTCTGCCTCGGAACACTTCAACCCCAAGGCATCAATTTGGACTTCAACAGCTTCCTCATTTCCCCTTCCCCTACCTCATCCGAGTTTCAAGCTTCCAGCTCAGCACTCTCCCCTTAATTTGTCCGGACTTGTCCGACCTGCCTATCTTCTTTTCCACCTATCCACTCCACCCTCTCCTCCCTGACCGATCACCTTCATCTCCTCCTCCACTCACCCATTGTACGCTATCCTACTCTCTCCCCACCCCCACCCTCCTCTAGCTTATCTCTCCACGCTTCAGGCTCACTGCCTTTATTCCTGATGAAGGGCTTTTGCCCGAAACGTCGATTTCGCTGCTCGTTGGATGCTGCCTGAATTGCTGTGCTCTTCCAGCACCACTGATCGAGAATTTGGTTTCCAGCATCTGCAGTTATTGTTTTTACCAAGTTATTTGTTTCCCCGGGGCAGAGCTCTCCTAAATTAGAGAATATAGATTTAAATTGTGCGGGGAAAGATTTAAAATAAACCTAAGGGGCAAGTTATTCACACATAAGATAATATACACTGTAAGTGGAGGACGCTACCATTCAAACATTTAACCGATATGTAGATGGGTAATTTAATAGAAAGGTTTTACTATATGTGCCAAATATTCGCAAATTATGTTTTTGTGGATGAGTTCGAACGAAAGATATATTTCCATGGTGCGCATTTCAATGACTCTGTGACATATGTCTTTGCCTTTATATATCTTTCGTCTCCCAAATGAAGACAGATGTAAAATATTCATAGAAGACGCTGTCAATGGCTTCCAGTTTATAACAGAGGCTGTCCAATTGCCTCCTGAAATGATTAACTCTTTCCCTGGTTATTCTCTGCTGCAGAACGATTGCGGCACTCAAAATGTTCTGGCCGCTACCTCTCCACACGTTATGTGAGATCTGCTAATTCTTGCAAAATTTTCTGCTTTTGGTTTCAGTGAGTATCCATGGTCAAGGCTGGATTGTATCAGCCCATGAATGTTGCAGGGGCCTGGGTGAGAATGCTGGGAAGTTGGCGGCCTAAAGAAGTTGGAGTGATCATTGCACTCAGCACAAATGTTGTTCTTTTTCCAGAAAAGTAAAATTTTCTTGGAGCAGCAGTGACATTATTGGAGCAGATGAATGATTTTTGATATTAACATTTGTTAGGGGTGACGACGACTGAGATTTCCAATGAAATTTCAGCAGAACGTTTCTGACAGCAGTTAAACAATTTGGTAAATTATGTGTTTCATGTAGCCTGCGCAAGTTAGACTAATGCAAGCTCTGTGCAAAAGCGTGCAGCTGATATTTTAAATGCTGAAGACAAAGAAAAGAACATTCCACATTGGACTTATTAAATGAATCACTATTTACTTTTATCAACAATCTGTTACAATCCGAAAAATATGCTTTAATAGAGATCCTTCAAGTCATCATCGTTAAGGCTTCTGAAGCAGTCACAGATTCACTTATATGGAAAGGAATCACTAAAAGCTTTAGAAAGAAATGATTCAAATAAAGTGTTGAGAGTAAACCGGTCCTAGGTAATTAAAGCAGCCCCAGTATCAATACAGGATGAACTGAATTACAAGTACAGAAACGAGCAGACTTGGAATGTGGGTTGAATGAACACATTGTCCAACACCCACGGATAAAGTTAAACATAGTGTAAGTGGCAAATATGTGAGTCGGAATATACTTGAAGAGAGTATTCATTATTAAGGAAAACCTCAAAAAGGTAAACAAGCCATTTTGGGAAACATCATGAACCATGGAGCTTTACTCCATGCATAAACATGCCTATCTCCAACCGTTCAGCCACATGAGTGGTTTCATTGGAAATGTGCATCATCATTGTATAATATGATTGGTTTTGCAAATGTTAAAGGCAGGATCATACAATAGCATGAAAATATATGTTCTCCTTTATTTGGCAAAGACCTGTCAGAGAGTTTCTTCCCACTGCTGTAATTTCAAGTGACTTTTGATGCTTTGTATTAAGTACATCATTTGGTCATTCCACTTCAACAATTTGGTACTGCGAGCAGTGTACTGACGAAGAAGGAATCAGGCAAAGCGAGTACTTTGTATTCATTGTGATGCGTTTCCTCAGCTTTCGTGGAGATCTTGACGACCCCGTCCACATAACTAATTTGGGGGCAACCAGTCTCAACGAACGAGGATACCAGAATGACGATGGTGTGTCAATAGGACAACAGTCTGTAGGTAGGACGTCGAGAGTGTTGTTCATGCTTTGACTTCAGCTAAAAAGGTCGGACCAGACTGTCCTTAATCAATGGGTAATTAACCTGATGTTGATATATTTTGGCACTGGAGCATAATTACTACACGGGGCTGTGTCAGGTGAATGAGGCGCACTATTTCCTTTTGAGGGAGTTGGTAGGACCTCTCACTTGGCGAAGGATTTAGTGGAATCAGGCGAGCACGTTGTGTGTGGGGATGTACGGGGCCTCGGTGATTTCTCTTGATGATGTATGTGTCATGTCTATGCCCAGCAGTCAGAGGATCAGACACAAATACAGATTTCGAGTTTATTGTTCCTATTTAAAGTCTTGGATCCTGGATTGTTTCCCACACGATACTCTGCCAACCATATAATAATAACCACGAGGGGAGAGGAAGAATTAACTTGGGAGCCTGAGTATCCTCTCACGCTTTTTTTAGCAGAGAGCACAAAATTAACTGACTTAATGATTGACGATAAATGGAATCTGTCATTTTTATACATTTATTAAGGGGTTTGTTGGAAAGGATTGTTACAAGTCATTTGGAATAGCAATAATAAGTCGTGCTAGCCGGTTGGGTTCGGATAAGATAACGTATATGGGCATTGTATTTTCGGTTCGTTGTATTTCATTCCTTAATTTTGTAAAAAAAATCTGTTTGTTTTAATTCGGCCATCTGACCAACTAGTTCAGTCTAAAATATCCATCATATCATTTCCTGAAACAAACAGCAAGGGTAAGGTCTAGTCTACCGACTTAAAATGTTTTGAGGGGTGTGGCCTCGTCCATAATACAGCCAGCTGAGGCACCTTGCTGGTTAAGTAGGGGAATTAACAAAATAGTAAGGAAGGTTCAAAGTGGAATCTGTATGGGTGTAGTTGCGGAACACAACAGGGACAAAGACATTCCTGGGAGTTTTGTACAGATCAATAAACAGCAGTTGTGAGTTTGGAGATGGCAGCAAAGGGGAAATTAGAGATATAGTACACAATTGGAATCGTGAGACTCAGGACAGTTCGGTGAATCAGAAAAACCTTAAACTGGATGCACACAGACCCTTGAAGATAGCAGATCAGGTACAAAAATGGTTCAGAAGAATTGCTTTATTAGTTGAACCATTTTATACAAGAGCAGGGAGATTATGATGGAGTTGCACATAACTTAGGTTTAGCCACTGTTTGAATAGTGTATAGAGTTCTGGTCATCATATTATTGGAAGGGTGTTTTTACGCTGGAGGTTGTGCACAGTAGATTCATAAGAATGTACTCTGGGCTTGAGAAATCTAGGTTTAAAGACATAATTAGATTGCCTTGGGTTGTTTTCCATAAAACATAAAGCCTTAAGAGGGACCTGGTTGGGATGTACAAAGCGCTGAAAGACACAGACATGTTTGATAGAGAAACATTCCCCCCTCGTAGAGAAGTCAGTACTCAGATGGCAGGAGGTTTTGGGGGGTTAGAAGTGGGCAGAAAGATGAAAGGTTTTACCTGTATGGCAGTGTCTAAAAAGCTGGCAGAAGCAGTAACTCTGAATAAATTAAAGCATATCGGTCCAAAGCGTACGACATCTGTGCCAAGAGCTGGAAAACTAGATCAGAATAGGTGCTTGCTTGATTGATAACAGGCATAGGCGCAAAGGGGGGATTTTCCTCTTTCACAATGTAGAAACGTTATGATACGCTCCATCTGTCCTTCTCCGCCCCCATTACCTCAGTCGCTGATATTTCTCTCTGTTTTATTAGCTGATACCATATGATAGACAGCAAAGTATCGAAGGTATTGTAGAACTGTAAATGTTGCTCCATGAAGTTCACGTTGTCTATTAATGCTACAAAAAGGTGTTATATTACTTTTCTAATAACATCTTTCCCACTGTGGTACAATCTCCCTGCGTGCAACTTTTGAAAGTATTTATTTTCCTTAATATTCCAAACAACGTGACTCATTCACACCCACATACATTCATATTACTTTTTCCTTTTCCACTCAACTAAAACGTCCATATCTTTTGACAGCGTCTTTGCACCCACTCAGCTTCGTTGTCACCGACCATTTACTTTCTGTCAATCTGGACATATCATTTCAATCGTTTATTTAGGATGTCAGGAAATTTGCAGTGACACGGACAGTCCGAAGAAATGATCAAACACACAGTAGTTAGCAGATACAGAGTTAGGGCTGCGCGAAATAATTCACTTCAAACATTGCCTCCCAGGCCAGGCACAGTAAATAGTTTATCTTTTTAAATACTACAGTGTAGCAAGAGTCAAAACATTGTGAGTTCTATATTATCAACAACAGTTAAACTGTTCCATAAATTACCATCAAATTTCGTTCTTTGATGCCCTCTGATCTGTCCTGATCCCCGTTTGATTCCTGATTCTTAAAAGGCACGAGAACAATCAATCTAATCCCATGTGCTTGGTCCTGTTCTAAAACATAACATCTGATTCCAACAATTGACTTGTCTGACATAATGGAGGGGGTGGTTCTCGAGCCTGACCCAGCTGTGTGAATATGCTGTGTTAATTCAGGGGTTGCTTAATGAAGCTTCAGAATTTCAAAAACCCAATAATCTTTTGTCATTCCACGACCCTTAGCAACTGTGTATGTGAATGTGCTTGTGAGAATTTAAGCCACTCTGGTCGACTGTGAAATGTGTCCAACCATAAGCGTCTGTTCCCCAGCAATGCTCCATCAAGCATTCCCCACTCCATTTTCTAACAGACGCTGGTGGCACACCTTATTTGTTGACTTAGCGATGGCCTATTTACCTATTAATGTCCACTGGCCCCATTCTATTAATTTTCCAAACTAACCGACAAAGATCCAACACTCACTGTGTTCCCCTTAACAACCATCATGGACCCACCACTAACCTATTTCCCCCGTAACACGCTGCTGATTCACCACTACTCTGTTCCTTTAACAACAACTTTTAGGTTCGCTCCTACTATGTTTATTGGCAATGGTTTGTGACCCCACAAATCACCTAGCAATAAAACCGAAATAACTGCCGATTCTGCAAAGCAGGAACAAAATCAAAAGTTGCTGGAAAAATCACGGTTAACTTTTCGGATTCAGTGACCATTCCAAATATTTGAAGAAGATATTTCCTCACAGATGCTGCCAGACCTGCTGACCTTTTCCAGTAACTTCTGTTTTTGATGGCCCAGTAATGTCCTGTTGTCTCACATCAACTCTGTTCCAGTAGCAATGGTCTGGGCCCCACCCAGATTCCTGCCCCGTAGCAACAGGCAGTGGTCCCACCTTTATCAGATGCCGATGAAAAGAATTCTGTGGATAACACCCATCAATATCTCTGACCAAAGGCCTGCTGCTCCCACACCTACTCTCTGTTGTCCCACACCTAGTCTGCTTGCCTACCAACAAACTGCAGCCTCATGTACACTCTATTCCTCTAGATATGGTTGGTGTACAGAATCTAAATCCATCCCCCTCACAGTGAGCTTGTGCGTCACCTTCCACCGTTCCCTAGTCAACGGCCCATATCTCGAAAACGTTTTGTTCCTCTTGCAATGCCTTGCAGTAAGTTACACTTTGTTCTGCCAGCAATGATCTGTGAATCCATACTCACTCTGTTTCCTTAACAAGAGTTTTCCCACTACATCAGCGCTGTCCTACTAAGAGTCATTGGTACAAACTCGTTTAAAATCTCCAACCAATGTCCTAAAATCCCAATTTCACTCTGTACCCCTAGCAATGGTCTGTGGTCCAAGCTGTTCGACTCTGAACGGCCTATTGCCAATCACGCCCTGTTCCTCTGGCAGCGACTGCTGCATTACCCCCCAGCTATTCTGTTAAGAATAGGCATTACCCCCACCCACATACCCTTCCATAGCAACAGCCTGTCATTCCTTACCCTAATGAGTTTCCCGAGCCAGTTTCCTAAGCAATGACCTGCATTCTCACCCCATAGTAATTGCCAGGCAAGGCCCTTGATTCCACCCCAACAATGTTGCTCTGACAACAGTGAGTTGTCCTGCACTCACTCTGCCTCCCTAGCAATAGCCTGTGAACTCATGTTCACTCTACTCTCTCAGCAACACTCAGTGGTGCGACACCCACATGTTCAGCTAAAAAGAGTCTGAGGCCCCATCCGCAGTCTGTTCACCCAACAGAACCAACAGCCCAGCACAGTTGTATTTCCCTTTCCACACGATTCCCTAAGAATGAGCTGAGCTCACATACCAAATCTGTTTCCCAATCAAAGCCAGCAGCCCAAATCACATCTGTTTCGCCTTGAAACTGATTTTCACCCAACTCCCATAATATGGCCTAACAATGACCTGAGGACTCACGAACTCATTTTCTCCCGGCAATGACCTATGAATTCACCCCACTTTAATTGGCATCACAATGGCCAGTGATTACGCACCCAAGGTTTTCACTGAGTAACCGGCCTGTGGTACCATTCCCAAGGCAATGCCCTTCAGAATCAGCTTCACACTGATCACTTAATAAAGGTAATTTATTCCACAATCCAGCCTATTACTTAGCAGAGATAAATTTATTTCGCTTTATTCAATTAATCACAATATTTACCCCCACCCACACTTCGTTCTTTCATATGGGCTTTGAAACCATTCACAACTGAGATTATTCCTGAAACTGCCTGCAACCCAACTTCCGCTCTGATACCCTTGCAATGGCCTGCGACCGCACTCCCACACTTTTCCACTAGAAATGGCCAGTTGAATCACACATTGTTCCTTCGCAAAATGTGTATGGTCTCAAAGCAACATGATCACTTGTAACGACCAGTGACACCATCACAATTGCATTCCCCTCGTAAACGACTTTCTTCCCACATTGAACCGACTGGTATCGCAAGGACTGATGATCCAAAAGCTACTTTTCCAATCTGGCAACGGCTGGATGACCCACTCCCACACTGTTCCAAGGCAACGAATTTCATCGAACACCCACAGTACTCCTGCAACAAAGGCCAGTCCTATACCCACAATTGTGCCCTCCGGTGATGCCACACTGTGTCCCCTAAATTGGCCTTTGGACCAAGCCCCATCAACAGCCTGAATCTGGCACTTGTTCTGTTCCCCGGGCACAAGACTGTGGTCCGGCATCCATTCTATTCCCTCTACAATGCAAAGTGAGAAAGGATTACATAAAGAGAGTTATGAAGTGCATGAGGGAACTCGGAGAGAGGGAGATTAGGAGATAGATAGATAGTGCAAGAGGGAGATAGAGTGAAGAAAAAACGGGGGAAGGAGGAGAGATTGAGAAGCAAGAAAATGGGAGGGAATCACAGGAGGAGAAGACATCAACACAGAGAGAGATTCTGACAGTGGAACGAATATATGGGGGAAGATGGAGAAATTCAGAAACATGGATTTGCCGAAGGCGAGGTCAGATAACACCGGAGGTGACTTTAAACCCAACACCTAATTCTGGCCCAGGTCCTTCGATTTCCCTGAGGACGAGTATTTAGGCCCGAGTTTATCCTTTTTTTTAGCTCAGTTTCTTTAACAGAAAGACAAATGAAACACTGTTAATTCTGTAGCCTGACTGTTTTTAATTATCATTTACAAATGGAAGTTATAGATCCAGTAAGTGGAATGGTAATTTGCCACACAGCATTGAGTTGATAGAAATCTTGAAATGTGTCCCAGTAACCTGTGCGATAAGGTTGAACAATCAGGACAACATTCAGTCCGTTAACATAGCGAGAGTTTGCTTTGTCTAATTTAGGTAAAGGGATATTTCAACACAGTCATCATCTGCTGTCTGAACTTAGTCTGGGTCACCGCATAAATTGCGGTATTTGTGCAGCAACTGAGGAGCTGCAGCATGAAGCCCAGTTGCATAAGACAGTTATCCAGATACACAGACCTATACCCAAACCAATACATTCGGAAACATATGGAATACACCATTATCATTGACCAGAATAGGATGAAATTGGCAGAGATCACAAACATTAAAATAATTGCTCTTTTTCGACTTTGCATTTCTGTGTCACATAGAATTTTCCTATTATTGTCAGCCTGAAGTCTCCTGCGGGCTCTGCTCGTCAATAAAATGTGTCTGATGGTGAAACTATTGAGCAGTAGAATGAATAGAAATGGGAGGGCCGGGGTTATAATATGGTGGAGGAACTCGATTGTGACCCAGACTTGAGACTCACGTACGTCCATTGTTATCTCACAAAACCAGGGATCGTTCACCAGCCAATACCGATCTGTGAGCATAAAATACCAGAAAATGTTCTTTAAACAGCTCAACACAGTCAATGTTCCCAGAACCACAGCTGCCGTTTTCTCACTGCAATATTTACTTTTCAGCTTCTGGCAGCAAATAGCCACAAATCGATCAAAGGTGAAAGTGACGGTAAACCAGACTGAACAGTCAGTGGCTGCATAAAGCAGGACGGCGTGGATATTGCACAAACGGATGGACCTCAGGAAATCAAAGTGTTCCTGATAAGCAATGGGAATGTGTCTCAATATCAGGTCGAGGATCATGACCAGTAGGTCCGCTACAGCCATAGCCTGTAGGTAACGATTGACACATGGAGACAATCCACAATCTTTATAAAGCAGAACGAAGATCGTCACTACGTTAACTGTGAGGAAGGTAAACAAACAAATTATCCATCAGCCTGGAAGTAAAGCTGACAGTTTCACTGATAGTCTGTTCAGATTTTCTGACAAATTACTGTCGTCAAAGATTTATTGAAATAATTGAGGCTGAATTTAGAAAATTGAAGCTCTTAACTGTTTCAATATGTGAGACAAGTCGTCAGAAACACTCCACCTTCAACCGCACAGGCACACATTCATAAGACCAGACCATTTCTAAAAATATTCCATGGGCTTGATCACTCGAGAGCAGACACAATTCACCTCAATACAGTTCGAAATGCAGAGTGTGAAAACGTTTCCAAATAAAAACCAAAAGAACTGTTGATGCTATAAATCAGAAACAATAAACAAAAACTGCTGAAAATGTTCATCAGGTCTGGCAGAACACAGCACGCATAAAGTGCCCTCAGATCTGCTGAGCGTTTCCAGCCACTTCCGTTCTTGTTTATGAAAACCTTCCCATTCTGAAGGGTTCTGTCTGTTTTACTTGAAGACAAAAGGATTTTAGTCTAAATTGTTGTCGATCCTCCAAAGTGAATAGCTGCACAGACAGGGAAATGCTGTTCAATGTCGCAAGTACTTCAGGGAACTTCCAAACAATTTCTCTATGTGTCTGGAACAGGACATCTTCCGTCTGGATCCTTTGTTTAATTAAAGGCTGTCTCACCGTTCAAAACTGTTATAAATTGTTTCATGTAAAACGCTGTTAAGAAGGGTTTAAGTTAATCTGGCAGAAGATGGGAATGAAATGAAGAGATTAGTGGATAGTAGGGAGATTGTAACTAAAGCCTGGAAGGAATTAGATAATGAAGCCAAAGCGACTACAGGGTAGAGTAGGCAGGGAGCAGAGGATGAACGCAGAGGGGCTGGTGGTCTGAGGTGCAGTTGTTTAATGCAAGTGGTACGGAGGTAAAGCAGATGAACTTAATGTTTGAATTAATACCTGGGAGTGTGATGTTATTGCTTTACTGAGACTTGTTTGAGGGCTGGGCATAATTGGCAACTACATTTCCCAGGATATCGAAGCATCAGGCGGGATAGAGAGAAAGGTAAAAGGGGTGGAGGAGTTGCACGACTGATTAAAGAAGATATCACAGCTGTGTTGAAGGAGGGCACTATGGAAGACTTGAGCAGTGAGGCAGTACGGGCAGAGTTCACATATGGGAAGGATGCGGTAACAATTTTGGGATTGGAAAACAGACCACCACACAACGAACGTGAGATAGAGGCAAAAATATACAGAGAGATCATAGAAAGATGTAGGACCAATAGGGTGGTGGTGATAGGATATTTTAATTTTCCCCCCATTGACTGGGATTCACTTACTGTTAGAGGTCCAGATGGAGCAGAATTTGTTGGCAGCTTCCAATGAGCTTTCCCCAGCAGTATGTCATTCTTACAACTCGGGAAGGAGCCACACTGGACTTGGAGATGGGAAATGAGCCCGGCCAGGTGGTTCAAATTTCAGTAGGGGGTTACTTTGGATATAGTGATCAGAATTCCATAATTATTAGAATATTAATGGACAAAGGCGAGAGTGAACCTGAAGGATGACTGCTAAATTGGTGAGGCTATTATACTAACATTCGGCAGGAGCAGGATAATGTTGATTGGGAGCAGCTGTTTGAAGGTAAACGTATATTCGACTTGTGGGAGGCTTCCAGTGAGAGGTTGAGTAGAGCTCAGTAGAGATATGTTTCTGTAAAAATGTGGATGATAAATGGCAAGATTAGGGAACCATGGATAACATGTGAAGTTGTGAGACTAACTAAGAGGAAAGGGGATGCGTACATAAGGTCTAGGCGACTGAAGACAGAAAAAGCCTGAGAAGAATATGGCGAATGTGGGACCAATATTAAAAAAAGGAAGTAAGAGGGCTCAAAAAGGTCATGATATATCCTTACTGAGTATAATTAAGGAAAACCGCAAAGCCTTTTATTCATATAAGGGGGAAGAGGGTAACTAGGGAAAGGGTTGACCTACATAAGAACAAAGGATGAAAGATCTGCGTGGAATCAGAGGAAGTCGGTGAGGTTCTCAATGAATACTTTGCATCAGTGTTCATTACGAGAGGGACATTAGCAGATGTTGAGGTTAGGGATAGATCTTTGATTAATCGAGGTCAAGGCAGCATAAAAAGGGAGGAAGTTTGGAATATTCTAAAAGGCATTAAGATGAACAAGTCCCCAGGTCCGGAACGGATCTATCCCAGGTTAGCAAGGGAAGCAAGAGCAAAAACTGCTGGGACTTTAACAGATATCTTTGGAGCATCCGTGAACACAAGAAAGGCCTCAGAGGACCGGAGATATGCTAATACTGTCTCGTTGTTTAAGAAGGTAGCAGAAATAATCCAGGTAATTACAGACCTGTAAGCCTGACATCTGAAGAACAAGGGAGAGGATATATACTCACATGGAAGAAAATTAGCTTAATCTGCTATATGCAGCATTGTTGTGTTCAGGCAAGATCATGTCTTACAAATCAAATAGAATTTTTTGAAGAGGTGACAAAGCAACCTGATGGAGGATGGGGGAGTAGATGTCATATATACTGTCTTTAGTAAAGCATTTCATAATGTTCCCCATGGCATGCTGATGAAGAAAGTGAAATCGCATGGGATTCAGGGTGTTCTAGCCAGATGGATAGAGAACTGGTTGGGAAATAGGTGACAGAGAACAGTAGAGGGAGGGAGAATCTGAAAATGGATATCTTTGACCAGCGGTGTTCCACAGGGAACCGTGCTGGGACCACTGTCATTTGTGATATACATAGACGGTTTGGGGGAAAGAAGTAGGTAGCCTGTAGCCTCATTAGCAAGTTTACAGATGACATTAAGTTGGGTGGAGTAGCAAGGGGGCGGTCCGAGAATCCAACAGAACATAGATATATCAGAGAGTTGGGCACAGCAAAGGCAGGTGGAGTTAATCCGAACAAATAAGCGGTGATGTAGTCTGGAATATCCAATTCAAGAGCAAACTGCACAGTAAATTGAAAAGTAGAACGTAGAACGTTGAACGTTTAACAATACAGCGCAGTACAGGCCCTTTGGCGCTCGACGTTGCGCCGATCCAAGCCCACCTAACCTACACTAGCCCACTATCCTCCATATGCTTATCCAATGCCCGTTTAAATGCCCATAAAGAGGGAGAGTCCACCACTGCTACTGGTAGGGCATTCCATGAACTCACGACTCGCTGAGTAAAGAATCTACCCCTAACATCTGTCCTGTACCTACCACCCCTTAATTTAAAGCTATGCCCCCTCGTAATAGCTGACTCCATACGTGGAAAAAGGTTCTCATGGTCAACCAAATCTAAACCCCTAATCATCTTGTACACCTCTAGCAAGTCACCCCTAAATCGTCTTTTCGCCAATGAAAAGAGCCCCAAGTGCCTCAGCCTTTCCTCAAACGATCTTCCTACCATACCAGGCAAAATCCTGGTAAACCTCCTCTGCACCCGTTCCAGTGCCTCCACATCCTTCCGATAGTATGGCGACCAAAACTGCACACAAAAGTCCAGATGCGGCCGCACCAGAGTCTTATACAACTGCAACATGACCTCAGGACTCCGGAACTCAATTCCTCTACCAATAAAAGCCAGTACGCCATATGCCTTCTTCACCGCACTATTTACCTGGGTGGCAACTTTCAGAGATCTGTGTACGTGGACACCAAGATCCCTCTGCTCATCCGCACTACCAAGTAGCCTACCATTAGCCCAGTACCCCATCTTTTTGTTACTCATACCTCACGCTTACCCACATTGAACTCCATTTGCCAACTTTCTGCCCAGCTCTGCAGCTTCTCTATATCCTGCTGTAGCCGGATATCCTTCCTCACTGTCAACAACTCCACAGACTTTCGTATCATCTGCAAACTTATTCACCCAACCTTCCAGCCCCTCCTCCAGGTCATTTATAAAAATGACAAACAGCAATGGTCCCAAAACAGATTCTTGCTGAACACCGCTAGTAACTGCACTCCAAGATGAACCTTTACCATCAACTACTACCCTCTGTCTTCTTCCATGCAGCCAATTCCTAATTCAAACCTCCAAATGCCATACCTCCGTAATTTTTGCAGTGGCCTACCATGGTGAACCTTATCAAACGCCTTACTAAAATCCATATACTCCAAATCTACCGCTTTACCCTCGTCCACCTCCTTAGTCACCTTCTGAAATAATTCAATAATGTTTGTGAGGCAAGATCTGCACTTCACAAAACCATGCTGACTATCCTTGATCACATTACTCCTATCCAGATGTTCATAAATCCTATCCCTTACAATTCTCTCTAAGACTTTGCCCACAACAGAAGTGAGACTCACTGGCCTATAGTTACCAGGGTTATCCCTACTCCCCTTCTTGAACAAGGGAACCACATTTGCTAGCCTCCAGTCTTCTGGCACTATTGCTGTAGACAACGAGGGCATAAAAATCAAGGCCATTGGCTCTGCAATCTCCTCCATTGCTTCCCAGAGAATCCTAGGATAAATGCCATCAGGCCCAGGGGACTTATCTATTTTCACCCTTTCCAGAATTTCCAACACCTCCTCCCTACATACCTCAAAGCCGTCCATTCTAATTAATTGTGACTCAGTATTCACATCGGCAACAATGTCCTGTTCCTGAGTGAATACTGATGAAAAGTATTCATTCAGTGTCTCCCCAATCTCTTCAGCCTCCACATGCAACTTCCCACTACTATCCTTGACTGGACCTATTCCTATCCTAGTCATTCTTTTATTCCTGACATACCTATAGAAAGCCTTTGGGTTTTCCCTAATCCTACTAACTAAGGCCTTTTCATGTCCCCTCCTTGCTGCTCTTAGCTCTCTCTTTAGATCCTTCCTGGCTACCTTCTCACTCTCAATCGCCCCAATTGAACCTTCACGCCTCATCTTTATATAGGCCGCCCTCTTCCCTTTAACAAGGGATTCCAATTCCTTATTAAACCACTGCTCCCTCACACGACCCTTTCCTCCCTGCCTGACAGGTACATACTTATCAAGGACACTCGATAGTTGCTCCTTGGACAAGCTCCACATATCGATTGCGCCCTTGCCTTGAAGGTTACTTTTCCAAGGCACGCATCCTAAGTCGTGCCTCACCGCATCATAATTTCCCTGACCACAGCTATAACTCTTGCCATGCAGTGCACACGTATCCCTCTCCATCACTAGAGTAAAAGTCACCGAATTGTGGTCACTGTCCCCAAAGTGCTCACCTACCTCCAATTCTTACACGTGGCCTGGTTCGTTAACCAGAACCAAATCCAGTATGGCCTCATCTCTTGTTTGACTGTCTACATATTGTGTCAGGAAACCCTCCTGCACACATTGGACAAACACCGACCAATCTAACGAACTCGAGCTATAGCTTTCCCAGTCAATAGCAGGAAAGTTAAAGCCCCCATAACAACCGCCATATTACTTTCATTCTTCTCCTGAAGCATCCTCGCAATCCTTTCTTCTACGTCTCTAGGAATATTAGGAGGCCTGTAGAAAACTCCTAACAGGGTGACCTCACGTTTCCTATTCCTAACCTCAGCCCAAACTACCTCAGATGGCGAGTCTTCATCCATCGTCCTTTCCACCGCTGTAATACTATCTTTGACAAGCAATGCCACACCTCCCACTCTTTAACCCCCACCTCTGACCCTACTAAAACATTTAAACCCTGGAACCATGCAGCTATCCAAATCGCTTTAAAATGTTGTGAATGTACTCGCCTCTACGACTCCTTCTGACAGCTCTTTCATCGCAATCATTAACCTCTGTGCCTTTTGAACATTTCCTCTCTCACCCACAACATATGCCCAATAATTTTGGACTTGCGCTTGATGGAGAATAGACATCGGTTATTCATCTAATCTATGCCTGTCTTGATTTTACAAAACTCAGCAAAGTCAGCCCTCAGCTTCGACACTGTAGGGAAAAAGTCGAAGCGTATGCAGTAGGTCCTTATAAATCCAGCATACTCGCCTTAATTGCTCAAAACGTTTCAGTGTAGGAGTTGCAACGCCATGTTCATGTTCCACAGGTCGTAGATGAGGCTGCCTTGAAAGTATTGCGTGCACTTTTGATCGCTCTGCTATAGAAAGGATATTACTCAACTGGAGAGGTTTTCAGGAAATAGTTGCCAGGATGATTCCAGGTATGGAGGGTTTTAGTTATAAAAATACCCTCGGACTATTTTTTCGACTGGAGATGAGGCAGTCTGATTTATGTGACTAATTTTACTGATTTATATCATGTTGAGGAGGACTATTACGGAGAATAGCAAGGTTCCTTTCCCTGGGGTGAGCGAGATCAAAACTAGAGTGCATGTTTTTCAGGTGAGAGGAAGAAGACTTAAAAAGGACATGAGGGAGAACATTTTTACACCGAGGAAGAACCGTTTGTGGAAAGAAATGTCATAGGAAGTGATGAATGCATATACGGTTACAATGCTTAAATGACATTTGGATAGGAAAGATATAGAAAGATATGTGTCGAACATCAGCAGGTGGGATTAGTTAAGTTTGAGAATACAGTCGATGTGGATTGCCAAGACTGAAATGTGTGTTTCCATGCTGCATGATTCTGTGACAACCCTACCTGTGTGGAAAACATTTTTTACATCCATTCCAATGTAATAACATCCATCTTGTAAGAGGGCACCTGAACTGCTCGCAGTTCAGTACACCAAAAACAACCTCACCAATGTTTTGCTTAGCCATAACGTGGTGTCACAACTCTTGTACTCAGCGCGTTGACCTCGAAGGCAAATATACCAAAAACCATCTTCTCCACGCAGTCTTGCTGTGACGCCAATTTGAAGGAAAAAAATAATTGCATTCCTTCGTCTGTGTTGAATAGTATTCGCCAGAGCACAGGAATTTAATGTGTAGTTGATTTGTTTTCCGAAAATGCAACACGTCGCATTAAGACTGAATTAAATTCCATATACCATTCCTCGGTCCATAATCCCAGATGATCAAATTTCATTGTACTCGAAGGCAACATTCCTCACTGTCTATTATACAACCAATTTTGGTGTCATCCATTGATCAGCTGAGAATAATTGAGAAACATATTCAATGGACGGACAGAAAACAAGTTTGAAAATTGTGATTCAAAGATGCTGAAATCCCGTGTACCACACCAAAAAAAACACGTTGGAGGCTCTTGCAAGCGGAGGGCAGTGCAATTTAAACATTTCATTGTTTCTGAATATAAAGCTGCCACCAACGATCCTACAGAGCCGCAAATTGTGGTCAGCGACGATAAGAATGAAGTATACTTTAAACATAGAGCAGTATGATGCTATAGCGGGGGAGCGGGGAATGTCAAAAGAATGTGTGGTATGGAATGGTGGGGGGAGGGGACAACGAAATGAGACCAATTAGAAGAGTGACGCAAAGGAGCAGAAAGGAAAACGTCATAATGGATGTATTATGCCGGTAGATGCTAGTCGTGGTCAGGCAGGACTGAAGTGATGAGCTAGGGCAAAATAATGACCGCATATGCTGGAAACCAAATTCTGAATTCGAGTGGTTCTGGAAAAGCACAGCAGTTCAGGCAGAATCCGACGAGCAGGAAAATCGACCTTTCGGGCAAAAGCCCTTCTTCAGGAATACAGGCAGAGTGCCTGAACGGTGATTTAGCTCCCCACACTTCAGGCACTCTGACTGGATTCCTGATGAGGGGATTTTGCCCAAGACATCGATTTTCCTGTTCATCGGATGCTGCCTGAACTGCTGTGCTTTCCAGCACCACTCTAACCCAGAATTGATGAGCTAACAGGCCAGAGTAGATCGGTGAGTAGAGTAGCAAATGTTGAACGGGATAGTGTAGGTCGTTGAGTACGGGCTAACTTGTGATGGGGATAATGTCGGTCACTAAGTAAGGGGTGATAGGTGAATTGGACGGCGTAGCTCAATGAGTATAGGGTTGACGAGTGAAATGGACTGTGAAGATTAATGAATATCGGAGTAATGGGAGAAAAGCTGAAAATGTCTTGCTGGAAAAGCGCAGCTGGTCAGGGAGCATGCAAGGGGCAGGAGAATCGACGTTTCGGGCATGAGCCCTTCTTCAGGATTCCTGAAGAAGGGCTCATGCCCGAAACGTCGATTCTCCTGCTCCTTGGATGCTGCCTGACCTGCTGCGCTTTTCCAGCAACACATTTTCAGCTCTGATCTCCAGCATCTGCAGTCCTCAATTTCTCTGAAAGGGAGAAAAGGACAGTGTTGGTTAAATACTATGGAAGTCATGGGGAATGGACCACTAAAGGTCAGTGAATAAATGTATGGATTGGAAACTGGACAGTATAAGTCAGTGAATGCAGGAGTGTTGGCTGAAGTCTCAGTCAGTAGAGGGATGATTGGTGAATGGGACAGGTCAGATCTGTGAGTATAGGATTAATGCATGAAGGGGCAGTGTTGGTCACTGTGTACAAAGGTGACGAGTGGACTGTGCACTGTATGTCAATGATTACAAGAATGATGGTTGAATGGGACAGTGTAGGACAGGGAGTGCATGAATGGTGGGTGATTGGGACAATGTAGTTTTGTGAGTACAGTGATGATGGCTGAACAGAACACTGTTACACAGTGTTAACGGGACAGTGTAATTAATTATAGAGTCATAGAGTTGTAAAGCATGGAAACAGACCCTTCGGCCCAACCCATCCATGCCGACCAGCTATCCCAACCCAATCTAGTCCCATCTACCAGTACCCCGCCCCATATCTCTCCAACCTTTCCTATTCATATATCAATCCAAAAGACTCTTAAATGTTGCAATTGTACCAGTCTCCACCACAGCCTCTGGCAGCTCATTCCATACACGTACCACGCTCTGCGTGTAAAAGTTGCCCCTTAGGTCTCTTTTATATCATTCCCTTCTCACCCTAAACCTATGGCCTCTAGTTCTGGACTCCCCGACGCCAGGGAAAAGGACTTTGTCTATTTGTTCTATCCATGCCCCTCAAAATTTTGTAAATCTCTATAAGGTTACCCCTCAGCCACCGACGCTCCAGGGAAAACAGCCCCAGCCTGTTCAGCCTCTACCTAAAGCTCAAATTCTCCAACCCTGGTAAGATCCTTGTAAATATTTTCTGAATCCCTTCAAGTTTCACCGCATATATCCGATTTGAAGGAGACCAGAATTGCACGCAACATTCCAACAGTGGCCTAACCAATGTTCTGTACAACTGCAAGGTGACCTCCCAACTCTTGTACTCAAAACGCTGACCAATAAAGGAAAGCATAAGAAACGCCTTCTTCACGATCCTATCTAACTGCGACTCCACTTCCAAGGAGCTGTAAACCTGCACTCCAAGGTCTCTTTGTTCAGCAACACTCCCAAGACCTTACCATTAATTGTATAGGACCTGGAAAGATTTGCTTTCCCCAAATGCAGCACCTTGCATGAATCTGAATTAATCTCCATCTGCCACTTTTCAGTCTATTTGCCCATCTGGTCAAGATCATGTTGTAATCTGAGATAACCCTCTTCCTGTCCACTACAGCTCCAATGTTGGTGTCATCTGCAAACTTACTAACTGTACCTCTTATGCTCGCATCCAAATTGTTTATGTAAATGACAAAACGTAGAGGACTCAGCATCGATCCATGTGTCACTGCACTGGTCACAGGCCTCCAGTTTGAAAAACAACTCTCCACCACCAGCCTTTGTCTTCTACAATTCAGCCAGCTCTGCATCCCAATGGCTAGTTGTCCCTGCATTCTATGAGATCTAACCTTGCTAATCAGTCTCCCATGGGGAACCTTGTCGAACACCTTACTGGTGTCCATACAGATCACATCTACTGCTCTGCCCTCATCAATCTTCTTTGTTACTTCTTCAAAAACCTCACTCAAGTTTGTGAGACATGATTTCCCGCGTACAAAGCCATGTTGACTCTCCCTATTTAGTCCATGCTTTTCCAAATACATGTCCATACTGTCCCTCAGGATTCCCTCCAACAACTTGCCCACCACTGACGTCAGGCTCACTGGTCTATGGTTCCCTGACTTGTCTTTACCGCCCTTCGTAAACAGCGGCACCACGTTTGCCAACCTCCAGTCTTCCGACACCTCACCTGTGACTAGCGATGATGCAAATATGATGCAAGAGGCCCAGCAATCTTTTTTGTATCTTCCCACAGAGTTTTAGGTTACATCTGATGAGATCCTGGGGATTTATCCACCTTTGACCTTTTCAAGACATCGAACACTTCCTCCCCTGTAATGTGGACGTTTTGCAAGATGTCAGCATCTATTCCCCTTCAGTCTATAACTTCCATATCCTTTTCCACAGTAAATACTGATGCAAAGTATTCATTTAGTATCTCCACCATTTTCTGTGGCTCTGCACAAAGGCCGCCTTGCTGATCTTTCAGGGGCCCTATTGTCTCCCTCGTTACCCTTTTGTTCTTAATATATTTGTAAAACCCCTTTGGATTCTCCTTAATTCTATTTGCCAAAGCTTTCTAATGCCCCCTTTTTGCCCTCCTGATTTCCCTCTTAAGTACACCAACTTCCTTTGTACTCTTCTCAGGATTCACTCGAACTATCCTGTCTGTACCTGACATATGCTTCCTTCTTTTCTCTTAACCAAACCATCAATTTCTTTAGTCATCCAGCATTCGCTATACCTACAAGCTTTCCCTTTCAACATGACAGGAATATACTTTCTCTGGATTCTTGGTATCTCATTTCTGAAGTCTTCCCTTTGTTCAGCCGTCCGTTTATCTGTGAACATCTGCCTACATTCAGTCCCAACCCTCGAACTCAGCACCACCTTCCTAACTTGCAATCTTCTTCCTGACCTCTCCGCCCCCACCCCCACGCAGGCCTATCACCCTCACCTTATCACCCTCACCTTAACCTCCTTCCACTTATCGCATCTCCAACGCCCCTCCCCCAAGTCCCTCCTCCCCACCTTTTATCTTAGCCTGCTTGGCACACTCTCCTCATTCCTGAAGAAGGGCTCATGCCTGAAGCGTCGATCCTCTTGCTACTTGGATGCTGCCTGACATGCTGCGCTTTTCCAGCAACACATTTTCGTCTGGGTAGTCCGGTTTCCTCCCACAGTCAAAAGATATGCAGCTTATGTGAGTTGACCATTCTAAATAGCCCGTAGTGTTCAGGGAAGTGTAGGTCATGTGTAGTAGTCAGACATAAATGTCGAGTAAAAGCCTAAGGCAGTTGGCCTGGTTGGGTTACTCTTCAGAGGATCTGTTTGGAGTTGTTGAGCCGAAGATCCTGTTTCTACTCTATCAGAATTCTAGACATCAGACAACGAGAACTAGAAACCCAGATATTTCGAGCCTGTACAGGCCTCTTTACACACATCTGAGAGCTTTTAACAACATTTTCAAAGCTTTTCAACAGACTACAAAGAAACATTGGGAAAGGAGTAGTCTATTGAACACAATGAGCCTCCTGCCCTGCCTCCAGCAATTTTGTTCATGGTTGTCCACCTCCTTAATGCATTTTTAACACACAACATACACATCATTTTCATGAGTATAGCAGTCAAAACGTAGAAATTCAGAACTGGAGTAGACCCTTTGGCTGATTCAGGCTTGTACCCCATTATATATAATGATTGGTAAGCCTCAACTGCAACACCATTTTCCTGCTTTCTCCCCATCCCTGTCGTATCTAGATAAACATCTACTGTGTTCCTATTTATATTCAATGCCCTGAACTCGACAGTTTTATGTGGGGGATACATTCGCAGCTATCCAGTGCCTGAATTTAGAAAGTACTGCACAGCTCAGTACAAATTGCCTTGTCTTAGATCCTACGTCTGTGACCACTTGATGTATACAGAACAGCCATCCCTGTATCCAGTCTGTCCATTCCTGTCAGAGCTTTTATTTTATGTTTCAGTGTTTCTGCTTATTGTTCTTTAGTCCATTGAATTCACACTGCGTCGAACAAGTCTCTTTTCACAAGTCAAACCTGTATTCCCGGGATCCAGTCATTCCTGCTGGTCATTCAGTCTGTGAAAGCTTTTACCTTTATTAGGTAAACATGACATGGAAGTGTCGGTTTTGGACTGAAACGGGCAATGTTAGAAGTCACATTATACCAGATTAAATTCCAACTGGTATATTTGGTCGTGCAAGCTTTCAGAAGCCTGCTTCTTTGTCAGGGTGTCTCGCTGTGGGACTTTTGAATTAATTACGTAAAGAAACAATAATTACACACACTCCACCAGAATATTTGCGATGAGACCTCACCTAAGCTCTGCACGATCATATTAAAACAGCTGCACTCACATTCCTTGCATTGGCGCCCACATCATTTCTTTTCGTTACATTTGCTGCTCCTGAAGTATTGTTTTCAGTTACTGGTACATAATAGGACCCAGACCTTATATCTACCCACTCGGAGGGTCCGTGGACATCCATTGGTGTGCTTATATCGCTCCCAGTATTTGCCGAATGCTTCAGAAATGGCTGCTGTGCACAGACCATGAGAATCCCTGCTGAACGGAAGATCTAATAGTAGAGATAATTCCATTTGAAGATCAACATTTTTCAATGGATCGCCTTTCCATTGATAAGCTGCCATTATGTTTGTTTCACCAAAGCAGACAACGTCAACTTTATCTACATTACACTGCATTTGCCTGATGTTTGCTCAACTTGGCTCAATCAACTTGGAGGTTCGTTATATCCTGCCCCACATGCACAATCCTCCCGGGTCTTGTGTCCTGAGCAGACTTCGAAATATTTCTGCATTGGGTTCTCTCGTCCAAAAGTTTGAATAGATATTCTGACTAGCTGGGGTCCATACAAACATTCATCCCTCTTTAACCCACGAATTATTGCCTCCAACTTCCAAAATATCCTTTTGTTCCCATATACTCTTTGCTCTCAGCTGCCTCATTCTGAATCCTAGTTTGTATATTTTTAGATTCGATTCCCTACAGTGTGGTAACAGGCCCTTCGGCCCAACAAGCCTACTCCGACCCTCCGAAGAGCAACCCACCCAGACCCATTTCCTACATTCACCCCCGACTAATGCGCCTAACACTACGGGCAATTGAGCATGGCGAATTCATCTAACCTGCACATCTTTGGACTGTGTGAGGAAACTGGAGCACCCAAAGGAAACACACACAGACATGGGGAAAATGTGAAAACTCCACACAGGCAGTTGCTCGTTGCGGGAATTGATCCTGGGTGCAAGGCACTGCGTGGCAGCAGTGCTGACCACTGAGCCACCGTGCTGCCCACTAATATTACCGCACTCTAATGTGCTTTTACATAAAACAGTAAGTGTGCTGGTGAGATTTTGACAAATATTTTTGAAAATGGAGTTTATTACATATAATTGATCTCCTATTAGTTGTTGTTACAGGCCAAGCCAACCCATCACAAAATATATTAAGAAGCTGGATTAGCACCGTACTTTTTTGTCATATTCCTAAAGCTGTCTTCTGTGAACGACGAGAATACAAGAAGATACTAAATTGAGGGACAGCAAATTCTGTCAGTATTGGGCAGGTGCAAGGGAGTGTTAATTGGGAGGAGCTGTTATCGGGCAACTCCACATTTGACATGTGGGTGTTGTTCAAATCAATGCACAGGATGGGTATAGAGTCATTAAGTCACAGAGGTCTACAGCATGGAAACAGACGCATCGGTCCAATCCGTCCATGCCAACCAGATATCCCAAACCAATCTAGTCACACCTGCCAGCACCCGGCCCATATCCCTCCAAACCCTTCCTATTCATCTACCCATCAAAATGCCTCTTACATGTTGCAATTTTACGAGCCTCCACCACTTCCTCTGGCATCTCATTCCATACACGTACCACACTCTGTGTGAAAAAGTTGACCCTGAGGTCTCTTTTATATCTTTCCCCTCTCACCCTCAACCTATGCCCTCTATTCCTGGACTCGCCAACCCCAGGAAAAAGACGTTGCCTATTTACCCTATCTATGCCCCTCAGGATTTTGTAAACCTCTATAAGGTCATCCCTCGCCTCCCGGGAAAACAGCCCCAGCCTGTTCAGCCTAGCCTTATAGCTCAAATCCTCCAACCCTGGTAACATCCTTGTAAATCTTTAGGAAATCTTTAGGAAGGAAACCAGAATTGCATGAAAAATTGCAACAGTAGCCTAACCAATGTCCTGTACAGCCGCAACATGACCTCTCAACTCCCTGTACTCAATACTCTGACCAATAAAGGAAAGCATACCAAACGCCTTCTTCACTATCCAAACTACCTGCAACTCCACTTTCAAGGAACTATGAACCTGCACTCCAAGGTCTCTTTGTTCAGCAACACTCCCTCGGACCTCACCGTTAAGTGTATAAGCCATGCTAAGATTTGCTTTCCCAAAATACAACACATCGCATTTATCTGAATTAAACTCCATCTCTCACTTCTCAGCCCATTAGCGGATGTGGCCAAGATCCTGGTGTAGTCTGAGGTAACCCTCTTCGCTGTCCACTACACCTCCACTTTTGGTGTCATCTGCAAACTTACTAACTATACCTCTTATACTCAAATCCAAATCATTTATGTAAATAACCAATAGCAGAGGACCCAGCACCGATCCTTGTGGCACTCCTCTGGTCACAGGCCTCCAGTCTGAAGAAACAACCCTCCACCACTTCCCTCTGTCTTCTACCTTTGAGCCAGTTCTGTATCTAAATAGTGAGTTCTTCCTGTATTTCGTGAGATCTAACCTTGCTAATTAGTATCCCATGGAAAACCTTGTCGAACACCTTACTGAAGTCCATAAAGATCTCGTCTACTGCTCTGATCACATCAATCATCTTTGTTCCTTCCTCAAAAAAGCTCAATCAAGTTTGTGAGACATGATTTCCCACGTACAAAGCCATGTTGACTATCCCTAATCAGTCCTTGCCTTTCCAAAAACATGTATACCCTGTCCCTCAGGATTCCCTCCAACAGCTTGCCCACCACTGACTTCGGGCTCATTGGTCCATAGTTCCCTGACTTGTCCTTTCCACCCTTCTTAAACAGTGGCACCATATTAGCCAACGTCCAATCTTCTGGCACCTCACCTCTGACTATCTATGATACAAATATCTCAGCAAGAGTCCCAGCAATCACTTCTCTAGATTTCCACAGAGTTTTCGGGTACACCTGATCACGTCCTCGGAATTTATACACCTTACCCGTTTCAAGACATCCAACACTTGCTCCTATGTAATATGGACATTTTGCAAGATGTCACAATTTATTTCCTGACACTCTATATCTTCCATATCCTTTTCCACAGAAGATACTGATGTAAGGAGGAAGGAAAAGGATGGCAGGAAAAGGGACCCTTGTATAGCGAGACAAGTAGAGAATTTAGTCAAAAGGCAAGAAAGATAAGCTCATGCGAGGTTCAAGGAGCAAAAATCGTCCTGGTCCGGTGAGGAACATAAAGGAAGAATTGAATAACTCAAGCAAAGAATTAGGAAAGCGAGGAGGGGGCTTGGAATAAGGTTGGCCTGAATGGTTGTGCAGAATCCCAAGGCATTCTATGCATATATTAAAGCAAAAAGATAATTAAGGAGCTGGTAGGGGCACTGAAGGATAAATTAGGAAACTTGTGTTGGGAGGCAGAGAATGTGGGCGAGATTTCAAATTAGTACGTTGCATTGGTATTCGCTCAGCAGAAGGATATGGGGGATTGTGAGATGCTTGTGAAGTGCACTAATATACTCGGGCA
The DNA here is from genome assembly GCF_047496795.1 of Chiloscyllium punctatum. Taxonomy (NCBI): domain Eukaryota; kingdom Metazoa; phylum Chordata; class Chondrichthyes; order Orectolobiformes; family Hemiscylliidae; genus Chiloscyllium; species Chiloscyllium punctatum. The sequence continues at coordinate 22,830,420 of NC_092781.1, read as the reverse complement.
TTTGAGATCATGAAATAATTATTGTTGGGTCTCTTGAAGAGTATCAAATTGGATATGTCCCATGAACTCGATGGTATTTACCCACATTTTATGAGACGCAAGAGAAGAGATTAATGGAGCCTTGACTCAGGTGTTTAAATTTTCGCTTGCCAATGGAGATTTCCGCCCAGGACTGGCGATTAGCTAATGGCTGTTCAAGAATGGAAATGGGGATAATGCAGGAAACTATAGATTATATATCGGTAGAGAGAGACAAGTATATATCGGTTTTTGGCAAGCTGTTGGAGATAATCCTCAGTGATAAGATTTTACGTGCATTTGGGAAAGTGTGATCTCATTCAGGACAGTCAGTATGACGTTGTGCAGATCCAGTCGTGCCTTACAAAGTTGCTTGTATATTTCACGATGATCGACAAAGATGATCGACAAGGGTAGATCAGTGCACATTGTTTATATAAAATTTATAAAGCTTTCCACAAAGTCACTCATGGTAGGCTCATCAAGAAGGTGAAAATGATGATTTGGCTGCTTGGATTTGCAACTAGCTTTCCATTGAAGACAACACTTTGAGGTGGAAGAGCGTTTTTTTTTTCTCGTTGGAGGCCCGTAACAAGTGGTGTTCTGCAGGGATCCATACTGGATGGTCTTCTGTTGGTGATATATGTAAATAATGTGAATGATAATGTAGCTGGGTAGTTTAGTAGCTCTGCAAATGACTCAAAAATCTGTCGAGTTCTAGATAGTGTACGCGGTTGTCAAAGAGTACGGCGGGGTTTGGATCAAATGCAGATATAGTAGGAGAAATTGCAGATGAAGTTTAATCCGGCAAGTGTGATGTCTTCCAATTTAGGAAAGCAAATGTTAAAAACAAGCATTAAGTTAAGGGCAAGACTCTGAAAAGCACTGATGAACAAAGAGGTCTTGGGGTTCAAATGCAGTGTTCCTGAAAGTGCACACAAAAGTCGGTAGTGTGGGAAAAAAAAGGTGTATAACATACTTGCCTTTATTCGTTCGGGCATCGGTTGCAAGAGCCGGAATGTTATGTTGCAGATGTAGAAGACTTTGCATATGCCACACTAAGAGTAGTGCATTCACTTCTGGTAGCAATATGACATCCTGAGTTCTGACCTCATGACGGAAGGAAGGTCAGAAATGAAACAGCAAAATATGTTTGGGCCTAGTTACTACATGCAGAACACTGCAGATATGGTTTGGAGGGAGAAAAATGACATCGAACACCAGTAAAGATCTTGATACATGTCAGAGAAGACCTAAACTAGCGGAGAGCTGCCTCTGCGTGGATTTATCACCTGCTGTCAAAATGTTCTTGGTGTCTTTCCATGACCCTCTAAAGACCACTAGGCCATCCAGATATTTTGCACAGATCATTATCTCAGCCAAAACTTTGTTCATGAGTCATTGGAATGTGGCTGAATGTGAAGGTCTTCATTCCAAAAGGCATCACTTCAAATTGAGAGAGTCCATTTGCGGTTTCAAACGCAGAAAGGTCTTTCGCTTTCTCTTCTAAAACCTAGCCCTAAGCCTAAACTTAACCTTAATCCTGACCCTAACCCACGCAGTAAATCCAACTTTATGATGTAACTTGCTTATCCAGCTTTCTCTTTCCAGTCCTCCAAACTTCGAGTTGTGTATGAGCCTGATTTGTAATGACATTGATCTTTTGGTAGTCCACACAAAATTGTTGAGTACCTTCTGGTTTGGGAACTAACACGATCCGAAAACTCGAATCACTCTGACTCAGTTCGATGATATAATCGATTAGAATCGCATCCACTTTCTTCAGGACATATGTGACTTTGAAAGGGTTAAGTCTGTGTTGATTTACCGGAACAGCATTCCCTACTTCCACCTTAGGCGCAATGGTATTAGGCCTCCCCATCTTAGTTCTGCATATGTCCTTTTCCTGCTGTAACAAACCTTTCATCTGGGTTCTTCTCTCTTAAGACAGATTCCTCAACACATTCCTCAAGGACGTCCTCATTCTTTAACGTATTTTGAGGCACATCAAACTCCATGGAATCTGAATTTGATTTGCCATGTTGCGGGGTAGTAACTAACACCTGTTTTGCCAGTTCCCTGTGTCTTTTAAAACAAGTTTCACCTTATTCACATGACGTATCCGATTTAATGTTTTTTTTTCCTTGCCTGATAGTTACCTGGCTTAACCTTTTCTCCATTTGATAGGGCTCACTAAACCTAGCTTTGAAGGGCTCTCCTACCACTGGTACAATACTAATATGTGATTCCAGTTGGAAAACGTCCACATTTCAGAGTTTTCATCTGCCACTTGCTTCATTCTGTGCTCTGCTGACTCAGGTCCTGTTTAGCTCACTCAGCTACCCGATTCAATCTCTCCATCACCTCAGAAACATAATCAACGTGTGAAATCTCCGCCCTCCATCCTGTCAATTGTTCTTTAATTAATTTCAATTAATTAACTTCAAATGACTTCTTACCTCAAGTCCAAATATTAAATCAAAGGGACTAAACTGAACATATTTGCCTGAGGTTTCTCTTATAGCAAAAAAAATTATTGAATACCTTTATTCTGATCATTCAGGTAATCCTGACAGTACGCTTTTAACGTGGTTTTTGGGATTGGATGCCAACTTTCCAAAGTTTCCCAGGTTTCAGGATGATATGCATCTTACTTAAAATGCTATATCCCTAAACTATCCATGCCTTACTTCAACAGCCGAGCAGTAAAATTAGAGCCAGGGTCAGCTGAATCTCCCTCCCTAGCCCATACTACGTGAAGCAACCTATTAACTCCTGTAGCAACATTTTGCATTTATTTTCTGTAATGGAATTGCTTCCAGAACTCTGATAGACATATTCTTTATGGTTAGCAGTGCTGTTTCTCACTCTTAGTTTTAGGAACTGGAACTACATATTCAATCAAAATTCACTTGAAAGATTCTTTGAATGCAGTAATTGGCAAAAAAGATGTTATTTTGTTTTTACTGCCTGTCACTTACCGATCATTTGGCATGTGTGACATGTATTGCAAAATGCAACAACGTCCTTGCTTAGTCCAGACGAACAGAAATGCTTTTGTCCCTTAGCCAGAGCTTTCCTTAAACCTGGTAGTTAATGTGCGACTCATAACACTTGCTGCCTGTATGCCTCTGCCAACATAACCTGGAGCACTTCTGCCCATTTTTCCTTTGCACTAGCCTGCCGTGGTCTCCCTTTTCATCTTAGGATTCAATCTTTAACATAATGAACCGCAATAATACATTCTGACTCATTTCCTGAGTATGCATCTATGTGTCTATATGTGTGTGTGCGTGTGTGTGTATACACATATAATGGATATGTGTGCGTATATATATAGTCATATACACACCTACTAACAAGATCAGACGATCATTAGTCACTGTAAAAGCAAATGCTAAAGAGAAAGATGAAGAAGTTGTGTTTCAGTTAGTGGATGCACTGTTCAATATAATGCTGCTGGAGAAATCTGAACAGGCAGAGGGTCACGCAGAAGTGTCCCGACCTGAAAGGTTGATGGATTTACAACAGAAAGACGAGACAATTAAACATATCTTTAATTGTATCCGCTCTCTATTGTAAGTCGATTCGCCTTTCAGGTCGATACAGTTCTGCCTGACCTTTTGTCTGTACAGGGTTTTTTTCTCCGTGCACTAGCTCATCAATGTGTGTCAGCTAATTGAATCTGAATTTCTTTGTCTTTCTCTTAGTTTTAACTTCCTGCTGTGACTAATGATTGTGGGACCTTGTTAATATCCACTCTGGAAAAAACTCCAGTGTATTTTTCTTTTAACTCTTTCGTTCCCTGTGCTTCTTTTGGCATCTCCACAACAAGGGGTATCAGTTCCACCTTACGAACCACTAAATCGTTCCCAAGAACAAACTGCATTCCTGGAATTGATGCTCTGTCAATCACTCCCCTGTTACTTCCCCAATCTTGAGTTGGCACTCCAATCTGATCTGATATGGGGGAACATTATATTTCTGTCCTTCTATCACACAAGTTACCACTCTTTCGGTGACAGGACAGAAAAAGTGCAAATATATTTATGTTTTACTATTAGAGACGGATCACATCCCGTATCTCTTAAATTAAAGCTATTTTTTCCCTCCCTCCCCCCGTTCGTTCTGAGTAAACCTGACGCACAGAGGCGATGTCTTTATACAGATCAGGTACCAACTCCCCTACGCAGCCTCTTCCGAGGCTGTGCATTCTCTTTGGTAAACAATTACCAGTGCTCTCTGCACATTACTTTTTGTCGTACAGGTTCTCCTCTTCTTCCAATTTCTATCGCTCACAGGATGAAATACTTGCATGAAATACATGCTAAATTTTGCCTTTTTGTACTAATGCATATTCATCTGCCATCCCTGTCGCTCTTCTCATTCCTTGAACTTGTTGTTCATCCACATGAATTATTATAATCTCTCAGAGCCTCATAGACCTTATCAATTTTTAAGGGCCACACCTAAATATCAAAATTGCTATGTTTCATTCTTTTGATGTCAACATGAGTCTGTACTGGTTCCTTCTTTATGTCTCTGAACCGCTGTCTATATGCTTCTGGTAACAATTCATAAGCATTCAAAATGGCGTGTTTGGGATCTGCATAAACTCTTGACCTCTTATCTGATAGCGCTGTAAATGCCTCACGAGCTCCACTGACCTGTTTTGTCTGAACTAACATTACCCACAAGTTATCTGAACGCTGGATCTGCTGCTGCACATTGTCAAACGAAGTTAACTAAGGCTTCAACATTTTTCTCAACAAAACGTGAAAAAACTTTAACATATTTGTATACATCACTACTTTCTCTCTTCATCTTCATCCTATTAACTTAACTTCCCCGGCTAATTTGCAACTTTTGAATTTCAAATTCTCTCTTTCATTCTCTTTCTCTTTCGTTTCTCATGGCTCTGCTTTCCCTTCCTTTATTTTCGAACTGCATTTGTCTCAATTTTAATTTCGGTTTTTCTAACTCTATTGCACTTGTTTGTTTCTCTAACACACCTAAGGGCTTGACTAACTCATTTAAAATTTCAGCTTTCCTTTTGTACCTGTTTAGACCCAAATCTAACCTAATTGCAAATTCAAAATGTACAGCTTTCTATTTCTTTCTAAGCTTCCTTTGCAAAATTGGGATTCGTCTTTAAACCCCAGACCTCATTATCAATCTTAAAAGCCATTTTCTCACTTATGATTTAACCAATCATACGTAACTATATTAAATAAATTTTCTCACCTCCGTTATGTTTAAAGTTCTAGAACATGTACCGGCAAATGTTTAAGTTTGCTGGGAATTTTGAACATCGGGTCTTTTCAAATCACTCCAAATCTCAGACTGTAACTGTTGAACCCTGTCCAAATTATAGACTGGAGCTCCCAAATTGTGACGACATGGTGATGACATCCTCTGTTAATTCAACTAAACACCCAGAAATACTTACCTCACCTTGCAATATGCTAAATTATGAATGATAGATAACGGCCAAATTCTACTATTTAAGAAAAATAATATCCATTTATTCTTTAACTGAAATAGTCAGCATTAAACTAAACCGAAACACAACTCCAAGCCCCCCTTTCTCTTAGCTCCTTATTATCTGTCTCCAACTCTACACCGATATATTTTTCCATAAGACAAATATAAAAGTTACATCAACTTAATTTCAAAATCATACAATGACTGTTGTCGTCGGTATTATCCTTCTTCCAGTTGAATATCTCCCTGGGTTGTCTTCTTCCTTTTTACAGTAAGATGTATCATATGAAAAGGTGCCTTTGATTGAGAATGTTTCAAATTTTCTCGATGGCAGTTACTCTCTCGTTGGCCGTTATTTGGTCTATCTTACAAACCGCCTGTTTTTTTTTATTTAACCACTAACACTATATTGTCTGATTGCTTCGATGTTGACAAAAGCATTAAATTCAATCTCGATTGGGCCTTCTTATCCTGGGATGTAATTTAAACTGATTGGTTAAGTTCCAATTGTTGTCAAACCATCAACCAACTCAAGTTATTATTTCACAGCCAAATGGTACATATTTTCAATTTTCCAGTGCACTCTTACACTGCTCGTTAGGATTACGAAAGGTGTTTGTAAGCTGTCAGTTCCGAATAACATTCATTATCTCTCTCACAGGTAGAGTACAGGCCTTAAGCTTCATAACAATTGCGATTACTGAAATTGCTATTACTGAAATTCTAAATTTTATTATTTGAACTTAAGTTCTGCCATCAGCTACGGTGGTATTTGAATTAACGTATTTAAAGCAATAATTAGTTAACTTTGAACTATCTATTCAGTGGAATTGCTATTCTGACGTGAAATCTATGTTCTGAAGTAACTGTAGCGACAAGCACAAGTTTGAAGTCTCAGTATTGAAAACTGCAAGAGTGGCCAGAACAGAACTGGAAACATAACGTCTGTATTTTTTAATCACTGATGCTGAATTATTCAACAATAGCACGGAGGCAAGAGGTGGAGGGAATATGACTGGGATAGTAATGAACAGGTTTTATGACAGAGAAAATACCGAGATATGCGTCAGGTCAGGGCAAAAGTAGACCTAGAGGATTTGAACAATCTCCTTCCTCCTCAGGTGTTTGCAACTGAAGGATATGAAATTCATGGAAAAGGGGTGGAGTTTGTGATTGAAAATGAAGATAATAGCTACCTAACAAAAATGCCAGCTGCTAAAAAAATCTCAGAATGTCTGTAGAGAGAAATCAAATTGAATGTTTAGGGTGGAGTGACCCTTCCTCAGAGGAATTGTCCAGGCATGCTTCCACAGTTCCTTACACATATGTTGCCAGGTCAGCGAAGCTCTTCGAGCAAATTTTATTTTTGTCTTTTATTTCCAGTCTCTGCAGTTCTTTGGGTTGTGCAATAGTTTTTTTTTGCCAAACATAGGTAACATAAATTTCAATAACCTTCACAATGTTTGCAGAAGTAATAAATGAAAACTTACCAGGAACACCAACAATAGCGAGGATTGGATAATAACCCACTTGAATAATCATCAGTACAGCTTCTATCCGCAATCCTAACCATGCCCAATCGCGTGACAGGTAGTAAAGACCCCAGGACAAACTCCTGTCCATGATTGTAACATTCTGATCTATTGATCTCAGATTCTTATCCATGGCTACAACATTCCAGTTTATTGATCTCAGATTCTATCAACTCTCGTCCTGGAGCTGCTGATGTCTGTCAATGTCGGAGATGACAGCCCTGCTGCTACTGCGGGAAAACGGATTGAAATGCGTCCCTTATTAATAGAAGACGGAATCCCTCCAGTGACAAAATTCCATCGAGACTGGCATTGATCACAGTCACTGAACAAATAGCTCCAGTCAATTCCTTTCAATGTGCAGCATTTTATTCCACAATAATTCCTGGCCTGGGTTAATTACCACAAAATCGAAATTGTTCCAGTGAGGTTTGTGATGAGGGAGAATGATGGATGCGTGCTTTTCACAGCTGAGATGAGATGATTCTGCTGCTTTGTACACGCGCAATACCGCTGCCACCCGCTAAAAAAAATCAATAGCTTTTTCTCTTTCTATGCTGATATTTCCTCCAGTGGAAATGCTGCCAGTGAGGGAAGGTCTGTGGTTGCAATTGACTACACAGAAGAAGTGTAGATTTAATGATCAAAGCGCATGAACCCATCAGGTTTATCTTCAGACTGAGGTCAAAATACGTTCCTCTCAATGCATTAATAAAGACAACGTTGTATCTTAACTCACAATACGCTTCAGTACAATTTCAGCGAATCTTTTCTTGGCATCAGTTTGATTTCGAGCAATGACTTTTGGATGTTTTGACCTGACTGCGAAGACGAATGTGATACGTCCACCTACCTTCACATTTTAAGCCAATGGATTAAAGAGTCAGAGACATTTAACAGTCTCCGTTTCCTGAGATCTGTGAACAGCAATTTCTCCGACATTCTATGTGTTAAACTATATGACATGAGACTCTGAATTAAAACATATTACACTACCATGCATTCACTATACAAAGGACTAGATCGAACGCAATTTTCCAAAGCAGTTCGGGAAGTACAAATGCTTTAGTCAATAATCCAATTTTCTCTATTACATTATCACTTCATCTATACATTTTCTCTCCATCTCATAAACAAATTCTCACACTCTTCTCTGTGTCCCATCTCTCTTGCCTCCCTCTCTCAGCTTTGTACTATCGATCACTTTCTTTTCCTCACTATGCATGTTTTCTCCCGCCATCCTCCACATTTTCCTTGTCCTCAACGTCAACTTCGTCAAGAACGAAATGCAGCAAGAAAGCAAGGAGATTAATGAGACGAATGATTAACAGTGATTATGCCCCCATGTGAAATATTCTGACTATTTCTGGGCACCACAAAGGATGTGAAGGAACCAAGATAATTTGTAGAAACTATTCAGTGTGGAGGAATGTTAGTCAATTTTATAGAATGAAAAAGTTGGGGTATGGTTGCAAAAAGGAAGATTGAAAAAAGATATGGTCGAACTGTTCAGAATTATGCCAGGTTTGTCCAAGATAGACCGAGAAAAATAACATGTCCCAAATAATGACAGAATGAAGAGCCAGCGGCAACACATATTGTTTGATTGGTAAAACAAGCGAAATAAACAGGAGGGGAACCTTCAAAGCGATAAATATTTTGCATGCACTGCATAGATAGAGACAGTGGGCGGCACGGTGGCACAGTGGTTAGCACTGTTGCCTCACAGCGCCAGAGACCCGGGTTCAATTCCTGCCTCACGCGACTGATTGCGTGGAGTTTGCACATTCTCCCTGCGTCTGCGTGGGTTTCCTCCGGGTGCTTTGTTTTTACTTGTTTCTGGTGTGGCACGAGGGCTCAGTGGTGAGTACTGCTGTTCACAGCACCAGTGACACAGGTGCATATCCAACCTCGCGTGACTGTGTATCTGTAATTTGCGCTTTCTTCCTTTATCTGTGCAGGTTTCCTTCGGGTGCTCCAGTATCGTCTGATAATACTAAGATGTACTAATAATGGAGAATTGGACATGATAAATTTTCCTTTGTGTTCAGGGATAAGTCGGTTGGACGCACTAGTCAGGGTAAATGTAGAACTCTGGGTTGGATAATCTTTGGTCTTGTTGGGTCAAATGGCCTGTTTCCGCTCTGTAGGAATTCTAATTCCCCTGTGCCAACCATTCACACTGCTGTAAACCCACTTGTTTCGACAGCATTCCAACTTTGTAAAGTTCACTATGCTCCCGGATATGTACAAGGCCACAGTAGTTGGTTTGAGTTTCTGGAAGCGGTTAGAGAGAGGGAAGAGGTTTTCTGTTTGGAAGAAATTAAGATGGAGAGATTGAAGAAAACTGAAGAAAAGCTTAAATTGGTGCTGCAGGCGATTGATAAAAGAACGTTACTCTTAAATGTATGGGACTTCTTTCGGAGAATCTGACAGAAAGAGGGTTGTAGCAGCTGGAGATGGTCTCAGAGACTGGGAGATATGTAGATGTTTACAAACACTACAGATACGTGAAGTGTTTTTGTCGTGACTGGAATTAGGGTGGCATGGTGGATCAGCGGTTGTCACTGGTGTTTTTCCAATTACCAGGAAGACGGTTTCAATTCTAGCTCCAGGCGATTGTCTGTGTACAGTTTGCACATTCTCCAGGTCGGATTCCACCCAAATTCAAAAGCATGTGTGTAGAGTAAGTCAATTGGCCATACTAAGTTGCCCATATTGTTAAGTATGTACAGATTACGGGCATTAGTCAAGGCCAAGTATTCGTGAGGACTTGGTAGGCCAAAGGGTATACATTGGATGCATTCTATGATTCGAGGGAATGAGGTCAATAGGAAAGCATTATTCATTAGATGAACAGTCCGAATCAGGGAACTCATATTTACGAAGTTCTCTGGCTAACAGAAGTAAACAGGAGCGTCAGGGGTGATTTGATAACCTCTGAGTAGTTATTTCACTTTTAGCATCTGGCAGATGTTACAGAGATAGGGAAGACTGATGGTGTTTCAAAAGATCGAAATGTATTTACAGTCTGAATGTTGCAGAGATAATGAGTGTGAAGGGGTAGAAGGTGGTTACAGACTTGGGAGCTGAATAAGGGTGAAAAGGTTATTGCAAGGCTGGTTAGGCATTGGATTAGGTTACACAGCAAGAAAAAATGTCGGGACTGGAGCAAAGAAACGAGAATGGCAAAGTTTTAGGTGTTGGAGAAATGTCCATATGTAATGAAGCTTATAGTGTCGGGAGAAGGCTGCGAGGTTAAGGAGATTTGACAGGCCAAGAGGGACTTAGTGATGTTACTGATGGTGTGGTCTGGAGAAGTTTGCAAAGACTGAGAAGTTTCTATGGATCATGTTGTTACAGAGCAAAGGAGAGTTGTGTGGACTTGAGAAATGTTGCATAAAGAGGGTGAATTATTAAATCTGGAGTTGATTCCAGAGAAAGGAGGTTCATATGGCTTGCATGAGGTGCTGAGATAAGGAGGCCAACATGGGCTGATGGTGATTGCAGAGAATCATAGAATCTCGGCAGGTTAGGAACAGGCCATTTGGCCCAAGGGATGTCCACACCCAGACACACCCATTTCCCCACCCTATACTCTACATTTACCAAATCCGCACATCCCTAAATGCTCTGAACAAATCTGCATGGCCCATTTACCAAAACTGGAGAGACGGAGAAACCTACGCAGACACGTGGAAAATGTGCAGACTCCTCAAAGATCGTCTCCCGGGGTTTGAATTGAACCCAGCTTCCTGGCACTGTGAGTCAGTCGTACGAACCAAAAAGCTACCTTGCAGCCGCACAGAGATCATAATATATCGTACAGGATCAAACTCGTTGAAGAGGCAAGATATTATTCGATTTGGAGGAGTCTCAAAATATCAGACTGAACGACGCAGACATCTTATGAGAGAAGCATGACATTTGGCCAATCATGGTTCCACCAGCCCTTCAACTGAACACATTGCTGTGGATTAATCTCCTCATCCAACGTATTCTTACACGTTAGTTTTTGTATCAATAATCATTCAATCACCATTTGAATGCTTCCATTGAACATGCATCTACAGCACATCCAAGTGCATTCTGAGTACTCGCAGATATTTTGTTTTCAGGTGGAACTCCCTCTTCTGGTTTCGAACCAGCCTTACTCAATCTTTTAAGACGCTTTCTGTAAGATGTGCACAGAGTATTCATGGACAGCTGTGCGTGGGCTTTCGGTTTTCAAGTAATACCCGCCAGCTCTACCATCTCGAACCGATCCTTCAGCGTTCTTCTTGCATTGCAATTCGATTCTCTACCTGCCATCGATTCGATTGTTCTCCATCATCTAGGAAGCATTAGGTTTATTTATCCTGCTCTTCCCATTTGATGGACACTCCTCGATTGGACCCAAACCACCTTACACTAAAAGGAGCCGATGGTTCTTTTTTTTTCTTTTCTAACCAACGGGGTGTTCCAGTGAAAATTTCCCAGCTTCATTCTTACCACATTGGAGGCTACACACAGTCAACAAACTTTTCTGACTCTCAATGTTTGCGTGCTATTCTCACTCTGAATTATTGCAAATCATTCTCCACCATTATCCTGAAATTCTAAAAGAATGGTTACTGTGTCCCAAAATGATACCTTTCTGATACTGGATCCACTTGCTCAATCTCTTTCCTCAGCCCCAGGTGCAACAGTGCATGCTGTCTTGGACTGAACACACATTCCAGCAGTAAGCTCTCCTCTATGTAATCAAGATAAACCCGCCCCTCATGACATTGCACGAGCAGTATCCCAATATATACCTAGATAATTTAAGTTTCTCACGGTATGAAGTTATAGAAGTGTACTGTACATTCAGGAAAGTTAAAAGGAAACAAAACTACCTGACAGCACCAAGTGTTCTAAACAAGATAGACTGTAACATTTTTGTTCCAGCAGCTAGAGTAGCTGGCTGCTTGGAGAGCAAACACCAAACTCAAATTATGCCAATCAGTATAAATAACACCAAAAAAAAATCCAAACTCAACTCAAGTTTGAACAAAGGATATTGACGATATTAAAAACCAATGACACAATGCGGTGTTTTGAGGGCTCGTCCGAGAATTTAAAAGTTTGGGTGTTGGATTTGTTATTTGAACTTGTTAGAGAGATTTGAATAGATCTGGATGTTAAAAATATCCCAGGAGGTTTTAACATTTCCAGGTTAGTGCCCTACATCTTTAAATAAAACGTAGGTAAGTCTGTTTGATTAATTTTATTGAATTTTGGCTGTTTAAATTACAACTGAGAGAAGTGGTAATTAAAATTGAGAAAGAGGATGAGGAATTTGAAAGTGATTCTCAAATGTGCCAAGAAATTTTAGAAGGAAAGAAATATACCATACTTTTAGAATGAGCAACGAGGTTAGGAGTTGGGTTTAACGAAGGACAAAGGGAAAGCTGTAATTGAAAGGGCATTACTCGAACTTCGACGTGTGTCAGAGAAACAAAAAAGCGAAGTACGGTAGAAATACGTAAACTGAAATTGGAAAAAATGTAGCAAATAAACAAATGGAGAGAGTGGAAAGAGAAACAGAAAGAGGAAAGAGAAATCGAGAGAGAAACAGAAAGAGAGAAAAAGAGTGAGAAAAAGGGAGAGAGAATGTTCTTAACTGAGCAAAATGGGACAGATGAAAGGAAGAAAGAAGGGAAGAAAATGTTGTTGATGCAGAATTTGTACTGAGAAATATCGACTCAGTCAGCCAAGTTAATTTAATGGGATTTCGATTCAAAGAGAAGGTAGCAATGTATACAGATGTGTTAAAACCCTTCCACATTCTATGAAGAACATGTTGCAGTCTTATTATTACATTTAAAACAAAACGACTCAGCAGATGGAGTGTTCTGAGGATTTATGGGTAATGCCATTTCAAACTGAACTTATACGCAGTACAAGTAAGTTATTTGTCACGCTGTCAGACCAGGGATCAAGACATTATCGAGAAGGTAAACAGGTTATCTTAAGTGCTTATGAGTTAATCGCAGAAGCATATACACAGCAATTCAGAAACATAAAGAAGGAACCAGGTCAGACTTATGTTGAACTCGAAAAGTTGAGTTGGATGTATCGAGCTCAGAACCCAGAAAAGACCTTTGAGGATCGACGAGAGACTATTCTTCGAGTCGAGTATAAAAGCCCAGTTCCAGATGTGTTTACCACAGAAGAAGAAAAAAGGCCAGGAGAATGGAGGAGGTGAAAGTCCACAGGCGTTTCCCTGTGGTAAAGTGGGTCACCTCAGGTCACAGCGCTGATCGTTAAAGAAAGGCATTTTGGAAGAGATGTGTTCAGATAAGCTAAGTCAGTGGCATAAATGAATGTAGTAAAGGAGACCTAGAGAGGAGGCGAGGGGATGTAGAATAGTGCACAGCCTAGGCAGGTGCCGGGAATGGAGCTAGTACCTGATCGCTCCAAGAATCGGGGGAGAAGGAGGAGGGTTTGTAATTCTGAGAGATATAGGATCTAACAATCACTGATATTAGATGATGAGTGATTGAGCACTTTTTCCGATCTGTCAAACGAGACTGCGGTATTTTGTGGGATAGAAAAAAAATAAATTAATTGTTTCCAATGGAAGACCATGTTTCAGTGCCATATTAAGATTGGGCAAGTTACAGTGGCAGTGATTGACAGGCTATCAATTCCAGGAGATAAAAACAAGGACTACAGATGCTGGAAACCAGAGTCTAAATTAGACTGGTGCTGGAAAATAAAAGCAGGTCAGGCAGCTTCCGAGAAACAGGAAACCCGACGTTTCGTGCAGAAGCCCTTCATCAGGAATAGAGGCAGGTAAATCTCTCCACTCTGCAGGCACCCTGCCTCTGTTCCTGATGAAGGGATTTTGCCCGAAACGTCGATTTTCCTGCTTTTCGGAAGCTGCCTGACCTGTTTTGCTTTTCCAGCACCACTCTAATTTATCAATTCCAGGATTTAAGTTTGTCCGTGGGAATGATTTGGCAGAATCCAAAGTGGCAGTAAAGCCCCTTGCTGTGGATCAGCCCAAGGAATACCAAGAAACTGAGGTTTTAAAGCAGAAATATTTGCACAGGCTGTGTGGTGAACATAACAATATCATAAGTATGAGCAAAAAGTAAAGAACAAGATGACAGAATTGAGGTGCAATTAACAGATACCCTGTTTGACGTCATGATGCCAGAAGAGCTTGAACAGGCAGCGGGTCAGACACAAGTGTGTAGTCCTGAAAGGATAAGCGTTTTGCAACAGAAAGACAAGACGACAAAAGTTACATCTGTGGATGAGTACTCCAAAAAGGAGGCAGAGAATATTCTGGAGGGTTATTATCTGAAAGATTGAAACCTAAGATGGAAATGGAGACCACCACAGGCTAGTGCAGAGGAGAAATGGGCCAAAGTGCACGAGGTTGTGTTGCCAGTACAATACAGACAGGAAGTGCTTGCGGTAGCACACGACCTAACTGTTGGAGGTCACATTGGAGTAGGAAAGACTCAGGCTAAGGTACGAAAGCACTTCTATTGGCCAAGAAAGTACAAGGATGTGGTTAACCTTTGCTGAACGCGTCATGCAGGCCAAACGGTAATTAAGCCACAGGATGCAACAAAACCAGCACCTTTGTGGCCAATTCCTGCAATGGGAGAACCTTTCACAAAGCTTGTAATTGATTGTGTAGGTCCCCTTCTGAGAACTAAACGTGGATCAAATACTTGTTAACCACAACGGATGTGGCTACCAGTTTTCACAGGCAAAGCGAGAACTGAGTATCGAGGCAAAAGCGGAGGCAGACAAATTGTAGATTTCGTCACACGGTATGAGCTACCGAGATAGAGTCACTGGGACTGAGGGTAAACTTTTATTGCGGGGACCTTTATGGGGGTTATGGATAGCTTATGTATACAACACTTCAAATCCAGTGCATATGTTTCTGAATCCCAGGGAACTTAAGAAAGGTGACATCAGACCTTGTATACCATATTGAGAACTTGCTGTCAGGATTACCTGAATGATTGGAATAAAGATATTCCATTTGTATTGTTTGCCGTTAGAGATGCATCAATCGAATCTATTCAGTTCACTCCCTTTGAGGTAATATTCGAGCATGAAGTGAGACTTTATTGAAATTAATGATAGAAAAATTGACAGATCGAAAGTCGGATATCTCACACTTAGATTATGTATTGGAGGTGAGGCAGAGCTTAAATCGAGTAGGTGAGTTAAGTAAAGAGCACGTAAAGTGGCCACAGTGTTGGATGTAGCTACTGGCTGATGAAAGCTCTGTGATTCGGACGTTTTCCCGAAGGGATGAAATGTTAGTATTATAACCACTGATAGTAGATCCCTTCAAAGTAAGGTTGAGTAGTCCCTAACAAATTTAGAAGAAGTTGAGTCAGGCGAACTATCTCGTACTTATGCCTCGTACGTATCAGTATGGTATCAATAAGGTATCGAGTGTAGTATGTGAACATATTGAAACTATGCTATTCAGGAGAAGAAAGAACTGGTGACACACGAATTAATTAGTACCTCACAATGTGAGGATTCAAAGCCAGATGACGTGAATTTTGATTTTTTCAAACTAGAACCCACATTCCCACCTAGTATTGCGTCATCAACTAACAAAGAAACATTTGAATGTTGGAGATCCATTTGCTAGAGAATGCAGAGGGAGGGTATGGGTACTGCCAAATATTGCAACAATAGGTCGCGGTCTAGGTGGTGGAGTTTGTGACAAGGATAGGGAGGGGTGCAGGGCTGAAAGTGTTTTTTGTGATTGGCAGGAGTATGGATGATGGAATATTTTACAGGGATACGGAGAGTTGTGGAAGCAGGAGTCTGTTTCCCAAATCAGGAGAGTTGTCGAGGCTGGACATGGTTAAAGAAAAAGGGAGTGGGCAGGGGCTGGACGGGTTTAAAGGAATACAGATTCGAGGTTGGTTCTGAAAAAATGTTACAGGGATAGGGAAGAGTGCAGTATCTGGAGGAGGTATCAGGGTTAGGGAAGGACGTAGGTTCTGGAGATTCTTAACGGGATTGGTCTTGAAAGTAGTTTTTGGAAAATGTTACAGGGATATGAAGGAGTGCAGGTGGTGTAGCATGTTACAGGAAAGCGAAGAGGTGTAGGTGCTGGAGAATCTTACCCAGATAACGATGTCTTTTAGGCTGTTCAGTGTTACAGCAATAAAGGGTGGGCAGGTTTAATAAGGTCGGTTTAAACTGATAGAGAGTGGAGATGATCCTTGAAAGTTTTAAGGGATAGGGATGAGTGCAGGAGTTGGAGGACGTATCAGGGGTAGGAAAACCTGTAGGTTCTGGAGAAAGTTTTAGAGATAACGAAGGATAAAGTTTCTGGAGGAAGATACAGTGGTCGGGAGTGCTGTAGTTGCTGGAGAATGTTACGAGTATCACTGTTGTGTGTAGGTGAGGGAAAATGTTTCAGAGAGAGAGGAGTTAAGCTGCTGGAGCATATTTCAGGGATATTGAGTCTGTGTAGGTACTAGAAAATGTTACAGCGAAAGGGAGTGTGTGTAGGTGCTGTCGAATGTTGCTAGGATATGAAGCGGTATAGAGGCTGGGGAATACCGACAGGGATTGGGAGTCAGTGCTGCAGCGATATGAAGGGGTGTAGGTGCTGGAGAATAACAAAGAGATGAGGAGTGGTTGTCAGTGTTGGGGATTGTTGCAGGGATAGCATGTGAGTGTCATTGCTGGAGAATGATACAAGGACAGGGAGTGGGTGCAGTTGCTGGAGAATACTCTACGAATGCAGAGGGTTGTCGGTGGTGGAAAACTTCACAGTGTTCGGGAGTGTTGGAGATCCTGGAGAATATCACAGAGAAAGTGAGTGTGGTTGGTTTTGGGAAATATTCTGGGAAGAGGGAATGGGTCCAAATGTAGGAAAATATTACAGGAAGAAGGAGGGTATCGATGATGCAGAAAGGTACAGTGATAGAGCGTGTATGTAGGTGCTGAAGAGTTGAATAGCAATAGGGAGTGTCCGTAGGTGCTGGAGAATGTTACAGCAATAGTGTTACAGCAACAGTGAGTGGGCGGAGAATCTCGAGACTCCTACAGGCGTGTAGGTGTTAGGAAATAACGACAGGGATGAGAAGTGGGTGTCAGTGCTGGAGAGTGCTGCTGGGATAGGGTGTGAGTGTCGGTGCTATAGAATCTTGCAGAGATAGGGAGTGGGTGCCGGTGCTGGAGAACACTATAGTGATTCAGACGGATTTAGGTGCTGGGGAATATTACAGGGATAGGGAGAGTTGGAGGTTCGGGAGAATGTCACAGAGAAAGTGATGAGTGTATGTTTTGGGGAATGTTACAGGAATCGGGAATGGGTGTAGATGCTGGAAAATGTTCCAGGGACAGGTAGGGCAGAAGTGCTGCAAAAATGTTTAGGTAAAGGGAGGTATGTGGAAGCTGGAGAATGTTCCAGGATAGAAAGTTGTGCAGATGTTATAGTTGGTTATAGGTGTAGGGAAGCATATAGGGGCTGGAGAATATTACAGGTGGAGGGAAGGGCTGTCAAATATTACAGGCATCCTTGGCGGGGTAGGTGGTGGAGAATGTAACAGGGACAGAGAGTAATTGTAAGTGTTGGAAAATGTGACAAGGAGGGGGAGAATAATACAGGGATAGAGCGTAGAGCCGATAATACATATGGTTACAGGCATGGGGAATTCTGTTGGCGCTGGTGAATGTTACTCGAAGAGAGAGTTTGTATAGGGGCAACAGAATGTTACTTGGATAGCGTGTGTATAGGGTCTGGCGATTGTTGCAGGAATCGGAAATGGGTGCAAGTGCTGGGGAATGTAACAGAGATAGGGAGGTACGCAGGTGCTGGAGAAAGTTGAAGGGATATTGAGGGTGAGGGTATTGGAGAGTGTTACAGGTACAGGGAAGGAATTAGGCGCTGGAGAACTTTGCAGGTATGGAGAGGGGTGTAGCCGCTTTAGAATGCCACAGGATAGGGAGAAGGTGAAGCGACTGGAGAATGTTACAGGGATAGGGAGCGGTGTAGATGCTGGAGAGAGTCACAGGGATAGGAAGTGTGCGTAGGCATATACCGGGATAAGCAGTGGGTCTATGTGTTGGAGAAAACCACAGGGATATAGAGGACTGCAGTTGCTGGAGAATGGTTTAGTGGTTGGGTATAGGTACGGGAGAATGTTACAGGGATAAGCAGACATATAATTTGCAGGGAATGGTAAAGCGGTATGGAGGTCTGCAGATGCTGGGCAATGTTAAACGGATAGGGAGTGGTGTAGGCCCTGGCGAATGTTTCATGACTAGCAAGTGGGTGGAGGGCTCTGAGATGTTCCATAAGTTGCGAGTGATGAGGTTCCTGGCAGGGATCAGGACTGATGCAGGTGCTGTAGACTGTTACTGGGCTAGGGTGAGGATGCAGGGGCTGGAGAAACTTAGAGGGATGGGGAGTGGGTGAAGGTACTGGAGAATGTTACAGAGATAGGAAGTGGGATACGTGCAAGAGAAATGTAAAGTAGTAAGGAAGACTGTCGTTGCTTGGCAATGGTAAATGATGAGGAGGTGTGCCCATCCTGGTGAATGTTACATGAATAGTGAGTGTCGGGCTCGAAATGTTACATAAGTTGGGAATGGTGAGGGTCTTGGTGAATGTGACAGCGATCAGAAGGGGTTTAGGTGCCGGAGAATGTTACGAAGATAGCGAGTGGATGAAGGTGATGGACAATTTTACAGGAAAAGCTTATAGTCGTACTGGTTGGAGATTTTACAGGGGGAGGCAGGGGGTTAGTTTCTCGATGATGTTACGCGGAGAGGCAGCGGTTGTCGGTGCTGGGCTTTGTGTGTGGAGATGTTACAGTGATATGGAAAAGGGTGGGCCCTCAGAATTGATACGGGGATATGGAGCGGTGCACGTGCTGGAGCGTTTTACAGGGCAAGTAACGATGTCTCGATACTGGTGAATGTTACAGTAATAGAGAGTGGTGTATGTGCTGAAGAATGTTACTTAGGCAGTGAGGTGTGTAGATGCTGCAGTGTGTAACTGAGATAGCAACGTGTGTAGGTGCTGGAAAAGGGTGCAGCGATAGAATGGAACAGTTGATGAAGAAGTTTATAGGGATCGGGTGGGTGTAGGTGTTGGAGAATGTTTCAGTGATGGAGAGAAGTTGAAGGAGCTGGAAAATATTAAAGCAATAAGGAGTAGGTGTACAGTTTGGAGGTCTAACAGGAATCGGGAGTGGTGCAGGTGTTGAAGTTTACAGGGATCGAAAGGGGAGGAGGACCAGGAGTACGTGATCAGAATAGGGAGGTGTGTAGATACTGGAAAATGTTACAGCGATTGTGAGGAGTGTTAGTGGTGAATAATGTTACAGGGACAGGGAGCGGTGTTGGTGTTGAACTGCAGTGACAGGGATAGGGATTGAGTCACAGAGTCATAGAGATGTACAGCATGGGAATAGACCCTTTGGTCCAATCCGTCCATTCCGACCAGATATCCCAACCCAATCTTGTCCTACCTGCCAGAATCCTGCCCGTATCCCTACAAACCATTCCTATTCATATACCCATCCAAATGCCTTTTAAATGTTGCAATTGTACCAGCGTCCAGCCAACCTCCCGTCTTCTGGCACCTCACCTGTGATTATCGATGATACACATATCTCAGGAAAAGGCCCAGCAATGACTTCTCTACCTTCCCACAGGGTTCTAGGCTACACCTTATCTTGTCCTGGGGATTTTATCCACAGTTTTCCGATTCAAGACATCCAGCACTTCCTCCTCTGTAAGAAAAACATTTTGCAAGGTGTCACCATTTATTTTCCTGCATTGTACATTTTCCACATCCTTTCCCAACATAAATGTTGAAGCAAAGTACTCGTTTAGTATCTCCCCCATTTTCTGAGGCTACTCACAATGGCCGCCTTGCTGAACTTTGAGGGGCTCTATTATCTCCCTAGTTGTCCTTAATATATTCGTAAAATCCCGTTGAATACTCCTTAATTCTATTTGCCAAAGCTAAGTAATGTACCCTATTCGCCCTCCTGATTTCCCTCTTAAGCATATTCCTACTGCGTTTAAACACTTCTCAGGATTCACTTGATCTATCCTGTCTAAACCTTACATATACTTTCTTCCTTTTCTGAACCAAACCATCAGTTTCTTTAGTTATCCAGCATTTCTTGTACCTAACACCCTTTCCTTTCATCGTAACAGGAATATACTTTCTCAGTATTCTCGTTATCTCGTTCCTGACGGCTTCCCATTTTCCAGCCATCCCTTGAATGTATTTCCAGGAATATCCTCCCACAGCACAGCTGTAATGCGATCTCTTATCAAAAACGCCTCTCCGCTTCCTCACTTGCATCATCTTCGATCCTTCCTGTAGCATTTGTATCCTGGAACATTAAGCTGCAAGTCGTGCTTATTCCTGAGCTATGTTTCTGTAATTGCTGTGATATCCCAGTCCCACGTTCTTAACGATACCCTGAGGCCATCTGCCTTCACCGTTAGGTCCCTTGCATCGACATAAATGCAATTTAATTTATTAGTCCTAACTTATCCCTGCCTGTCCTGACTCTTTGATTCGCTTCTGTTCTCAACAGTCTCTGAGTGATCTCTTTCCCCACTACCTCCCTGGATCCACCCTCACCCCCCACCCCCCCTTCCTTTCTAGTTTAAATCCTCCCAAGCAGGTCTCGCGAATGTCCCTGCCAGTATATTAGACCTAATCCAATTTAGGTGCAATCCATCCTTCTTGTACAGTTCACGTCTACCCCAAAACAGATTCCAATGACCCAAAAATGTGAATCCTTCTCGCATACACCAGCTTCTCAGCCATGCATTCATCTGCTCTATCCTCTTATTCCTGTCCTCACAAGCTCGGAAGTAGGTACTGAGTAAGATTGCATGGATAGGGAGTGATGTGGGTTCTGGATAATTTAACAGGGAAGTCGTGGTGTGTACTTTTGGAACAATGTGACAGGGATTGGGAGTTGCTGAAGGTGATGAAAAATTTTACAGGGACAAGATTTCCGTGAAAGTGCTGGACACATTTTACAGGGATAGGGATTACGCGAAGAGGCTGGAGATGTTACAGGGATCTGATCGTGTATAGGTGCTGGCGACTGCTGGAGGGATGTGGAGGTGTTCCAGAGCTGGAGAGTGTTAAAGAGATAGGGAATGCATGTAAGGGACGGAGAATGTTACACGAATAGGGACTGCATGGTAGTGCTGGAGAAGGAAACCGGAAAAGCGAGGGTTTTAGGGCCTGGAGAAGTTTACAGGGATAGGGATGGTTGCAAGTGATGGAGAATGTCACAGGATAGGGAGGACGTGTAGGTTTTGCAGAATGTTGCACCAATAATTAATGGAGTAGTTGCTGGAGAATTTTACAGAAATAAATTTGTGTGTAGGAACATGAGACGATTGAAGCTATAAGGACAAGTGAAGGTGCTGTAGAATGTTACAGGGTTAGGGACTGGTATAGGTGCTGGAGAATGTTACAGGAACATGGATTTGGACTAGTTACATAGATTGAGTATTGTGCATTTTTTGGTGAATGTTACTGAGATAGGCATGGTGCTGGCAAATGTTACAGGAATACGGAGTGGGTAAACGAGATGGCCAATGTTACAGGATAAGCGAGTAGTTGTACTGGTTGGACGTTTAGTGGGATAGGGAGGCATGAAAGATGTGAAAGATGTAGGTGATGCAGAATGTGACAGAGAAGTGGTGAGGTGTACGTGCTGAACAAGGGCAAAAATATGAGGAGTTACTGGATTCGAAGGATATTGTCACAGGGACAGGGAGTGCGTAATGGTGCTGGACAATGTTACAGGAAAATGGAGTGAGCGTAAAGGATAGAAATTTTACAGGGATATGGAGACGTGTATTTGATGGAGAAGGTTTCAGTGAAACCAAGAGGTGTCGATGCGAGAGAATGTTACGGACCAGAGAAAGGGTGTTGGATGTTCAGAATGTTACAGGGAAAGGGATGGGTGTTGGTGCTCGATAGGGGGCACAGGGATGGGACATAAGTGTCGGTCTTTGATAAAGTGGCAGGTTAGGGAGGGGTGAAGGTGGTGAAAAAGGTTATCGGAATAGTGAGGGGTGAAGATGTTGGACAATTTTGCGGGATAAAGGAGTTAGTGTAGGGTCTGGAGACATTACTTTTGATATAGAGGTGTATAGGAGCTGAAGAGTCTTACAGGGTCAACGAGGAATGCAGGTGCTGGAGAATGTTACAGGGATAGGCAATGGGTGAACGTGCTGGACAATGTTACAGGAATAGGCAGTGGTTGTGCAGGATTGAAATTTGGAATGAATAGGGAGGAGATAAGGTGCTGGAGAATGTTGAACGGGTAGGGAAGGGTGCACGTGGAGAAGAGTACAGGAAACTGAGTCGGTGCTGCAGAATATTACAACGATAGGGAAGGGTGTTATGTAGATGGTGGAGAAGATAACAGGGATCGGGAGATGTGATGATGTTGTAGAATGTGACGGATAGGGAGACGTGGAGGGGCTGGCGACTGTTACAGTGATAGTGAGGGGAGATTGTTCTGGAGAATATTACAGGGATACAGAACGTTGTTGGTGCTGTAGAATGTCACATGGAAAGGAAAAGTTGGTGGCGCTGGAGAATGTTACAGCAACAGTGAGTGGGTGAAGCTCCTGGAGAATGTCACAGGTAAAGGTATCGGTTGAGGTGCTGGAGAAAGTTTCACAAATAGGGGGTGGGGTGTGACGGAGCTGGAGACGATTGCAGGAATAGGGGGTGGCTGCATGTGCTGGAGAATGTCACAGACACGGCAGTGTGTTTGGGTGCGAGAGAATGTTGTGGGGATTGGTAATGTGTGCAGTTGCTGGAGAACGTAATAGGGATAGGGAGTGGGTGAATGTTGTTGAGAATGTTGCAGGAATAGGGTGTGCGTGTAGGTATGGAGAATGTTACAGCAATAGGCAGCAGTGTCGTTGCTGGTGAATGTTACAAGAACATGGAGTAGTGAATGTGCTGTGCATTGTTACAATGATAGAAAGAGATTTAGTTGCGGTAGAGTTTTGCGGCAGAATATGGAATGAATGTATGGTTTGGAGATGTTAAATGTTAACAGTGTGGTGTAGGTGCTGCTGAAAGTTGCAGTTATAGAGGGCGTATCGATGTTGGAGCATGTTACAGGCAGGGGGTCGGTGAAGGTGTTAGACAGTGTTAAAGCAATCGGCAGTGGTTGTACAGTTTGCTGATCGAACATGAATAGTGAGTGATGCAGTTTGGCTAGTTGTTTACAGGCATAAGGGTGGATTACGTGTTGGAGAACACGACCGGGATACGGTGAGGTGGCGGGGCTGGCGAATGTTCCTGTTATAACAAGGAGTAGACGTGCTGGAGAATGCAACAGGGTTATGGAGAGATGAAGTCGCTGAATAATGTTACATGGATAAGGAGAGATGAAGCTGTTGGAGAATGTAAAACTGATAGCAAATGTGTGTAGGTTCTGGAGAATGGTACCGCGATAAGGTGATGTGTAGATCCTGGAAAATGTAGCAGGGATCGGGAATGGTAGTAGGTGCAGTAGAATATTACAGGGAAAGGGAATGTGTGTACATACTGGACAATGTTACAGAGATGGGCGGTGTTGCTGTCGAATGTTAGAGGCAGTGGGACGCTTGTTGGTGCAGCAGAATGACACAGGGAGAGGCAGTGGGCGAAGGTGCGTAACAAATTAACAGGGATAGTGGGTCGCTGGAGAGGCGAGAAGTGTCCCATGAAAAGGGAGGGATGCAGGTGTTGGAGAATGTTACAGTGAAAGGATTATGTCAAGTGCTCGAGAAGGTTACAGGAATGGGGCGGGATGGAGGTGCTGTAGAATGTCACAGTGAGTGGGAGAAGTGCAGGTGCTGGAGAATGTGACATACAGAGGAAGCCTGTCGTGGCTGGGGAATGTTCCAAGGATTGGGAGAGGGTGTAGGTGCTAGAGAATGTTACAGAGAAAGGGAACGTTGCACGGGCGAGAGAATGATCATGGACAGAGGATGGGGTATGTCGGGGTTGGAACGAATTGCAGGAATAGGAAGTGGCTGTAGGCGCTGGAGAATGTTCTAGTGATCAGGAGTGTGGGTAGATGCAGTAGAATGTTACAGGAAAATGGAGTGCACGGACCTGCCAGAAAATGTGACAGGAATATGGAGTGGGTGCGTGTGGTGAACATTACAGCGATAAGCAACAGTGTAGGTGATGGAGAACAGTACAAGGATACAGTCTGGTTTAGATGCTGCACAATGTGGCATGAATAGGGAGAGCTTGGTGTGGCAGAATTTCGCAATAATTTGGAGTGTGTGCAGGGTTCAGTGATGTTAAATGGATACAGTGTGGCATAGATGCTGGTAAATGTTACAGCTATAGACGGGGTGTAGATGGTGAACAATGACACAGTGACAGGGGACAAGTGAAGGAGCTTGAGAATGTACAGCAATAGGAAGTTGTACGGTTTGGAGATCTGACACGAAAAACGTGTGGTACAGGTGCTGGAGAAGTTATGAGAGACCGGGGAGGGTTTAGGAGTCACAGAACGTTACCGGACAAGGTGAGGTGGCGGGGCTGGAGCTTACAGGGATAGTAACGGCTGGAGGTGCTGGAGAATGTTACAGGGACAGAGAATGGTGCAGGAATGGTGAATGATAAACGGATATCGAGAGATGTAGGTGCTCGACACTGTTACATGGATAGGGATTGGTGTAGGTGCTGGAAAATGGAGAAGGATGGGCAATGTGTGCACGTTCTGGAGAACAATACAGCGATAGGCAGATGGGTAGGTGCGGAAAACGTGACAGGGCTCGGGAATGGCTCTTGGTGCTTGACAATTTTACACGTATAGTGAGGTTAGTTGTTGCTGGAGAACATTAGAGGGATAGGTATGTTTGTTGGTGCTGCAGAATGTTCCAACAACTGGGAGAGGTTCAGAAGCTGGAGAGCCTGACCAGAAGAGAGAGGATTGTCATGGCTGGAGGAGGTTACAACGATAGGGAGTGAGTGGAAGTGCTGGAGAATGTTTTTGGCATAGAGCGCTGCGCAGGTGTCAGAGAAGCATCACGGATAGAGGATGAGATATGTCGGGTTGGACAGGCTGACAGGAATAAGCAGTGGATGTAGGTGTTGGTGATGGTTACCGGCATAGGAAGAGGTAAAGTGCTGGAGAATGTTATGGGAACAGAGAGGGGGTGTCGGTGCTGGGGACTGTTACATGACTAGGGTGGTGTGTAGGTGCTGGAGAATATTAAAATAATACGGACGTGTGTCGGTGCTGCAGAGTGTGGCAAGAATATTGAGTGTGTGGGGAGTGTGGCTCGAAATGATAAATGGATTGGGAGGGATTTGAGGCCTGGAGAATGTCACAGGGATGGGGACGGGTTTAGGCTTGTAAGAATTTTACAGGGACAGGGAAGGGTGCAGGTGGTGGAGGATGTTTTAGAGCAAGGGAGGGTTTTTGACGCTGGAGAATGAAACAGGAATACAGAGTTGGGCAGGAGCTGGAAAACATAACCGGGATAGTGAGGTGTGTATGTGCTGGCGACGTAAACAGCAATAAGGAGGGGTGTTCTTGCTGGAGAATGTTAAGGGGATAGGGAAGCGAGTAGGTGCTGGAAAATCTTTCAGGGACAGCGAGTGCGTGTAGATGCTGGAGATTGTTATTGTGATTAAGAGTGCGCTTAGGGGCTGGAGAATGTTACAGGAGTACGAAAAGGTGGGCGTGATTGTGAATTCCCAACAGGGAGAATGTGCCAGGGCTGAAGAAGTTTACATGAATATGGAGTTCATGTAGGGGCTAGTAACTTTGGAAATAAGGAGTGGGTGCATTAGCTTGACAATGTTCCAGGGCTAGCCGGAGAAGCTCACATAAATTGTGAGGGTGTAGGTGCTGGAGAGTTCGTAGGATGGGGGGATGTGAAGGGGCTGGAGAATATCTCGAGATAGGCATTGGGTGTAGGTGCTGCAGAATGTTTCAGGGGTAGTGTGGCGGTAAGGGCTGGAGAAGGTCACAATGCGTTGTGGGGGAATCGTTGTTGGAGAAGCTTACAGAATAGCAAGGGCTGTAGGGACTGGAGAAAGTTACACTTTAAGGATGGAGTGAAGTTGTTGGAGAATGTCAAGGAGAGTCAGGAACTGTCGGGGCTGGAGAACGTTACAGGGAATGGGAGATGTGTCCATGCTGGTGCAAATCACATGGATAGGGAGTGTGTTTAGGTGCTGGAGAATTGCACAATGAGAGAGGAAGTTGCAGGGATAGACTGTGGGCCCAGGTGCAGGGGAAGGATACTTGCATACGGTATGGGTGTGGATACTGGATAATGTTAAAGTAATACAGAGATTTGCAGGTACTGGAGAATGTGGGATGGATAGGGAGTGGAAGTAGTGATGGAAACTGTGACAGGGACATGAAGAGAATTCGGTGCTGTAGAATGTGACAGGGAAATGTTGGTCTGTACTTGCTGGACAAGGTTACACGGATTGGGAGTGAAGGTTGTTGCTGAAAAATGCTGCACGGACATGGATTGTTTCAAGGCGTTGGACAAGCTACTGGGATAGGGATTTGTTGCAGTGTTCGAGATGTTACAGGGATAGAAAAGGTCTTAGGCCAAGAAGAATGTTATAGGGAAAGGGCTGGATGGACGTGTTGGAGGATGTTACGAGGAAAGGTAATGGTTGAAGTTGCTGGAAAATCTTAAGCGGTTATGAAGGAACATTATTGCTGGTGAATGTTTCAGGGATTATGGAGTAGTTTTAGGTGCTGTAGAGTATTACAGATGTTGGGTGGTGTGCCGGTGCTGAAGAATGTTACAGGGAAATGGAGGGGTTAGGTACCGGTGAATGTTTCAGGGATGTGGAGGGGTTAGGTCCTGGAGAATGTCGCAGGATTTTGAGGAGGTGTAGGGGCTGGAGAATGTTACAAGGACTGCGTGGGGAATACGCTCCAGAGAAGGTTACAGTGGTGTAAATGTTGGAGAAAGTGACAGGGAGAGTCAGTGTGTTTGGGTGCTACAGAAGACAACAGGGCTATGGAGTGGGTGCAGGTTTTTTTCAGAATGTTCCAGGGATCGGATCTCATGTAGTCGCTGGAGCATGCTGCGTGAAGAGGGATTGATTATAATTCCTAGAGAGTGTTACAGGTCTAGTGAGTGGGTGTACATGCTGGAGAATATGGTTATGGTAGTGAATTGGTGCAGGTACTTCACAATGTGATAGGTATAGTGAGTGGCTGTGGGTGCTGGACAGCGTTACAGGGATAGGCAATGGTTTCAGGTGCTGGAGAAGGGTCAGGAATTAAGAGTGGTTATAGGTGCTGCAAAAATGTTCGAGGATAGGGAGGGATTCAGGTGCTGGAGAGTGCGACATGAACAGAGAGAGGGTGTTAGTACTCGAGAATGTTTCTGGAGTACAGAATGGGTGCAGGTATTGAGAAATGTGACATCGGCGGAGAGCGGGTGTCGGCACTTGAGAATGTTTCAGGGACAGGGAGTGGGTGTAGGTGTTGGAAAATGTATCAGGGATAGTGGAGTGTGAAGGTGGTGGATATTGTGACATGGAGAGGAGTTGGTGTTCGTGCTGGAGAATGTTACAGTGATAAGGAGTGGATGTAGGTGCTCAACAACGTTACATTGAAATGGAGGAGTGTCAGTGTAGGAGAATGTAACAAGGCCACGGATTGGGTGTTGGTGCTGGAGAATGTAACAGGGATAGGGATTAGTGTAGGGGCTGGCGAAAGTTTTAGGAATAGGCATTGGGCGTAGGCATTGGATAATGCTACAGCAACAGGTAGCAGAGTAGGTGCTGGAGAATTTTCCATAGAGTGGTGTTGGGGCTGTGCGTTGTTACACGGATAGAGGGAGGTGTAGGTGCACCAGAGTTTTATAGAAATGAAGAGTGAGTGTAGCGTTTGGAGATGTTAAATGTACACGGAATAGTGTAGGTGCTGATGAATATTCCAGGTATGGGGAAGTGTAAATGCCAGACAATGTCACAGTGACAGGGAGTAGGTGAAGGTGCCAGACAATGTTATACCAATAGTGAGTGGTACGGTTGGAGATCGAACATGAATATTGAATGGTGCCGTTGGGGATATGTACAGGTTTTGAAGTAAGTGACCGGGATAAGGTGATATCACGGGGCTAGAGAATGTTACAAGGATATCAAGGGGTGAAGGTGCCGGAGAATGTTACATGGATAGGAAGTTGCAGAGATGCTGGACAATGTAAAATGGACAAGGGGTGTGTGTTGGTACAGCGATAGGGAGATTTGTAGGTTCTGGAAAACGTGACAGGGATCTGGCATGTGAGTAGGTGTCTGACACAGTTACACGTGTAGGGCGGAATCAGTTTCCCTGTATTGCAGGAATAGGGAGCGTGTGTACCTCCTGGATAATGTTACAGAGATAGTGCTAGAGTTGTTGCTGGAGACTGCACGAGGGATCGGGACGTTTGTTGCTGTTGCAGAATGTTTTCAGGAGAAGAAATGGGTGAGGGTGTGTAAAAAGAAACGAGGAATTGTGCGTGCTTTTAGGGCCTGGAGATGTTACATGAATAAGGCGTGGTGGAAGTCCTGGGGAAGTTAAAGGAATGGGGAGGGGTGTAGATGCTGCAGATTGTTACAGGGAATTGGAGAGTTGCAGGTTCTAGAGAATGCGATTGGAAAAGGGAGGGTGTCGTGGTTGGAGAAGGTTACAAGGATAGGGAGTGGGTGTGGGTGCTGGAGAATGGTTCACGGGTAGGGAGCGGTGTAGATGCCAGAGAGTGATTCTGTGTAGAATACGGGGTGCGTCGACGCTGAACAGAATAACACCAATAGGCTGTGACTATCCGTGCTGGAGAATATGACATGGATGTAGTGTTAGCACAGGTGCTGGAGAACATTACAGGGATAGGGAGTGGGGAAATGGTTCTTTGGAATGTTACAGGAATAGGGAGTGAGTGTCGTTGCTGGAAAAGGTTGGAGAGGTAGGACGTATGTGAAGGTCCTGGCAATGTGACAGGACGAGGGCGTCTGTTTAGGTGCTGGAGACGTTGTAGGAATATGGAGTGATGTAGGTGTTAGATAATGTAACAGGAATATGGAAAAGTGCAGGTGGATGAGAACTTTGCAAAGATGGGGGTCGGATACAGGGGCTTAAGATTGTTTCAGGGGTAAGGAGTGGGCGATGGTGCTTGAGAATGGTCCAAGGATTGCTAGTGGGTGTAGTTGTCGGAGAATCTTGCAGGGGTTGTGAGAAGCTTTCAGTGCTAGAGCACGGTATAGGGACAGGTGATCATTATGGGTGCTTGAGAATCTTACAGAAATATGGAGTGGGTGAAGGTGTTGGAGAATGCTACAGGGATAGTGTGTGTTGGTGCTAGAGAAGTTTACAAAGATAGGGATTAAGTTACAGGTGCTGGAGAATGTTGCAGGAATAGTGAGTCGGCGCAGCGGCTGCAGAAGACTACAGTGACAGCGTTTGGGTGTAGGTATTGGAGAGTGTGGCAGAGATGGGGAGTTATGAACGGGTTGGAGAATGTTACAGGAATAGTGTGAGGGTGTAGGTGCTGGGGAAAACTACAGCGATATAGAAAAGTGCAGTTTCTGCAGAATGGTAAGTGGATGGGGATAGGTGCTGGAGAATACTACAGGTGTAGGTAGGAGTTGTAGGTTCTGGACAATGCAACGGGAAGAGTGAGAGGGAGTAGAGGCTGGCGAAGCTATGGCGGTTTATAGGTGTTCGAGAATTTTTACAGGGATTAGGTGTATCGTTAGATGAGAAGTTTACAGTGATAGAGAGCTTGTGTTTGTGCTTGAGAATGTTACAAGGATAGGGAATGTGTGCAGTTACTGCAGAATGTTTCAGGGATAGGGGGTTTGTCGAGGTGCTGAGGAATCTATGAGAAAGTGAGGACTGCAGATGCTGGAGATCAGTGCTGAAAAATGTGCTGCTGGAAAAGCGCAGCAGGTCATGCAGCATCCAAGGAGCAGGAGAATCGATGTTTCGGGCATAGGCCCTTCTTCAGGAATGAGGAAGGTGTGCCAAGCAGGCTAAGATAAAAGGTAGGGAGGAGGGACTTCGGTGAGGGGCGTTAGCAGTGCGATAGCTCGAAGGTGGTTAAGGTGAGGGTGATAGGTCAGAGAGGGGGTGGGGGCGGAGAGGTCGGAAAGAAGTTGCAAGTCAAGAAGGCGGTGCTCATTCCGAGGGTTGGGACTGAGATAAGGTGGGGGGGGGGGGGGGAGAGGGGAAATGAGGAAGCTGGAGAAATCTGCATTCATCCCTTGTGGTTGGAGGGTTCCAAGGTGGGAATGAGGCGCTCTTCCTCCAGCATCCAAGGAGCAGGAGAATCGACGTTTCGGGCATAAGCCCTTCTTCAGGAATGAGGAAGAACGCCTCATGTTCACAGGAATACGGAATGGATAGAGGTGCTGGAGAATGTGACTGGAAAGGGAGTGGGTGTTGTGCTTGAAAATGTTACAGGGACAGGGAGTGGGTGTCGGGAATGTAGAATAATACAGGGATGGGGAGTGGGTGTAAGTGCTGGAGAATCGTACTGTATGGAAGGGTGAAGGTGTTTCAGAATGTGACATGGCCAGAGAATGGGTGTCGGCGCTAGAGAATGTTACAGGAATACGGGGATTGCAAAAGGGCTGGAGAATGTTTCTCTAAGTGGGAATGTTTGTCCGTGCACTGCAGGTGCTCGAGATTTTTTACAGGGATAGGGATGATTGTAGATGCAGGAGAATTTTTACAGAGACAGGGAGAAGGTTATGGTCTGGAGAATGTTACAGTGATAGGGACGGTCGTTAGTGCATGATAATAATATCAGGTTAAGGGGTGGGTGTAACTGCTGGAGAATGTTACAGGAACAGGGAGCCAGTGAAGGTTCTGGACAATAGTATAAGAAAATTGCCATGGTTGTAGAGGCTGGAGTTGTTTCAGGGATATGGAGGGTTTTGCTAGAGAATATTGCAGGGATTGGGAGGTGTGTAGATGTATGAGAAGGTTGGAAAGGTAGTGAGCCGGCGCAGGTGCTCGAGAATGTTACAGGAATAGTGAGTGGTTGTATATGCTGAAGAATGTCACACGAACAGGGAGTGGGTGTAGGTGTTGGACAGTGCAACCGTGACAGGGATTGGCTGTAGTTGCTTGAGAATATTAAAGGAATAGGGCGTGTGTGCAGCTGCTGGAAACGGTTGCAGTTAAAACGAGTGGGTATGTGTGCTGGAGAATGCTACAGGAATTGTGCGGGGTATAGTTTCTGGATCACGTAGCAGCGATAGGGGACGGTGTGGGTGCTGGAGAATGTTACGAAGATAAAGAGTGGGCGTAGTTGCTGGACAATCTTTATAGCGATAGGGAGTGGGTGAAGGTGCTGGACAATGTTAAAGGAATAAGGAGTTGGTGTAGAGGCTGAATGTGTTAACGGGATAAGGAGGGACGTAGGTGCTGGAAAATGTTACAGGGATGGGGATACCGGTGTTTGAGAAGGTCACAGGAATAGGTTTTGTGTGTGAGTGCATGATAGTGTTGCGAGGTATTGACTGGGTGTACGTGCTGGAGAATGTGACATGGACAGGATTGGGTGCAGGTACTGGAGAATGTTACAGGGTTGGGGATGGGGGTGTCGTTGAATGGGTTTACACGGAAAAGCAGTCGATGCTGTTCCTGGACATCGTTACAGGATATGAAGTGGGCCGGTGCTGGAGTCGTTTTCATGGAAAGGGAGGCTTGTCAGGGCTGGAAAAGGTTACGTGGATCGTGAGAGCATTTAAGTGTTGAAGAATTGTGACATATGGAGGTCAAAATGCAGGAGCTAGGGAATGTATGAGGTACAGAGAATGAAGAAGGTGCAGGAAGTTGTTAAAGGGGTAGCGAGGGTTGAAGGTGCTGGAGAATGTTCGAGGTATAAGAAATGGATTCGGTATTGCAACATTTTACATGCTTAAGGGGGGATGTCGGTGATGGAGAATGCTACAGGGACAGAGAGTGGTGTTGGTACTGGACAATATTACAAGGATAGGGAGGAGTGTAGATACTGGAGAATGATACAGCGTTGGAAGGGGTGCGTGTGCTATAGAATATTCCATGGATTGTGGGATGTAGGTGCTGGAGAATGTTACCTCGAAGTGGGTGGAAAAGGTTCGTAATTATTGGAAAATTTTATGGGGATATGGATTACCTGGAATTGCCTGATAATGTTACTGGGTTAGGGATTGGGTGTGGGTGCTGGAGAGGGTTACAGAGGCAGGGAGAGTGCGTAGGTGATGGACAATGTTTGAGGGATAGGGATGGGTTTAGGTGCTGGCGAATATTAAATGGATAGGTAATTGTTGCAGTTGCTGAAGTAGATTACAGAGATAGGGAGGTTTGAACGGACTGGAGGAAATACAAAATGGAATTGAATGTAGAACATTTTACTGACAGAAGTATGGAACACGGAAGGTGGTGATGACAGAATTTTGGAATAGTGCAAATTTTGGCCAAAGTTACAGAAATAAGCGGGAGTGATGTCTGGAGGAGATAATCGTGCTTTTTCGAGCTGGAGGATTTTATTGAAAGAGAAAAGCAAGGCTGGAGATCTGATAGAGATAGGGAGGCCTGTGCATGCGAGAACAGGCTACTGAAAGTTTGTTTATTTTCAGGATATTGGGAGCTTTGCCAGAGCTGGAAGGTAAAGAGGTAGGGATGGATATCGGGCTTGAGTTAGCCCTATAGAGAAGGGTGTGGGGGCTGGAGGTGATGAGATAAATAAATAGTGGTGTGGAACTGGAAGTGGTAAGAGAGATAGCGAGGGGTGAGGCATGTTGAGGTGATTAGAGAGACAGAATTTGGGAGATTAGCGACAGCTGGAGTTGGTTTTAGGGAGGGCTTTCGGGGCTAGGGATGGTCAGAGAGTTCAGGAGGGGTGTAGCGGATGGAGGTGGTTAGAGAAATGTGAGTGGGTGTAGTGGCTGGAGGAGTTTCGAGAGATTGGAAGGGGTTTAGGGAATGCAAGTGTTTAGCATTATAGACAGAGTGGTTTTTGTCTAGAGATGGGGAGTGTCATAAGTAGGGGCGTGAGGCTGGAGGTTTTTAGAGAGATAGGGAACTTTGTAGCGGCTGGAGGTTTGGCAGACTGGGATGTAAGGGCTGGAGGAGTTCAATGTGGGTAAGTGTGAGGTGAGTCACTTTGGTATGAGTAACAAAAAGATGGGGTAGTGGGCTAATGGTCGGATACTTGGTAGTGGGGATGAGCAAAGGGATCTTGGTGTCCATGTGCATAGATCTCTGAAAGTTGCCACTCAGGTAAATAGTGCGGTGAAGAAGGCATATGGCGTACTGCCTTTTATTGGTACAGGAATTGAGTTACAGAGTCCTGAGGTCATGTTGCAGTTGTATGAGACTCTGGTGCGGCCGCATCTGGAGCATTGTGTGCAGTTTTGGTCGCCGTGCTATAGGAAGGATGTGGAGGCACTGGAACTGGTGCAGAAGAGGTTTGCCAGGATGTTGCCTGGTATGATAGGAAGATCGTATGAGGAAAGGCTGAGGCACTTGGGGCTTTTTTCATTGGAGAAAAGAAGGTTTAGGGGTGACTTGATAGAGGTGTACAAGATGACTAGGGGTGTAGATAGGGTTGACCATGAGAATCTTTTTCCACGTATGGAGTCAGCTATTACGAGGGGGTATAGCTTTAAATTAAGGGGTGGTAGGTATAGGACAGATGTTAGGGGTAGATTCTTTACTCAGCGAGTCGTGAGTTCATGGAATGCCCTGCCAGTAGCAGTGGTGGACTCTCCCTCTTTATGGGCATTAAAACGGGCATTGGATAGGCATATGGAGGATAGTGGGCTAGTGTAGGTTAGGTGGGCTTGGATCGGCGCAACATCGAGGGCCAAAGGGCCTGTACTCCGCTGTATCTTTCTATGTTATGTTCTATGAGATTAGAGAAATAAGGAGATGCGACTTGGCTGGACGTGGTTAGAGAGATAGTGATGGCTGAAGGAGCTGGAGGATGTTACAGAGTTATGAAGGGTTCATGTGCTGGAGGATGTTGGGCGGATAGGTTAGGCTGGAATGTCTGGAGATGTTTACAGAGATAGGGAAGGGTGTAGGCGCTTTAGTAGTTTGAGAGATAGGCATGTTTTTAGGGGTTGCATGTGGTTACAGATATAGGGAAGGGCGGAGGTGCCGGGAGTGGTGAGAGAGATTGGGAGGGGGAATGGCCAGAATGAGGTCAGTGAGATATGGATGGGTGAAGGTGCTTGAGGTGGTTAGACAGATAGGGAGTGTGAAGGAGCTGGAGATGTTCGGAGAGATAGGTAGTGGTTGCAGGGTTTAGAGGAGGCTGGAAAACTATGGAGTAGCACAGATTCTGCAGGAGTTCACAGCCGTAGAGCAAAAAATGAGCTGCCGACGGTTTGACAGGCAGAGAAGAGTGTCATACTTGGGAGTAGGATAGGGAGATAGGGATGGATGTAGGTGCTAGAGGAATTTAATAATTATAGATACGGTTGTAGTAACTGATGTAGATTGTGGAGATTGGACGATTTTGAAATAGAAATGGATGTAGCGGCTCGACAAGATGATAAGTACCATGCAGGTGGACAGTTTAAAAAACTGAGTTGGATCATGACTTAATTCAGAAATCTGTGGAATATACACTGGAGGAACGGAATGAACGAGACCTTGTAGGGTGCAATCAAAAGACCAAAGTGTCAGTAACAGATGGCACAGGGAAGGCCCCTTAGTTGACTGGAACAAAAGTAAAAAGCCCTGTGGACCCTGAAAAGTCATCCTTCTTAACGCCCCGGGGCTCGGTCCAGAATTGGGAGGCCTGTCCTACAGGTCTCCTTTAAACTGTTCCTCTTCGTGCCTCTGCACTGGTGGACGATATAACGGGTAGAAAGAAAACGGTTGGGGTTGGTTCAGAGCAGCCATATCAACTCCAGAATAGATCTGCAGCAGTTTCCCGGCGGAGGTGTTTATGGGTGAGCCTGTGGAACCGAAGTGGAAAGGTTAGGCATCAGACTCCCACGGGATGACAGGGTTGTTCTCACATTAGACATAGACGACTGGTGGTAGTTCAACTGGACAATCATCAAGCCTCAAATAAGGAAGAGGTTGAGTAGGACAGTCGTTTGCTGTCACCTCAGTCAGTATGGGAATTTAAATAACACTGTTGGTATTAATCTGCATTGCAAACTAGCTATCCAACTGTTTGAGCTAACCGAGTTAGGCACTTCGCTCCTTAGTGTAGAACTTTGAATATTAATCTATTAGGATATGTTGCAAAACGGTTTTGAAACAGGTGGAACTTGACGCAATCTTCCTCGCTCAGAGAGAGGGACATTTTCATTAAGCCCTTTCACTTAATAAGAACTAGTTCTTGTGTGTGGTGACTCATCATCTCAAAACCACTTGCTGTGATTTGGACATTGTTTTCATCATGTTGAGTCACGAAAGTGAACTGAATAGATGGGTGGATTTTCTGCTTATTGAACAATCGAAAAGTACAGACTATCCAAGGATGTCTGCCCTTCAGTAAAGATACTTTGCTGTTATGATTAGATTAGATTCCCAAATGTGCGGAAACAGGCCCTTCGGCCCTACTCGTCCAGACTGACCCTCTGAAGAGTAACCCACCCAGACCCGTTTCCCTCTCACTAATGAAAAGAGGGCATTTTAGAAAAGATTTTTTTTTATGGTCAGAACAATTCTGAAACAAACTGCATTAATAGTTCCAGCTCAAGTCAAACACAAGGACATTGAGCTAGGAGCATCCTGACATCTACGGAGCTGCACAATTCCGCGTGGATTCTGATGTTGTTGATCTGACATACACTGGATATGGTTTATGAAGGATTCAACGCAAAATAACACGTGCAGCAGATATCAGTCACATTCATTACCTATTCATTCAGGATCCGCTCTAATGTGCAGAATTATTGACATTAAGTGGCATATCAGAAGGGATAATCTTGCAGGACGTGCTTGCTGTCAGATGATTCTTACGAATTTTGAACTGCGTTTGGACTAGCACCAACTCTATGCTAATTCATTAGCCAGTCTGCCCCAAACATAGCCCTGTTGTTCAGGTATGTCTCCAACTGATCTGTTGTGAATAACTGTCCAGCTCCAGTTCGGAAGCACGCTGGGCAGATTTTGGACATTGCCAGGGTTTTGCTGGCGGTGGTGAGATCGAGGAGCACCGTCTCTGATTTCAAGCATTTTTCAAAAATCATTTTCAACAGCTTTGCTGACTTCAAGATGGTGTGTTCACTGACCTGAACATAAATAAGATGTTTCCAATTGTCACTGTATTGTGCAATATTTTGCGTTGTACTCTGGAATTTAATTAGTGTTCACTTCAATGATTTTAACGGAAAATTAATACTGTTTAGTTTACTTTAAATTTGTAACAATACGTAAAAGTGACGTGCTATATAATTCCCACAGACAAATCAAACAAAAGTCAGACAGTGTCCGTAAAACAGGATTCTGTTAAAAAGGGCTCTGTCCCAGGCAACATCACCATCCTCTCTGGTGGGTTCTGTCCCACTGACAAAGCAGAGCCAGGGAGCCAGGCAGAGAGGGTCAGCTTCTTGATATATCGTCTATATAGGACTCGGCAGTGATGCTGGATCCTGTGGCTACTAGACTGTAGGTTATGAAGAAATCAGGAAAAGGGAATTATATAATTGGGCTCATCGTCATCATTCTACCAACTGCAACTTCACCACTCCATTTAATTTATCCGTAGGAATGGCCACGGAACGGACTTTGTGGGGAGGATTTGCCATCTGCACATTTGATCGACCCTCCCAACGTGTTAATGAGCAACCTGCGTTCTGAATGGGACAGACTTCAAACAGACCGAGCAATTAACGACGAGGCCTACTTGAGGTGCAGTGGGCCATCGGCAGCAGCAGAATCTTACTCTGTAAACTCATTTAGACTGCAACCTCATGGCCTGACATACCTCCTACTGCACAGTAACCATCAAGTCAGGGATCCACCATCGTTGAATGAAAAATGCAAAATGATATCTCGGTAGCAGCACCGACCCAGAGATGAGGGACCAACCTGGATAAGCTGCTGTCTTCAACTGCAAAACAGGACAACTTGCATTCTAAACAACAGAAGCAGCAAGTCATGAACAGCGCTCAGTGATCCCACCATCAATCATTCAGATTGATCTTTGTGGTCATGCCATAGTTAGTAATAAAAGATGGGATACAATGAAAGAGAACATTGAAGGTGGTGGCTGCTCTCCAAAAGCGAAATCCGCAGTTTTGGGGGAGTGCAGCACACCAACAAAAAAGTAAAGACGCTGCATTTGTAATAAACTTCAGCCAGAAGCGCTGAGCAGATGATCCATTTCAGACTTCTTCAATGGCTCCAGAATCACAAACCCCAATTTTCAGTCAAATTGATTCACTCCACACACCATACAAAATGTCTCGAAACACTGGACACAGTGATTGAAGTCAAGAGCTCGTCATATTTCCAATCACGCTGTTCCAATCCATCAAGAACACTGACATGTACCAAACATGTGATAACCTGCCTAAGTATTTCCTGCAGAGAAAAAAAAACACCGCACTTGCATTGCAGCGAGTTACTGAGACATCAGTGTAAGTGTGAAGGAAGCTGGAAATAATCATGTGATCGATCAGCAATAACCTCTTCATTGATGTTCAGTTAGTGCCCCACCAAGCTCACTCAAGTCCTGACACCATTGGAATCTAAGTTCAAAATAGGTAAATTTCAAAGCGGCAATGAGACTAATAACTCTGAACATCAAGGCACCATTTACCAGTGGTTAAATGGTACCTGAGTAAATTTTTAGGATCCCGAGTAAATTGTAGTTCATCAGAATCTAGCGGAAGTACTCTCTGGGTTGGAATACTCACCAGCAACAAAACTGATTGCTTTCAATGTGGGTATGTCGAGCACCAGAAGAATTCTGCAGCTCTTTAGCAGGAAATAGAGTGTCTGAGGCTCAAACATCTTCAACTATGACCATCTCTCCATCCTAAAGTTCGACTTGGGAATGTTCCCTGATTATACCATTCCTGAAATAGGCCGTATTCAATGCAATAAGATTTGGGAAATATCCAGATTTTTTTCTGACAAATATCGAGTAATTCTCAAGCCACAAAATGCTTTAAATAAGGAATTCAATAAAGAATCAAATTCTTCATCTTTGATTTTCAAAAACATTACCATCACTGATGTCTGAACGTAGTATTAATCAGTATCCAGTGTCCGATCATGATCACAAATTACTTTGGCATCGCCATATAAATGACACTGTCTTCAAGAGTATATCAGTAGCCAGGAGTTCGGCAGTGAGTCATTCAGCTGCTGACTCTCCAAAGCCTTTGATAGATTGCAACCCAGGAATAACCCAGGACAAACGCAGCAGATTTAATTGCTCTTACTTTCACGAACATAGATTCCCTCAGTGGTAGCAGTGCACACTATCTACAAGATTCACTGCACCAGCACCTTCTAAACCCACTGCCATCCAGGAGAAAAAAAAGGCAGCAGGCACTTTGCAAAAGTAGCTATCTGCAAGCTCGTTCCTTCAATCATTCAGATAAACATACGTTTTCTCATGAGTTTATGTTCTTCATTTCCTCAGATCACAAAATCAGTCAAATGCTGCAAGACTTGGACAACAGTCAGGCCTGGGTTAACAAGTGACAAGTAAAATTTGTGCCACCCAAATATTAGACAATGACTAACATAAAACATCTCATCTTCGCCATTCACCATCCAAAGATGTAGCCATTTCTGAATCCATTGACACCAGCATTCGCAGGTTTATCCAAGATGAAACAACTGCGATAGTAAGAACTTCAGATCAGAAGATATGAATCCTGCACCTGGTAACTTTTCTCCTGTCGTGCTAAACTCTGTACATTATCTCCGACGTTTAAGTCAGGAATATGATGGAATAGTCTCCACTTATTTGAATGAGTTCAGCTCCAACAGTACTCAAACAGTTTGAACGATTAATGACTATGCAGCCGACTTGAATGGTACCCATCCACAATTGCTCCCTCACTCCACTCCCGTCACTCAGCAACAGGTGTGAGTGCCATGGCATTCCTTCGGCAGCATGTTCCACGCTCATTACCACTGCCATCTGGAAGATAAAGGACAGTATTTAGGGAATAGTGATCAATTTAATTTGGTTCGAACTTAAAGATTGTAAGGGACAAATGTAGAACAAGAAATGGAGTCTTAGTATGGAACTGCCTAATTTCATCAAGCTGAAATGAGATTTCATTCAAGGGAAAATGAAACAAGAACGAGAAGATCAATCAGATTCAGAGCAGTGGCAGGCATTCTGAGAAGGGATTAAATTTGTTCCCAGAAAATGTGTTCTCACAAAGTAAAAATGGTCGTGAGGCTGAAGCCAGAGCTCACCGGATGTTCATAAACACAGAGAGAGAACAGAAAAGCTTATATCAGACAGTGGGAACGCAATGCAACAGAAAGCTGAGCGGTGTGAGAAATGTGGAGGGGTCAAATCCAAAAAGAAATAAGAAAACAAACACCTTGAGTTAAATGATGATGGCAAGCAACAAAAAGCAACCTTCAGCAGATTTATTTTTCAATACAGAGAACACTTAGCACTAATTAGTTCTTGGGGTGGTAACTTGACTTATTTGAAAACCCCTTACTCTCATTTGTGCACTGTTTTCATCATATTGAGTCATAAACGTAAACCGAATAAATGAGTGATATTGGTGTCTATTGAACAATTCATATTTAGGGATCTTGTGTAAAGAGATTTTGCTGTTAATTATCAGAACAATTCTACAAATAATACTGCGTAGTCGCATGCAACGAGTTTGGGTTAGGACCATGCTGATAACAATAGAGTTCCACAATTCTGCTTCAATTCTGATGTTGTGAAACTGACATACACTAGATATGTTTTATGAAGGAGACAACGTAATTACCAAATGCTGCAGATATCCATCACATTCATTCAGGATCGGGTTCAATGTGCAGAATTAAAGTTCAAGTGACATATCAGAAGAGAGAAACTTGCAGGACATGTTTGCTGTCAGGTGAGATTTTACAAATGTTGTACTGTGTTTAGACCAACACACAGCCCTCTGCGAGTCCTTCGGCGAGTCCAGTCCACACGTATCTCTGATGTTCAGCTATGTCTCCAACTTGTCTGTTGTAACAAATACGTGAATAACTGTCCAGTTCTAGTTCAGAAGCTCTCTGGGTAGAGTTTGGAGATGGAAAGTGTGTTAGAGACAGTGGTGAGGCCGAGGAGCACCGTGTCTCAATTCAACCATTTTACAAAGTCATTTTCAACAGTTTTGCTGATTACAAGATGGTGTGTTCGCTGACCTGAACATGAATCAGCTGTTTACTACAGTCACTGAATTGTGCAACGTTTCGGTTTGTACTCTGTTAGTTTAATTAATGTTCATTTCAATACTTTTTAACTGAAAGATAATGTTGTTTGGCTTGTATTATAATTTTTAAGAAATAAAGTGATTTATTAACTCTTCATTGAATAGTATGCAAAAGTATACTGCCATATATTTCACAGAGACTAATCAAGCAAAATGCAGACAGTAACAGTAAAACAGGATTTGGTGAGCAGGGCTATGTATCAAGCAGCATCACATCCTCTCTGGTAAATTCTATCCTACTGACAAGACACAGCCAGGCAGAGGGGGGCAGATCCTTGAGAACAGTGAATATAGTACCCAGCATTGATGCTTGATTCTGTGGCTGCTCGACTCCTCTCTCACACGTTATGAGGAAACCAATAAATGGAAACAGAAAATTGAGCTCATCGTCATCAATCTGCCTGCTGCAGATACACTTCTCCATTTAGTGTGCAATGCACAGTCCTTGTGGGAGTATTGGCCATCTTTACATTTGTTCGACTCTTGAATTTTATGTAACAACCTGAGTGCTGAATGGGACAGACTTCAAATAGATGGTGCAACATTCGACGAGGTGTCCACGAGGGGCAGTGGGCCATGGGCAGCAACAAAGTCATAGTCTGTACAACTCATTCAGACTGTAATCACATGACCCAACGTACCTCCTACTCCATCGGTAGAATCAATCCAGGGATTCGCCTTTGTTCAATGAGCAGAAGGACATGTGAGTAGCAGCACCAGGCAGACCTAGACATGAAGGGACAACCTGGTGAAGCTGTTGTCTTCACCTACCAAACAGAATGTCTTCCACACTGAAGACCGTAGGCAGCAAGTTTTGGGCAAAGCTCCGTGATCCCACCATCCAAGGTTCAGATCTATTTCTGCTACATTTATTTGTAAATTATAGGATAGCATGAAAAGAAATCGGAGGACGAGGCTGCTCTAAAAAAAGGAAATCTGCAATTATGTGGGACAGCAGCACATCAGGAAAAAAATTCTGTATTCGCAACAATCTTCAGCCAGAAGGGTTGAGCAGATGATCCATTTCAGTCTCCGTGAATGGGCCCCAGCATCTCACAGTCCAATCTTCAGTCAATTTAGTTCATGACACACAGCGTTAAGAAATGGCTGGAAACACTGGAAACTGTGATTTATGTCCTGAGATTGTCACGTCCTAGCCAAGCTGTTCCAGAAATAACACTAACAATTACCAACAATGTTATAAATTGCCCAAATATGTCCTATAGACAAAAAACAGGGCACTTGCATTGCAGCGTGTCATTGACCCATCGGTGGATGGTGTACCATTTAAATGTGAAGGAAGATGTTAACAATAATGTGATCGATCAGCAAGTACCTGCTCACTGATGTTCAGGGAGTGTCCCATCAAGCTCACTCAGCTCCTGACCCCATTGCAAGCTTCATTTAAAAAAGCAAAATTCCAAAGGGGCAGTGAGACCTCTGGGCAGAACAGTTCTGCAGCCCTTCTGCAGGACAGAGAGTGTCCTCGGCTCAACAATTTACAACTGCTGCAATGACCCCATCTCCATCATGAGGTCAGACCTGGAAATGGTCACCGAATATACCATTCCTGGAACAGTACATGTTAAATGAAACATGTCTTGGAAATATCCAGGTTTTGTCTCAAAAATAAAGAAGTAACGTTCAAGCCACGAAAAGTATTACACAAAGAGGAGAATAAAGAATCAACTGATTATACTTTGATTTTCAATGATATTACCATCACTCATATTTGAACATGGTGTCAAATAGAATCCTGGGTGCTATCATGGTCAGAAATTGCTCTGGGGCATCACCATATGAATAACATTGCCTTCAAGAC
Organism: Chiloscyllium punctatum; assembly: GCF_047496795.1. Lineage (NCBI taxonomy): Eukaryota > Metazoa > Chordata > Chondrichthyes > Orectolobiformes > Hemiscylliidae > Chiloscyllium > Chiloscyllium punctatum. The sequence goes on along the minus strand of NC_092781.1, from coordinate 22,788,140 downwards.
CCAGGAGGTAAAAGAGAGTACTGCAGATGCTGGAAGTCAGAGTTGAGATAAAAGTGGCGCTAGAAATGCACAGCAGGTCAGGCAGCATCCCAGGAGCAGCAAAATCCACGTTTCGGGAAAAGGCCATTCATCAGGAATGCTCATGAAGGGCTTTTGCCCGAAACGTCGATTTTCTTGCTCCTTGGATGCTGACTGACCTACTGTGCTTTTCCAGCACCACTCTAATCTAAACTTCATGAACCAGGAGTTCGGCCGTGAGTAACTCAACTGCTGACTCCCCAGTGCCTGTGATGGATTACATTCCAATAATAACCCAGGACAAAACCAGCATATTTAATTGCTATGACTTTCCCGATCATCCATTCCCTCCACCACTGATGCACAGTGGTAGTAGTGTACACCATCTATAAGATTCATAGCACCAGCAACGTCAAAACCTACCACCATCTGGAAGAACAAAGTCATCAGTTACTTTGCAAAACCAGCTATCTGCAAGGTCGCTCTTTCATTCGCTCAGACGAAGTGATGTTTGCTCATGAGTTTATAATTCTCAACTTCTCAGATCACAAAATCAGCCAAGCAGCAGCAAGACTTGGACAGCAGTCAGGCTTATGCTGTCATGTGACAAGTAAAATTTGTGCATATGAATATCTGAAAATGACCATCATAAACCAGCTCATATTCGCCATTCAACATCCATTATCATTGCGGAATCCAATGATACGAACATTCTCATGTTTATCCAAGACTATACAACTGTTATGAATTGCACATCAGATCAGAAGGCATGAATCCTGAGGCTACTAACATTTCGCTTGTCTTCCCGAACTCTGTCCATTATCTCCGAGATTTAAGTCAGGAATATAGTGTTATAATCTCCACCTGTCTGAATGAATTCAGCTCCAGCAGTACGGAAACAGTTTGAACAATTGAAGACGAAGCAGCCCACTTGAATGGACCGCATCCACAATCACGCCCTCCCTCCAACACCTTCACTCAGCAGAAGGTGTGAGTCTCATGACACGCCGAATGTGTCACCTTCCACGTTTATTACCACTGCCATCTGGAAGGTAAAAGACAATATTAAGGGAATAGTGATCTAATTAATTTGATTCAAATGTAAGTCTGGTGAGGACAACGCTGGACTAAGAGATGGAGTCTTAGTATGGTTCTGTCTAATTTTATTAAGGCAAGAAGTGATTTCATTCAAGTGAACAGGACGAAGAGATAAATCTGAATCAGTGCAGTGGCAGGCATTCTGAGAGGAAATTAAAGTGGCTCCCAGAACATGTGTTCTGACAAAGGAAAAATGGTCTGGCTGCCAAATGCGGAGCTCACTGTATGTCCAATAATACACGGAGAGAGAACAGCAAAGCTTACATCAGGCAGTGGATGCTCAATGCAACAGAAAGCTGAGGGGTGTGTGGAATGTGCAGCGGTGAAATCGAAACTTAAATAGGAAAGGAAACTGTGTGATTGAGATGATGCTGGCAAGAAACAGGAAGTAATCTTCAGCAGATTTCTTTCCAACACAGAGAACAAAAATAAGCTTAATAAGGAACATAAGAAGCAAACAATAGAAACCACATGTAGAGGTAAAAGGTTTGTATTTTTTAAATTTGAATTGATGGTTAAAGGGTCCTCCACACGTGGGCTATAGTGATAGAATGCTAGAGCTTAGTACTGCCTCATCGGCCCTCGATGTTGCACCGACCAGTGGATTCAATCTGAAAAATATCTGTCCTACACCATTCTGTTTTCATCCATAGGATTTTTGCAATGACCATTAAAATGCCCTGAATGTAGATGAGTTTACTACTTGGAGAATCTGGGAGAATTGTCTGAGAAGCCCTTCAGACACTTCTCGATGTTGTTACATTTAGGAATATGAAATCTAGCATTCGAGACAGGTTGGTAAGAATGGCAAATTTGGGAACATTTGATGACCAGAGAAATTGTGAGCTCAGTCAAAAAGAAAAAGCAAGCACATCTAAGAGTTTGGAAAATGAAGACAGTAGGTAAGAGACCGCAAAAAATCTTAAAACCAAACCTGGAAGAATGTAAACAAGTAGTTCGGAGAGCCATAAGGCACAATAAAATGTCTTATACAAACAGAATTAAGTAAAAATCCCAAACCGGTTTATCAGTTTTAATAGGGTAATCAGGGAAAGAGTAGGTCCATTGAACGACAGAGGATGGAATTAATGCGTCGAACTGGAGGAAGTGGGTTAAGTCCTTAAGGAACACTTTGCATCGATAGTCACAAAGGCGAACGATGCTTTGGTACTGAGTCAAGAGAAGGACATGTTGATATTCCAGAACATTTCGATGTTAAAAAAAATTAGAATGTGCGAGATGATTTGAAAAGCATTAAGGTAGACTCGTCTCTGGGATATGATGGGTAAATCCCAGAACACTGACGGAAAAGCGGGTGTAAATTGCTGGGGCCTTGTGCAAACGCTTTGCTGTCTCTTCAGTCGCAGGAGATGTTCCAGAGAACTGGAGCACAGCTAATTTTGCTGTTTGTTGAAGAGGGACAGCAGAGTTAACCCAAAAAATTTCAGCTCCTGAGCTTTACGTGGGTGTTACGAGAGTCTTTGCGATAGGACTGACTCACACTTTGCAAAACATGTGGACATATTAGCGAAAAGAACCATGGCTTTGTTTTTGGCAAAGTCGTGTCTTACAAACTCGATTCAATGTCTTAAGAAAGAGACAAAGGTGATTGATGAGGCCATGCTGCTGGATGTTGGCGGTAAGGACTTAGCAAGGCCTTTAATGTGGTTCTTTTCGGCATGGGATCAGCATTTAGTCAGTCAGATGGAAAAAAAGGACTGTTTGATCAAAGTAGAGAGAGGCGTTTTGAAGGGGTATTTGTGACTGGATATCTGTCAATAGTTTCGGTGTGCTGCGGACCATAAAGATGATTGCCAGAGAATGCAGCAGGATAGATGTCGGCTGGAGACCTGGGTGGAAAAAAGACAGATGTCAGATAATCTGAGCAAATGCGAGATAACGCATTTAAAAGGTCAGCTGCAGGAGAGAGGTATGCAGTAAGTGGAAGAAGACAATGTAGCTAGGCGTGCAGATCCACAGTTCCTTGAAATAGGCAATACAGGTGGATTGGGTGGTTAAGATGGCCTATCGCATAACTTCGTACACCCATCAGAACACAAAGTGAAAAAATTGGCATGCAGTGTTTCAGCTGCATAGAATTTTATTTCGGCCACATTTGTAATAGTGTGGGCAGGACTGGTTACCAGATCAGTAAAACAATCTCCGAGGTGTTGGAGACAATTTGAAAAACGTTTACAAGGATGTTGTCTGGTTTGCAGAATGTAAGCCCTGAGAAGAAATTGGACAAACTTCGTTTGCTTTAAATTGGACATCAATGGTTATGGAGCTCCCTGATAACCATTTACCCTTTTAATGAGGGTACAGATATCAAACTACGAGGAGGCATAAGTAAAAGAGGGAAAGATTCTAGCAGATATAAGGAGTGAGTTTATGTTTCTGTTCCAGAATGTGAAAGTGCCTGGAGAGCGCTGATAGAGGAGAAGATAAATGCCAAGGTTTAACGGCTAAGTGAGACGCAGATGAGTAAGAGGGGGATCGAATTTCCTCAACTTTCAATCCTGGATCAAAACGTCCAAGTTAGCATCACCCTCTTGAACTGTCCAACCTATCCATGTTCATTCCCACATCGGTTGAACTACTTTCCAACCTATCACCATGACCCCCACATCTGTCTAAATTTCCCTTTCCAGCTATCTTCACCCCAGCCCCATCTCCCTTCCATTTATCTTTCAGTCACTTGGACTTCAAACCACATTCCTCATGATGAACCTCTCGTTGAAATGTCAACTCTCCGGCTCGTCAGCAGCTGAATGACCGGCTGTGCTTTTTCGGCACCACAGTTTTCAACTCTGATCACCAGCATGTGCAGTCCTCACTTTCTCCGAGCACAGGCATCAGGCAGAGTTAGGGGCAGGGACAGCGTATAGGTTAGAGACATAACGAGAGAAGGTGCTGCATGCAATGGGAATGGGAGAACATGAGTCTTGGTTGGAGGCGGGTGCAGTAATAGAAATAGAGTGAGTGCGAGTTCGCAAATTATCGATGGTGGCACTTAATCTGTTGCAGTGGAGAAGGTCACTGACCACCGTCCACACTGCAGGGCATTGACCCAGAAGGCTGGCACCTCACTGACACTTAGGTCAACCTCGGACGAAGCTGGCAGTGTCTGTTGTCATCGCCTCCCCTGCCATTGCTGGACCAAGATAATGTCCTTCTCCTGCACCAGTTCATCCAGCAGAACCTCAGGGGCTTGTCCACAAGGTGTGGCCCTAGTTCTATCCCCTCTGCCATGTCCAGGGCAGTTTTGGATGGAGAAGACAACAGTATAATGACATCTTAAAGATGGCCGCTGCAACAGGGAGGCCAGCCTATTATGCGAAATCCAGACAGTGGACAGTTTTTAGAGGCGTGTTTGAATGAAAAACAATCGGGTGACTGTCAGATTAAAGGAGTACCTTCGTGCCACGGAAGGGAGATTATGAGACAGATTTGGGTTGGTATCTTTAATAAATTTATTTAGTTTTGCAGGGATATTATATCCATGAAACCCGACCAAAATGAAATTTGACCAAACTATAATAAGATTCAAGTCATTGTCTGTGCCAAACTAGGAAGGTGTTTCCAGGCGTTGTGGTGTGAAATATTAAATTTAAAATGTTAGGGACTGTAATTATGAAGGAGATTCACGTCCTTGAAGTGGCTGACACAATGTCCCCGGCCGGTAGATGAAGCTGGGATAAAATGCTCGCCCAGTGTGTTCTGACCATCATTTTTCAATCCTCACCAGGTAGATATGAGAGTTTTATCAGACACAAATGCCGATAGATGGACGTCACACTGTGACAGGTGAACCGGACTTCCCTACAACACAGATGATGTGATGCAGATACAATTCCCAGCAGTAGAAATGAAGTCCCTTCTGTCACAAATACTTCTCAATTCTAACATTTCAGGAAGTGAGAACTGATTCTAATCGGCGGCTGTGTTGACTTTGCCCCTCGTCAAGAATTCATACTTTACACTTATTGTCTGTGGGTGTCATTTCTGATCTAACAGTTTCATTTCACAATCATATTGAGACACAAATACAGAATAGGTAAATACATTCTAAACTGAACAAGACCCAGGATATTAGGTATTTACAGATACTCGCATCCATTCGAAAACTGAGCTCCCAAATCTGATTATGAAGTTCACAGACTCTCCCAACTTGTTCAGGATAGGCTGCGGGCACCTGTTCCAGTCCGAATTCCCTCAATCAGAACAGACGTGTCCCAGGCTCGATAATAGGCCCATGCATTTTCAGCCGAAAAGAGTATATTTCTTTAAATCCCGACAGCCAGACAGGGAACAAGCAGATTATCTTCTCCCTGGCGACAATTGCCAGTCTCTGTGACATCGCTCATATTCTTTAATCCATCCTACCTCTGCAAGCTGTCCAGTTTCTGTACATATCCCTACATTTAGAACATGCGCCAAACCCAAGCAGTTCCCCTGTCTGGAAAACCCCTTCATTCTGTGGGAGAAGGCAAGAGGAGTACAGTTGGATCGAGTTTATGGAAGAGGTTAGAGAGCGCAAGACAGTTTAGTTTGGGGAGTATGAGATCCAGTGCTTGCAGAAAACAAAATAAAACTGTATTAATTCTATAGGAGAGTAACAAAAGACTTGAGAGTAAAGGACGTGATTTCATTTGAAGGATTTTGCGGAGATGGAGTTGTAGTAATTGGCAGAGGTTTGAGAGATTTATAGATTTGAAGGGTCCACTGAGGGTGAGAGATACATGGACAGTTTTGACATCTGGTGGTGATTACAGAGATCGGGAGGACTGGACGTGCTTCCACAGATAGGGAGGGATTTAGGATGTGGAGATTACAGAGATAGTGAGCTGTGTCAGTGCAGAAGGGTGTTTCACCAAGGGGAGCGGGAAATAGTAGAATTTACGCAACCAATCACGCTTTGGTGTAGGTTACACAACGTGCCATATTGTAGGGACTCGAGGAAGTTAAAGAGATGGGTGGATTTTTCGCTGCTGGAGAATATTGGACATATAATGAACACTGTCGTGGCTGCAAGAGGTTATGGAGATAATGTCATTTGTCAGGACAGGAAAGAGTTACTGCATACAATTTTACGTGACAATGATATGGACACTTAGGAGAGGGAGCAGAAAAGTTTCACCAGGTTCTTGCCTGGTATGGAGGGTCTGAGCTATGAAGATACGTTGAGTAGATAAGGATTGCTTTCATTAGACGGAGGCTGAGGGGGTTCCAGATTGATGTCGATAAACTCACGAGACTTTAAGACAGAATGGAGCGTTTTCCCAGAGTTTGGGACTCACATGCTCGGGCTCACGAGTTCAAAGAGAGAGTGTAAAAGTTTAAGGGAGATAAGTTTCGAAAGTTCTTTACGCAGAGGCTGGTGGATGCCAGGAACGCCTTGCCGGGGAAGATGGTCGAGACGGGCGCGATAACGTCAAATAAGATGTATCAAGACAGTTGTATGAATGGGTAGGGAGCAGAGGGATATGGATGCTTCTAAAATAGACCACAGGTTCAGATAGAGGATCTTGATCGCTGCAGCTTCGAGGGCTGAAGAACTTGGAACTGCGCTGTAATTTTATGTACTTTTTGTTCTTTCTTTGAATATCCTCATGCCATTTTCTTGGTTAAGAGCCATCGCTCTGAAAGACAACCAAAACATATCTAACTCATTCTCACCGTAACAATGATTATACTTACACTGTGTGTTCCGCCCTCCCACTACCCTCTGAGTGGAAAGAATACTTAAACGACTCTCCTTTTCTCATATCTACCTTTAAACGTTAATCTTTCTACCCAGCTGTGATCCCTCCAAATACGAACAGTGTCTTCCTGTGGACCGAATTTGCTTTCTTGATAATTTTAACCCTCTCACTCATGTCCAAAAGAGACTCTTCTGCTCATAAGAAAACTCAGTGATAGTTAAGGAAGTGTTCACAATTATAGGCACCACCATCTGCCCACTTCCACCAACCCCCGAACCCCAGCCCTGTGCTCTGCATGTTCGGACATTTAGTGGATGCAATAATTTGCCTTCAGCTTCTGGCAACAAATGTCTGCAAATCGTTGACATGTAATGGATGTATTCGGTAAGGCTGCAGAAAATTCCACGAGTTTCCTTTGCTATATTAAGTGAAAAAGGTGAAAAAGGAGAGATTAGATTCATTTAAATGTCAACATCGCTGTCTATGCATCGAGCCAGGTGAACCGGACTTCCCTACAACACAGATGATGTGATGCAGATACAATTCCCAGCAGTAGAAATGAAGTCCCTTCTGTCACAAATACTTCTCAATTCTAACATTTCAGGAACTGGTATGGTTTTAACTCTATTGCACCCATTTGTTTCATTTTCTTTTTGCTGAACCCTGATTTATCGGCATTTATTAGTCAGTAGTTACATCTGTAAGACCCGGTGAGGTGGGCAACTCAAAGTTTACTGTAATTTCATAGAAATGGTGTACCAGAGGAGATCTGTGACTTTGATCTTCCACATAACCGGCAGCTACATTCTTCTGTGGTTAGTATATTTCATAGGTTTCTTGTATTAATACACAACAGTCGTAAATATTAGAATATTAGGCATTGTAGCCACTCTGTATTCAGAATACAAACAGTTAAGTTCATGCTGCGCAATATACGTTACTGCACGAACGCACTTATTCATGATATGAGTCCGTCCAGATTCAGAAAGCAGCTCGAAGGTGCAATTTAATATTCGTTAACATCAGTGTTTTGCCTAATTAAGAATTAGGACAACAGACAGCAACGGAGAAAATACCCGCGTGCTTTTATTTCAATCCCATCAACTGCATGACAGATTTTCAATTAAATACATGTTAAAGAAATTTGCCCATCTATCAAGTATGTTGGATGACATTTGAATGCTCATCCCATCTTTCTATTACCACTTTCAAATGAAAGCTCCAGTAACGTTGCTGTACATGAATTAACCTTCGAAAACCTACACTACGTCTTTGTAACAAAGCTGCATTTTTAAATAGAGTCATAGAGATGTACAGCACGGAAACAGAACTTTCGGTCCAAACCCTCCATGCTGACCAGATATCCAAACTCAATTTAATTCCTCCTGCTAGTACCCGGCCCATATTCCTTCAAGCCCTTCCTATTCATATTCCTATCCAGTGCATTGGCAATGTTGCAATTGTACTAACCTCAACCATTTCCTCTGGCAGCTCATTCCAGATACGTACCACACTCTGCGTGAAAAAGTTGAACCTTAAGTATCTTTTACATCTTTCCCCTTTCACCCTAAGACTTTTCCCTCTAGTTCTGGAACCCCGCACTCCAGCAAAAAGACTTTGTCTTTTTAAACTATCCATGTCCTTCATGATCGGGTAAACCTCTTTAAGGTCACCCCTCAGCCTTCGATACTCGAAGGAGGCATGATTGCACAGTAGTTAGCACTGCTGCCTCACAGCAACAGTCTGTGTGGAGTTTGCACGTTGTCCCCGTAAAGGCGTGGGTTTCCTCCCACAGTCCAGAAATGCGCAGGTTAGTTGAATTGGCCACGCTCAATTAACTGTAGTGTTAGATGAAGGGTTAAATGTAACGGAGTGGGTCTGGGTGGGTTGCTCTTCACAGGGTCGGTGTGGACTTGTTGGGCTGAAGGGCTTGTTTCCACACTGTAAGTCATCTAATCTAAAAAACAGCCCCAGCCTGTTCAGCATCTCCCTATAGCTCAAATCCTCCAACCATGGTATCATCCTTTTCCATCTTTTCTGAACCCTTTGAAGATTTTTTTTAACATCCTTACGAAAGGAAGGAGACAAGAATTGCACGCACTATTCCAACAGTGGCCGAACCAATGTCCTGTGCAGCTGCAGCTGACCTCCCAACCCGTGTAGTCAATACTCCAATCAATACAGGAAAGCGTACCAAATGTCTTCATCACTGTCCTGTCTACCCGCGAATCCACTTTCAATGAGCTATAAACCTACACTCCAAGGTCTCTTTGCTCAGTAACACTCCCTACTACTTTACCATTAAGTGTGTAGGTCCTACTAAGATTTGCTTTCCCAAAGTGGGTAGCACAGTGGCTCAGTGGATAGCACTGCTGCCTCACACACCACAGTCCCTCGGGTTTGCACATTCTCCGTGTGTCTGCGTGGGTTTCCTCCGGGTACTCCAGATTCTTCCCACAGTCCAAAGATGTGCAGGTCAGGTGAATTGGCCATGCTAAGTCGCCCATAGTTTTCGGGGCATTAGTGAAAGGGAAATTGGTCTGAGTGGGTCCCTCTTCGGAGGGTCGGTGTGGACTGGTTGGATTGAAGGACCTGTTTCCACACTCGAATCTCAAAAAGAATGCAGAAATTCGCATTTATTTGAATTAAATTCCATCTGCCATTTCTCAGCCCACTGGCACAGCTGAGCAAGGTCCCTTTGAATTCTGAGATAACTTCGTCACTGTCCACTATAACTCCAATTTTCGTGTCTTCTGCAAGCTGACTAACTATTACACTCAGATCCAATTATTTATATAAATGACGAAATGTAGTGGACCCAGCACCGATCCTTGGTGAACTCTACATGTGACAGGTATCAGTTCTAATATGTCTTGCTTTTAGAGTTTGTTAAATTATCTGGCTTGCAATTTCCGGTCTTAACGTTATAACCTTTTTTTTCTACTGGCAATTCCAATATTCAAAATCTTCTGGCAAAAACTCAACGTCTGGATAAAACAGGTGTATGCCCAGGACACTTTACACTCTTCGTTTTTTCAAAGTTCTTCCACAAGTCTCATTTTAAATAGTTTTCTTGTCAATATTTCACGCACCATTCTACTCAATATGTCTTCTCATTAAAGTACCAACATTCATGATACATAGTTTTCCTTAAGTCACCATGGCCGCAGTAGCATCACCCTCTTTCATAAATTGTCGTCTTGCAATTCATGCATCACGAAAAATATCGATGACCTTCCTCAGAATCAAATGTTATATCTCAAATGAGACAACGACTAAGTCACAAAAAGAATAATTCCAGTCACATTCTCAACACTAAACCTCACCTTAAGAATAGTTGCATGCTCTTGATAAAATGTAAATCCATTCTGAACAGAAACCCACCAATAAATTAAAACAAGGTTCTCATTATAACTGAAAATCGAAGCTGATCCTAGAACCAGCTGTAACACTAATTAAAAACCTTCCCCCTAAATCCAATGTTGAATTTAATGGTAAAACACGATATAAAGCAGTTCTATTTGCGATTTTATCTCATGCCACAACTATAAAAATATCAAGGCCTAACTCTGTCCTATTCCTCAAGCTATTGATTAATCTTTATTCAACTGACACTGTGAATGCTAATTGGACCAGTAACTATACTGGACGACTAAACATAGCCATAAGCCCATCTCACTCTACAGGTTAATCCATCCCTCTGTCGAACTTGCAGCAAAATTAGGTTTTTGTACAATGTGCCATTTGGCGAGGTACTGGACCAAGACCATTTAGATTAAACCTGACAATTTCTTCAGTAAGAAGGTGCCTTATTTGGTGAGGAGGACTGGTGTTAACGGTGGAGTGGGGAAAGACTTTCGTGCTAAGCCGCAGAAAGTACACACTGTCAGTGTTTCACTTCCGAAGGTGAAACCACATTTCACACACAACACCGCCTGCTCCCCTCAATTCCACCGCACATCTCGAATTATTTCACTGTCTCGGGAAACTACGGTGAGTTTTATGTATTACGACATGAATCCTTTGACAGATTAAATAATTTAGATGAAGTCCGTTTGTGTTGAATAATAAAGAGGGAATAAGGAATGACGCTTGTAATGCAAAGCTTTTTTTTTGAAATCCGAAAAATTTTGGACGAAGGTATAGCCAGAGAGATTGGCCGTGTTTAAGCAGCTCTCTAGGTTAGCGGCCAAATTATTTCTAGATTTAACTTGAAAAACTGAGAGTCGGTTATTGAAGCAAGAATTCTGCTTACTATTTTTAAAATCCCTCCAATAGAGACAGATGATTCAAAACCTAACGGTTACTGTAAGTGGGCTCCCATCACAGGAGTATGCCTGAAGGACTTAGTCTCAAGGCACATAGAGTCATAGAGTCATAAAGATGTATAGAATGGAAAAAGACCCTTCGGTCCAACCCGTCCATGCCGCCAACTATCCCAACCTAATCTAGTCCCACCTGTCAGCACCCAGCCCATATCCCTCCCAACCCTTCCTATTCATATACCCATCCAAATGCCTCTTAAATGTTGCAATCGTACCAGCCTCCACCACTTCCTCTGGCAGCTCATTCCATACACGTACCATCCTCTGCGTGAAAATGTTACTCCTTAGGTCTCTTGTATATCATTTCCCTTTCACCCTAAACCTATGCCCTCTAGTTCTGGGCTTCTGGACCCCAGGGAAAAGAATTGTCTATTTACCCTATCCATGCCCCTCATGATTTTGTAAACATCAATAAGGTCATCCCTCAGCTTCCGACGATCTAGGTAAAACAACCCCAATCTCTTCAGCCTGTCCCTATCCATTATTGTGGACGACAACAGACCAGACCCCAACCACCCCCGAACCAACTCTTACCTCAAAGTATGTTATGTGGATGGCATAGATCAAAGGCAAGTATAAGACACTGAGTTTCGGATATGATTTAATTCGTCTACAGTGATGCTTCCTGGAAACATAATTCATCCTTACAACAGAGTATACAACAAAAAGAATATCTTATTATATTGACGGCCTTAACAAGTCATCGCCTTATTTAAACCCGAATTATCAATATTATCAATGCAGGTATCATCACATAAACACTTGCAATGGAAATTCGGTAACACAATTATAGTTCAGCACAGTAGTTGTAGTGCTACGCTGGCTCAGTGGTTAACTCTGCTATTTCGCTAATTGCTAGGGTCACAAATTCAATTCCACCCCCGGGAAGCTGCAGGTGAGGAGTTTGCACGTTCTCGCTGCGTGCCTTTTGTCCATGTGCGCTGGTTTCCTCCCACAACACAAAAAATGCACCGTTTAAGTGAATTGGCTATCCTAAATTTACCATACTTTTCGAATACATGTAAGTTCTGGACAACGAGCAAATATAGGGCATGGATCTGCATAGGTTATTCTTTGGTGTGTCGCTGTGGACTTGTTGGGCTGAAGGGCCTGTTTCCACACAGTGGGGATTCTGATTATAATTCTGCTTTGTCCAGCAGAAATAAATAACGAAAGAAACATTCTCTGCCTTGTGATCTATAAGAGGACTTCTCACTGCCTGAGCAGTCACTCGAGCAACAGAGGACGCAGCCATTCAGTTCCATGAGCCAGCAAACAACATCAACTATGTGAAATCAAGTATATTGATTCTGTGTCAGCGTAATGGTGCTCACTCATGATTATTTTGCCTTCCTAGCAAAAAAGCTGAAAATGTGTTGCTGGAAAAGTGCCGCAGATCAGGCAGCATCCAAGGAACAGGAGAATCGACGTTTCGGTCATAAGGCCTTCTTCAGGGTTTATGCACGAAACATCGATTCTCCTGTTCCTTGGATGCTGCCTGACCTGCTGCACTTTTCCAGCAACACATTTTCATCTGCAGCCCTCACTTTATCCTTCCTAGGAAAAAAAGCCAACCATGGAAAAGTCCCAGCTGTTTATTAAGTGCCTGTCAGAGGAGACCGTTTGTCACGAATGTGACAAGGTTCGTTTACCAGAGAGACAAGTCAGAGCGCCTCCCAAGGGCACAGTTTCCTCACACGATTGCAAGTCGTGTCGTCACAATATTGAGAATATTGATAAATGAAGAATGATGAAAAAAAAGGACTGAGAGATTCGTGGATTATAGAAAAACAATTATTTTTCAATTGTGTAATCTTGGAAACATTTACAACATTATTAAGGACAAGCTTGTCTTCACTTGAATGTTAAAGTCGGGCTTAGATATGTAAGTTGGAGATTTAAAAAAAATGGCCAGATGTTACACAACACCAAATTTCACTCCAAAAGCTTAATTTGAAACCACACGTTTTCGATGCGCTTTCCCTTTGCCAAGTTCAGGAGACTTCACCATAAGGAAGGAGCAGCATTTCGAAAACTGTGATTTCAAATAAACCTGCTGAACTTTAGTACGGTGTCGTGTAACTTCTGACCCTATTCACCCCAATCCAATACTGGCATCTTTCCATCTTCACTGTTAGAAAATATGGACTGCGGGTACGATAACTTTTTTCACTTGTGGTGCCGTTAATGTTTTTGAATGGATGACAATGAGAGCTTGGAGCTAATATTTGTGTATCTCTTTGGGAATAGCCATATTGTGTTTATAACGTGGGCATGAAGTAAAATTCTGCATAGAATTTAACTGCACTGCTAAGTCACTCTCATTCACGCAATCATCATTTTTTTTGTAACAATGAAGCCGTCAGTGTAAATATGGAAATAGGTGAAACCCAACTCAGTACAATAGGGTAGACTGCGATGCTTTTCACATGTTTTTAGCTCAAGGTAACCGTATGTGACAATACCAGCGAAAACTTCCTTCTGATCTTTATTAAAGTGAGTCCAAGAAATGTTTTAGTACGGATGTATGGTGTTAATTGTGACGGTTCTGTACCTTTAATCAGGTTATGTTATCCTTGGGTTTCTTTCAAAAGTTGTCATCAAGGCAGAAATGTGGATATGTCGGGAAGGGCTACTTACAATTATGACATGGGAATGGCCTGTTCGCCCAGCTCAGATATTATTTTTCCAGTATGATTTAATTTTAGCTGTTAGACAGAAAATCTGTTTGCAGCAGATAATCTGCTACAGTGAAAACAGGTTGAATGCTTCCAAAGATGTTTCTGGACGGATACTTCCCTATGAAATCTGTCCTGCCTATAAAAACATGCTTTTGCATTTACTACTTACCATTTGTCAACTTGGCTGCAAAAAAAGTCAGCTTGTGCAAAGTGAGCTACTTGAATGGGCAATGGACAATGTGTTGCAGCAAACTTATGTGTGACTAGGAAATGTCACAGTCTGCAATCACTGAGGCTCCAGTTTCCAGATCTGGAATAACTGTATGCCATCCATGAGGCTGAGGATGACCGTAACTCACATTTTGGGGATTGCGACACCATAGTCATAAGGTTGCTGGTAAATATTTAATGTTCAAGTTGTTCAGAAGTCCCTTGAGATAATCTAGGTCATGAATTCGCTTCTTTGTTTGGAAACTTGAGATGTTGATGACTTATCAGAGGAGTGAAGACAGATCCATATGTTTCACCGCTGAATAGGAAGATAGGAATAAGCAAAAAAAAAAATTTCTGGAAAGCTAAGCAGGTCTGGCAGCGTCTGCAGAAGAAAGTTAGAGTTAATGATGCATGTCAAGTTACACTTCTTCGGAACTAAGATCTGTGCCATTGGATCAATCATTTTGGCTTTTCTTTTGTTTTTGATTATTGACACCCGCAGATCATTCAGCTTTTATTTATTTACACACCACCGAAGGAAACATAAACAAAGTCGGAACATAAACAAGATAGAATAACAAGTATTCTATAACCCAACCAACATTATATTCCCCGCTATTTAAAGCTGTTCCAATTTCCTACAACATCCCCAAAAATACATCTCTTGGTGTAAATTGAAAGGTGCATTCAACCACAGGTTCTTACTGGAGAGATGTCAGTGAGAGGGATGATCACCCAGTTTTCATTTACTGAAGCGTGGGAACTTTTTCCACTTCAGCAGTTTCTCTCGATCTCAAGCTAAAACCAAAAAAGCAAACTAGAAAATACCCGACCGGGAGAACTTGCCATTCTCCTTTCATTATACAAAGATTATTTAAAAATAAAACTAAAAATGTCTTCTGCCTGATTGTTTCCTTTGGCAGTATTAGTTAAACCCTAAAGCCATACATTTTCAGATCCTTTTTCCTTTACAACACCTTCTGGAAAAGAATCAAGGACAACGAAACTTTGTTGAAGGATCAGCATTGTCATACATGATCAAGGATGTCAGAGAACAACTGTAGAAAATTATCCAGGAGGAAGACCAAAAGGCAGAGATAGTTCTTCTTTCCTGTACCAAAGAGTTGCGCGGGAAGTATGTTGTGGTTCAGACATCTGATTTCCAGCAGCTAGAATGAATGACTGATTCACCACTATGAGCTGAGTCAAAAGCAAATTTAGGAGCGAATGGACGACTCAGACAATAAGTCTCGTGATTGGGTCAATGTTTTTTTGGAATTCATCCTGAGTCAGTTCCCGCTCGGCTCAATGAATCGAGTCAGAATCACAAAATAATGTAGTTGAGATATTCACGCTAGCTTATCTGTTACATTCAGCCTCATTCCGAATGTTTGGACTCGATTAGCCAACACACCATCTGATTGGGCTTGAACTCCCCCCAACAACCCATCACCAGATTCGTGGAATGAAACAAATAAAGATGAGTAATATCAGATTAGTGGCAATGAAATGGAAACAAACAGACTAATTATTTCTGAAAATGCATTTATAATCTATAGGATGTTTACCAAAGTATGAAATACATTATTTACCTTTTAAAATAACACATATTCGACTTTGCTCTAATTATATATATACAGACTTTCGCATCAGACAATTAAGTGAGGATGAGTCTGCCTTTGCCTGATCAACGTTCGTCCCAAATGAATGAAGATACCATGTTGGGGGTCACTTTTCCTTTTTTCTTTGTCCGGCTCATTCTCTGAATACCGATTGAATGGGATGAATTATTTTCATTTTTCGAATATCTGATTGCACATCCCATTATATTTGTTGCTGCGGTTTAGCTTTCTCCTGACTATTGTTCATTGGGAGCAGCCCTTCAACATACTTTATCGTCCAATGTCATTCTCCTAGTTTCATTCTTCACCCAATTTAAAAGGAATGCGAACCCATTGCTAATCCGCCTTTTCCGTTCTTGCAATTCCTCATCTGGACAACTTGTTCCATTGTAAACATTTAATGTTGACTCCCCATCACTTAGATTTAGAAATCAACTTTATTACTTTTACAAATGGATATTTCGCAGCATACTTAAGCTGGTCTCTGAAATTCTTTTGTGTCACTACATAAATAAATGCATTTGTGCAACAACTTAAGTTTCGAAGCATATATGCAACTTGTTCAAAGAGATCAAAAGCATAGTAATCCAAATGATAAGCAACATCAAAGAAATATAAAATATACATCAGCCAGAGAAGTAGGAAACAGCCTGATATGGAAAACAGTAAAATGACAGAGTTCTTTCTGCTCTCTATTTCTGGATCATTCTCTATTTTCCTCTGATCCCTGAGTCCCTTCCGCACCTTAATGGTATGGAAGATGTGTTGCACTGTAAGAACGTTGAGCAAGAGAAGAAAAGCGAATGGTAAAATTGGTGTTAAGAATTTTTCAAAATATCGGAAACTAATCCATTGAGGTTCATCATGATAACTGTCCCTCGTAGAACAGTACCATGGAACATTGTTGTAATACCTTCTAGGTTCAAATCGAAAATAAATAGGAATGTTCTTGAAAAAAAAGAAAATGGATATTGTTGCTGTAACTCTCATCGCTGTTTTCGCAGTGCAATAATTAGTTTTCATGTGATGAATACAAATGGCCACAAAACGATCAAAAGAAAAAGCGACAGTGAACCAGACAGAACAATCAATGGATAAGCGGTTCAGGGCATAAATAATACTACAAACAGGAGTGATGTCCAGGAAAGAACGTGGATAATAGTAGTAACTGAACCGATCAAGGATAACGTCAAATAAAATGAACAGGAAATCTGATGCTGCCATGGCCACCAGATAGCGAATGGTGCAGGTAGAAAGTCCACACTTGCCCCCAGATAAGAATACAATCGCCACTAGGTTAACTGTAAGAGACAGAAAAGGAAAGTGGACTTGAAGTTACCGATAACATATTTTCTGTGCCTGACCCAGCCTCTAAGTGATTGGCATCAGCATAAACATTTTTGTTGTTCAGTGTCATATCAAGTTTTAAGAATCTGAAGCACAGGAGCAAATTCTGAAATATTCAATTGCACACTTCAAAAAGGTAAAAAAAAATCACACAACACCAGGTTATAGTCCAACAGGTTTAATTGGAAGCACACTAGTTTTCAGAGAGACGCTTATTCATCATGTGATTGTGTGATTTTTAACTTTGTATACCCCAGTCCAACACCGGCATTTCCGAATCATGACTTCAAAAAGGAATAGGGTGGAACATGATTAGCATAGATTAGATTAGATTATTTACAGTGTGGAAACAGGCCCTTCGGCCCAACAAGTCCACACTGCCCCGCTGAAGCGCAACCCACCCATACCCCTACATCTACCCCTTACCTAACACTACGGGCAATTTAGCATGGCCAATTCACCTGACCTGCACATCTTTGGACTGTGGGAGGAAACCGGAGCACCCAGAGGAAACCCACGCAGACACGGGGAGAACGTGCAAACTCCACACAGTCAGTTGCCTGAGGCGGGAATTGAACCCGGGTCTCTGGCGCTGTGAGGCAGCAGTGCTAACCACTGTGCCACCGTGCCGCCCACAAACGGGTCGCTGATAAACCCCCTGAAACTTGCTCCCCTGACTGGGAATCGAACCCGGGCCGCGGCAGTGAGAGCGCCGAATCCTAACCACTAGACCACCCGAGAGATGCATAATCAATGAAATGTTTTACTGGGGTAAGCAGCAGTTGATTTTCTCTGCTTTATGGGTTTCTCTGAAAAGGTTTGAATTCTCCTTCAAACCACAACATGCACACAAATGCACACATAATTGGTAAATCAAAGAATTGAATGCTTCATAACGATACTGCGTATTCTTTGAATCTTCCCAAGGCTATATGCTTCCAAATGAATTTCCTTTGATATCTTGCTACCCAACACTCCATCAAAACATGTTCTATCATTTTGGCATTGAAGAAATAGGACATATTTTTTCAATGATTGTGATTCACTGCGTAAATCCTACCACATAAAAGACAGCCAAGCCAGATATGGCCACACGGTGCTACTAATGCAACTTAGAATGGCAATGTAGTTTGACAATGTTCACCTGAGACTTATCGTCACGGCAAACATTTAAAAACGTGCACATGCTAGCAGACAACAACAAATGTTTTCAACAGTTCCTCACTCTCGTCCCTTAAAGTATGTTTGATCCCTCGCTACTCACCTAAATAAATTCGTCAATAAACAACCTCAAATTGATAAAGCCGTCTGAAAATCATGAAGTTAAATCACCCAACCAGAAAAAGTCGGACACATTCAACTAACCTGTGCGGTTAGGTTCCCTGAACGGTCATCCTCAACCAGCAGGAGTTCTTGTCATTACTGACTTCATGTACAAATAATACGGTCGATCTGTCCTTCCCACACATATCTACATTCCAATCGTCAAAATTGTAAGGAAGATGCAGCAGAATTTCTAAGAAACAGTTTCAATAACATTGAGCAGTGACACCTTGAGCCCCATGCAACAATTGTGGCAACCGTCGAAGTGACATCTCTCAGCCAAAAGGCAAAGAACATCTTGCCGCCTGAGGATCGATGGATGACTCATTTTCTTTCTTAGAAGATCTCGGCTGAAGGATTATAAATCAGTTGCAGACCACTGAAAATCTCTAAGTCACTGAGTCCCTCAAAGCCACAAAGTAGGTCATATCAGCACGGGTGACTTTCTCTCTTTATGACCGAATCTGCATTATGCTAACTCGTCATCTTGGAGGAGAACGAACCCAATCAAATGTCTGAAACAGTGTAGCAGTCCTCCCAACCCAAGCGACCTTTGTTCGGTGACAAAAGCTATTCTATCGCACATTCTTTACCTTTCGAATCGTGGTGGCCCAGATGGGATAACAGAGATATCGCAACATTGATGGTTACTCCAAACTGTGCTATGAACGGCAGGTGTCACTGTAAATTGGTTTAAAAATATATCCAGAGCCTTCATCTCCAAAATGTCAGTACGTCATCAGCAGCACCATCGTCATAAATACGAGAACAATAATATATTTAAATTAATAGAATAATAGAACCCTGACAGTGCAAATCGAGGCCATTTCATCCATCGAGCCCATACCGACGTTCCAAAGAGAAACATACCGACACACTGGCACACACTATCTACTTTAGCACGCATCTACCATGGTCAATCCATGGAATCTGCACATCTTTCATGGCCAACTCCATGCAATAGTACATGGCTGCAACCGCACCTGTGACTCTGGCACTGTGTGGAAGCAGTACTAACCAAAGACACATGCTAACCAAGGACAAAGTAATGCTCACAGACGTCCGATGTGTTAAGAACGTACCATTAGACCATTAACGTTCGGTGAACAATAAACGGCATCAAAGTTGTTTGTACCAATCTGGGGCACTGCCGCCACACCACTCTCAACACTTCTCGTATTAAATTTCACAACAGTGGAGCGTGCAGCTTGTTGTAATGTCACAGTTCACATGAAAACTTTAAATCAAATAATTTCAGCAAAGCATATTGTAATCGGAACCCAGTTCTCAACACTGCTCCCAGCTATCTATCCTTACAGATATCGTGCCCCCAAACATCCATTGCCTCAGCCACCAGGTATTCAAAGCCATTCATGTTGATTTTAGCTTTTCACTTCACAATGACCTGCTCAACTGAGTTATTGCTCATGTTGTACCTGGTCTCCATGTGGAGCAAGCCGCCTGAGCACCAGCAATGTCTTTTAGATCACGAGATTGGAAATATTAAATGTCAACAAGAAGTGGTTGTCATAAAACCTATTTACCGATAGTAAGCTTAGAAAATCCTGTGAGAGCCCATTCTTGCTCAACGGTTTCTTGAAAAACCAGAATTGGTGCTCAGCGAAACGCCATCACTGTGGCCTCTGGCAAACGCATTCTATACAGTATAAAGAAAGAGACAAAGCTGCTCATTACTGAGGAGTCTTCTGAAAGACAAACATTCACTTAAGTCTGAGTAAGGGAGGACACTATCGCTTACCATTGCAATTTAATTTGCTAAAAGAAAAACTAAACTAAACATTAATCCAAGCGTGGAAGTGAGTACGATTCAATGCCCTGACTTATACAACAGAGATTGTTACAAGACCTACCAGGAACACCAACAGTAGCAATAAGAGTGTAGAATACTTTTGCCACCATTTGCCTTGGAAGATGCATTGTGTTGCTTGTAAAACAATCTCTCCCCTCCTCCTGTAGGTAATGTCTTAGTATTTTCTCGGAATTGGTGATGTGACAATTCAGACAAGTTATTTTATATTGTGTGCTATGTCTACTGGGAAGCTGTAATTAGAACTGCAACTTTTTCGATTTTGAACAAACACATTATGTCAGATTTACCCTAATGATACAGTGTGATACATTCAGATTTATGTTCGTATTTAAAACCCCCAAGGAACGGATTAACGTGGTCATGTTCATGAAATGTTCATTGCAATTGTCTTCAAGCAGCAATATTGCACTATTTTCTTACGCTTACATTCCCAGCAATATCCAAATACTTTTATTAATCTTTTCAGAGATAACTTTAAATTTGCTGAGACTATTCAGTGACTAATCATAATATATGCCGAGCACTTTGAGAGAGTTTTTTTTGCTGCACACTGTCAGACAATAATTCCCTTGTTAATTCAGTAGGTGATGGCGCTGGTCCTTTGACAAAGCTATTTTACCCTTGTTATTGTTCGAAAGGATTAATAATGACAGAGGGACCAGATCGTTTCAACTCGCTACTTTAATAATGGTTAACACGTACAGCTTAAGTCAACAACCAGAGGACGTCTTTAGTGTTTGTGTTTAAGCAGTTGTGGTACGAAATGGTCGTGACCAGATCTCCCAGCTTTCTTTGTTCTTCTAGTTTGTTTTTTTTTAACCTGTTGGCCAATGAAAATCTGCTGGGGCGGAAGGGGAGAAAGGTGTGGGATTCAATCGTGCTGTTAATTTTTGTCTGACACTATCTCTCTGACATCTTTCCTGTGAGAATCTGTATCATTTTACGCTTTTTCCAAGATGACTGCGTGAAATTGGAATAGCATCATTCAGGGGTAATAGAATCTGTTAGCTTTGAAAATATGTAAATGTATTGTACATGATACTCTCTTTAGTTCGTGATTCATTCGGTGGTCTGTAAAGAGATTCTGATTTGTTTCAAACTGAGCGATTTGATCATCTACATCCACCTTAGAATATCCACGTTAAAAGCAGAGAAAATAAGGATCTGGTCTACCATCTTGAAATGTTTTGAGGGGCCTGGTCTATACAACGTCCATAAATTAATTGGGGAAAGGCTTTCTGTAACAGAGAACCCGAAGCTGAGACTGACCTCAGCTACAGCTGGAACTTACAATAATTAATACTTACCTAAAAGAAAAATAAACGGAAAATCACGTCAGCGTCATAAATTTACAATAATTTAACGAAAAAATGAAACAATACAGAGGTATGTCTTCAACCCCTTGGGTTTATGGCGTGAAAGGGGCACTAAATCTGTATTAATCACATTTTATAGCACTTGGCAGATAGCCTTGAACGTTATGACATTTCTCATCCAGATATTTTCTTAAAAAGCTTTTTAGATTTTCTGCCTCTACTACACTTCTTGGGAGGGCTTTGCAGATTCCTACAATTCCTATGATTGGTCCCTTAAGTTATCAGCAAAGAAGTATAAAATGATTATAGAGTCATAGAGATGTACAGCATGGAAACAGACCCTTCAATCCTACCTGTCCATGCCGACCATAAATCCCAACCCATTCTAGTCCCACCTGCCTGCACCCCGCCCATATCCCTCCAAAGCCCTCAAATTCATATACCGGTACAAATGTCTCTTAAATGTTGCAAATGTACCAGCCTCCACCACTCCACTGGCGGCTCATTCCATGCACGTACCACCCTCAGCGTGAGAACGTTTCCCCTTTAGATCTCTTTTAAATCTTTCCCTCTCATCCAAAACCCATGCCTTCTATTTCTGGACTCCCCGACCCCATTGAAAAGACTTTGCTGATTTACTCTATCCATGCCCCTCATAATTTTGTAAACCTCTATAAGGTCATCCCTCAACCCAGCCTGTTCCGTCTCTCCCTGGAGCTCAAGTCTTCCAATCCTTGAAACATCCGTGTACATATTTCCTGAATCCTTTCAAGTTTCATAGCACCTTTCCGATAGGAAGGAGACCAGAACTGCACGCAACGTTCCAACAGTGTCCTAACCAATGTCCTGTACAGCCATAACATGACCTCCCAACTCCTGTACTCAATAATCCGATCAATAAACGAAAGGAAACCAATCATCTTCTACACTATCCTATCTACCTGCGAATCCACTTTCAAGGAGCTATGAACCTGCACTCCAAGGTCTCTTTGTTCCACAACACTCCCTCAGACCGTACCATTAAGTGTATATGTCCTGCTGAGATTTGGTTTCCCAAAATGCAGCACCTCGCATTTATCTGAATTAAACCCCATCTGCCGTTTCTCAGCCCATTGGCCCATCTGGTCAAGATTTTGTTGTAATCTGAGCTATCCCTCTTGGCTGTCCACTACACCTCCAATTTTGGCGTCAGCTGAAAACTTACTAACTCTACCTCTTCTGCTCGCATCAAACCCATTTATGTAAATGCCAAAAAGTAGAGGGCCCAGCACTGATCCTTGTGGCACTCCACTGGTGATAGTCCTTCAGTCTGAAAAAGAACCCTCCGGCACCATCGTCTGTCTTCTACCTTTGAGCCAGTTTTGCATCCAAATGGCTAGTTCTCCCTCTATTCCATGAGATCTAACCTTGCTAATCAGTCTCCCATGGGGAACCTTGTCGAACGCCTTACTGAAGTCCATATAGGTTCATGGAATGCCATGCCAGTAGCAGTGGTGGACTCTCCCTCTTAATGGGTATTTAAGCGGGCATTGGATAGGTATATGGAGGATAGTGGGTTAGTGTAGGTTAGGTGGGCTTTGTTCGGCGCAACATCGAGGGCCGAAGGGCCTGTACTGCGCTGTATTCTTCTATGTTCTATGGTCTATCTACCGCTCTGTCCTCATCAATACCCTTTGTTAATTCTTCAAAAAGCACAATCAAGTTTGTGAGACATGATTTCCCACACATAAAGCCATGTTGACTATTCTAAATACATGTACATCCTGTCTCTCAGCATTCCCTCCAACAATTTGCCCACCACCGAGTTCAGGTGCACTGGTCTATGGCTCCCTGGCTTGTCTTTACCGCCCTTCTTAAACAGTGGCATTACGTTTGCCAACCTCCAGTCTTCTGGTACCTCACTTGTGACTAAATCTCAGTAAAAGGGCAAGTAGACAAGTAATTGATATGTGATTGTGCTGACACATACATCTGAATATTATCAGCTTCAACAAATGAAGATATTTATTTCTTTTGCCAGAGATCAGGTTGGTCTTCGGAAGAAGTGATCTTAGCTATAGAGCACATCTGCTGGGAGACAATGAGCCTAATCACATGTGAGCAGTCGGGATGTGCATATTCAGTTCATTGTCAGCTGATGGCCGGATCGATGAGACTTCACACTACGAAGATAGTTGTTTGAGATCTTCCAAACTCAAGAAGTGTTGAGAAAAAGAAGAAACGGTTCGAAATGAATTTGGCTCATCTGTTGAATGAGTTGGTGGGAGATAACACAACTGATGAAGTGTTAAATTGCTTGGAATTTAGCCTTCGATTACAAGAGCATATGGAAACGGTGGTCAGAGGCAAATAGAATTGTACCCGATCAATGTGAGATAATGAATTGGTATTGTTTGAACAGAACAAACATGGAAAGAGAATACATAATGAATGGTACGATTCTGGGAAACACTGAGGATCAGAGGGACTTTGGTTTGTATCTATGTCGGTCCCTTAAGATATTAGCAAAGATGAATAAAATGATTATAGAGTCATAGAGATGTACAGCACGGAAACAGACCCTTTAGTCCAACCCGTCAATGTCGATCAGATATCACAACCAAATCTAATCCCAGCTGTCAGCACGCGGCCCATATCCCTCCAAATCCTTCCTATTCACATACCCATTCAAATGCCTCTTAAATGTTGCAATTGTACCAGCCTCCACCACACCCTCTGGCAGCTAATTCCATACACGTACCACCGTCTGCATGAAAAAGTTGCCCTTTAGGTCTCTTTTATATCTTTCCACTCTCACCCTAAACCTATGCGCTCTAGTTCTGGTCTCCCCGATACCAGGGAAAAGAATTTGTCTATTTATCCTATATATGCCCCTCATAATTTTGTAAACCTCAATAAGGTCACCCCTCAGCCTCCAACGCTCCAGGGAAAACAGCCCCAGCCTGTTCAGCCTCTCCCTGTAGCTCAGATTCTCCAACCCTGGCAACATCTTTGTAAATCTTTTCTGAACCCTTTCTGGTTTCACAACATCCTCATGTGGTATTTTGTGGTATTTAGCTTTGCGTAGGGTTTAGTAGTAGTATGGTTTGGCTGCCAGCTTGATAAAACATTGGTTAAACTGCATAGTGAACATATTGTGTGCAGTTCTGGAATCCAAATTATCGGAGGTGATCACACTGGAGAGGGTGAAAAGGGCGGTTCAACGAAATGTTTCTTGGGACTGAAAAGCTTCCAATATCGAAGAGAGATTGGACAGATGGCGGGTTGTTTTGCATCGAGCAGAGGATATCGGGAGGAAACATGGTTGACATGTGATAAATGCTGAAGAGTGCATTGCAATGATGCTGCTCCATTAACGAGATTATGTTTCCTTGATTTTTTTTTCCCAAATGGGTTTATAAAGACACGGTTTCTGACATGTTTAGGTTTATCTACATGAAGAAGCTTCTATGTTTTTTTTAAAAGAGATACTTAGACAATGAAAATGGCGTGCTGCTTTCTCTCAGCTCAGCTTTACTCTGGTTTGGTTTGGTTTGGTGTGGTTTGATTTTAGCAAGCAGTCTTTTTTTCAGGTTACCAGTAAAGTAAAGAGGTCCATGCTGATTCTGTGTCTCTGACATCTTTTTTGTGAGAACCTGTGTTTGTATTTAACTTATTTTTCTGAACGGGTGTTTATGGTGGTTGTTTCAGGAATTTGGGACAACATCATAAAGTTGGGGTAATCTGTTAGGGTTTTGGATAGTTTAAGTTATTTAACATGCTGTACTCTTTTGTGCTTGTTTCATTCGTTGATCTTGGAAATGAATTATGTTTTGTTTAAAACTGATTAGCTGAGCCACTTGCAGAACATCCACGAAGTACCCACTTAAAACAACTGAAACATTTTGAGTGGGTCTGGCCGAGTCCATCTAGGTTTTGTGGCTGTTAGCGTGATTTGTTCAATATTTACAATTTACTCTTATCTTTACTTGAATCAAAGGCAGAGAATGGTGGGTGTATGTCTTTTTAACCGGTGTTTCAAATCAGTAATTTAAAATGTGCTCAGAGCAGTAATGGCTGTTTCAGTCACCAACACTTTTCTGGGGGTGAAAGAAGTGACTCGAGATTAGATTACTTACAGTGTGGAAACAGGCTCCTCGGCACAACAAGTCCACACTTACCTAACACTACGGGCAATTTAGCATGGCCAATTCACCTGACCTGCACATCTTTGGAATGTGGGAGGAAACCCACGCAGACACGGGGAGAGTGTGCAAACTCTACACAGTCAGTCGCCTGAGGCGGGAATTGAACCCAGGTCTCTGGCGCTGTGAGGCAGCAGTGCTAACCACTGTCCCGCCGTGCCACGTTTTACAAAAGGTGAACAAGGAAAGGTTGCTGGTATTGACCGTCCAACAGGAGTTGAAGCTGCCATCTTGCCGTAGGTTAGGAATGATAATTCTAGAAATCATTCAGTATTTAAGTTTGCTGGAAACGCCCCCAGAATCTTTGGATATGGCTAAAATTCAATTGATAATTGAGACTGAATTAGATGAAAAAGGAAAGGAAAGGGCAAAAGTTATGAAGCTGTTTCCAATGCAGTTAAGTAGAGGAAGGAAGAAAAGAACGAATTGCTTAAGCAGAACGAAAACACACAAAAAATGAAGAGAACGAACGAACGGAGAGAGAGGAAAGGAAGAAAGAAAATGAGTTTGAACTTGGGAGGCAGAGTGGCACAGTGGTTAGCCCTGCTGCCTCAGAGCGCCAGAGACCCGGGTTCAATTCCCGCCTCAGGCGACTCTGTGTGGAGTTTGCACATTCTCCCCCGTGTCTGCGTGGGTTTCCTCCGGGTGCTCTGGTTTCCTCCCACTACTCCAAAGATGTGCAGGTCAGGGTGAATTGGCCACGCTAAAATTGCCCGTAGTGTTAGGTAAGGGGTAGATGTAGGGGTATGGGTGGGTTGCGCTTCGGCGGGGGCGGTGTGGACGTGTTGGGCCGAAGGGCCTGTTTCCACACTGTAATGTAATCTAGTCTAATCTAATCCAATTTGCGGTTCGAAAGTAATTTCAGCTTAAAACAATGGTGAAAAACCTGAAGGCACGTTTTGGTGTGAAAGAAAGTGAGGATGAGCAAACCAATATTTGCAAAATGCCTGTTGGGGATCTGTTTTAACATGTTCAGACTACGTTTGATAAGAAAGACTTGAAAGTCGTTTTCATCTCATCTGAGAAGTTGGCAACTTAGGTCAAATGGCCAGTGACCATGTTGGTTTTGTTATTCAAAATAAAAGTTGTACTTCGTGATCTGTTGGTAGCACTACCATTGGAGTAATCTCGGATTTAAGAGGAGGTAAAGAAAACTATTTTAGGTATATATGAGCTTTTGCCAGAAGCCGACTGACAACGTTTTAGCAATCTGAATCCTGGTCAAACATATATTATGCTTGAAATGATATATAAAATGAGTAACTTTCATAGAAGAATAAGGGAATTAAAGTCGAGCAAACGTACGACTCTATTAGAGAGACAATATTTTTGGAGGAGTTCAAAAATACACTCCTTGAAGTACAGAGAATTCATGTGGAATAGCAGAGAGTAAGAACGGCAAGATTAGAGGAAATGATGGCTGATGATTACGTCGTGAAGGGATAAGGGAAGTTAAAACAAGGTCTGATGGTTTCACTGCGGTAAAGAAGGCCACGTGAAATCACAGTGTTGCATTGTTAGAAAAAACATTTGGAACCCAGATGTAGGAAAACAGAATAAGCCAGTGACTTTTGTTGAAGTGGTAATAGAAATGACAATGGAAATCAAAATCTGCACAACAATGTGCAACCGAGTCGGAGGTTGGTTAGGCAAGAAATGCCAGATATTCTTAATCCACATCTTTGCGAAGATAAAGTTTATTCACATTGGTCAGGAGAAGTACGTCATGAGATTGTAATAATAAAACATACAGAATCTTCTCAATCTTTGAGGTTTATATGCACCTCAGAAAGTCAATTGCCAGAAAAACATTCTTGCAACGGGAATTCACAATGAGACAAGAAGCGGGCAACAAGGTAGACTGAAGTCAGAGTGTCCAATTAATAACTCAGAAATTATGTTGGGAGTACTGGACAAACTCTTAGCTCCAGGAATAAGTGTTATGCTTGCTTACGTTATGGTTGGTTAACAGTGGGAGACTTCTCCACAGTGGTTGAAAAGCAAGTGCAACATCACGCAACAGAGATATGTGAATATGCTTATGATGGGAATTTTTCTGATTGTATGTTAAGAAGGTCACAAAGTCACCAGTTAAAACAGAAGAGATCAACGAGTACAGATAAGACAGGTGAAGGGAAATTATCAGATACCTTGTCCGATCAAATTTGACATCTCTCGTTTGGAAAGATTAACACAGTTGCAACAAAAAGATGAGTAACTAAACCAATTGTATCACAGGAGATTATAGATGCATCCCGGTGTGTTACGAACATAAATATCATGACTCAAAAGGGAAATGGAGACATATTCAGGCCGATCATTGTTACTACCAATGATAAGTGAGCAATTGTAAACAAGGTTTATTGGAGTTTTCAAGTCAAAAGGAGATTGAGTGATATGAACAATTTGCTAAGGATTCCAGACAGAAAGAAATTTCACATAGTGGATCATAAGAATATGCCCAAACGTTATGTTCATAATGAAGGAATACAAAAGGGGTCTGTGTTATTTGTTAGAAAACAGAGTAAAGAATCAAATTCAAAGCATTCTGAATTGGATATTCCACGAATTAAGCCCGGGAAGGAAGAAGTTGTCACTTTTTGAGATGACTTATTGAGTTACCTTCCAGTGGAAAATCGAAATGTCCTGAAATAGATTTGGCTATCACATGCAGAGACATACCGTAAGAAGCAGTGAAGTAATAACCTAATTACGCACGATGTAGATATAGGAAATGCTGCTCTGATTAAACAACATCCTGACGGGTCAACTGATCTAAATGTCAGCGCAGATTCAAAATGAGATTAAACGCATGCTCTAATCAGTCAAAAATAATGTGAGTTACAGCGACTGGCGCTTACCCAGACAACCCAACAGTTATGGGTAGACTATCGCAAAGCCAATGCAGTTACAAAGACTGCTGCCTATTCTATTTTTTTTGTTCGGAAGACTGTGTCGAAAACGTGGGACAAATAACTCATAATTCTGAGTTGATTTGTTCAGAGGTTACTCGCCGGTACCTTTGTCCAAAAGAGCGAAGAGAATCTCAGCTGTTGTTTCAATGAATGGAGTATATCAGTTTTAACTCATGCCTTTGGTATGAAAAATGCGTCAACTACATTTAAAAGTTTTTTAAAAAAACGGTCATTTCGGATTGCCCAGTTGTGTTGCATATATAGGCGATCTGGTGACTTCTGGTCACACATTCAAGGAACATTTATTGAAATTGTTCGAGCGACTTTGGGGGAGGATTTAGGGATACACCTAGCCAGAGGTGAACTTGCCGAAGCCCAATTAAAATTCTTGGCTTTATTATTGGACATAGACAAATTGCTCCATGAAATGCAAAAACAAAGGTAAATGGGGCGCTTCCCGTACCATTGGCAAAAAAAAAGTGTAGTGCGACAATTCTTGGATTGAGTGGATTGCATTGGAAGTTTTACCAAATTTTAACAGTGTGGCTTCACCACTCAATGACGTGCTGAAGAAAGGAAAATCATTTCAGGCCATAGCGGATTGTCAGAAGGATGTTTTTCCAGCTTGAAAGGTGTCTTAACCACTGCCACAATATTAACCATACCTAATTATGTGAATCTTTTCAAGCTGGCTGTCGATGCTGATGTGCATGCCAGTGTTGTGCTCTTACACGAAGAAGACGGAAGACAGATATAACTATCTGCCACTTCTCTGTGAATTTCAACAGTCATCAGCAGAAATATCCGACTGTTGAGAATAGACTTTGAGATTGGTGTGGGCTTTGCAACATTTCAACGTTTTTTGTTACCATCTGGGACAATCACATAAACGGATGATCAGTTATTGATGTTTTTGGAGAAATATAATGACGAAATGTTTAGAGTGTTTGAATGGATCTTGTTCTTACAGACATTTATTTGGAAAATTGTGCACGTGGCAGTCTGATAAAACGTAATGGCCAACACAATATCTAACCTTGTACGAGAAATGTAGGCATTCAGTGACAGGAAGAAACAGAATAAAATAGAATGTAGTAGTCCATGTTTGCATGGCTGTTGTCTGTGTCATGTACGTGTTGCAATGTACGAATAATATTAAATTACGAGATATTAAAAATAAGTCATCTTTGGGTATTAATGGTCCTTCGTTTTCTATTTTACGGGGAAAGTGTGACGATCCTGCTCCTTTAAAAAGGTATTTTGCCTTTGATCTTTTTCGACAGCGATCCGAAAGTTAAAGCTTCCGACGTGTCTGGAAATATGGACTTGAAAATGCTTTGAATCGTTGTTTTAAACACTTATATAATGGAAATGGAGCGGCCAGTTCTCCCAGTTCAGTACTTTTTGTTCCGTATCGTTTAGTTTGGTTTTGGCAAGCAGACTGTTTGAAGCGGACATTCAAGGTTTTGGTTTGTGTCCCAAAGAGACAGCTCTGCGCTGATCCTGTCCCCTCCTCTGCAATATCTCTCCTGCAAGCACCTGTGTTTCAAATTCCCTTTCTGCCGATGTGGCGTTATGGGATGTTTCAGGAAAGTGATGCAGCTCTTTGGTAAGTTCCGTTTTCGTGTCGGTTGGGATTTCAACCAAATATGTTACTCTTAATTCTGCTTTTATTTATTCGTGCTTAACAAATTATATTTTGTTTATAATCGAGGGATTTGACCAGCTGTGTCACGCCTAGAATATTTAGCTTACATTTGCTTAAAACAACAAGAAAACTTACGTTCTGGACTAAATTCTTAAAACTTTTTGAGTATGTTTGACCTGACCTATGACAGATTTGTAAATGCCTCCTTGCGGAATTCTGTCCATGCTCTTCTTTAGCAAATCCATCCGCGCTTGCACCACACTGTTCAGATTTCATACAAACTTCTGGGAGAATCCACTAAGTTCCAAAAATCGAAGATCCTCTTTCTTCGAGGATGGTCGAGGAAATTCCGCGATGTCCTTCGTCTTCACGTTCCTTGGGGTCATTGTTCCATGGTGTTTTTCCAAAGAGCATCACCTCTCCCTTCGCGAAATCAATTTTGTTTTCTGTAATCCTTCAAACAGCTCTGCTAAGTGCAACATGTGATCTTTCCCCAAATAACGAGATATCACCAAGACACCAATATGTATTTCGCAGTCAATCCTGTCACAACTCTGTTCATAGTCTTTAGAATGTGGCTGGTGCGCTCTTCCTTCCAAAGGACAGCACTTTGAATTGATAATGCTCATTTGGAGTTACAAACTAAGAAACATCTTTCACTTTCTCCAGTCAAGGAACCGGCCAATCACCATGCAGTAAGTCCAAATTTACGATGCAGGTGGTTTGTCCAACTTCCGTTGGTGTTGGGTATGACCTCAAAACCAGACCTCAAAAAACCGTTAAATCCCATCAAGCATTAGAACTAAGATATCAGTTAACTCCATTAAGTCTGACTTGGCTCTATTACATCTTGTTAAAGCATCGCATTTACCTTCTTCTGCATTTGTGTGGCTTTGAGAGAACTGAAATTCCAGAGCTGTTCTTTTATCTGGGCAGCATTCCTTACTTCCACCTCATGCACAATAGTTCAACCTTCCCCATTCTATTTCTGCATATGTTCTCAAAACGCTGTTACAAACTTTTCAATGCATTCCTTTGATCCTGAGGCAAGGAGTTCACTATCCTATTCTAATCCTCAAGGATTTCCTTATTACTTAACCTATTTTGAGGCACAACAAAATTGATACCATCTGGATATGATTCCAACACTGCGGGACAGTAACTAGCATCTCTGGTGGTTTTCCTAACCTATGGCGCATTTTACAGGTATGGCAAAGCTCAAACACGCCCCCCCCCCACCCCCCATGCAGTCTCGGCCTGTAGAAGTGTTTTTGAGCCTTAGCCTGAGTTGGCCTCACCCTTAGGATACACCCTATTGTTAATTCATGAGCTTCCCGTAGTGCTTCGTGTCTGTATGCTACTTGCAACGCAATCAGGTTCATGTCTGCCTATTTCTCCTCAGCATTATCCAGCTGTGGTCTCCATTTTTGTCTTAGATTCTAGCCTGAAGACGATTACAGTCACGAATACATTCTGATCCCTGCTCTGGGTATTCATCTGCAAAATATCGTTTTTCTGTTGTAAGTCTATGAACCTTCCAGGATGAAACACCTCCGCCTGACCGTCTACCTGTTCAGGTTTTTCCAGAACCATGACATAAAACAGTGTGTCATCGAAGTGAACCTCAACTCGTTCACCATTTTTCATTATAGTTTTGATTCCCTGCTGTGATTTACGACAGTGGGATCTCGTTACAACACAACCTGAGAAAATTCATGGTATTTGTCTTTTAACTCCTCAGTTTACAGGTTTTCCTTGAGCTTTTTTTGGCTTCTCCGCAATGAGGGCACCACTCCCGCCTTGGATTATACCACGTCGTTTCCAAGAAAATACTATGTTCCTGGAACTAATACTTGAACATTCATTGTTAGTTCGCAAACTTCATTTTGATCTCCAACCTGATCTTACACGGGTGAACGTTACGTTTCCCTCCATGTATTCCACAAGTTACCATTGCCTCCCATAACATGTCAGACAGATGTTTTCATGTCGAGGTAGGAGAGACTGATTAATACAAACTTAAAACATCTTTCATTTCTTCATTGTTTCTGATGAGTAAGCTTTACTACGGTGGTGAAGTCTTGTTCGAGGTCGTGCAGTAACCCAATTCCCAGCCCTAGAACAAATAGAAAATAGAACATTACAGTGCAGTACAGGCACTTCGGCCCTCGGTGTTGCACGGACTGTCATACCAATCTGAAGCCCATCTAAAATACACATTTCCATGTACGTCCATATTCTTGTCCAGTGTCGACTCAAATGTACATAAAGTTGACGAATCTACTCCCATTGCAGGCAAAACATTCAATACCCTTACTACTCTCTGAGTAAAGAAACTACCTCTGACATCTGTCCTATATCTATCACCCCTCAATTTACACTATGCCCCCTCGTAATAGCCGTCAACATACTTGGAAAAAGGCTCTCCATGTCCACCCTATCGAAACCTCCGATTATCTTATATGTCTCTATTAAGTCACCTCTCAACCTTCTTCTCTTCAACGAAAACAGCCTCAAGTCCCTCAGCCTTTCTTCGTAAGACCTTCGCTCCATAATAGGCAACATCCTAGTAAATCTCCTCTGCACCCTTTAAAGATTCCATATCCTTTTATAATGCAGTACACAATACTTCAAGTGCGGCCGCACAAGAGTTTTTTTACAGCTGTATCATAACCTCATGGTTCCAGAACTCGATCCCTCTATTAATGAAAGCTAAACCTCTGTATGCCTTCTTAACGTCCCTGTCAAACTGGATAGCAACTTTCAAGGATCTGTTTTCATGGACACCGAGATCTCTCTACTCATCTACACTACCAAGAATCTTATCGTAAGCCCAGTACTTTGCATTATGGTTACTCCGACCAAAGTGAATCACCTCACACTTGTACACATTAAATTCCATTTGCCACCGCTCAGCCCAGCTCTGCAGCTTATCTATGCCTCTTTGCAACCTAAAACATCCTTCGTCACTATCCACAAGTCTACCGACCTTAGTATCGTCTGCAAATTTACTAACCCACCCTTCTACGCTCTCATCCAGGTCGTTTATAAAAGTGACGAACAGAAGTGAACCCAACACCGACCCTTGCGGTATACCAGAAGTAACTGGATTCCAGGATGAACATTTTCCATCAACCACCACCATCTGTGTTCTTTCAGCAAACCAATTACTGATCCATACTGCTATATCTCCAACAATCCGATTTCTACGCTATATGTACAATAACCTACTGTGGGGAACCTTATCGAACGCCTTGCTGAAATCTATATACACCACATCAACCGGTTTACTATCATCTACCTGTTTGGTCACAATCTCAAAAAACTCAATAAGATTTGTGAGGCACGAACTACCCTTCACAAAACCGTGCTGACTACCCCTAATCAAATTATTCTTTTCTAGATGGTTATACATCCAATCTCTTATAACCTTTTCCAACACTTTACCAACAACAGCAGTAAGGCTCACTGGTCTCCAATTACCTGGATTGTCTCTACTCCCCTTCTTGAACAGGGGAACCACATTTGCTATCCTTCAGTCTTCTCGCACTATTCTTGTGGACAGTGACGATTTAAAGATCAAGCCAAAGGCTCAGCAATCTCCTCCCTGTATTCCCAGAGGATCCTGGGATAAATCCCATCTGGCCCAGGGGTCTCACCTATTTTCACAATCTGCAGGATTTCTAATGCTTCTACCTTGCTAAGGCTGCACACTCTCCTGCAACTCTTGGGGTTTCCTTTACTACTTTCACTAATCTCATTGGCTTAGACTATTTTACTACATCTTTTCCATCAGTGCCTTTCTGCACTAACTGGTACTCCGACTTTTAATGTCACATCTTCCAGCAGTGAAGACCCATTTACCCAGTGCTTTCTTAAACCACTGACAGTGTAAGTTTATGTGTCCCACTCTATTACAGAGAGAGAAAGAAAAAACACCTGAAGCAATTGAACTACTTTTCAGTCTCCTGGGTTTTCTTTTTCACCTGTGGTAAACTAACCCCAATTTCATTTACTCTTCATTTTGCATTAAAACATCTCCCTTGTTTCCAAGTTTTCTCCGATACGGAATGAAATTTCTGTCAGAAACTAACTTTTGCCTGATGCAACAACGCATATGCTTCTGCCATCTCTGCCGCTCCTCTCACTACTTGAAATTTATGCTCATTTACATAAGCGTTCATCATCTCTGGAAGTGAGTTTTTACACCTCTCCAGCTGAATAATCTCTTTTAGAGTTGTATAAGAGGGAATGCTTCAGATAAGTGCGTCACTGGGATTGTTTCTCCGGATGGTGGGAAATGTGGAGGGAGGACAAGTTGCACATGAACTGAGGGGATACCAATATCCTGGGCGTGAGTATTGCAACAGTTTTCGGGAGAGGGGTTTCAGATAATTTGGTGGTAGGATGGGAACCGGGGCCACGGATGGAAAGATGGAACAGCTAGAGAAAAGGCAGATACAGAGTACAGAGAATCGCTGCGCAAGGATAGACAGTTGAAAGGGCAAATTAGCAATCAGTGTGATGGTTTTACTTTTGTCTACTTTAGCGCAAGAAGTGTCAGGATTATGGATCAGCTGGTGGAGCTACAATCCTTTGACCATTAAGAAGAGTTGCATATCACAGGGCCAGAAATGTTTGTTGAATGTTTTTGGGTGTCGATGTTTACGAAGTAATAAGAAGGTGGTGAAATAGATGGGAGAGTGGCATTGCTAATCAGGGATAGTATCACAGATGCAGGAGGGGGCTTCGTGGAGGAGGGATCGTACACTGTGTCGTTATAGGTGCTAGCCAGAAACAGGAAAGGAGCAGTAACTTTTTTGGAGTTTTCAATCGACGCACAAATACAAACCAAGAAATGAATGGATAGATTCGAAGGCAGATTTTGGAAAGGAAGTTGTTGTTTTAGTATGGATGCCAGTCTTCACTGGCAACGGGGGTAGCACCAGGGGACTGGAGAGTAGCGAATGTTGTGCCCCTGTTCAAAAAAGGGAGTAGGGATAACCCCGGGAATTACAGGCCAGTTAGTCTTACTTCTGTGGTAGGCAAAGTAATGGAAAGGGTACTGAGGGATAGGATTTACGAGTATCTGGAAAGACACTGCTTGATCAGGGACAGCCAGCACGGATTTGTGAAGGGTAGGTCTTGCCTTACAAGTCTTATTGAATTCTTCGAGGAGGTGACCAAGCATGTGGATGAGGGTAGAGCAGTGAATGTAGTGTACATGGATTTTAGTAAGGCATTTGATAAGGTTCCCCATGGTAGGCTTATGCGGAAATTCAGGAGGCATGGGATAGAGGGAAATTTGGCCAATTGGATAGAAAACTGGCTAACCGGTCGAAGGCAGAGAGTGGTGGTAGATGGTAAATATTCAGCCTGGAGCCCAGTTACAAGTGGAGTTCCGCAGGGATCAGTTCTGGGTCCTCTGCTGTTTGTAATTTTTATAAATGACTTAGATGAGGGAGTCGAAGGGTGGGTCAGTAAATTTGCAGATGATACGAAGAGAGGTGGAGTTGTGGACAGTGAGGAGGGCTGTTGTCGGCTGCAGAGGGACTTAGATATGATGCAGAGCTGGGCTGAGGAGTGGCAGATGGAGTTCAACCCTGCCAAGTGTGAGGTTGTCCATTTTGGAAGAACAAATAAGAATGCGGAATACAGGGTTAATGGTAGGGTTCTTGGTCAGGTGGAGGAACAGAGGGATCTTGGGGTCTATGTACATAGATCTTTGAAGGTTGCCACTCAGGTGGATAGAGTTTGTAAGAAGGCCTATAGAGTATGATCGTTCATTAGCAGAGGGATTGAATTCAAGAGTCGTGAAGTGATGTTGCAGCTGTACAGGACTTTGGTTAGGCCACAGTTGGAGTACTGTGTGCAGTTCTGGTCGCCTCACTTTAGGAAAGATGTGGAATCTTTGGAGAGGGTGCAGAGAAGATTTACCAGGATGTTGCCTGGAATGGAGAGTAGGTCATACGAGGATAGGTTGAGAGTTCTCGGCCTTTTCTCGTTGGAACGGCGAAGGATGAGGGGTGACTTGATAGAGGTTTATAAGATGATCAGAGGAATAGATAGAGTAGACAGTCAGAAACTTTTTCTCCGGGTACAACAGAGTGTTACGAGGGGACATAAATTTAAGGTGAAGGGTGGAAGGTACAGGGGAGATGGCAGGGGTGGTTTCTTTACCCAGAGAGTGGTAGGGGCATGGAATGCGCTGCCCGTGGGAGTGGTAGAATCAGAATCATTGGCGACCTTTAAGCGGCATTTGGATAGGTACATGGATGGGTGCTTAATCTAGGTTAGAAGTTCGGCACAACATCGTGGGCCGAAGGGCCTGTTCTGTGCTGTATTGTTCTATGTTCTATGTTCTATGTTCTATGAAAGCTTGCTGATATGGATGGTTTGCTTTCAGACGTTTTGTCACCATGACTCGTTAAGAACATCAGCAAGCACTTCATTGAAGGCTCTCACTGATGTTGTTACCTCCCAATGGTGATGAAAGAGCTGAAAAGAAACTTTGCTTCTCACTGAACTCACACCAATATCCTAGATGATCAGCGGATTAAACAGGGTAGACAGTGAAAGCCATTTTTTCCGGGATGATGATGTCAGCACGAGGGGGAAAATCTACAAATTGAGGGGTGATAGATTTAAGACAGATGTCAGAGACAGTTTCTTTACTCAGAGAGTGGTAAGGGGGTGGAATCTCCTACCTGCCAGTAGAATTAAATTAGCCACATTAGGGAGGTTTAAACAATCCTTGGAGAAGCACATGAATGATGAAGGGATATTGTAGGGGGCCGCGCTGAGAATTGTTCACAGGTCGGTGCAACATTGAGGGCCGAAGGGCCTGTTCTGCGCTGTACTGTTCTTTGTTCTACGTGCGAAAATCATCAATCTGAGCTGCAAATCTTCACAATAAACGTGTTGCTTTAATGTTTTACTTCAACTTCCTTAATATTGATTGGAAACTCGTTAGTGCAAATCGGTTGGATGAAGCAGATATTTTCTCAGTTGTGTCCAGGAAGGATCGTTTACTCAACATGCAGAGGCGGACTGGAGGGGAGGACATATTGAGTTTGGTTATTCGAAACCGACAAGATCAGATATCAGATCTCTTGGTGTGAGAGCATTTTGGCGAAAGTGATCACAACAACCTGTCGTTTACTGTACACATGGGGAGGAATAGGAGCATACAGTATGGGAAGTATTTGATTGGCGGATGGAAAATTACAATGCTATTCGAAGGTATTGTGGAGCATAAATTGGGGACAGAGAAATGCATGACAGAAACGCCGAGGACTATTGGTGAGCACTTCGTTTGGTGAGCACCTGCTGATGGGGATTGGGGACTGAAATGCTGGGTTCCTCACACAACCATCATTGTGACACTGAATATTTGGGTGGAAACGTGGTGGTATCTGAATTTGTTAGGTGCTACAAAGTGAAGAGGAGCCAGGGGCCCTGGATATGTGGTCATGGGTGCTGGGCTTTTGAAGTTCAGATGATATTAGGGCTCGATCGATTTGTACCATTGAAGCAAGGTTTGGTAAGGTGACGGAATCTTGGGTGACCAGGGATGTGGAACGTCCAATCAACTGGAAGAAGGAAACTTACTTAAGTTTGACGAACCAAGGATGAGACGGGGCTCTCATGGGTTTCAAGGTAGCCATAAGGAACTAAAGAA
This sequence comes from Chiloscyllium punctatum, assembly GCF_047496795.1. Lineage (NCBI taxonomy): Eukaryota > Metazoa > Chordata > Chondrichthyes > Orectolobiformes > Hemiscylliidae > Chiloscyllium > Chiloscyllium punctatum. The sequence goes on along the minus strand of NC_092781.1, from coordinate 22,750,233 downwards.
TGGACTTAGGAGAGCTGGAAATGGAAATGAAAAAAAAAACCTTGATGGCTAGGTTGAAGGAAAACACATAACAGTTCTGCCCTTCTGTGAGGGACAAGAGTATGACCAGAGAGAAAGTCGTGCCGATCAGGGAAGGGCATCCAAATGAAGCAATCCGTTTGATTGCCTCGACATTGACAACTATCACTCCTTATAAGTACTGAGTAGTATCTACAAGATGCACTGCAGAAATTCAGAATATCTCCTCAGATAGTACCTTTCGAAATCACAAGCATTTGCCTCCAGAAGGATAAGGGTCACTGATACATGTGAGCACCCCTCCCTTCATGCTTCCCACCAGCCACCTTCCACCCTAACTTGGAAATGAATCGGCTGTCCTTTAGCATGTAAGTGACTAAGTATTGGACTTACCACCTTAATAATTTTCTGGGCGAATCTTGAACCCTTCGATTGCAGCAATTCAAGAAGTCAGTTCACCACCTTCAGTTTTCAAATGCGAATATGGGCGGCCAAAAAGGCTGGCCCAGCCAGAGACACCTACGTGCCATAAATTGATCAATGATAACTGGAATGGGAGAAGTTGAGAAAAGACAGAGTTTTATGCACCTGAAGGTCACTCCGTCAGATAGAATGTTGTATGCAACTAGAGAAATGAAGGACAGGACGGCTGGTTAAAGAGATGGGAGTAATCATCTGGAGGTGGACATAGTAATGATGTGAGGGATGAAGGACTGTGAAGCAGACGGATACAGTACATAGTTATGAGCCAGTAATGGTTGTGATTGGGGATGTTGGGAGGAGTGTTGAAGCACATCCGGAGTGGTTCATGATATGGGAATAACGTACTAGCGGGAGTACAGAGAGACGATGGTAATTTGATTACTACATGCTGCATGAGAGATGGTGAAGCAGGAGGAGAAAGTCAGAATGGATTATTGACGAGCGCAATGGTGTGTGAAGGACGGTGCAGGGGGAGAGAGAGTGATGATGGACATGGAGACTTGTCCACGATATGTGAGAGGTGGTGATAGTGGTGATGGACATGATGATGGGCTCAGGCTGCATGAGAGATGGTAGAGCAGGAGGCGAGAGTAGTGATGGGCATGGAGACTGGCCCAGGCTGTGTGAAATATGGTGGAGTGTGAGGTGATAATGATAGAACATAGAACATGAGTAGCACAAGAACTAGACCGTCAGTCCACCATATTGTGCCGTACATGACGCCAAATTAAATAATTGTGTTCCTGTATCCTTGATCAATATCTCACCATTCCTTGCACTTTCATGCGCATATATAAAAATCCATTGAATGCTCTTATCACGTTACCTCTTTCACCATTCACTGTTAAGACTCTGTGAAAAAATGTACCTCTAATCACTTTTGAAATTTCTCGCCCTGTCCAAAAATATGTGGACACCCGTATTAGACATTTAACTGTCAAAAAAAGATGCTGACTGTTAATGCGACAGATGAATATTGCTATTTTATAGAATTATGTCAAGTGTCTCCTCAGCCTCCAAACGGAGCTTTTCCAGCCTCTCCTGAAAGTTTATACTCTCTAATCCACGTAGCAAACCCATAACTGTCTTTTGTGCTCTTTCCAAACTATTCACATTCTTCCTGGAATGCAACAGACTGAATTAAACGCAGTACTCCAAGTGTGGCCTAACCAAAATCTAATAAATCTGTAAGACATCACCCTGACTCTTGCACTCAGTTCCTTGACCAATAAAGGGAAGCATGCCATAAGCCTTCTTTGCTGCCCTATCGACTTTTGCGACCAAATTTACGAAACAGTGGAAATGAAGCATATGTTCCGTCTGCATTTCAATGCTGTTCATGGTTCTGCCATCAACTATATACTTCTCCTCAGGATTTAATCTGCATAGGTGCAACATCTCGCATGTACCTCTATTAAACACCATTTGCCATTTTCTCTGCTCATATCCACAACTGAATTATATCCTGCTGCATCCTTTGGTGGTTTTCTAAAATATGCACAATTCCAGCGATATTTTTATTCTCTACAAACTTATTAACCCACTCATCTTGACTTGACAACTTGCTTGGAGTTATGCGATCGCCAGTGACAGTGATGCTCAATAACATGGCTGGACATTAGAAAGGCTGCGATAATCGGGTTTCGTTGACATTACATTTTGGTAAGAATAGCACACGATTCAGAGTGAAGTCATAATTGAGGCTAATGCCCCTTTCAATGAACTTTAACTTCAGTTTATATTCACGACCTCACACTAAATAGTGTGTTTCTTTCCCTGGAAAGCGAACCAATTTTGTGTGTGTTTTTTTAATGTTATTCACCAAAGTATTACAAACTATGTACTTCCAGCAGAGTAATGAATCAAATTCAGATATTGTGGAATTTGAGGCGCATCAAAATATGTTAAACAATGAGAACTCCTTGAGGAGTGGGATAGGTTCATAAACTATCTGTGTCAGGGCACAGAACTCAGTTAGAAGTATCGTTACAGCGGTATGTGAACACATACAGGTCTAAGATGGGGAGGACTAGTTTTATTGTACATGACTTAGATGTAGGGAATACTCTTCCAAAAAAAACATATCGCCTGTTATAATAAACTTTAAGAAATTTCAGATAGGTTCAGGAAGAGGTGGAGGCGATGCTCAACGAAGATTTCATCGAACTGAGCGAGCGCGATAGATTCAGGTATCAGACCTGATCAGACTCATCATTCTGCGTGGATTGTTGGAAGGTAAACACACCAACAAAATCAGACTCATACCCAATACCGAGATTGGAGGACTGCATTGCCAAAGTTGTAAAAACTGTTGACATCGCAAAGTTGGATTGACTGCGTAGATTTTGACAGGTACCTTTCTAAGAGAAGTAGAAATACATTCCTGGGTTTGTAACTCTAAATGAGCGACATCAGTTGGAAGTGATACCTTTTGGAATGAAGAATACACCCGCCACAATCCAAAGAAAATGTGAACATCGTTGTCGCTGGATTAACAATCCGTGGTGATCTTTAGTGAGTCCTGAGAAGATCATATGATAAAGTAGGAAGAGCTATTTTACCGATTAAGATAAACAAGACTGGTAACAAACCTGAAGAAATCTGAACTCGTGACAGTAGAGATGAGGGTTTTGGGACATCACATCAGTCATGGAAGGTTGACCCCAATGAATGCCTTCCCGCAATTGCCTCGAACAACTTCGAAGAAAGACATGCTCTGATGTTTGGGACTATGCGGTTTCTATTGGAAGTTTGTTACAAACTTCAGCGGCTTAGTGGCACTGTTATATGATTTGATTGAAATAATAATCTCAGGAGGCATTTGACAATTTACAGGCAATATTAATCATTGCCCCCCGATTCAGATACACCAAACATTCTGAACTGCTTCAAACTTGCCAGCGATGCTCGTGACATGACAGTCGGAACTGTACTGCTGTAGGAAGATTATGATGGAATTGAACTTCACGTTGGTGACCTTTCACAGGAACTCAACACTCACCAGATGTAATGTTTTGTTTAAGTCATAAACAATGTCTCGGGAACAGTGGTGCACACGGATCACAACGCACTTACATTCTTTAAAGTCAATAATATGAGACTATTTCTTTGGAAAAATATGATAAAGAATTTTAATTTACAAATCGTACATGTCATAAGTGTGTATTCGCAGACGTATTATCTCGTATTTAACTGATAAAGTATAGATGATTTTGTTTTAATCTATCCAAGGTTTTATATGTATGTGGGAACAGATTAATATGAATTAAGATTATAATCTTATGTATTCCATGATAATGTGGTTCAGAAATATAAAAAAGAATCCATCTCTTCATTACAATGAGTCATTATTTTCCGAAAGAGGAGGCGTTATGAAGGTACATTTGTGTACTCTACACTTAAGACAGGGAGGAAGCTAGCATGTGTTGAAAAAAAAACTAACATTTGTGTGAAACAAATACCTGTGTTGAGTTGCTGTCGTACACAACAAAAGTCGAATTCGAACAATCAGTATAAACTACGCACTAATATATCAAAATTCAATCGAATTTGAATTTTACAGCTTTGACATATAACCAATAAGACGATCCGATGTTTTGGGGTCTAAAAATTGGGCATTTTGAACATTTAGCCAGAGTAGCAAAGAGCACCAAACAAAGAGACTGCCTGCAGAAACGCTCTCTGAAATGTTCATTTTCATGTGAAGTTTGTGCTGCAGAAGACTGAAGAAAAGACGACTCAGGAAATCTACAGAGGATAATGCAAGACCAAGAGCTGGCTGGTATTGAAATGTGGATTATAAAAACAAATATTGGAGGCTTGTTTCAGATCAGTATATTAGACAAGTCAATCAGTCAAAATCGGAATACAATGCAGAGTGTAGTTTATTTAATGGTGTATTTTCTTTCTTCCAGTTAAAGATTTTTCTTAAATACTGGGATTTAGTAGTTCTTTGTCACTCTTACTTTTACACATTACATGGTGAGGTGAGCTTTCCTCAATGTCTGGATTAAATTAGCAGAATACTTTACCCTGTGTCTTAACATTAATATGAGTGGGTCAGGGGGTCAGTGAAGGTGAGAGTACTGGGCTATGGTAAGATTCTTGATAGCGTAGATGAGCAGAGATATCTCAGTGTCCATGTGCAAATATTTCGCAAAGTTACCACCCAGGTTGATAGAGTTAGTAAGAAGACAAACGGTGTGTTAGGTTTTAAGGTGGTGGGGTTGACTTTCAGAGCCACAAGTCAATATTGCAGTAGTACAAAACTATAGTGGGGCTACACTTGGGATATTGCGTACAATTCTGTTCACTGCATGCATGAAAGATTTGAAATTGTTTGAGAGGGATCATACGTGATTTACTAGGGTTGTTGCCTGCTATGGAAGAAAGATCATATGAGGAAAGACTGAGGGAAGAAGTTTAAGATTTGACTTAATTGAGACACATAAGATAATCAGGGGTGAGATAGTATGGAAAATGAAAAATGCTTTCTTCGGATGGTGACGGCTAGCACTAGGGTGATATGACTTGAAATTGAGGCGTCTTAGATACCGAATAGAAGTCAGAAGTAGTTTCTTTACTCAGAGAGCAGTAGTGATAATAAATGCACTGCCGGCAACAGTTGTAGATTCGCCAACTTCATGGACTCAAAAGATTTGTGAGGCATGAGGTGCTCCTGACAAATCCGTACTGATTGCTTTTCCATGTAGTCATAAATCCTATCCCTCAAAATTCATTCCAAAAATTTGCTCCCCAAACACGTAGGGCAGACTGGTCTAACAGGGATTTACCTCTTCCCCTTCTTGAAAAGAGGATCAAAATTGGCCTCCCTCCAATACTTCGGTACGATTCCCGTGGAGAGTGATGAAGCAAAGATCTTGGTCAGCGAATTTAGCAACCCCCTTTCTCGCTTCTCGGAGCAAACAGGGATAAATCTAACCGGCCATGAAGACTTATCAATCTTAATGTTTGACAACATTTAGTGCACACCAACGTCCTCAATCTCGATCTGTTGAAGTCTGCTTCTCCGCTTCACAAATTTCTCATTCATAATAAGGATCCTTTCCATAGTGAAAACCAAATTTAAGAACAACTCGTTTCGGCTTTCCACTATCTTCTCAGACACGTCTCACAATTCCCTAATCTATCCATGATTGGCCCTAACCTTTGCCTGACAATTCTCTTATTCCTCATATATGAATAAAAGTGCCTTTGGGTTCTTTGTAATCTGTCCTAACAAGCCTTTCTCGTGCCCCCTCCTGGCTCTTGGCAATGCATTTCTAAGCTCATCCCTAGCAAGTCTGTACTCCTTTAAAGCTTTACTAGACCCTTGTTTCCTCACCTTGGTCCCCCTAAAACTCAAAGCAGTATTGTAAATGTAGAGAAACCCATGCCTGCACAATTGAATCAAAATTCTTTACTTTGTGCTTCATTACTTCAGCAGTACCTGCCAAAATTGAATTTATCTTCCTTACTGCGCATTGGACGACAAAATATTAATGTCGAGGATGTGTTGCTGGAAAAGCACGGCAGATCTGGAAGCATCTGAGTAGCAGCAGAATCGACGTTTGAGAGAATAGCACTTTATTAGGAATGAGTCTGTGAGCCGAGGGGGTGTTGAAATAAATATGAAGGGGTGGGGAAGGGGAAGGTAACTGCAAGTGCGATATGTGGATATGGGTGGGGGAATGGTGATAGTTGGGAGAGCAGAGTGAAGTGGATAGGTGGGGAGGAAAGTGAACTGGTAGGACAAGGCATGAGGGAAATTCCGAGTTGTAAGAGGGATAAGGTGGAGTGAGGGGAATTGAGGAAACTGGTGAAATCCAGATTGGTGCCGAACGATGAGTGAGAAATCCAGTATTACATTTCTTGCAGAGTCTGGCTGGTTCGCTGAATTCGATGTCAAATAGAAGATGCGAGAGTGTGGTGCAGGAAAAGCACAGCAGGTCATGCAGCATTCGAGGAGTATGACAATCGATGTTTGGGCAATAGCCCTTCATCAGGAATGACACTTGGGATCCGAGGGTGTTGAGAGATAAATTGGAGGGAGGTGGGGTTAGTGGTTAGGTGGTTTTGCGCATTGACCTCTACACCACTGCAGGCAAGCGCCAACTCGAAGCCATCACTTCCTCTTGCCACCTTGACAATGTTCTCAACACCCTTCACCAAACTACGATCTCCGAGACTGGAGAAAACCTCACCACCTCAGGAGATCTCCCATCCACAGCTTCCAACCCCATAGTTGGGGAACCCTGCACCACCCAGGTTTACTTCCAAACATAGATTCCCAAACCTAAATTCCCCGGCTGGCCCATTGTCTCAGCCTGCACCTGCCCACCAGAAACATCCACACTTCCCTTGACACTGTCTTACTCGCCCTGCTCCATGAACTCACTGCATACGTTCGGGAGACCATTGACACTCTCTACCTCTTCCGAGATTTTCTTTTCCCCAGCCCGTTGAGCTTCATCTCCTCCATGGTCATCCAGTCCGTATACACCTCTATCCGTTATGACGAAGTGCTCCAAGTCCCCCGTTTCTTACTCTTCCGACGTCCCCACTAGCACCCCTCTACTGACACAATTTTCTTTCCGTGAACATGTCCACGCCCTCAATAGTTTAATCTTTGAATCCTCCCACTTCCTCCGGAAGAAATGAGTCTCCATGGGCCTCAGCGATGCCTCTCTATTTGTCAGTTACTTGGAACAGTCCATCTACTACTGTTACACCGACACCATTCCTCACCATTTTTCCGCTATATTCATGACTGTATTGGTGCCACCTCGTCCATCCAAGAGGAGGTTGAACAGTTAATGAACTTCACTACCAAATTCCATCCCGACCTTAAGTTCACCTGGACCATTTCAGACACCGACCTCCCCTTCCTGTACTTCTCCATCTCCATTAACGGCGAATGACTCAACATAGATATATTGTACTGACACCCACAGCTCGTTGGACTGCACCACCTCCCATCCTGACTCCTGTAAAAACACTAACACTTATTCCCAATTCGTCAACCACCACTGCATCAGCTCCCAGGACGACCAGTTCCACCACAGAACACACCAAATGGCATCGTTTTTCAAAGATTGCAATTTCTCCTCCCAAGTTGTAGATGATGCCTTCCAACGCATCTCTTCCACTCCCCACACCTGTGCCCTCGAAACCCGGCCCTTCAATAGCAAAAAAGACAACATCGCCTTGGTCCTCACCTTGCACCCCAACAAGCTCCTAACACATCGCGTCATTCTCCGCCATACCTGCTGTCTAAAAACAGACTCCACCACCAGAGATAAATTTCCAGCTCAACGTCAATCGGTTTTCCATAACGGCGATTACTTCCGCTGTTGTCTTATCATGTCCACGACCCCACCGTCACACCCTTCCTTCTAGGATCATTCCCCTACGACTGCTGGACTTGCAAATCGTGCACCCACGCATCCATCCTCACCTCCATCCAAGGCATCAACGAGCCTTTCACATCCATCAGGGTTTTATGCGCACTTTTGCTCATGCCATCCATGTACTCTTTGGTCTTGATGTGGTGTCTTCTTTCTTGAAGATACAGGAAGTCTAATGACACAGCACATCAGACAACATCTCCGGGACACCCGCTCCAAACAACCCCTCCGGCCTCGTGGACGAACGCTTCAACTGCTCCTCCCACACCGCCAAGAACGTGCAGTTTCTTTCGCTGTTCCATTAAAAAACGATAACCAAGCGAAGCCAGGAACGAAGAACGTCTCATCTTCCGCCTTGGGACCTTGCAAGCAAACGGCATCAATGCGGACTTCACCAATTTCCTCGTTTCCCCTCATCCCACCTTGTTCCAGTTGCAACCTTCCAACTCAACATCATCCTCATGTTCTGTCCTGCCTGTCCATCTTCCTTCCGATTTATCCACTCCAACCTCCTTTCCGATCTATCACCATTACTCCACCTCCACCTATCTATCACACTCTCAGTACCTTTTGCCATCCCCCATTCATCTCTCAGTCCGGTCGGCTCACAAGTCTTACTACAAGTGAATGGGTCTTGCTCAAAATGTCGATTATCCTGTTCCTCGGATGCTGTCTGGTCTGCTGTGCTTTTCCAGCACCACACTCCTGACTCTTATCTCCAGCATCTGCAGTCCTTATTTTCTACGAGTGAAGTAGAAGCTGACTGTTCTCACATTGTTTTGCAGTCACATAAACAATGAAGCGTCTGAAAGAAGAACTTCAACTTTAAAAGGAGAGGGAGAACAGTGAGACACTGACATACGTCCGCCTTTGTCAGTCATAAAGGAGAAGTGAGGACTGCAGATACTGCACATCGGATTCCTTACCAGTTGCACAGTTGATCATACGAAAACAAATACAAAAATTAAGTTATCAGCATCGTTTATAATATAAATAGTGGTGAAGCGAAAAGTGCATGGCAGTTCTCGATTATTATTCTGAACGTGTGTGATCTGCTGCTGAGAGTTTATTCAATTAAATCAAAAGCTCACGGGCGAATCTCATTGTCATGCAATTCAACATTTTAGGCCAATTAACTGTTGAGTTTTCAAGAATGAGAGAAAATGTCATTGAGATTTGTAATGTGCCAAACAAGTTAACAACGTTTCATGGCTTGTTTAAGCGTCGTATCTGCTAACCAGACCACTAAGACGCCAAGGTAATTCAGCATGACACTGAACTTGTGATGAGAAGTGGAACATTCATGAAAGGAGTACTGTTCGAGAAAAATAAGACAGCTTGTCTTCCATCAGGCAGAGATGGGGAGTTAGGTGCGAAGGTATAACATTGATAATCCATCGAAACTTTCTTTTCTGCAGGATTCACAGAGTCAACTGGAGGTAGAATCACCTCGATTTCTGCAAAGTGGAATATTCCGAAAGGTGATGCAAGTGCAATAAAATCACAATAGAGAAACTTTGCTCTCGCCAAAAGTGAGGACAGCAGATAATGCAAATCAGAGTCTTGATTAGAGTAGTGCTAGGAAAGGGCAGCAGGTCAGGTAGATTCCGAGGAGCAGGAAAATCGACTTGATGAAAGGCTTTTGGCCGAAAGGTCGATTTTCCTGCTCCGTGGATGCTGCCTGACCTGCTGTGCTTTTCCAGCAACACTCTCTTCTCGACTCCGATGTCCAGCGTCTGCAGTCCTCACTTCTGCTATGTTGACCGTAGCAGTCAGCAGTGAGGACAGCTGGTGGAAAACATGAGGAGAGACTGATTGGTTAGGATTAATTTCATTGAGGTTCAGACGGATGATTGGGGAATTTCACCGAGACTTCGAAAATTTTAGCAGCACTAGAAGGGCGGATGATCCCGATGGCCTGTGTGCGTCTCGAGAATAAGGGGTCATCAGCTAAGGATTCAGGGTAAACTATTTCGGACAAAGAAGAGGAAACAAAACTTCACCCAAAAAATAGCGAAACTGTGAAAGTCATTACCACAGGACGTAGGTGATGCCCAAACAGTTAATATATCCAAAAGTGGATATCTACAACACCTAGGGCGATTGGGATTGAAGATAATGAGGACAAAGCAGCATTAGGCTATTGAGTTGGAATGTTCGCCCATGACCGTGAAGAATGGTGGAGCAGACTCAAAAGGCTGAAAGACCCCTTTCTGCTTCAATGTTTCCAAGTTTCTGTACCCAATGCAATATTAGTTCCAGGGCCTTTAGCACATTTGTCAGAGTTTTTCAACAGACCACGTCCGAGCGACAGGGGAAATGGACACTCACAATTATGCACGTGGTGACTTGCAAACATTTTGTAAAGACCTGAAAGAAACAATTAAGTCCTTTCCATCTATCAGTGCACAAAGTAAACATGGAACTGATGCTTCCTCAGGTGAGGAAATTGAGAATGACAGGCTGAAAACTAAGATGAGGATGAATTAACTTTACAAAAGGGTTGCAAAACTGTGTAATTCACAACAGTAGATTGTGGGGGACAGTGGAATAGTGAGATACAGAAGGAGGAATTCGACAGGATTGCAATTTGCAGTAATTTGAAGGGCAACAAAGTGCTCTGAGGGAGCTGAATCATCGACAAGCAGTCTCCACGTATAAATAAAGAGTGACCTTTTGACAGGATATATCTTTGCAATTACCTCAGCTACGACTCGTTCAGGGCTTAATTCGCCTCCTCCTTTCGTTGATCCCCTACTCCTCCATCACAACAGGTGCTTATCCGTCCCAGGTTCACTCAACACTGAGCTGGGACAGCCCTCATTGCTGTCGGCTGATCCATGGTTTCATTCAGGCAGCAAAGAATTCACGGGAACAGTGGAGGGTCTGGTGCCATTTCCCGGGAGGTTCTGAAGATAGGGACAATCGCGTAAAAAAAGACAGCAGACCAGTTGGCCCAAAACAAATAATAATAGGATTTCCGATACGAGCTTGCCTGACATCATTTTCAATTCAATCATGGTGTGCTGGCAAGACAGATAATGCCCAGTACGTATCTCCTGACTCTCATCACCACAGCATTAGAGCTAAGGGCTGTCAGGATTTGGCACCAGCGACACAGAATTGACTAGCTGAAAGAAGATATCGAGTGGGAGTGAATGGAAAGTATTCTCTCTGGCTGTCGATGACAAGTGGTGACCTGCAGGGATCTGTTCCTGGATCTATGCTTCGTGGTTTACATGAATGAATGAGATGAAGAAGTTTAAAGGTGGATCAGTAAGTTTACCGCTGACACAAATGCCACTGCTGTTGTCGGTCATGTCGAGAGATGTTGCAGGGTACATCTCATTGACTGGATGCAGATCTGGGCTGAGAAGTGATTGATCAAGTTCGTTTGTGAAGGGATTCATTTTGCATGGACAAACGTGAATGCTGAATGCAGGGTTATTGACAGGATTCTTGGCAATGTGGAGGAACCTTGGTGTCCACGTGCATAGCTCCCTCGAAGTTTCCATCAAAGTGAACAAGGTCATTCAGAAGGCGTGTCGTGTTTTGGCTTTCATGAACAGGGGACTGAGTTTCAGAGTCGCAAGGTTTTGCTGCAAATCAATAAAACCCCGTTTAGACCATACTTGGAATATTGTGTCCAGTTCTGGTCGTCTCATTATAGGAGTGATGTACATGCATTAGTCAGGGTGCAGAGTAGAATTAACCGGTTGCTCGCTAGATTGGAGTGTTTGTATTATGTCGACAGGCTGCGTAAAGACTTTTCAAACTGGACAGAAGGAGCGAGGTGATGAAATATCGTACAAGGTAAAGATGCAGAGATGGAGGAGATAGCCAGAGACATTTGCCCAGGACAGAAATAGCTGTCATGCGGGGTTATGATTTTGAAGTGATTGGAAGAAGGGATAGGGGAGATGTTGGAGGTCTGTTCTTGACGCAGATTGGGATGATTGCGTGGAACGCACTGCCAGCGGTGGTTGTAGAGTCAGCCACTAGGGGCATTTTAGCGAATGATGGACAAGCACTTTAAAGGTGTTAAATTGAGTGGTGTGATGGTGAGATTAAATCTCAGAATAAACAAAATGCTTGGGACAACATTTTGGGAAGAAGAGCCTTTACTGTTCTATGTCTATGTTCTATACAAGGTTACAGATATGCAGGAGGTCAACATTCAGTAAATTAATAACAGCAGGGAAAAAGCTGCTTATGAACCTTTTGCAGGTATGCCTAAGCCTCTGACGAAAGAGGTTGCAACAGAGGATTGCCAGAGAGTGGGTGTCCCTTGGTCATATTGGCTGCCTTTCTACGGCAATGAGAAGTTCAGATGGAGTCTGTGATTGAATGATTAGCGTTCGCGATGGCCTGGGCTGTGAACTCAACCTGTTGTAAGTTCGAACGGTGCTTGGCAGAGTAGTCGCTGTACTCGGTTATTATGCAACAAGATACAACATTTTCCATGCTGCATCAGTAAACTTTTGTGAGGGGTCTCATGGAGATATTGCATTTTTCAAACATCCTGAGGAAGAAGAAACGTTGTGCCATCTTAAATCTCCTGTACAAGTTCAAAAGCACCTTTCTTGTTGGGAAAACTCTGCAGCCGCAAGACATAGGGCAATATAAGTTATGCTTAATGCCCCTTCCACATTCCTCGATATCTTCAATGATCTGTGCATATATACCTCCAACCCCCTCCGCTGCTGCCTTCAAGTAGATTTGTAACGCACTATTTTATCATATCTCTCAATGACAACGCATATCAGGTTACTCTGCTGCGTTTTGAAAAGTATCATTCCGCCTCTCTGCTCAATTACCTCAAATTGTCAACGTCCCTTTGGAGCCCCACACAATGCTATTGAGAGGTTAGAATTCTTCTGAGTTTCATGAGATCCCATTCCGCCACCCCCGATTTTTACAGTATCCTTTCCGCCAGACAAAGTTGCATCTATGATTGCCATTGACAGTCTATGCCCGTATCCCTTTCAGCTGGCGACTTCAGACGACACCAACCTCATGTTGTTTAAGATCTGAACTGCAACTGCTGTGCAGTTGCCCATTCCCACGACACGTTCAAATCACACTGAAGTTTGTCTGAATCGTCCCAATCAGCTTTCTATCGTCGACAAACCGTGAGATATAAATAATTTGTACAGACATTGAATCGCTGTGGTACAATCACAAATCACTGCAGTACCAAACTGGTCGCTCGCTACTCTTCGTTAAAAATGGATGTACGCCTACACTGTATTTCTTGAACACTGAGAGGTTCTCTATAACTGCCAGTACATTTTAGGTAGATAGATAAGATGAGCTAATATAAGGTAACGTAACGTATGATAAGGTAAGATAATCTAAAATAAGGTAAGATAGACAAACGATTGGATACAGTGGCCGCAAGCAGACGAGAGACAGGGGATCCTGTAGTGACGAACGCCCCCTAAACAAGACTTCCGAGGTTTGTCTACCATTTGATTGCAGAGAAATGTAACAAATGCACAGCTTCTAAAGAACCTCCCAGAGCAAAGCAATATCAGACAGTAGAATTGGTGTCATGTTCCCAACTTTCAAATCCTATAACCATCGATGCACCGTCGCATCATTGTTTACCTTTTATTGGATGAGCAGTTGAAATTCACTACAAGTTCTGCAAACTGACACTTCAGTATAGCATCTCATGTTCCATTTTAAAATCAGTTTCAGCCCTGACAAGATATTCAAAGCAATGATGCGCTCTGACACATCACATCCCGACTACAAGCTAATGTTCTAACAGTGAGAGTTTGACAGAGGTTCAATATTATGGTTGTGAATGAGTTCATAGTACACTGTAGTTTGTGTGATCCCCTACTCTGTTCTGATAGTGGGAAGTTTCGCTTTAAATAATTGAGCAATTATTCTAAAGGGACATACAACAGCATTCTTCAGTTGTCCTCTGAACTTCACGTAGATTCCAGTGTTTGTGCAGGAACTTAACAGCTGGAGAATGAATTCCACTTCTAGTTAATGCAAAGGGTACTGAAGTCAAATAACCTAGATTACACACCCACTCACGCTTTGAGGTCACCGTAAACTGCATGAAACTGTCGGAAATAACAAAAAGTAAAACATAGATTTCCCTTGGCTCTGCACCTCAGTGTCTTTGGGCCCAACATTTTGCTGTAAGCCCGAAGCGTCCTGAGCGCACTGGTTCTTTCTAACATGTGTCTGATGATGAAATTGTTGAGTGGCAAATTGGGGACAACTTGGAAAAAGAACATGCGAATTCAGCAAATTACTCAAATGCGATTCATTATCAGAAATGAGCATAATTTAAATTCTAGACAAACGAAACACAGAATAATTCAGAAAATAAGAGATTTTGAGACACATAAAATGCCAGGTGATGTTTTCTAAAATGCTTAGCGAAGCCACTGCTCCAAAATCCACAGTTCGTGTTTTTCTTTGGTACCGTATTTAGTGTTCACCTTCTGACAACAAACAGCCAGTAATTGTTTGAAGGTGAATACGATGGTGATCCAGGCAGAGCAGTCAATTGTTGCACAAAGCGGAACAGGAAGTTGTACACCAGCACTCATGAGGGAGCTGAAACATAGCTGAACGATGAATTTGCCTGAACACTGAAACACTGTTCAGACATGGATGGTAAACACAGATCCTTGAGATCCACTCACTGACACACTGCCCCATGAATCTTGCTCAATTCCAGAAAGCATCAAGGAGACGTAGCACAAGGGGAGGTGGCCTTGCTTTTCTGGCTTGGTGAGGTAATATTTTAAGTGTTATCAGAATCTTAATTCAATTAATCTTCATCATTTCCATGAAGTAATTAGTGTATTAATACCCTACTTAAGAGCCTAAATAGAGGGCCTTGAAATTTAAAATAAAACCTTCATAAATTAAAATTCCAGAGTGGACTGTCCTCAGCATGCCTGAAATGCCACCTGAATCCACCATGCCATGAACAGGGCACAACAACAGGCCACTGACGTACTTCCACCTTGAGCTGAGCTGTCACCCTCTGACGTGAGGTCACCACTGCTCCTTCTCAGGCATGCAACAAAAGATCACCTCATACCAAACGACACCAAAAGCTGCCAATCCTGCCCTTCAGATTCACCAAAGTGGATACTCCGCACCCTATGTCCAATCCCAGTTCTGAGACATTGCCCGATTTGGTGTCATCACCCGGTCTGAAATCAACAAACAGAAGAAAACTATTCCCCAGATACCAAACTCAAATCAATCCCTGGTGTCAACGTGGAAATATTGAAGCCGCAGCAATGGTAGTAGGAGAGGTACTTAGTCCGTTCGCTCTTGTTCCACCATGCAATTGGATCATAGTTCATCCTTCAGGTCAAGCTCAAGATCTCCATTTGCACTCTCATACCGTTTGGTCACTTTGTCCCAAGAACTATTTCAAACTTCTGCTCGGAAATATTTCATACTTTCTCATCATCGGCTCTCTGTGGCAGAAATTTGGAATAGTGCACCCCACCACACCTCCCCCCCCCCCGCCCCCCCCCCCAACACAGTGTGTGAAGAGATTTCTCCTTATCATAGTGACAATGTGTCGCTCGTCCGTGGCCCTCGATGGTTGGTTATCTCTTCTACCCACCATCTCTCTCTCTCGCTTTCCCCCAAAAGGTCAGAGCAAGCTGTCTTTCTTGCAATTAACTTCCATGGTCCTGTTCAAATTTCGTGCGCTCTTACGTCATCTCTCGTCACTCTCATTCTCCTAAACTCCCAATGAATATAGCTCGAAACAATCAAATATATTTTCACGTCTCTGACCTGCCTTGCCAAGAATCATTCTTTTCTCAAATCTATTCATACCCAAGTGTCCTTACACTGGTAAACAGTTTCAAATTTTATACAATGCTCCAGGTATGATCTCACCAACACCCTTGTACAATTACAGCAGGACATTCCTTCATCAGTATGACAGTGACCATACCATTCACCTTCTTCAACGTTTGCATGGCTTACTTTCAGTGACCTTTGTCGAAGAGTACGCAAGTCTCGTAGCACCTCCACTCCCAGCCAATGTATCTCTTTTCAGATGGTAATCAGCCCTGTTTCGCTCCCACACTTCACATTATGCACATCACAATGTGTTAGTCGCATACTTGCTCAACAGCCCAATTGGTCAAATCACACTGCAAAATGTCTACCTCACAGAACCATTATCGTTCACTCCCTCTCTCTGACTTGTGGTTTGGCATATAAGTCATTATTTACTGTTGTAAACAGCTAGCTTTCAAACGTTGATTCCTGTTATACCGCGTTTGGCACTGATTGGAACTCAGAAATGATCCGATAACTGCTACTCTTTGTTTCCAATCTGTTCGCCCGCTCCCTATCCATCTCAGTGGACGACCCCGATCTCATTATTGCACATCCTATCTCCCAAGGCCCTTCATATACCCCAAATGTAGACTCTCCTACTTCTCGCATGCTGCCTGACCTGCTGTGCTTTTCCTGCAGCGCACTTTTTGAAACTGATCGACTACAGCTGCAGACCTCACTTCATCTCATACAAAAGTTGGGATACAATTCTATCCCAGAATCGAGAGAAGAAATGTGTCAGCATTGGCAGGGCCAAAGGAGGAAGTGATCGATGAGATTTTTGCTTTAACAAGAGCATGATTTGGCTTTGGGTTCGACTGTGCCTATAAATAGGATTGTGTGTATTATCCTGACATGGATGAAGAGTTGACCACTAGACAGGCCACAAGGGTAGCATTTAAAGGGTCATTCACAATGCTGCCTGACCTGCTTTCCTTTGCCAGCGATATATTTTCGACTCTGGCTTCGCGTGTCAGTGAGTGTAAGCACAGTGTGTGAGGACATGTCGTAGTATCTATGCTGGAGTGCGGATTGAACAGATCGAAGTCCAAACAAATGTTGATGCTGGATAATGTTCAGTATTTAATCATTT
The DNA here is from genome assembly GCF_047496795.1 of Chiloscyllium punctatum. Classification (NCBI taxonomy): domain Eukaryota; kingdom Metazoa; phylum Chordata; class Chondrichthyes; order Orectolobiformes; family Hemiscylliidae; genus Chiloscyllium; species Chiloscyllium punctatum. Next base: position 22,733,385 of record NC_092781.1, on the reverse strand, counting down.
CATCAGTTTAACAACAAGATCAAGAGGAAAGATCACCACAATCTTTAACTGCTCTCTGAATTTAGCCTGGGTCACAACGTAAATTCCAGTATTTGTGCAGCAACTCAGGAGCTGGAGCATGAAGCCTATTTCTTGAATATACGCAGGTATATAATACACTGCACCCAGATCACCGATTCGCTCAAGTAAAGATGTCACCATAAACACTGCCCACAATAGGATGAAATTGCCTGAAATAACAAACAATAAAATGATAGATTTCCTTCGATTCTCCATCTCAGTATCTCTTGATCTTTCCCTCTTTGAGTGATCCCGGAGTCTTCTTCGGGCTTTGCTGCTCACCAAAATGTGTCTGACAGTGAAAATATTGAGCAGTAGAATCAGCAAAAATGGAAGACCGGGTGTGAGAATGTAGTGAATAACTTCAGTTGTGGCCCATAACTGTAAGGTAGCATCATTCAGATCGATCCCACAAAACACTGGGTCATTCAAAAGACGATACACTTTGAGATACATAAAGTACCAGGTTGTGTTCTTTAAACAACTCAGCACAGTCACCATGGTGAGAATCGCACCTGCAGTCTTTACACAACAATATTTAGTTTTCAGCTTTGGTAAACAAATGGCTACAAATCGATCGAAAGTGAATGCAACTGTGAACCAAACAGAACAGTCGGTGACAGCATAAAGCAGGGCAGCATGAATGTTACAAACATCCATATACTGCAGGAAAATGAATTGTTCTGAATAAAGAATAGGAATATGTCTCAATATTAGGTCAAGAATGACAACCAGTAAATCTGCCACTGCCATGGCCACGAGGTAGCGAGTGATGCATCTCGACAAGCCACAGTTTCCAAGGGAAAGAATCACAATCGTCACGCCGATAACTGTTGCAAAAGAAACACTATATTACAAACTAGAATGCACTGTATTACAAACTAGAATACTCCTCCAGCATGTACGTGTTTCGTCAATATATTTTCTCTCCACCATGAATGGAGAATAGCAGCAATGTTCAATAAATACAAAGTGCCATCATCTCACTAATCAAGGCCATTTCAACTAAGTATTGGAAATCTGTATCATCTACCGACTAGACGGGCAAAGTCAGAAAGCAATTAGGATTATCATTGCAGCTTGAGGAATCCAACATGGTGACAGGGCACAACAGTAGCGTTCTGGGAATCCTCACTGAAAGTGTGTGAGAGTGCATTTCTGATTAGGTGAAAGCACACGATGTGTCTTTGTCCTCAGTTAACTCTGTTCTCATTCTGTGAATATGGATGTTGAAATGGAAACACTAAACAATGTACTTACTCTTCGTGTGAAATATCCGGAGCTCTCCTTCCCTTCTGTTCACACAATGACACATGCATTGATTCTGTCTTTTCCTTTCTCTTTCGCCCTTTCTTTAATTTAGATTTATTGTCACGCACATACACGTTAAATATATGCATTGACACATGCAATGCACACATGCGCACCACACACACACACACACACACACACACACACACACACACACACACACACACACACACACTGTGGAAAGCTTGAAAGGAAAGACCGGTTTCCTATGCCCACTCTTTCTGTTGAATTGGTTTGTGTGATTGGAAAGTGGGTTCTCATTTCCAAGTCCTTCGACTGATTAGCAAAGAGTGCGAGGTGAATTGTTCCCATGCAAAATGTCTCCAAATTATCACTTCCATGCCACAGTACACAGAACATGTTGACGGAATATCACGTTCTCCCGATTGAAACAGGTCTCAATAGGAGTGAAGACCGAGTCCGCTACAGAGCTTAGATAGATCAAATTCTTTCTTTGTAACTTGTACCTCGTCCAAGCTCTTCGGTTATAGGACAACTCATCACTCATTTCGGCAGGCAAAATGTCCTCGTCATGCGCATCTGGTCTAAAGGCCATACCTTTTGCGAACCGGAATTGCAAACAAATATAGACCAGCTGGCCTTCATCTGCGACTACTTCAGTTGCGACTTACTCAGGTCACTCGTTTCCAAAGCAGACAACGTCATTTCAAAACATTAATATCAGTTTGACTGTATTTTCAGTTACAAAATACAAAGGTAACGAGATGGTCCTCACCAAGAGAATGGACACGGGATCTGAATACTTACGAGGGACACTCACGGCAGCGAGAATGGGATAGTAAATCTTTTCGACATCTTGAAAAACTCCTTTGATTTCAAACTCCTCTTCGAAAGAAGATACAGCACCAATCAAGTCCATGACCAATCCTTCGACCGTTGCAAAATAGGGTTCTGTCTCAGTCTTAGAGATCCAGTGAAGTGATCCCCATATTTATGGCAGCCAGGTAGAAACCCCAGGGATTTTATGAGGTAATTCTGTAACTCACATTAATTAAATATACTGAATGCACTCATTTAATAAACCATCCTTAATTGAATTGTTTACAATCACAGAACGACTATGTTCAGTTAACCCCTTTTGATCCAAATACATGTGCACTCGCAGAAACCTCACAGGGTGAGTCAACGACATTGTCTCTCTGCATAGAGACTTCATGTGGGCAGTTATGGTTTAAAATGTGTACGCATTGACAGTGCAAAAAGTTATTCCATACTTACAGCAAATCCACAGGAAGTTAGAGAACAGAGTGTGCGTGCAAAGACTTCACAGAAAGAGGCTGATTTCATTTGTACTTCGATTGGCTGCATTGCCCATGGGATAGCTTGAAGGAATTGACTGGGTACTTTGTAAAAGATTCAATTTTACCTCTGCGCAGTTTGTACTGTCCCAACAACAAGACATGACACAGAAAAACACCTTCGGCCATTCTGCTCTGTATAGGTCACAAACAAATTATCATCGCATCTACCTGTTTTATCGCCATGATCTTGCAGGCCTTGGCTTTGCAAGCTCATATTTGAAATTATCGTCAATGTTGGGAGGATTGTTGCCTCTACTACCCTTCCCACAGTGCCATTACCTCACTGAAATATGCAGTTACAGAAGAGACCGTTCGTCCCATCGTGTCGGTGCTGAGCCGTCATCAACATGACTCATTCTTTCATGCACTTGGCCCACACCCTTGAATGTTATGACATTTCAAATCAAGTACATTCATAAAGGCTGTGGTTTATCAACCCTCAAATAGGCCGTGCACTTTGTACCCATAGAATGGAAGGGATATTCTTGTATCTCCTCTATCCGTCGCCCGCCTTTCACATGAATAAAATGTGCCCTTGTTGTTGAGACTACAAATAAGGGATACAGCTGTTCCATATTCAACCTGTCGAATCCTCCAAGACTTTATACCCATTTGTCAGTGCCTACTCAACATCCTCTGCTGTAGAGAAATCAAACTTAGATTTTCCAGTCTCTCTGCAGAGATAAACTGCCACTTCCACAACAACATCCCATTGAATCTCCTCGACATCTTCTCAACGGCAGTCACACATTTGCTACATTGTCAAGATCAGAGCCTCATGCAGTACTCAATATGCCGTTCTGTCAAATTCCTGTTCGGGACCAACAGTAAGAGAAACTGATCAGGACATGCCAGATTCGTAGAGGATCTTGCGTTTAAACTTCAGTCTGACTCCGCTATCCACACCCACTACCCCTGCCTGTCCACCGTTGTCAAAGCATACGCAAGGACAGTGATGGAACAATCTCGACTTGCCTGGATGAGTGCATCAGCAACAAGAATTAAGAGGCTTGACACCAAACAGGACAAAGCAGCCTTCCAAAGTCTCCCACACAATCCACATGTGAACCATGCGCTCTGAAACTTATCCCGGCATGACCAAAGCAAAGTTACCCCAATGTTTCATGGCTGCAATGCAAAAATTACACAATAGTTCTTGAAAACCTTCCAGAGACAAGCCAATGTGAATCAACATGTGGAAGGTCAAGGGTAACAGAGATATGCGAAGACCAACACTTGCAGTTTTCCATCAAACCTCCAACCCAACCAATGTGGAATTTTGACACGTTTGCCACAATGACACTTCATTCAAGTTCTGTCATTCTTCTCTAATGACACTGTCCAGAGAACGAAGACTGCACAACATCGTAGTCTGATACCCCAGACATGTTTTCATTCATCTCAGGCTGAGGGAAAGGTGAATTCATTTTCCGAGAGTTTAATGAATCCATTAATTTCTTTACCGCAGGCGGATGTTCAGTCTGTGATGGAGGTTTTTTTTTAGTCAGCAACGCGACCAAAGTTAACAGGCAAAAACAGAAAAGTAAAGTTGGAATTCTGGCCCGTATGTAAAATCATAAAACGTTCAAGAAGTACCAGACTGTTTCAAAGCAGGAAGCATGTTCTGAATGATAAAGAGCATTCAGAAGCCAAGGCGAGGTCATAATCGAAATATACCTGCAGGACTAAAATGAGGAGAAATGCCTTTCCCCAGCGAATGACGAGAGGTAGCTGAGACCTCTGACACAGAATGTGGACAGGAATGGATTCGAATTTTATTTTGGTAGCAGTATACAGTTCAAAAGGGTACTAACGTGGCTGCTGTGGGTAAAAGCATCATAAAATATTGGAAGGTGCTTCCCAGTCGGTTTCAAATGATTGAGAAGATTACTAACCCAAGCAGTTCCTTATTCTGATATCCAAAGATAAGTAGGATGTGGGGACAGTCGTGACTTTGTGTTATGAATATATTAAAGGGAAGATGATTGAGATAATTTGCAAACGATATTGTAATGAATACACAAAAGATTACGTTTAGTCGTAGCGAACACATTTTGGAAAGTTTGAGCATAATTAAGTCCCCTGTGAAGGATGGGATTTATTCCAGGATTTTCTGGGAAGCCAGGGAGGAGATTATAGAGCATATGGTTTTCATCTCTGTTATGTACAGGAACAGTAAAAGAAGACTGGAGTATAGCAAGTGTTCTCCCCTTGTTAAAGAAGTAGAGTGGGCAACCTTCGTAATTACAGATCTGGGAGCATTACGTCGATTTTTCGTAAAGTTTACAAGAAATATGATTTATAATCACCTGGAAAGGAAAACATTAATAAGGGATACTAAACAAAGTGCTGTGAAGCGTAAGTCATGTCTCACAAACCTTATTGAGTTCTTTGAGATAACAAAAGAGGTGAAAGAGAATGATTTAATGTATGTGGATTTCAGTAAGGCCTTTGATAAATATTCCCACGGTAGGCTCTTGGACATGATGCCGAGGCAGGGGATTAAAGGTGATTCAGCGGTTTGTATCAGAATTTGGCTGGCTGAAAGAAAACAGAGGATGGTGGTTCATGGGAAATATTCATCCTGTTGTTCAGTTCACAGTGGTGTATCGCAAGGATCTATATTTGGGCCAGTGATACTTGTCGTTTTTATAACTAACCTGGATGAGGGCGTAGAAGGATTTGAGAGTAAATTTTCTCCCAACACTAAGGTAGTCAGATCGGTGGATACTGTTGCACGATGTTGCAGGTTTCAGAGGGAAATTGAAAATCTGCAGAATTGGGCTGAGCGGTGGCAAATGGAGTTGAATGCTGACAGTGTCAGGTGATTCACTTTGGAAGAAACAATGGGGCCAAATATTACTGGTCGAATGGTGAGATTATGGGTAGGGGAGATGAGCAGAGAGATCTCCGTGTCCATCTATACAATTTCCTGAATATTTTGACTCATTTTGATAGTGTTGTTAATAAAGTATACGGTGTGTTAGCTATTATTTTCGAGGAATTTAGTATCGGGACTATGAGGCAATGCTACAGCTTTGAAAAAAAACTCTACTGCAGCCGCACTTATATTATTGCGGAAACTTTTGGACACCTCATTATAGAAAGAATACGGAAACATTGGAGAAAATTTGGATGACATTTTGTTGGATTTTGCCTTGTAATGAAGGATGGCCATATGAGGAAATCCTGAGTGACTTGAAGTTCGTTTTGCTCGAGTGTAGAATGTGAAAGGTGATTAAATTGGGATATGCAAAGTAAGTAGAATGATAGATAGCGTGGACAGTGACACCCTTTTACGCCGGATGTTGATGGTTCGCGTGAGATGGTTAGCTTTAAATTGAGGGCTGATAGATATTGGATAGATGTCAGTGGCCGTTTCTTTAGTTCAGTGTAGTAAGAGCGTAAAACTCACTTCCTGCATCAATAGTAATTTCGCCAACCTTAAAGCATTAAAATGGTCATTGGATCGATATATGGATGCAAATTGACTTGTATTGGATAGATCGGCATATGTTTCACTGGTTGGCGCAATATCGAAGGCTGACAGGCCTGCACTGTTTTGTGATTTGGAGATGCTGGTGCTGGACTGGGGTGTACAAAACTAAAAATCACACAGCTCCAGGTGATAGTCCAACAGGTTTATTTGGAAGGACGAGCTTTCAGAGCACTGCTCCTTCATCAGGTGGTTGTGGAGAATAACGTTGTAAGACTGAAGACTTAGAGTAAACGTTTACACTGATTTGTCACTGAAATTATATGTTGAAAAGACATCGATTGTTTGTTCAGTCCAATATATTTTAAAATGACCATGTTGGTTTCAGTCCTTTCACAGGTAAATCGCAAAATCTCTTTAAAAAGTTAGATTCTCAAGTGAACTTTAACAATTGGTGTCACGCTGGCCTATATAATGCATTGAAGGTATGAGTTGCCCTTTGTCAGACTGTCTGTGGCACAGTGGTCAGACTGGTTCTAAGGTGAAAATAACGGATTTATTAAACTTTACAATGATTCATTGTGTTTCTGAGCCAAGTAAAAATAATTCTGCGAGTACGCCCCACAAACTTATATGTGTGTGTGCATGTGCGCGAGTTTGTGCCGGAGTAGGGGGGGAGGGGGAACAGGTTTGGTTGCGAGTGTCGGTGAGAGTGTGTCCGTGTGAGGGTTGAGTGTAAAGGCGTATATGTTTGTGAGATGGTGCGTGTGAGAGTGCGGGTGTGCATGAGTGAGCATATGAGACTGGATATGCATGAATGTATAGGTCTGTAGGAGAGTGTGTGTGTCTATAGAAGTTTGTGTGTGTGTGTGTGTGTGTGTGTGTGTGTGTGTGTGTGTCTGTGTCTGTGTTAACAGTGCAATGGGGTCACCTGCCGTGTGATATGCAGCCAAGGTCCCGGTTGAGGTCATCACCATTGGCACCTCCATGATTAAAATTCAATTAAAAATGTAACTTCTAAAAACGTTTTGCAATTTACACGTGAAAGAAGTGAAACCACGTGGTCATTCTAAAAAATGACAGACTTAACGAACAATCCAGGTCTTTTTTCACAATATAATTTCATTTATATCACACTGTAAACTTCGGTTTAAATTTCGTGTCCTTCGCTCTTATTTTTCGCAACCACCTAATGAAGGAGCAGTACTCCAAAAGCTCGTGCTTCCAAATATACCTGCTGAGCTAGAACCTGGTGTTGGGTGATGTTATAACTTTGTACTGCGTTGTAATGTTCTATATTCTATGTTCTATGCTGCTGTTTGCACAGAGACAATTGGATGAGTATGCTAACAGAAAATTACATGCGTGACTGTTTAAAGTTTTGCCATTCCATGCTGTTCCGTTGGAAAAGTCTCACGCAAAACGTTAACACCACCAGATTATTCGAAGTACAAGTCTTCCATATCCATCTACACCAGTCAGTGTAATGGAGTTTTGAGCGTAATGGATAGAATGGTATACAACGCCACGACCACTGCCACCGATGGACACATGGACATCAGAAATATGCAGGTTCCCCTCCATAACACTATCCATCACCTCATGGAAATGTTTCATTTGACTTTCATGTCACTTGGACACAAATTCTGGAAATTGCTCCCTAATGACATTGTTGGTGTGCCGAGTGTTGTAATTCGCCAGGCGAAACGGCACGCTGACAGTTAAGGGGGTTCACCCATTGAAGTCAGAGATGAGGAGGAATATATTCTCTCGGGGGCGGGGGGAGGGGAATCGAATCTTTGCCACTGAGGGATGTCGATGGATGTATTTCCAATTTGGAAGGGAACCACGGATTATGGAGAAGACCACAAAAATGACTTTACGAATCTGATCGTGACCGACGCATGGAAAGAATTCTAACAGGCCAACAGAGGGTCAAAGCATGAAGGATGTTCCTGATGACAGACGGAATCTGGAGTAAGGATGAGTTCACAATCTTAGGAGACAGTTATATGCTGAGGAGGAATGTTTTTAACTCGGAAGAGTGGTAGACCTGTGGAATTAATTCCACAGAACGCGTTGGAGTTAAATACTTTCAGGGTTGCGGTTCACTGAGAGTTGTCATGGAGACGTTTCGTCACGACGCTAGGTAACTTCATCAGAGCGACTTCCCTGAACCGTTGTTAGTATAATCGGCTTGATATTTACTTTCTACGGTTGGATAAGGTGTTTGGTGCGATTTCCTGTTTTGATCCACAGTGGTTTTTGTATGAGGTCTTTTTCTACATCCTTGCCGATGGCATTCTATGTTGAAAGCCAAGTCTCGAGGAATTCCTTAATGTGCAATGCGTTAGCTAGCTTGGTCTAAAACAATTACATTATTCCAGTCAAATTGGACGGTCTTCCTTGACTCTGTGTACTTAGATGAGGGAACATTGGTCGTGTAGTTTTGCACCTAGTTGCGGTTCATGTGTCCAGATTTCTGTGTTTTCTTTTTGCCAGTGTGTCGTATGTACTGTTTAAAGCAATCGTTTCATTAAATATTTATATTTTGCTAATCTTCATGTTACTGGTATGATGTCTTTTGAAGTTGTGATTAGTTTGCATATTGTGGTTGTGGGTTGACGTTTTACGATGATTCCCAATGGTCATCGTAGTCTGGTTGTCATTTCTGATCTGTTCTTGATATAACGTCCGTTGACGAATGTGCTGGGACGTACAGTGTAGTTCTAGTGTTGTCCTTCTGATAGGTATAAGCAGACAAAACTGTTGGTGTATCCGTTGCTTCTGACAACCGTATGCACGTATTCTTCCTCATTTTTGAGTGGGACTGGTGTCTTGCATTATAGCTCGTTAAAAAAAGGTTCCTGACACATCTCTGTGGACGTTGGGGTGGTCGCTGTTGTAATGAAACATTTGTTCCATATGGGTATCCTTCCTCTATGCTTCGGTAAGAATTTCATCTGCGGTCACTTGTTCCACCATGATTGCCGTGCTCCTTTTCTCCGGTGAATTTGATCCTTGTGAATATGCTGTTGATCAGAAGGACAATAAGAAGGATACCCACACAGACCAAACTGTTATACACAACAGCAATCTTTCCAACGTGCACAAGCAGATCTGTGTCAGGACACAATACAAAAGAAAGAGAGCATTATCAACACACCAGGCTACGCAAAAATGAGGAAGAACCCAACACGAGGTCATCAGAAACTACAGGCACCCAAAACCTTGTCCGTCAAAACCTGTCAGGCAGATAAGACAAAGAGGGCACTGTAAACTCGAATGTAGTTGTCACATTGTCTTACAACAAGAACATATCACAAATGACAACCAAACTCCCACGACCACTACAAATCATGATAGCACACTAGCCCACAACCATACTACACCATCTATTAACACAGATGAAAATGGCAAACGCAAAAATCGCTACCAAAATAACATGTAAAATCCCGTGGAACAAGTGACATAAATATTTCATCGGACAGAGCAGAAAAAAATAACAATCCAGATTCATGAACACAAGCTATCAGCAAAACTGCACGACCAACTTTTCTTCATCTGAGTACATTCAGGCAAGGGGGATGCATCAATTTAAATTGGACCCCTCGCCATCGTTGGTCAAGCTCATTAGCGACAGGCATAGGATTTCCTTCTGTTGATCAAACGAGAGTGCCATCAGAAATCATGTAGCAATACATCCAATATGCAAACTGCAGCAGAGCGAAATCTGCAACCGGAAGGACACAAAAAGGATCATATCAATATCAAGCAGTGGAGAACAACAACCCTTCACAACAGTCACACTGCTGATATTATATAACATGGTGATCAAACGTCTGTATGACAACGTACCAGCTCAGCGAGCAAAACAACTGCTGCATCCACAACGTGATCAATAAATTTTCGTGAAAACTTTGAATGTTTTTGGCAGGATTTGTAAAAAGTTCTAAATGGACATGTTGCGGCGAAGCTTGGGAGAAAGCAACATAAATAACAGAAATATTTGAATTCGTCAGATTCATTCTAACATGATCGAAGAAACTCCTTCTCATCTCTGTCCACAATGGGCCAATATCTTTCTTTGAGATTGTGCTCCCTGACCCGGGGCAGTCCATGGGCTTTATAAAGTTCGCGGCTTTGAACTCAGCGACGCTGAACGAATAACAATGACTGCCCATGTCAAGATGATAAATGTTTTGAAAGGAAACTTGCAGGGGAAGGTGTTTGCATGTAGGTCATTTTCTTGTGTTGGTATAGGCAGCAAGGTCGGTCAATGTTTACCGTTGCTGCTTCACAGTACCCAAGATCCTTTTTTCAATACTGTCCTCTGCTAAATGTGGAGTTTCAATGCCATAACTGTGTCTGCGTACATTTCTTTTGGCGACTCCACTTTGCTGCCACAGTTTAACGACCGTGCACGTAACGTGGATTACCCATGATAAATTGTGAAAGGTATAAAGGGACCTGCAGGCTTGGTGGATTAGCAATTGAAATTGCAGGGTTGCATGGATACTGTAGGGAGGTAGGTCTGTGTGGCTTGCCATTGAGAGGGATGGTATGGACTCGACGGGCCGAGTGCCCTGCTCCAACAATTTGCAGATTCTTGGTCCTCGCATATGAGCTAGTTTTGTGGTGTCTAAGGAGCCGATTTAAAATTTGTAGAACATTTCACAGAATGTACGCACTGCTGTGACTGTATCTCAGAGTTGATGCGTCGTTTCAACAGTGGAGTTGTTGGATGGTGCAATGTATCTGAGCGTTGTTGGAATTGCACTCATCCACGGATGTGGGGAGCATTTTGGCCCACTGCTGACTGGTGCCTTGTCGCTGATAAGCAGGAGTTGGAGTTAGAGGGAGGGGATCCAGGAGGACAGTTTCCCTCTAATATTCCCAGCCTCTTCCATTGATCTTCTATTCATCCCTTTCAGTTTCTGGTCCCATTAGTACTGTGCAAAACTTCGGCTGGGCCACTTGTGAAATGTTTTATGCATTTCTGGTCTCCGCATTGTGTCAATGATGTGCTTCCATTTGAGAAGATGCAAAAGACATTCACCAGGATGCTGACTGTGACAGAACAATATACCTACGAAGACACATTAGGTCATCTCAGTTGAAGCAGAAATGGTCACCAAGAGCTTGACTGAGATGTATAAGGTAATGTGGGACGCGGATTGAATGCAGCTGGTACCTTTCGACGTACGGTCAGCAACATGTGAGACATCTCTTTCAGGTGAAACTCCGGAAAATTGCAGAGGAGACATGAAAATTTCACACTCACACACAGATTCGTAAGTGTCTGGAATGCACCACCTAGTAAGAGGTTGAGGTACGAATCCTCATCAACTCTGGATAGCACTTGGACGAATAATTGATATGCAATAAAATTAAATATCATGGGTCTGGTACGGGAAACATTTGAAGGGGACAGTGAAGAGTCAGTTTATGGTCATTGGCGACTTAATGGGACGACCAGCCGCTTCCATATTGCCTGATTGAGTGATTTTCTGACACTAACTGGAACAGTGATAGAGATGGAAACTGTAATATCTTTGAGAAAGAAGGTTATCTACGTGCAATCCAATGCCAAGGCATACACGTCCACGAGACAACTGCTTGAATATGGGCTGACAATAGTTTGTTTTTGATTGTCTCCGTCATTTTGGTACTAAGACTTCTGTTTTGCTGTTGACCGCTATTTTCTGACGACACAAATACGTGAATATCAAATTAGATTCTGCATTGCAGTGGACGAATAAAATGGGATCACTGTTCATTGCCCCAGTCGATATGGCTTTCTGAGATTATTATTTCTGTTTGTTGGACTTCCTGTTCTTCAATCTCTCTCTTCTCCAGTTTGTTCGTACTTCATTTAAAGAATCACATTGCAACTGATGCACAAACTGAAATGTCTGATTTACTGGTCAAGGTCACTGGTGTGGGAACATAAATCAGCTTTTGGCAGGGAATTAGACAGGGAAGGTGAGAGAATATCACACGATCTTCTATTTTCTGATGTCCAATGACATCTGCTACTACCGTGCACACCCACAAGCTGTTCCGCTCACCAGGAGCCCGACAGTTGCCTTTGGCAACTGGTCACATCATTTTGTACGCAGGCCCATTTGCTGGTCCACCGATAACAATATTCCTCTTGGAGATATTGCAACTTAATGAACTCAGTATCTATTTATAATGTATGGTTGGCTACGGGGAAAATGCTGGTAAATGGAATTCAAATCGTTCATTGGCTGCTTTTGGTCGTTGTAGGTGTTATAGGCAGGAGTGCCTTTTTTCTGTGCTGTAGATCCGAATCACTCTAATGGCATATATAAACGTGCTGTCAGTAACATCTCAGTTATTCTTCTAACGCTGCCACATAGTCTGGCTTCAACACCCTGTAACAAGGCCAGGACCATTGCTTGAGCCACCTGTTGAATAAGCAACACATACAATGAACATCAAGCAATCTATTTAGGGAACGTGCAGGAATCCTTGATGCAATCCTTGGTGTTTAAAACCTATTCATTTATGATTTCAGTACATGGTGTAAAACACAGAATTCTATAGACATGCATGTGTAGATGCACACTTATGCACACACAAGTTTGTGTGTGTGAAGTTACGTTCTGCACTGACAGACATGACCTCTCACTCTTGAGTTCGTTAAAACAGTGACGCAGGCAAGCTTAACTCTCAGACTTAACTTTAGATTCATCACTGAAGTTGTGTTTCAATGAAAAGCATTTGAACTGAAAGGGCGTTAATTGAAATCATTTGCCCAGTGACTGTAAACACAGTAAATAATCCCATTAACAGAACATAGCTGGTCACGCTGATTTAACGCCCGCCCAGAAAAAAAACAAAATCAGAACATTGCCTCTCAGGGATTGTTCTTTCTGCTCTGCACAACTATTTCCCTTCACAGGAATCAACTTGTGCCGACGGCAATCCACGGAATTACACTTTACCCAACCACAGCAGAGACTTCATGCATTTGACAGATCTAGTCTCATTATATGGGGAAGCGACCAACATATAGGATATATTTTAGGAGGTCGCACATATCTATTTCCTGCTCCTTGCTGCTGTCAGTATCACCATAAGTATTTTACCTTTGCTATAGAGTCTCTAAATTGTGTAGAACATTCTGGTCTTCTCCTGAATTGTACGTTGTCATCTGTGTGCCGAATTGTTCTGTCCGTTCCTTTATATACATCATTGTTTCCTCCTTATCCATTTGATGTGCGTTGTGAATTGTAACCCTATGTTTGAACAATCTACACACTAATTACTGGAGAAATTTTTTCTCGATTTACAGGTGCTGAACGTTATTGGTTTAGGTCTTGATTCCTGATACCATGTCAGGAGGGACTACATCAAGTTTTCTGCAAATTTTGGTTTCTATTCTTCAACATAGATCATAAACGCTTAATACATCATGATTCTTATCGATTGAAATTATATTCCAGGCGTGAGAATTCTGGTAAATACAGATAGAGTCACGCAGAATTACACCCACAGACATTCAGAAACACTCCATCACAAAAGATCTCAGATCCTCTGCCGTTTTCTCACATTCTGTCGCAGCCATATACCATCTCGCTCAAACATCCACGCACGCATGAACTCATGCAAATTGCTAAAACACCTGCGCACTCTAAGTATAAATTTAAATTAAAATCTTTGCATAGATTCTCATGCATGCACTCACAAAAAAACGTATGCACAAACTCACACATACACACAAGCATTCACATCCAATTTCTGTGTGATGTATGGACTTATTCACTCGCTCTGTGAGACACTTACACATGGTCACTCGTCTACTGTCGTTATGTAGAATTTATCGTCTGTCATTAATTACATAGAACAGAGAAAGTAGGGTATAGAACATACAACGGTGCATCACAGCAAAGGCTCGTGACCCCTGATTCTTTGCCGACCTTTTGACCTATACTTCAATCACACTAGCCTGCATATCCTACATTTTATTATCATCTGTGTGCCTTAAGCCCAAGAGTCGCTTAAATCTGCGTAATGTGTCTGGTTCTACCACTGCTGGCAATAGGCTCCACGCACTCATTACTCCCTGCGTAAAGTACCTACCTGTAATATCACTAAACCTTTCACCAGTCACCATAAATGTATGCACCCTTATGATGGCCGTCTCCGAAATGGGTAAAGAAGGCTCTGACTATCCACTCTGTCTATGGCTCACTTTATCACATGGACCTCCCTCCAGTCGTCTTTAATCCTTCCTTGCTCCAAACATTCTGCATAAGACGTGAACTTGGTCCCAGGAGGCATCCCAGTAAATCTCATCTACACTCTCTCTATAGCTTCCACATGCTCGCTTTCATGAGTCCACCAGTACCGACCATAATATACAATGTGTGGTCTAACCAGGACGTTATAGAGCTGCAGCATAACCTCACGGCTCTTTAGCTCAATTCCCCTGCTCATGAAATCAAACAAGCCATTCGCCTTCTTAACAACTGTATCGAGCTGTTTGGCAACATTGGACGTGGAACCCATGAACTGTTCCTCCACACTGCGTTTCACCCTGAGTTCTGCCTTCAAATTCCAACTTCCAACATGAATCACTTCACACTTTTCGAGGTTCAACTCCATTTCACCCTTACCAGCTCAGTCCTGCATCCTGTCAATATCCTTTTTCAATCTATAAGAGTCCTCCACACAAACCAATACTCACAAAGTCATGGTGAATATTTCTAATCATGTCATGGTTTCCTCAGTAATCATGGATCCTGTCTGTCAAAATACCGTCCAATAAATTGCTCACCACAGACGTAAGACTGGTTGGCCAATAATTCCCAGATATTTCCCTATTCATTTTACTTAAAGAAGGCAATAGCATTTGCCATTTTCCAAGCATTTGCAGCTCCTCGAGTGTCCAGTGAGGACGTAAAGATCATCACCAAAGGCTCAGCAATCAATTTCCTCTATTCCCGTAGCAACTCTGAGTATATCCTTGCTAGCCCAGGGGATTTACATATCGTCATGCTTTACAAATTTTTCGGCTCATCCTCTTTCTCACCATCACCTTGTTCGAATATATCAGCCTGTTTAAAGCTGATATTAGAAACAGTGAGATCCCTCTCAGTCATGAAAGCTGAAAAAAAAGTATTCATGAAGGACGTCCACTGCGTCTCTGACTCCAGGCACAAATTTCCTTTCGTATCCCTGTTCGACCCTACCCGTAGTCTGGCCATTCGCTTCTTACTCACACAAGATTGCAATCATTGGCAACCGTTATTCTCGTGATATCATGGATCTGCGATTGGGAAGTCTTGCTTCACTCTTTGCTGACAGAGCAGCGACTGTTGTAACTGCCGAAGCCACACTGAAGTGGCTTTCTCGGTTGCAGTGACTGCTCGTGAAAGCGCGGTCCTCCAGTGTAGTCTTGGTGCTGTTTCTTTTCGGCTGATGTGCTTCTCTTCAGCAGCACGTCTTCGGCTTCTCTACTCCTCCTGTCTGCCCTCTGTATAATTCCATGCTCCAACAAGAGTGCTCGCTTGCAATGTCCTCTCGGCTCTCGACAATCATATCCGGTGATTTAATAACTCTCTTGCAGACAACTTTGAACCGAAGATTGGGCCTCCCTTATGGTTCCTTGCTGGAGGCAAGTTTTCTGTGAAGCAGGACTGTCAGGATCCTCCTGTTTGACATGCGGTTTTAGGCCCAGTCAGCAGAGAGGGCATTGTTGGAGCAGGGTGAACAGGCTGGGTATGTGGGCGTGGTCCAGGATCTCATTTTTGGTGACTTAGTCAGTCCACTTGATGTCCACAATGCCTCCCAGTCTGCAAAGGTGAAAGGTGTTGAGCTGTCACTCTTGTCTGGTGTAGAGTTTCCCGGTCTTGCTGCCATCAAGGAGCGTATTGAGAACGCAGGAACTGTCGACTGCAACCTTGGAATGTGTCGTTAGCTTTCTGATCTCCCAGACTCTATTTGTTAGCCTGACGAACGTCCAGGCTGCTCGTCAAATCTGTCTGTTAATCTCGGAGACTAGGGAGGCACTGGTTGTGATGGTGTAGGCAATGCTCATAGATTTGATTGTTATGGCAGAGACGTGCTTCTCTCTTTGACACAAAATGTTGTTTTTCTTCAGGCTGATGGTCAAGCTGAAGTCCTGACAGGCTATGTACAAGTCGGTCTGGCTGCTTCAGAGGAACAGGAGAATCGACGTTTTGGGCATCAGCCTTTTAATCTTGCCTGATGGCCAGCTAAGCTTTTCAATCACCACACTCCCAACTCTGATTTCCAGCATCTGAAGTACTAACTTTCTCCTCCTCAACCTGAAGAAATGTTCCTTCTTCCTCTTGGCTAGATGTCCTGAATCGCTGTCACCTACTTTCAACCTGACGTTGCTTTCTGGACTTAGCGGGTCAAATCCGTCTAGAACTATCTGCACATGTTCCAAATATCATCTCCACATTTCTAAAGTGCATTTCCAAGAGAAAATCCGTTCCAAGTTTAGGCGCCACAGTTCCTGCCGACTACCGTTCTAATTCCCCCTCCCCCATTTCAATATTTTCCCATTCAGTCTGCTCTTAAGTCACTTAATGAGCATAGTGATGGTCAGTGAGTTATGATCACGATCACCGAAATGCTCTCCACCGAAAGATGACACACTTGGCATTGTTTCTTCCCAAGCACCAAATCCAATATGGCCTCACCTCCATTCGGCCTATCTATCTACTGAGTTAGGAACCCTTCCTGGACTCAACTGATTTAAAAAAAGAACTGCTTCATCCAAACTATTTGGCTTTCCAGTTTCCAGTCGACTTAGGTCTTTTAGGTCTTTTAAAATGACACATGGCAAGAGCCCAATACTTCTGCACCTTTACACACTGTGCCTACCAATCTGTTGTGTTGTGGCTCTGTTGCGAAAGGAGGCCTGTAGAAAACTTCCTATAAAATGACTGCTTCTTCCCTTTTTCTGACTTCCACCCTTACAAATTCTATAGAGAAACCCTCGTCAACGATGTCCCTGACTGCATCTGTGATGCCATCCCTGATTAGCAATGCCACTCGTCCATTCAACAACTATTCTTGCTCCTGTTAAATTCAAGTCGACGTAATGATCACACCATGGTTCCAGCTATGCTGTAAGTTCGTCAGCGGTATGGCGGACACTTATTGTGTTAACAGAGACAAACTGCAAACCATCAAACAGACTGCGTCTATGCCCTCTCAATTGCTTATTCCTCCTCACAGTCTGTCTGCACGCTGTAGCTTGCAGTTCATGACCAACTCCGTCATATCAGAAGCAGTTCCAGTTCACAATGCCCTGCTAATATACGTGAAATACTTCCCAGGATTTCTCAAAGACTACCAGCCCAAGACATTAGTGCTCCTCCATTTCAGGTGCAACTGTCCTTCTTACATGAGGAGGAGGTGTAGCAGAATCAAGCCGTGTTCCACATCGGCACCAATGACACAAGCAGGAAAATGGATACAGAGTTAAGGCAGAAATTCAAAGAAATAGGGTGGAAGATTCGAACTAGAACATAACTGTTCTAGTTACGGGCGACACAGTGGCACAGTGGACGGCGGCACGGTGGTACAGTGGAGGGCGGCACGGTGGTACAATGGAGGGTGGCACGGTGGCACAGTGGTTAGCACTGCTGTCTCACAACGCCTGAGACCCGGGTTCAATTCCCGCCTCAGGCGACTGACTGTGTGGAGTTTGCACATTCTCCCCGTATCTGCGTGGGTTTCCTCCGGGTGCTCCGGTTTCCTCCCACAGTCCAAAGATGTGCGGGTCAGGTGAATTGGCCATGCTAAATTGCCCGTAGTGTTGGGTAAAGGGGTAAATGTAGGGGTATGGGTGGGTTGCGCTTCGGCGGGTCGGTGTGGACTAGTTGGGCCGAAGGGCCTGTTTCCACACTCTAAGTAATCTAATCTAATCTAATCAAAAAAAAACTCTGTTTGCTATCCTCCAGTCTTCTGGCACTGCTCATGTAATCCATCCTATCTCTAGTTTGTTACCATGCCACTTGCTTGCGAGGGGCGGAATAGCTAGAGAAACGGTGAACAGAGATGGTGCAAGATGGAGGCACTCAGGTACCTGGATTATTGGGGCTTATTCTGGCGTAGATGGGACTTCTACAAAAGGGATGGTCTTAAACCGAAACCAAAGGGAGAACAATATCCTGGGGCGGGCGTGATAACCGGAGGTATTGCCAGTGCTCTTCGGGAGGGTTGACGCGAATTCACCAGGAGGATGGGAAGCGGAGTAATAGCTCCAGTTCACAGGAAGTTTAGAGTCGTGTAGGCATGAATTAGGTATGAAAGAATGGAGGTTTGTGCTGGCAGGCAGGAAGATGATTTGACGTTTGTCTGCTTCAACACCAGGAGTAGCCAGAATAAGGTTTGTGAACTGGCAGCATGGACTGGTAGCTGGGACCTCGACGTTGTGCCCATTTCCAAGACATGTGGAGCAGGGATAGGACTGGTAGTGGCATTTTCGGGCTTTCTTTGTTTCAATAGGAACTGTGAAGGTGATAAAACGGGTGGATTGATAGTCAAGGACAGCACTTCGTTGAGGGAAATACAGTATGGTGAGGATTTGTCATTTAGTATGGGGTGAGATGAGAATCAGGAAAGGAGGGATCATACAGTTGGCAGTTTTGCATAGGCTTGGGGAAAATTCCAGAGATGTAGAGAAAAGGAATGCAAGCATGGCGGCACGGTGGCACAGTGGTTAGCCCTGCTGCCTCACATCGCCAGAGACCCGGGTTCAATTCCCGCCTCAGGCAACTGACTGTGTGGAGTTTGCACATTCTCCCCGTGTCTGCGTGGGTTTCCTCCCACAGTCCAACAATGTGCAGGTTAGGTGAATTGGCCACGCTAAGTTGCCCGTAGTGTTAGATGTAAGGGAATGGGTATGGGTGGATGAGCTTCGGCGGGTCTTTGTGGACTTGTTGGGCTGAAGGGCCTGTTTCCACACTGTAAGTAATCTAATGCTGTTATATAGGAGCGAAAGTGAACCGGTAGTTGTTATGGAAGAGATTAACTTTCAAAATATTGACTGGAAAAGTTATCGTTCAAGTAAATTGATTGGTCAACTTTTGTCCAACGTGTGCAAAAGTGTTTCCTGAGATAATATGTAGGTAAGTCAACAAGTGGCGAGGTGACACTGGATTGGTACATGATAATGAATCAGTCTCGGTATTTGATTTGGAGGAAGGTGAGCACTTTGGTGGTCGTGACCAAAAATTAGTTACATTTAGTTTAACGATAGAAAGTAATAGGTTAGTGCCAAAGGCAAGAACTGTAGCTGGGAAAAGGCAATAATGATGTAATTAGGCAAGATGTGGGACGCTTAGAATGGGAAAGGAAACAGCAGGGGATAGACAGAATTGAAATGTGAAGTTGTTCAACCAACTGTTGCCTGCACTTGTCAGGCAAGGAGGAAGTGGTAGAGGGTGAGAGCCATGGTTAGCTAAAATAGTTGAATCTCTTGTCAAGAGGAAGAAGGAAGCGAGTATAAAGATGAGACCTGAAAGCTCAGTTAGGGCACTTAAGACTTGCACGTTAGCCAGGAAGGACCTAAAGAGAGAGCTAAGAAGAGCCAGGAGGGGTCGTGAGTAGTCTCTGGCAAGTAGCATCAGTGTAAACCAGAAAGCATTGTAAACGCATTTTATTGAGGAGTATATTAACTTATAGATTATTAGACTAGATGGAATAGAGGATCATAAAAAGAATACGATAGCGATTCTGGAAAGTGTAGAAATAGATACGTCCCTGGACCGAATGGGATTCTTTGGCAAACTATGGCGGAGATTGCAGAGCCTGTCGCTTTAATCCTTATGCCCTCATTGATTACAGGAACAGTGCCAGTACATTGGAGGATAGCAAATGTTCTTCCCTTGTTGAAGAAGGGGAGTAGAGGCAACCCTGGCATTTAAAATCACACAACACTAGGTTATAGTTCAACTGGTTTAATTGGAAGCACTAGCTTTCGGAGCGCTGCTCCTTCATCAGGTTGACTACCACCTGATGAAGGAGCTGTGCTCCGAAAGCTAGTGCTTCCAGTCAAGCTCGTTGTACTATAACTTAGTGTTGTGTGAGTTTTGACTTTGTACACCCCAGTTCAACACCGGCATCTGCAAATCATGACTGGTATTTGAATAACATTGAGCTTTTTTCCGATCTGGGGAAAGAGTTGGGACGAATTACAAGAGATAGGATTAATAATCATCTGGAAACCTATACTTTGACCGTGCTACACAACACAGTTTTTTTGAGTTGTAGATCGTACCTGACAAACCGAATGGAGTTCTTTGAGGAGCGGTGGATGTGGTGTATGTGAATTTCAGTAAAGTGCTTGAAAAGGTGCCCCACGGTCGGTTTCTTGCAGAAAATACGGAGGCATGGGATTGTGGGTGATTTTGCAGTTCGGATCATAAATAGGCTAGCTAGCAGAAGAGAGAGTGTGGTGGTGGTTGGAAAATGTTTAGCCCAGAGTTCAGATACAAATACACCAAGATTTGTTTTGGGCCAACTGCTGTTTGTCATTTAAAAAATAAATCACCCGGATGAGGGCGTAGAAGGATGGTTTAATAAATGTCCGGATGATACTGAAGTCGATCGAGTTTTGGACATTGCTGAATGATGTTGCATGTTAAGGAGAGACATTGATAAGCTGCAGTAAGTGCATTTAAATCGTCACAGAATAACATATAGACGATTGTGGAACAATGCAGGTTAGATGAGATTCAGATTGGTTTCACATGTCGGGGGCAAAATGACCTGTACTGTGCACTAATGCTCTTTACTCTATGTTATATATACAGGTACCACTTGTACACTTGTCCCAGGAAAAAAAAACTGATGAGCTTCCATGTTTAGTTTTTGCAGTGCCTCTGATGAACGGGTCCCACAGTATCATTTCAAATGGGCTTCCTGGATGTTGATCCAG